>NW_017728992.1:49235478-49236481 GCF_001723915.1 Gavialis gangeticus | reverse complement strand
GTGCACCTCCCCTGTGGTCTAAGGGGGGCCCAGAGGGGGTGACTGTTCCGGTCCCTGCTCAGGAAAATGGAAGCAAAGAAATCGTTAAATATGTTGGCTTTGTCGTCTGGTGTGATGACCAATTTTCCAAGCGTGTCCTGCAGGGGCCTCACATTACCCGGAACCTTCTTTTTGCCCCCTATGTATTTAAAAAAGGACTTCTTGTTGTCCTTGATCCGGGAAGCTAGTCCCAGTTCCATTTCTGCCTTGGCCTTCCTGACTGCCCCCCTGCATCCCTGAGCAACCGCAATATAATCCTCCCTGGTGATGGCCCCTCCCTTCCATTGGGTGTGCGCCTCCCTTTTAGCTTGGAGGCATTCCCATATGCTTTTGGTCAGCTATGGGGACTTTTGCGCCCTCCTGCCCCCTTTGATCCGTGTTGGGATTACCTCCCTTTGGGCTTGGAGGTTCGTATCCTTATATGTATGTCTGTTGTTCATATTTTTAACATTGTATAGTTTGTAGATTCTGGTAGTTTAGATATTAAACTCTCCTGGATTGCAAGAAGGACCTCAATGATCAGAAGTTAATGTGTGCAAAATGGGAATCTTGGGCGTTTGTCCTTAGCTTGAATGATGACTTGGTTGTGTGATGTTGAATGAATAACCCATCTGCATTTCAGTTTGCCTTTCTATGTAAAATAAGGGCAATACTCTGCTAATTTACATGAGTACGTGAGTATTGAGACTTGATTTTTGTTTGTGAAACATGTTGGGATTATCATAGCATAAATTATAGAAGTGCACTGATGCATCAGTCCCATATGGGATCGACACCGATATGAGCAAAATTGAGATTCTCAGCAATCTGGTTGGGTTTTTTTTGTCTGATCTGGCTGTGCATGCATGTAGTATTTATCAGCCACGAGTGCAGCGCTGCAGCATGGAAAGCAACCGGGTCTAGATGGCAAATCTGTGGGGGGAGGGAAATGAGTTTCTTCGAAGTATTGCAGTTCTGACCCCAG
>NW_017728992.1:49217316-49230478 GCF_001723915.1 Gavialis gangeticus | reverse complement strand
GGGGAGGGAAGTGGCATGGGGGGAGGGGGATCGAGACCCTTGCTGTGAGGGAGGGAATGGGGCAGGGGCAGGTGCTGCCCAGCTGGGGCGGGCTGGGCATGAGACAGAGCTGCAGCTCATCCAGAGGGCAAGTGGGGGGAAGACTCCCACCACTGCATGCACCCTGGGAGGGTAGGGGGCAGGAGTGGTGTTCCCCCAGATCTGCGTGCAGGGCAGGATGAGCTGCCGCTGGGGCTGGGGACTGCATTGGGCTCTTCCCGGTGGTGGGGCTAGGCCAGGGCTGCACTTGAGGCGGGTGGCGGTAGCTCTGGGAGCTGGGGTTGGGGGCTGCAGCCACCCCAAAATTCACTGTTGCCCCCCAGCACCACGTCCTAGCACTGCTGCCACCCACCCCAAGTGGAGCCCAGCCCAACCTCCCCCCTGCTGGAAAGAGCCCAGCGCCTCCCCCAGCCTGTAGTGGCAGCCGGCACTGCCCCACGTGCAGGTCCAGAGCACATACTCCCCATGCCCTCCTGGGGTGCATACAGCAGCGGGAGCCGCCCCCCTCCCTCCTCAGTGATTTCCCGCCCCCCCCCGGGTGAGCCACAGCTCCATCATGTGCCCTGTCCCACCCCAGCTGTGCAGCACCTGTCCCAGCCCCAGCCCTACTCCCTCCATCACCGCAGGGGCCTCAGTCTGCCCCCACTTCTCCATGCTGCGGCACTGCTTATCACATCAGTATCAGCTGATACGGCTCATTAATTATTGGCCATTAGTATTGGCCCAAAAAATCTGTATTGCTGCACTGCTAGTAAATTATTATTACTATTAATGAAGGCCCCAAGCTGTCTGTTACTTTTGTGGGTTATTTGCCCTAAGCAAGCGCAGCAGAATTCAGGTGTATAGGAATGGGAAGGTCATTCCACATGTCAAGGGAAAAGGTAACCTGCCCTAGACTTGTGGTACAATCTTTTATTTTATGTATGATTATTACTTTGTTATGATGAGCTGACCTCTCTTTTTATGTATACTTATTTATACCTCTGCTGATATTTCAAAGCAGTAATCATCACTGATACTGTTCCATGTAATAAAACTTTAAACCAGAGGTTGATTTTTGCACTCAGTCTGCTTGTTACCCAAGGGGAACACTTTCTTACACACGCTTATGTTGGGGGGCAGGAAGAAGAGAAAATCAATACTTGCTTTTCAGTTTTCACATAAGAGGGAACTAAAAGTGTTACTGTCACATTGTCATTTTTTTTTCTTGCGATTTTTATCTCTGCCCTTTAAATGCTTTCTGTGTTCCTGTGTGGGAAATTAGGGGCTCAAAATACAAAAACTCACATGACTTTTGAACATGCCAGCTGTAAGCATTTTCTAATCGGAGAGAATGGCACAATATTCTTTCCTTTAAAGCATAAGCCATGAAAAGAAAATTTCAGGAAATTCTAAAAATCGCTACCCTTTCACTAGGCTGCTTCTTGTACCTTCCATTCTAACTTCTGGCCTAATTAATTAGGCTTGACTTGATGATATAATAATATTTTGTAATTATTTCTCTTTGGTGGGGGGGGGGCTGCGAATCACTCTTCCTTGGCAGACCCTGGATCTCTCTCTGATCTCTGTGACGGGCCAGCCAGTAGTGATTTGGCCCAGAGGTTTTGAAATGGTAAAAAATGATTGAAGTGCTTGGGATTCCCTTTCCTCACCAATCAGGCCCCGGAGACTCACCCTCCATGTCCCTTGATTGGTCCCTCAGGTCACCTGGAGGGGGATAAAAGGGGCAGCACAGCTGACTCGGGAAGACCTGAGGGGGGTGATGAAGACAGAGTTTCAAAGAGCTGGCAAGAGCTGGGCCAGTGGGGCAGGAGCAGTTACCCCAGAAGAGCCTGAAGGAGCAGGACCCACAGGCGGTGGTTGAACTCTCACCAGCGTGGTGTGCGGACAGCAGGAAAGGCTCCCTGCTGGGCTCCAGGATCCCCAGCAAGAGGCTGGGTCAGTGCGGCGTGTAGCTGGCAGGAGAGGTTCCCTGTCTGGCTCCAGCAAGAAGCTGTTCAGCAAACTGAGAGACTCCCAACTCTGCTTCCAGTTCCTCCAGCAAGCGGTGGGGCAGCTCAACGTGAGGCAGGGACCATCCCGGAAGGTCAAAAGCCTTAGCAGCCTGGAGCAGTCCCAGCACTAGTGTCTGTGTGGGAGATCTGAGTTCAAGTCCTGGCTGGGTCAAGTAGGGGTGAGTGAAATGTCAGAGGGAGCAATTCTTGTTGCAGTGGAGGGGGTCATTGTGTTTTTCCCCTCTCCTCCCCTCCAGGTACCTGTGCTCTATATCTTTTGTTGTTTGGCGTTTTGTATTTTGTGCATTTTATATTTTATCAACCAGTATTGTTTGTGTTGTTTGCACTTTATACTTTGTTAAATCTGTCTTTTGTCAACTGGATGACTATGTCTGCGAATGTGAATGCTTAACCTTTATTGAATCCCATCCCCTTGGGGTATTGTAGTGTCCCCTATACCCCCTGGTTTATATATATTATGTTCCAACCACTGTTTCTCTCATTAAAAGGTGTATGGTTAAGTCCCCAGTGGTGACCTGGCTCTGCTTTATAGGGGAAGGAGGGTCCCTACACCTCCCACAGCTCTCATGCATCTGCTCTGAACCCTTTAATTGGAAAGGGGGTACATCTTGGAGTACCACTTGGGTTACATATCTTTCTGCTGCAGAGGTAAATATTAAACTGCTTCCAGTGCATGGATGATCTAGCAGTGAGTTTGTTTTAATAACTTCTGCTCACTGACTTGGCACATAGATATTTCATTTCTGCTTGGCATCCGAGTTCTTTTGATACTTGTTGTTTGGTCAGATCAAGGTTGTGCATTCCCTGCTGCCCCCCGTAGATTCCCAGGACACCACCTTGGTCTTAAAGATGAGGGAAAGTAGAATCACCTTTAGCCCACTTCGGGTGCTCCTGATGAAACACTTCCCACTTCATCGGAGGAGTAACTAAAACTAGACCCTTTGTCCACCTCTCTTTAAACTCCTAGTGACCAAAAAAAAATAGTTCTGGTATAACTGGATTATTCCTTTGCTGGGTTGTAGATTCCAGACAATTTTGTGTTACTTTGCCTTATTTAGGATTGAATATTACTTTCACTCATACCATTGAATCCAAATCAGAAACAAATTCTAACAAGTTAAATTTATTGAGCTGGAGTCCCTTCAGGCATCCATTTTTGTGTCATGTTTTGGGCAATGGCCATTTTTTTTCTCACCAGTCCACAGATCTGTAGTTCCAGGTATCTTGCCAACATACAAAGCTGCTTGCTCCCATCTCTACCTCTTCATGGACTCTGATGTATTACTGACACAAAGTGGTGATTTAGGCTCCTTCTTAGAGCGGTATAATACAGAAAGTCATGTCACAGACTTGTAGCATAATATACAACCAACTATAATGTTCAGTAGTTTGTGTTCTGGATTGGGATGAGCTGTGTCTCTTCAACCCAAATCTGTGTCTGATATACTCAATATATGTGTAATTTGGGAACTTCAGAGACCTTAAGTATTTCTTCCTTTTAACATTTTTCTCCCAAGGATTGGTTTCTTCACTTTAAAGATCCTTCTATTTTTCTGTCATGTAAGGAACTACTAATCTTTCATGGGAATGAAGTGACACTTAGGTTTTGGATAAATGTCATCTCATTTATTGGTATTTGGATTTTTGGCCTACAATTATGCTGGTCAAGAATTATCCTTTGTAAGAGGTTGGTTTCAATTCAGTAGTCTATAGGTATTTAACCTAAAGCAGGTGCAAAAGGAGAAATCTAGTATACTTAAGCTTATGCTTTATGTAGCATTCAAAACGCAAAACTTTTTTTTTCCTTTTCATCCTCTGCCTGTGGCAATCTTATGGATATAGTCAGCATCCAGACTTCTGTAAACATTTCATGTTGTATTCAAAGGGGATATATTTACAATCCCAAATGTTATATAAAAATCATTACTTTGTTGTAGGCAAGAAGTAGGATAGTGGTTTTATGTATTCCAAATTGATTTTAGACTTTTGATTTGAGTAATGAGCTTTGCATATATTAGTGTGATTAACTACACTGCTAAGTATTCCATTGTAATTTCAAACATCTATCACTGTTGTCAGTTGTGTTGTTCCATATTTGCTAAGCCAAACTTGCTCTGCTTTGCTCTAAGTCAGAGACAAGGTGGGCCATTCCATTTTGTGGTCATGGGAACCCAAGGGAGGGATAATTTTCACTGGTAGCTAAGATGAAGAATGGAGATCCTTGGGTAGGAAAAAAGCTATGGTAGAGGGAGATGAGGAAAGGAAATTCAAGAAGGCCCCCTTCCCTCAGTTCAGCTGACACTTAACATATTGCCTACAAGACTGAAAGGTGGCCTATCTTTTATCACAGAGGATCCTGAAATATTCTACTGTCCGTGTAGTGCGCATGAAACATTACTGAAAACCAGGTCTCTCTAGGGTGGAGGGTGGCAGTTAGCCAATGCAGAGCATTTACACAGTAGTGGCATAGGGAAATTTTGGCCAAGGTAAAAGTAGTCTTAGTACAAGCATAATGGACTTTTTAATGGCAATTCACAACAGACTGGGTCTCTCTTTAAGGATGTGTCAGAACGACCAGCATAGCAAACCAAAAGATATTTATCTACCTCCATAAGAATGAAGGGATAAATCAGTCTTGTCAGGGTTGAACTTGTCATTCCAAGGCTGTAGGTATCCCACATCTGATAATTATACTACTAAACTATCCCAGAATCCTAGCTGGCATCTGTCAGGGTCTTAGACAATGAAACCTTATTTTGGAGCCATTTGTCATTTCAGGCCATAAGGGCACTTTTCATCTGTGGCAAATTTTACTTGTAACCCCTGCAGCAGTTCTCAGTCCGGTGCCTCATTAATGGAATGACTTGTTCACTTGGGTCCTAGGCTAGTAAAGCTTTTCTTTCCCTTTTTTGACTATATGGAGTTGCAGTATCAACTCCAATTAGGATTAAAAGAGCTTTTGCATTCTGAGATGTTATTTTCCCCCTCCCCTTTTCTAGTTGTAACTGTCTCAAAAACACTCCTGTTTGCTGAATGTTTTATTCTTAGTTTTAGGCCAGTGATAGTTTCCGTTTTTAAACAAAAAATGACAATATGCGTTACAAGTATTCAGAGAACTGCACAAAAAGGAACAATGCATGTATGAATAGTATAAGTGGCATCACTCTGGTAGTATTCATTGTTCTTTTTGTTGAAGTTTAAAACTGGAAAACATTTAGCCTCAAAAATCTAACTCCCTGATCTAGGCAGCTTTTGATTGTGTTCAAGTTGGTGGAGGGGGCTTCATTTTTTAGAGCTATCAAAAAGGAGAACCTTTTTTTTTTTAGTTACGGTGCTATACTAATGCACTTTAGAAAAGTCTTCTTAGTTTTTAATTATTCATGTTGGATAGTATCAAACCGGAGCTGGCAAGCCAAGCTCATGGTATTGGTCATGGTGGTGTGGCCGGGTGGTAGCAAATTGGATACAGACAGGTGGGAGTTTTGGCGATGGAGTCTGAGCGGCACAGGAAGTGTATTGGTTTCTTAAACAAGATGGAATTTATTTAACTTATGCTTAGATGCGTAGAAAACGATGTCTTCAGTCACGGTAAACAAACAGCTGAACAAACAAAGGGGTCTGTTGGCCCACAGGGTTCCCCAACAAGCCCTTGCTTTCTACCCCTGACGGGGTAGCTGCGGCTGCCTGTTGGATAGTGCTAGGGCTGGTCAACAGCGCATAATTTGATAACACACAACGAACTGTAACGTAATGATGAACAATGTGACGCCAGTCTGGTAAGGACAACGAAGAGCCGAAATGGTGTCCGAAGCAGAAGTCAGGAGCCGGTGTGACAAACCAAGGACACAGCCAAAGCCGGTGAGGACTATCTGGATCAACGTCGATAGCCAATGCCGAAGGTAAGTCGAAGCCAGGAAATCAAAACAGCAATGCAGTAATAGCAAGTGATACGAAATGCCAATCGAGGGAGGAGATCAATAGGCCCAGAAGCCTGACTGAGAGACAGTCCCTGGAACACCAGCCTCTGTCTCCAGCTAACGTGATCTCCCCCCGAGGGTGGGGCTCACCGAACTTTTATCTGAATTTAGTGGCCAATCAGAACACTTACAGAGAAGAAATTTCTAGTCAGATTACCTCATGCTTTAGCTGTCACTGAGCATGTGTCTGTGGGGAAAGTAGGTCAATCATGACTGGCAGGTCCGTAGGTCACCCAGGGGGCACGAGCTGGGTGAGCCTTGGAACTTTCCACTCACAGAATTCAACCACGCATGTCAGTTACAGTTCTTCTGTGTTGGCAGCATATACTTAAGATTTTTCTTAGACAGATAGCTTGCTTTTAAAAGTACAACCCCTTTTCTAGATTTAGTAATCCCTGCCATCAAGGACATGGAGTGGCAAGAGCAAATTGTTAGGTTTTGTTTTTGTTTTAGCTTTTGTTTTAATTTGATATTCCCTCTGTAGAATGGGTCAAGTTTCTACATATCCTGATATTCACAGGGCCTCTATGAAAGATTTAATGTGCATCAAAAGCATATTGATCATGTAGTATTTGCCACTAGCCTTGCATTAGAAGGGGAGTAGGCATGGGATATTTTTATGAAAAGCCAGTCTTTCAGATTATTTTCTGAATATTCCACTCCAAGCAAGCCATTTTTAGGAGAGGTGTGGAGGACTGAACTTTCTAGCTAAAATAGGTTGGAGATGGGCAGTCTGGAATTTCTACCATGGTTTGGTCTCCTAGACAGTGCTTAGAAGTTTTGTCTTTGATCTCAACCTTTGCCTGGTAGATACATGAAACTCTGACATAATTGCTGAAAGGGAAAAAAATCTGTCACTTTTCTCCCTGCTCCATCTCCTGCTTGATGGGAGAGTTCAAGTCTCTGTGGGTGCCGATAGACATGCTTGTTCACATTCTAATTAGAATGCAATGGAGCAGACTTCATTAATCGAGTCTCCCCTGCATTCGAAATAGAATGCTCCAGCGTTGCCTCACTGTTGCATGTAGTAAGTCCTCACACATTTCAAAATGGCCATGGTGAGCTTTAGATAAAGCATTCTACGGCCATTTTGAAACACACATGGGCTTAATACATGTGATGGTGAGCCAGTTTAATTAGAGCGCCTGTCCAGGAACTGTTCTAATTAACCCTCACCCCGAGCATGTGTATAGACAGCCCATAGTTTTACCCCTCTACCAGGCTTGCTTTGGTCAATACTGCCAGTGCTGCTACTTCTGGACATTTCCACTGCAACTCTGAGGGGTCTCTGTATGTTAGCTGTAAAACCAACCAGTGCCCTCTTAATTTCATTCTGTAATTCCTTGGGAAAGGCATTACCAGCAATACAGGTTCCTAAGCTGTCATTTCTTAGTGAATTTGGGAAGTTGACCTTGCACTGATGTACAGTTCACGTTTAGAAGTTTATATTCATAAAAACTCTTTTATTATAAATATCAATTTTCCCATTTGCTGGTCAAGTTTTTAACTTTTCCCTTCCAAAATCCTAGTTTGGAGTAGCCGTTAGCTTTTATAATACAGCCAAGCACCTTCACTGTATTGAAACTTTAGCCCAGCAGTTCTAAAAAGGTGTTTTAGTGAGTGGTAAAGCCTTGAGGGGGTGACTGCATGAGGAAGAATTTAATGTGATTACTGGTTATAAGTGCCTGTTTTATCATTACATTCTCAAATTTAACTTTACATTGAAGTGTTTACAAAGGACAAGGATTCTCAGCCAGGGTGCTGCAAGACCTTTCTAAGGACACTAACCAATACTAACATTGTTAGGTGTGCAAACACCTATACACAATTCACAAGATAAACCCAGAGATTTCAGATGGGAATCCATAGCATCAAAGAAGTTCTGACCTGTCATGATCTTTCTGAGTTCTTTATAACAGAAGAATTGTTCTTTTATTCTTCCACAGTCAAAAACCAACTGAAAACTAAGAGCTGGGCACTTTCTGGGAGGTGCCTCAAGTCCTAAAAGGTTGAGAAACACTGACATAAAATACTTGTTTAAAACTTTTGTTTGGCCTTTGTTGGTGACATCTAATGAGACCTGCGTATATTGAAATGTAAAACAGAAGAAAACTTTTCTCCCTTTTTTGAGTAATTTCTGTATGCTGAAACATCAGCACTGATAGCTCGTCAAGCAATAAAAGTTTTAGGTAACTTTAAAATGTATCTTCTGCAGCTTTTTGTCCCTGAGGCTTTCCATTTTTTTTTTTTTTTAAATACTTGCAGTTCTGAAAAACAAGTATAGTGGAGCAAATCCTATCCAACTCACATTTTGCCATTATGGACTGAAATTCTAGAAAATATTGTTAGTATATCAAGACTATAAATGTCACTGGAGTAAATTGGAGGGGAGACAACCAGCATCAAATATAAACAGGGAAAGGAAACAGTTTTTAGAAGGGATTTTTTTTCCTAATGTAGGAATATTCCACCTGCCTGCATTACATTTCTATGCATAATTTCCCTAAGTAAAATCTTTTTAGAACTATTCACCATAGTGGTTGTCCTGTAGATTTGGTACTGTAATTTATAACTTTTTAAATGCATTTTTAGTTGCTAAGGAGAGGGAGTCATTCATATTCTATTTTCTTGAAAAAAGTATTTTGCATTTTATATCTGGTATTCTTTCCACCTGATCATTCCATTTTGTTTACTCTGACTATCATAGCCTATCCATCATGGTTTTACATCAGTGCTTTGTATCATTCTTAGTAATAATCTGGAATAGCTGTGTCATTATCTTTAGCAGTCTGTTGGCTGTAACCATGATATGCTCCATTAACACATTATCTTTGTTCACAATCAGAGAGAAGGAGAAATGTCAGCACATTTGTAAGGTTACCTTTGAAAGATGTCTTAAACCTTTAGTGTGTTCTGAGCATTGCTAAATACAAAATGTTGTTGAAGCTGTCTAGCATTATTACTTGGCTAGAATTATGTTAAAGGAAAAGTGCTGTGTGGTTAAAAACAAGTGTTCCAGTGCACAGAGTTTCAGCTCCTTAAAATAGTCCATAGCACAAATACCTTCAAGGCTTAGTTATTGTGTCTTTTAAGAAAAGCTACTATGATATTTTTAAGTCGGGCCTTGAATAAATAAACATACTCAGAATCAAAGTACCTAATTCCCCAAAGAGCAGTTCTTTGGTGTATAGTATCTGTTGCCATCTCAGTATTTCTACAGTTGTCAGTGGTTCAGACTTCTTGGAATACTGCCTTTTTTTTTTTTTTTTTAAAGGTAGTGCCACAATAATATGAGGGAGCTGCACTTCAGGGAATAACAAAAGCAGGAAACTTTGAAGTAAATTTCAGGGTAAAAGTCCATGTGTGTAAAGAACAAAAAATGTATAATTATAGCTTTGTTTTTACTATTCCTTTTACCCAGGGCTAAGATTTTAAAATTGGAAACTACTGCCCATTTCCTATGATTCTAGGCATAAAACAGAAGAATGAATACCTTTTAGTTGCACATTCTCATTGGGGGCTCATGGGTAGCAGCTAACTGAGTGTTTGACCTTCTTGAAAATAGCAGCAGAAGATAAAAGGACAGTTTCTATTAAAACAGTGCTATGTTTGGATGATGAAACGATTTTAAATTATATCAGGAAGCTACTTTTCATAGTCTACTTTTTCCTCCTCTTTGAAATGTGGACTGAGCTTACAATGAAAAATGAATTTTGTTAATAGATGCTTTTGCTCTTGCAGTATCTCTTCACAAAGATCCCAAGGAGCTGTTCAGAACTGGATTAAAAAGTGTTAGGTGCTTTCTCATTCTACTTCTCTGAAGTCTTTCATTCTTTTTGCTTTCTAGTTCCAATTTCTTAGCACAACTTATTGGATAATTCTGGTGAGGAGTATAAGGCAGGAGTGTAAAAGATGTTGCCTATGGGCAAGATCTTGCCTGCAGAGCCACCTTATCCAGCCCCTTGTGCTGGCCCCATGCGGGGCCAATCTGGGACACACCCTGCCCCCCACATGCTGGATCCAGTGCCCACTTCTGCCAGTCCAGGGAAGTACCCTCTCTGGCTGGTCAAGGACATGAACCATACATCGCCTAGTCCAGCAGTCTAGGACCCATATTGCACATGGTGACTGCATCAGACCAACTAAAGCAGGCACTGTGGGCACTGGATCTCGTATGCAGGGGGTGGGTGAGATGGGATGCTCAGTCTGGGCTGTGGGGCTGGCCCTGGGCCATTTATCTGGCCCACAGGGCCAGATGAGTTGGATACCCCTGAAACGAGGGAAGAGAGTCTAAGGAAAAGGACAAGGAGGTGAAAAATGCTAAAGACAAAAGTCTCTAGAAGACTTGGCAGAATAAGCAGAAACTGCTGCATAGGTAGGAGGCAGAACAACAATATATGAGATCGCAAGGTACAAAATCAAATGCAAAATCAGTACAAACCAAAGATGGGAAATGTGGTAATCAAGTGAAGCCTCCAAGAACATCATGCAAAATATTTCAGTGGCACATAGAATCTGTCCCAAAACAAACTTCAAAAATCTAACCATCAAGAATAAAGAAGTATCTCTAAAGACTTGAGGAGCCAAAATGCAGCCTGAGATTAATGTAGTCTCAAGGCATTTTTACCATAATTTCCTCCTCCCTCCCACTCCAACCATTTCTTCACAATAGTAGCTACAATACAGGTATACATCTTAACAGTTTTTACATCTTTACCTTGGCATAGTCCTTCCTAAAACAATGGCTTCATTGGAAAACTTTTGCCAGCTATTTTCAACAATTGGATGCTCTTGAATATAAGTAATTCATCTATAAGTGCATTTTCTAGCTCGATTTCATTTTACAATGTTTTAGATATTGCTTTACTAAATCACTAAAAAACAAGTTTAGAAATACAAAAGTAAGATTGGATTGGGATACCTCAGCATTTAGAAACTTCAGTTCAATATTGAGTGACCCTTTTACTCTGCCAAATCAGTTTATATTATGAAGAATCTGTTTCTATCCAAATGTCAGTAGAATGGATTTGGGTGGTTTAGATGCTTAATTGCAGTTAAATTAAACTAATTTGCAAGGAGGGGTTTTAATGGTGCCTAAGTGCCTAAGAATTAGTCAGCATGCTAGCTGTTTGTAAATCAGTTCAACTATATAAAACGTGCTTAGGGCAAGTGTAACTTCTACCATTTATGGAGCTATCTTACCTTCCTGGCTTTCTTTCTGGAACTCATGTTTTTCAGAACTACCAAGTGTCTGCATTTTCCACTGCAGGTAAGTAACTATCTGCAGTATTGAGAAATTGTATAAGCACCCTGCTCTTTAGGAGTGCTACATTACATTAGTAGCAATTTGACTTTTAAAGGATATCAACGATATGAAATCTAATCAGTCTTTAAAAAAAAACAGATGTAGTTTCAGATGCTATACCTGCCCTTTAATCCGTGAGCCAATTTTGTGCTTTTATAGTCAGAGTTTCCTGTTTAAAAATGTTTTTCCTTCCTTTGTTGATGTTCAAAGGTTCTTTGGAAAAACGAGAAAAAATTGGTTCTATAAATCACAGTGAAGCTGAATATACTCAAAATGGTACTGAATGGACAAAAGTGACAAAAATAAAGACTCTTGTTGAATTGCTGTGATCTGGGAGGCTCCAAAACCTGGGACTGTATCTCAGCATCCCAGCCTTTGGAGAAAATTGAAGCAAAAATCCTGGATTGGCAGGAACCCGCATGCATGTGCAGCTCCTGAGTCGGGGTGGGGTGTGCATGCTTTCCTGGGAGCGATGGGGTCAGGGCTGTGCATGCGCGCGCTTGTGTGTGTGTGTGTGTGTGTGCGTGCATGCGCGCACGCATGTGTGCACACTTGTGCATGCTGTGCTGTCCCACCTGGCCCCCTTCTAAGAGCCATGGGGTACACATGTGTGCTGGCCATCCCCACTTCCAATCCCAGATTTCTCTCAAATTGTTACAGTCACCTTATTTACAACTGTCCTTCAGGTATTTGAAAACCGTATCCCCATTCCACCTCGGTCTTCTCTCTTCCAGACAAAATAACCCTAATTCCTTCAGTCTTCCGCTGTTAGTCATACTGTCCGAGCCTCTTTGCATTTGTTGTCACTCCCTGGACTCTTGCCAATCTGTCCACATGCTTCTTGAAGTGTGGAGCCCCAAACTGGACATAGTACTCCAGGTACGGCTTCATCAGTGTTGAATGGAGCAGAAGATTCACTTCCCTTTATTTACAAGTGGGGACTTTGCAGCTGTGAGGGCTTGATTGTGGACAGAGGGATTGCTTGATAGAGCCTTTGGTTGCGTGGCCTTTTTCCCAGTAACCACCTCTATTGAAAAGGCTGCACCTTTGCCCAATTGGTCCCTCTCTCAGAAGTTGAGTGGGAGAAGGCTTCCTGAGTCAGGGCCACAGAAAATCAGGAGCAGTCAGGGACCAAAAGGCCAGGATCTCAAGAGTTGGGAGGACTCTTGGCTTCCTCTGTTCCCTATTCTAGGAGACATGCCTGGGCTGGCTTTGGGGGGCATTCAGATACATAGGCAAAGCCAGAGAGATCCTGAGCACATTCTCTGAGATCTGCGACACCGTTAACTTGTAATGTTGACTTCAAATACTCATTGTGATCCTTGTAATAATGCAAGACATTGCACTGTAGTTTGCAGTTTGAGGCAACTGTAACACTTCTGACATGGTGTTCAGACTGACAAATCTAGTATATGTGCAGTGATCCCTGTAAATAGCTCTTTTATTTCTGGCTGAGGGGGGTATGCATGTGTATGTTTTTAAATTTCAAAGATATTCAGGAGCTCTGCCTCTCACTTTTAGATCCTGTGCCCATTGAAAATACAGGTGGGTTTGTGGTATGTTATACTATTTCAGTTGAGAATGGATGTTATCATGGTGATTTTAGTGTTCAGTCTGCAACTGATTAACTGCCAGAGTTTTCCTTGAAGCAGTTATTCACAAGAGAAAAGCAAAAGGTGTGTGTTGAGTACTATCCAGGCTCTTCTGTGTCTTTTGTTTCTTATTTCATATACAAGTGTATTTATTTTCATGTGGGTTCAGTTGAGCAAAGAGTTCTAGCAGTATTGCAACCATAGTTTCATAGTTTCTAGGGTCAGAAGGGACCT
>NW_017728992.1:49217032-49217305 GCF_001723915.1 Gavialis gangeticus | reverse complement strand
CTGTCTAGGTCAGACTGTAGCCTGTTGCTTCCTTCTAGTACTACTGGTGGGTTTTAGTATAAACATTGTTCTTAAGCTTGATACCCTAAGGAGGAAAAAGATTCAGAATTAGGGCTGTCCACAACAATTTTTGCAGATAAAAATCTGTTGTAAAATACATTACTTTAAAAAGCCCCCAGATATAAATATCTCTAAACACAAATCTTGACGAAATCTGAATGAATTGGGGTTAAGATATTTTTTGCCTTTCCCTTCCTACAAGAAGAAAGGTTT
>NW_017728992.1:49198118-49212032 GCF_001723915.1 Gavialis gangeticus | reverse complement strand
TGACGAAATCTGAATGAATTGGGGTTAAGATATTTTTTGCCTTTCCCTTCCTACATGAAGAAAGGTTTATTTTAATATTTAATGTATGGGTTTAGACATTAGGTAGGAGACCTAGGTTCTGCGTGTTGTTTTGTCACAGACTTATGTGACTGTAGGCAAATCCCTTGCATCTTCTGAGCTTCTGTTTCCTAGTATCTGTACAGTGTTTTTTACCTCACCCTGCCAGAGAACTGTGAATCTAAAGAGTTGTAGAGGGCACTGAGATATAATACTCAGCAATGTAGTGACACAGCTAGGTGCCTGGGGTAAAGAAGCAGCAGCAACTTGCATTTGCTGCTGTGAATGTGGCAGCCTTTTTTTTTTTTTTTTTTGAGTGGCATGATTCCCCCCCTCCCCTGAAAGGGGCAACTGCCCCCAGTGCCAGTTTATCACCCTCCCCTAGTTATGCCATTGATAATATTTTCTACTGGTAGGTGTTGCATATTTGGGTTAGGGTAGAGTTTTTACAGAGACTTCAGCATGGGTTTATGTATGTAATTAGTCCATTTAATTCATTGGAGCTACTTGTCTTTTAACGGTTAAGCATGTGCTTAAGTCTTTTTGGGATTGGTGTTTAATATAAATGTTAACACAGATATAAGACCTTACTGAAGTTAGAGAAGGGAAATGATAGATTACAGATAATCCTTTGAAGTTTAAGTAAATCCTTACCAATATAGGATAATTTCTTGCCCATGCATGGTATTTGCACAATAAATATCATTCCACTTTTTAAACACACTGACTTTTCTCTTCAAACAACTCTGCTGAAATAAGGTAGAAGGTATAAAAATGAATCCACCATTCATGCAGAAGAACAAAACCAGTGCTAGACCTATTCTGCCAAATGAGCTTGTGTTTAGCCTCCTTAAAATCATTAAGTTGATTCAAGTTGTTATTCATCTTTGTGTATGTTTTACAGAATCATACCCAATAACAGGTATCATTTTTTTAAGCTGCAGCTTCGATATCCATTTATATCTTTTGCAAACCATTTATTTTTTCCTCTAAGAAACAGCATGTCTTTGATGTGGCCATGTACTCTATGCTGGCAGTAGGTTTAAAATCCAGCCGTTTACTATCAAACTGCAAAATTAAGCTAAATCTTAATGATGTTTTCCAGAAGAGGTAAATAGTCTCCCCTTAACACTTTGCTAGGACCCCAGCTGCAGATAAGAATGAGCTTCCATATTTAATAAATTCTGTTAACAGCGCGCACACACCCGTGTCACATTATAGGTGAACAGGCCCTAATTAAAAGCACACACCATCTGCTGGTGTGTGGCAGCAGGGTGGCACTCCATAACCATCCTGGGTCCTGTGATTAAAATGTATTATTTATGAGGAGCTCATATAGAAATGTGTCATTTGGTTCATGGAAGCTGTGTTAAGAGCTAGTTAGCACCATCTAATGGCATGGCAGGGAAGCAGGTGGTTAATCTCTATTATTTTTCTCTCCAAAGAATCTCCTGTTCATTATTAATAGAGTTGTCTTTTCATTTTGGCTTTTTTATAATTATCAAATTTCAGATTCTAAAACTAGCATTATGTCTGTATAGAATATTGTAAAGTAACTGTTCAAAATATACCATTTTCTTTTTCTGTTCAACATGTTAGTGTTTCATACTTTGTAAAGTAAACAGTATGGGTATGAGGCATCTGGTATGGTGATAGGAAAGAATCGTGTGAAATTACAAAAATAGTTGAATAGGATTACCAAGTGTACTTCTTGTAACCAAACCTGTAAGAAAGGCATTAATAGTTAGTTAGAAGTGTCTTTACATTTTAATACTGAATTCTGTTGCGAGATTCATTGTGCCCTTTGCAAAGATTAAGTATTTAGTTTTTAAGTAGGGTAAAAGACTCAGAAAAAACCTGGGCATTTTATCTGATGCTTCCTGAAGGTGGAAGCTCTTTCTCTCACCTGTTCATGGAAATAAGGACATTGTATGTGGAGTAGAAAGTAAAATGTACATTTAGAAAAACAACCCCCCTTTTTCAATATCTGATTTATCAACTCACCTTTGCAAGCTGGCAAAAAATTGAGAATAGACACTAACCTGAAACTTACTCACTGGTTAGCGTTGTGCCTGGTTGCCTTTGGGATGCTAGGAATAAGAATCCTGTGCGCTGCTGCAAATTGATTTTGTAGATGATATTTTGCTTATCTGTTTTTCTTTTCCTGTTCTTGAACTTTGCCGTATCTAGAGCTATCATCCAGCAGTAGTAGTTTTGCTGTGCTGCTTCAAGTTTGTTCTTAATACTGCTGTCTTAACAGCAATAACAGGAGGCCCAGTAATGATTGGTATTCTCTTGTGGACCCTCTTATTGCTGCAAGGAGAGCTTTGTGTAAAAAATATTAACCAGGGAGAATATAATACTGCTTAACAGCACTATGTGTATTGAGACCTGTCTGGGTAGTTTTACTTGGTGAAGTATAAATGACATGGAGGCCTTTCTGTATTTCTCTTGGAATTACTATTGACTCTGTTTCCAGCGTTAAAGCTACCGTTTTCTTTTCCACCCAGGGTGTGAAAAGGATTTTATTTTTAGTCTGTTTGTGTTTCCTTTGTGTCACCTATGTGTAGTCATACTTTCCAATCCTGGGTAGGCTCAGGTATAAATTTGTGGTGGTGGTCTCGTGTCATGTTAGATGCAATGTACACGTGAAGTCAATTAAAATATTAAGTGGAAAATGTTCCTGCACTGAGTGCTAGTAAAGTGACTTCTGCAGTTAAAGACCCAGACCCCTCTGTCTCTTGTGATGGGATAAGATTTAACCTGAACAGAAAGAGAGAATATATATATATATTTTTAAAATTGAAGCAGATAAACATGTAAGTAATTGTATCCTCCAAAACTGTTCAATTATTAATACATTTATGGACACAATCTCTCTCTCTCTTTTAAAAACGTTTAGAACATATGCCATCAGAAGAATAAGAGATGCCTTCAGAGAAAACAAACATATACAGGATTCAGCGGAAATACAAAAACTAGTGAATAAAGCAAAAGAAAACCTAGATATTATTCATCGGCAGGTAAGCATGCTTTAGCTCATTAATTTTAGCTAAGAACTGTAAAATCCTGTTTAGGGTGTTACTCCATGCTGGTTTACAGCTGGGAGAAATGCATCCTTCTTGCTGCTTTTGCACACAAATGAAAAGTCTGTGTATGAGCAACCATTAGAGGGGAGTACCTAGTTCCCCTGTGTACTTACGGAAGTTTTAGGCACGAGTCCCATTAGAAGTAATAAGCTTTACTGTCAAGGATCTTACATGTCATTTCCCTAACTCCCTTCATGTCCATCGTCTTTCTCTTTGTCATACTTGTTCTGTTCTTCAGTCGTTTATTTGCTGCTGGAGCACATTCTTTTCTCACACACTGTATCTTGGCCTTTATCCATTAATGGAGCATTAATAGGGTCAAATTGTGACCTTAGCGCTGTCCTCATGATGGAACCAAAGCGGTAGCTGTAAGTGTAAAAGCTGGAGGACAGTTAAGAGAAGTTAAGCAGCAACCAGAGTATCTCTGAATTTTGTTGAAAGAAGGTGACATCTTTAATAGTATTTCCCACCCCTGTTGTTGGCTGTTTAAGTCTACCAAATCACTAATTCAGGCGATGTGGATTTAATGTGCAGAAATTGCACAGTAGCAAACAATAGGAAATATATTAACTATTTAACTTTCCTGAGGTATGAACTACCATGACATGGGTGGGCAAAATACAGCCTGTGCGCCATATCTGCCCCACCAATTGATTGTGTCCCATGGGCAGGCAGTACAGATGGCAGTTCCAGCCTCACTCACCTGCTGGCCTGGCACTGCACAACAGGCCCTTGGCAAGCCATGCTTGGGCCCTGGTGGGTTCAGCTCTGGCCTCTACTAGCACCACAGGGGCCGCTGAGCAGAACTCTGCCAGACTGTGTGCAGCAGGCCCTGGGCAAACTGCACTCAGGCCCTGGTGCCCCTGCTTGGCCTTGGCTGGCAGTGCCCCCACCTGTCTGTGGTTTGGAGCTGGCAGAAGCCGCCCCGGGTGCTAGAATCATGCAGCAGGCACACTGCACCTGTGCCTCGAGGCAGTGGAGCTTCCCTGGCACCTCCTGGCAGGTGAAGCCCTAGCCCTGGCCCTACCTCCTACATTGCCCCATGCACTGCTGCGAGCCAGCCCAGCCAGTTTGGTTTTTGTCCCATCTTCCCAGGTGAGGCTGACCCCAGCACTCCTTTTGGGGGCAGAGGGACTGCTGGTGGGCGCAGTCCTGAGAGGCAGCTGAGAGGCTGGAGGAGGCTGCTGGGCTTCTCCAGCCTTTGGGGGGACAGGTGCAAGTGTGGACAGAAAGTGGTAGGAGGCAGGTGGGTTAGGGATGCAGGCAGCTCCTGAGAGTGTGTGTTGTGGTGCAGGCTGAGCAGGAGCTCCCTGGTGATTTTGGGAGGGCTCTGCTGAGGGTGGGGACATCCTTAGCTGAGTGTCCTGCTGCCTGTTTTTGTTCCCTTCGGGGGGAGACTTTATTTTGAGCTATTATGCAATCACCTTTATACACACTATTAAAAAAAAACCATAACTCAGGACAAAAATATTTTTCAAATAAAATTAAAATATGTTGTAATTTTCTTATTTTTAGCATATGATTTGTTTTTTATCTATAATTTGTTCATAGTTTCATAGTTTCTAGGGTCGGAAGGGACCTGAGAAGATCATCTAGTCTGAACCCCTGCCATGGTAGGAAAGAGTACTGGGGTTAAATGACCCCAGCAAGTTGTTCATCTAACCTGTTCACTTCCTGTCCTGGCCCTGGGGTCCCATTCACCACCCTAGCTGGGCACCACCCCCAACCCCTGCCCACTCCCTCCCTCACCATGGGGACCTCAATCAGCACCCCCATGCCCTTCCCACCCCCATGCCCCTTCCTCTGCAAGGCTTACCTGCAGGACCCTGATCTCCACACTGCCTGGCTGTGCTCCTGTAAATTGTTTATCAGATCAGTATTGGCCCATATGCATGGTGAATAATCACCTATTGATATTGGCCAAGAAAATCTCGATTGGTACACCCCTAGATAAAACTGAAAGTGTTATATTGTGTGCTAATTTAAAGAAACACCAGTGGAGCCACCCATAGCAACTAATTGATTGTCAGATGAATGTTTTAAGGTGGTATAAAACACTTAGTTTTAAAAACCTAAGTAAGCTCTTCTATAATAATCAGGGATCTGGGTTTTCTGTTCTCCATGGAAAAATGCAGATTTTCTCCTTTAAAGGAGAAAAACACGGGAAACCACTGGTTTCCCCTTGCAAACCAGCAGAGTTCTAGCCTGTGAGGTACTGCTTGGGGCTGTGGGGAGTGGGATGCAGGGGGCTCTGTATGCACATGTGTGCACACGCACACATGCACATGAGCAACAATGCAGCCAGGCAGCAGTGGAGAGCAGTTACCCCAGTTGCCTGCAGGTAAGTCTATGGTGGGGGGAGGTCATAGGTTGTCTTGGGGCAGCGGTGGGGGGGTGCAGATTGAGGAAGCAATGGCCACGGTAAGGGAATGAGTGGGCCAAGGCTGGGCCTGGTGTACTGCTCAGCTGGGGCTGTGTGCGTGGGCTGGCTCTGGGGCAGGAATGTGTGGCCATGTGTCCCAGTTCAGGGAGCAGTATGGAGCCATGGGTGACTTGTGCAGGTGGCTGGCAGGGGTGGGACTGACTCCCTGCTGCTATGCGCACTCCTGGGGAGGGGGCCATGTGAGGGGGCACCTGTACCCCTCTTCCCCCCCCCCCCCGATCTGTGCACGGGGTGGGGGAGGATGCAGTCTACCTGCTGCAGGCTTAGGGCTCCTCGCCCTGCTGCCCTCCCCCTGGGACCTCTGGAGCCCAGCGAGCAGGACATGGCACAGGAGGACAGAGTGGGGCAGGGAGGCTCAGTGCCACAGCCCCCGGGAGCCCTGTGCCAGCTTGTGTTCAACTGATACCTATATATATAGTGGTGTTTCATTTGAATCATGAAAAAACATGGATTTTGGTTTTTTAATCGGAGGGCTTAGTATTTTTTTTAAACCAGAGAATTTGGGATTTTTAAACAGAGAAAACCTAGATCCGTGAAAATAACACTTTTATAATAATAAAACCTTCATAGTTCTGAAACATCTAAAGAACCTGAAAAACCTACCAGGCTGCGCTTCTGGCCACGTGCAAGCACCTTACACATCTGATATTAGCCTTGGAAATCCTTTGAGAGAGAGAGAGTACAGATTGCTTACAGAGATGCCAAAATGGAGGCCTACATTTTCAAAAGTACCTCCTAATTTTGCCTATAGTAACGTTCAGCTATCCAAGTGAATATACTTTGGATTTGACTCTCTGGGGTCCTACTAATCTAAATGTAATGGCCAGTGCTTAGGTCCCATATATATCAAGCTAAATGTTGAGGCACTCAAATTAAGAGCCATATTTGAGGAAACAGGTCCTACTGACTTGTCCAAGGTGTTGCAATAGGTCTGTGACAGAGCTTGAAATAAAACTGACTTCATATAATTTGGAGTTCTCTGGGAAAAATATGAAAATAAAATGACCAGCCCTCCAAAAGGGGATCTCTGCAGATAAATCATTAAGACACAGAGCTTAGATCCCATTTCATATCTGTTGGCATGATGGGGAAGCATTTGATCTAAGCTAGCCAGAAAATCACTGCATGGAATTGGTTAGTTTAGGCATGTCAAATATACAGCTTGTAGGCTGGATACAGGCTTTTTATCCAGCTTGTTGGGCTCGTGGATGGGGCCAGGATTTTGGCAATGGGGCAAGCGACAGCAGCATTAACTTTCACAGGTCCCAGAGCTGACATAGAAGGTCAAGCAGCCGTGGACATTAATGCCATTGTTGCTGTTTACCATACCTCTTCCTATCTGGCCTGCAAGGAGCCCTGTGGTGCTGTGGAGCCAAAAGAGTTTGACAGTCCTGGCTTAAGTCTTTTTATTATATTTTTTTTTTTTGCCTTTTACCAGTAAAGGAAGATGTAGAAGGAAACCACCAGTGGGTTGGTTAGATTACTGTACTTTCTCACATACAGTAAGCCCTAAAATAAGATATGCACCTTGTTTTTGAAAGGCAGAATGGAGAGAAAAATGTTTTTGGTTGATATCTTTTATTGGACCAACTGCATGGTTGGGATGAAGTCACAAAAACTTTTTAAATGCAAGACATTCTTGAGATCTGATGTAGAATGGCTTGTATTTTATGTA
The DNA here is from genome assembly GCF_001723915.1 of Gavialis gangeticus. NCBI lineage: Eukaryota > Metazoa > Chordata > Crocodylia > Gavialidae > Gavialis > Gavialis gangeticus. The sequence continues at coordinate 49,204,768 of NW_017728992.1, read as the reverse complement.
CTTTGCATTTGCATTTCTCTGGTCTTTCTCTTTAATTTATTCTTTGTTCACCTTTTTCTGCTGTAAATGGCCAAAGACATTATTAAATCCACCGTTTTTAAGGGATGTCTTTAGATACAACAGAATGCAAAGTCATTCTGTTGTATCTAAAGTAACTTTTAATTGGATTGCCTTTTGAGATCACCCTGTTTAATATTCCAGGGAAAGACATATTTAGAAATCAAGGAATTTAGAAGAAGGCAGTCATTCAGGCTTATAATAATTTCACTACTTCAAAAATATTTTTCTCTGAAAATTTCATAGCTGTCATGCTTATCTGTTTTTCAGACAAGATATAATTACAGAAAGCTTGATTATTTTTTTTATTTTTTGGAAGGGTGTTTCAATATACATTTTCTTCAAGGAACCAAAATACTAGCAGATGTTTCTTCTTCTTGCGTCCTTGTCATAAACTATGTCTTTCCAGAAATGTGCACAAATGATAGTTCTTTCTACTGCTACAGCAAGGTCCTCCTTAAGACAGGTCTCATCAAGGAATCAGTAAATGAGTTAGGTGCTTCATGGTCTGGACTTCACCTCATTCACATATATTTGTGTCAGTAGCCCCATTTGATCATATTTGTTTTTGACCTTGCAGTTTGTGTACACAGGGGTTTCAGGCATCACCATAATGAGCAGTATGTATCAGCCCCTCTGGAAAGGTCCTCCTGAGGTTCCAGATCCATTTTAGGGCACCTTATTGCATGTAATCTTTCCTTCCATAACCTCAGTCGTGTCCTATCAGCTTTTGTGTCCAGGGGCATAATACTGGTCACAAAACTCTTTCACGCTTTAAACTGTGTAGTTACTTCTCTGTGATCATGGAGTGGATGCCTGGGGTCTTCCATCTGCTATGATCTTTCTTTATGGGCTTCCTACCTTTTCTTCTGATATCAGGTGGTGCAGTGCCAGCCAGTAAATACAGATTTGTTGTTGGCTTTGGACATCCTCTTATTTCACAGCAGCTGCTGTTTAAAGCAGGGTCTAGTTTCATGACATGAACTGATTGTTCCCTTACTGGACATGCATACTCTGCAGTGGAATAACACAAGGCAGTAGCAGTGGTTCATAATGTAGCCCACTTCAAAGTGACCAACTTCCAAAGTATGTTGTGAGCATTGACTTTCCCTTTTGTCTTCTCTTCTTGTGCTTTGAAGGCAAGTGTTCAATCCAGTGTAATCCCCAAGTACACAGAGCTTGATTAGTCAGTGGGATTGCATTCCAAGTGATGTTTAATTTCTGCTTGGCTTCTCTATGGTGTAGGTGAAAAGCTGTAACCTGCACCTTGGTTGGGTTGCTACAAAGCTGGTTCTTATTGTAATAATCTAAGAGGCTGCTCAGTGCACATGTCAATCCATTCTCGACAGTAGCAAGCTCCTCTTGTGATGTGATGGGTTGGTCAGCAGCATATGTGAAGCTCCTCATATTGCTGTGTATGGGTTGGTCATTGGTATATATGTTAAGGAAGATCAGTGCTGGTACTCTGCCTTGTGTTAGGTCATCTTATTGTCATCTCCAGCAGCTCAGTTTCTTGCACAGTTCCATGTAAAAACATCTATTCTCCAAAAGATGTTGGACGAGCTACAACAGGTGGTAGTTGGGTTTCGTATCGTAGACTTTAGCAAGCAGGTTTTGGTGGCTGACTGATAGTTGGCAGCGTGTGGTTTTTTGAGATTGGGGGGAGTTATTAATTTTTGTTATTTTTCTTTTGTTTTTTGGGTGGTTTTGTTTTGTTTCAATGGAAGAAAATCAGGTTGGTAAGTGAATTTTAGTGAGGTGTGTGTATTTCAGGATTTTCAATGACTGCTAGTAAGTAACTGAAGTTTTATTCGCTGAAAGATTTTCCAATAGCAAACAAAAGCCATGTTCCTAAAAAGGTCAAAATAATTATTGGTTTCTTGGTATAACTGATGTTGCTCTTCAATACTGTCTACACTTCTTTAATATTAAAAAACTATTAGCATCTTTTTCCTTAAAATATATATGTACTTTCATCCTAATTTAAAAGAGATCCTACAGTCTAAATTTATATTCATACTGTAATATTGTAATCTCATTTAGAATCATGTTCCCCCAAAAAGATTGTTTTTGTGCAACACTCATATTCCTGTAGCATCTTGATTGCTTTAGTCTCAGTCTTGCCATTTTAATTGAACAATTTAAATAATGAAGCCAACTGGCATAAAATTAAAAGTTTATTTAGAACTAACCTTCAAACGTGCATTATACAAAGCGTTTATTTTTAAACAGAAGAGCAGCAAAGTGAATATTACATGTATTGTGCATTTTTTTGTGAAGTTTTGGGTTTATTATGATGTAGCATGTCTTGTATTGCTGACTTTTTCACGGTGTGTCGATAGAAATTAAATAATACCCCAGCCTTGCTGGCAATTTGTTGCTGCTGTGAAATCAAATTTATATTCACTTTACATGCTAATTTATGGTTTAGTCATCAAAGTGACCATTGAAGTATAAGGTTCATAAATAACTATTTGAATCAGCCTAGTGGGAAATGTGAAATAGTGACGGATTACTGTCATTTTGCTCATGTCAGTCACAGTAGGATTTGCCTGAATGTTATAAAAGTAGCTTTATAAAGCTAAAAAGCATGCAGGAACATTAATCTCTACCCCAGTCCTCCTCCACTTTCCTAGTTATTGGTTTTGCTTTGAAAATAGGATGGCTGAGGAAGGAGAACACTTGAAATTCTTTTCACAATACATAGAACTTTTCCTTTTATTCGGTGTACTAGTGGCAGGAGTGATCTCATCTGTTTACTGATGGGACAGTGCATTAGATGCTGTGAACAAAGTGCTGTTGTCATAAAATATTAATTAAAAATTGTGAAAAGTAGTATTTGATGAAGCCATCATGCAATGTGAATTTGAGACGGTCCATTCTAATGATACTACAAATGTTATCTAGTATCTGCCATTTCCTTACTAGTTTTCTGTCAATGCTAAAATGACTTTTCTGAGGAACTGTTGCTACTCTTTGCATGTGAGGGAGATTGGAAAGACTGCCATGCAGAACAACTGCTTTTGCTTAAATTTAGGGTAGTGATTCAGGGTGCTGCAGCACTGCTTGAGAATTGCTGGTCAGCACCCTGACATGCCATGTGATGTTAGCACCATTAGGTGTGCAAATACGATTCACAAACAAAACCAAGAGATTACAAATAAGAAACCAGACCTATTGTGGTCTTTCTGAGCTCTTTGCAATAGAATAACTTCTCTATTATTTTTTTCTTTAGTCAAAAAACAAGTGAAAATTAAGAGCTGGCATTTTCTGAGGGGTGCTTTTGAGCCTGATATATGGGGTTCCTTAAATCTACAAAGGTTGAGAACCACTGATTTTAGGGTTTATTAGAAGCCACTTAAAAGACATACTAATGAATGTGTGTTCAAGTCCTAATTCATTTGCTTTTGTGGTGTTCTACCACTGTATTTTTGAAGCCTCAGAGCCTTTGAATGTCACTGTACCAACAAGAAAAGCTGTATTCAATCAAGAGTGTTTTGTCTATATGCCTGTTTTAATCTGCGGGACCATTTATTATTATTTGTCTTTTCATAAGATGGAAACTGGAAAGCATTAGTCTTCTAGCTGTCCATTTAAGAAGGAATTGCTCTGGATTTCCCAGCAGAACAGGAGGCTCCTGAGTCAGTTATAACTGCTGTTATTATCACTGAAGCAGTCTTCAGGGGAAAAAAAGTTTTGATGCTTCATGGCCTTTGTTTGTCCTTTTAAGTAATCCAAACTGATAAGAATCCTACTTTATGCAGATCTGCTGCAGGGTGACAAAAGACGCACACATTTTTTGACAGTGAGGATATGAGGATTTCCCTGCTTAGTGTTTGTTAACTTGTGTTCAAATGACTCCCCCTTTAATAGAATATAAATTGATCAAACTCAGTCTTGACGTTCCTTTCTTACATGTGTATAAAGGGACTTTAAGAAGAATAGGTTTGTAAAATGACACAACTGCATTTAATGGACTAAATTTTATAATACTAAATATTGACTACTTGTAACATTTTTCATATTTACTGCATAATCCTTGTAATACTTGTGCAGTCTTATGTTGAGACAAAAACTATTAAGTGTAATGATATAGGAATGGCCAAAGTTAGTGTCAGGCACAGTATTAGAACTCGGGAGTTCCCATCTCATGGTCCCGTGTCTGACTCACACTTACCGTAACTGCAAAATACACTGTATTTACTTGAATACAAGACAGGGTTTCCTACTCCAATTGGCATGGGGGAAAATGCCCCTCATCGTGTACAGGGAAACGTCACTAAATACATTGTCTTATCTTTAAACTACTATCAAAAGCAGTCTGTGCTAAGCAATGGAAACTAACTGTAAAGTTGATTAAATGCAACCAATGATGAGCATGAATATAAAACACGTGGCCAACACTGGGCAAACATGCTAGTTGGAACCTACCGCAAGGATAGGTTAGTGCAGCCTATCTGAACAAGACCATAAGGTGGTGTCTATTAAGTGTGTTCACTGTCAACTCCTTTTCAAGTCATGGTGAGCCACTGCATTGCATGCACTTTTACTTCCTGTTTATTCCCACAGCTGAGCTGTGCCTTTCTTTCCCATTTCCAGTAATTCCTGTTTCTTCACCCGCGTTGAATATCTGGCAAGCGTCACTAAATAAGGCCCCAAACAGTTCACTCAGAATCCCTCTATTGCCCCCACTCTCAGCCTGGTGCATATAATTAGTGTGGCCCCGCGTCCATGAGGTGTAGCCAGACCAGGATCCCCTGTGCCTGATCTGCACATAAATTTTGGGAGCATCCCAGGACTTGTGACAAGAACAGCCAGTTCCAGTCATGAGTGGAGGCTAATTAACACATGGATCCCTTCTGGGGAGTATCTGGAGTATACATATACATATTGAGCAGTGCTGAGCTCTGGGGTCACCATGGCTTGAAACGTTCATTCTTCTGAGGCCAGCCCAGTGAACTGTATGGTAAATCACAAGCCTTTGGCTTTGGACTAATATCATACATAGTTTGTACCATATATAAGTAGGTACAAACATGCTGCTTAAAAGTGTGTTTAGGGAGTACCTATGCTAAAACATGCAGTGGCTTAAAAAAGAAAAGGTAATTCACATCAATTCTGGCTGAACTTAAATGTATGGGTACTATGCAAATTCCTACTGCCATGTTTAATTTCAAGGTCACTGTTTTCAAATTTGCTTCTCACTTCTATGTCCTCAAGGTGAGCAGGGTCTGAAAGTAAGGCGAGAGGGAAGCGGCTGCTGGAGAAAAAGTTGGGGTAAAGCAGAGAGGAAAAGGGCTACCTGACCCCACAAATTTATTTTCTCTGCTGTAGCAGTGGGAGGGGGGACAAATTCAAGGCAAACCTTCAATAATTAGACTCTATACCTGGAAAATTATAACATTTATAAGTTTTCTATATATAGAATCTAATTACTGGGTGGTCATCTTATAATCAGGGTCATCTATTTAAGTAAGTACAGTAACTATTATGCTCTTATTTTTAGTACTGCATTATATTGTTCTGAGCTGATGAGAGTATTTCATGCTATAGTATCTGGACATGCTATAGAGGTAAGAAAAATTTAGAATCTGGTTTTGCGGTCAGGTTTTATCAGTGGGGCATAGCCAAATTATTGTACCTTCTTGATGAATTCATTAGCAGTATGTTACCTTAACAGAATTATAGATACAAGCAACAATTGGATGGAACTGGGAAGGGTACTAGAAGTACTTCTTTATGTGGTATGTACTTAATTTCTGGAATTCATTGCCACAGGAGGCGGTAGAGGCAGGTAGCATGGCCAGATTGAAAAAGAGACTGGATAAATTCATGGATGATAAACCTATGAATGGTTTTTGAACAGAATGGTTGGAGACGTTTCCTCTGACAGCTCTAACTCCATAAATGGTGCGCGCCAGAGAGGGTATTAAATAGGGATTAGATCACTTCAGAAATATCCAGTACAATGCTCTCCCTGTATAACATCTACTTCTGCCACTTTCAGAGACAGGAAGCTAGGTTAGATGGACCATTGGTCCGACCTAATGTGGCACTTATGTTCTTATGAATGTAGTATGACCTGCATTATTGTTGTTGGGAACTAGTTATAATTTATATCCAACATATAAAATGGGTCGTACTTCAATTGGGTCATACTTCAGCAAGGCCTTTGACACTGTCTCCCACCCCATCCTCATTAAAAAATTGGGCGACTGTGGCATTGATGCCTACACAGTCAGATGGACTGCAGATTGGCTGAAGGGTCATACTCGGAGGGTGGTGGTGGACGGGTCATATTCGACCTGGGGAGAAGTGGGCAGCGGAGTCCCCCAGGGCTCGGTCCTTGGGCCCGTGCTGCTCAATTTCTTTATCAGTGATTTGGACGACAGGGTGAAAAGCAACCTGTTTAAATTTGCTGATGATACCAAAATTTAGGGTGAGGTGAGCACACTAGTAGGGAGGGAAAGACTGCAGCAAGACCTGGATAGATTACAGGGGTGGGCTAACAAAAACAGGATGCGTTTCAATACTGACAAGTGCAGGGTGCTGCACTTGGGCAGTAGTAACCAGCAGCACACTTATAAGATGGG
>NW_017728992.1:49197252-49197922 GCF_001723915.1 Gavialis gangeticus | reverse complement strand
CTAGCACCCCCTGGCATAACAAGGAATAATGGACACAAGTTGTTGGAGAGTAGGTTTAGATTAGACATCTGTAAGAACTACTTCACTGTCAGGGCAGCTAGGATCTGGAACCAACTTCCAAGGGAAGTGGTGCTGGCTCCTACCCTGGGGGTCTTTAAGAGGAGGCTTGATGCCTACCTGGCTGGAATCATTTGAGCTCAGTTTTGTCTCCTGCCCAGGCAGGGGCTCGGACTTGAAGATCTACAAGGTCCCTTCCGACCCTACTTCTATGATTCTATGATAAAGTGAACCATGGGATATTTAGAATCTTTTCCTCCTTTCCCAAATAGTGCATCAACTGAGGACTGTGATTTTAACAGCAATCTTCCAGTAATTTGTGTTTTTATATTTAGAATTGTATTTTTAATATCCAGATGTACTTACACAACATTACATTTCCCTGAATCCAAGAACCCCCCCCAATAATTAGGTTCTATACATAGAAAACTATACATTTGTTAGAATTTTCCATATATAAAATCTGATTCTTAAAGGGTTGCCTGAAATCCTCTGCCCTCCCCCTGGGAGAAAACAGAAGCAGCAGTAGGACAAATGGTGGGGAAGAAGGCAGGCAGCCAGACCCCTGCTCATTTCCCCTTCCCTCTCTCTTCTCTCCCCCCCCCCCCCCCCC
>NW_017728992.1:49182531-49196951 GCF_001723915.1 Gavialis gangeticus | reverse complement strand
CCCCCCCCCCCCGCCCCTTGCCTCCCCTGGTGTATGCTGCCTGCTCCACCATGATGCCACTTACCTTGTGTGGTAGCTCCGCCTCTTGCCCCACAGTGAGAGGAGAGACACGGTGAGAGGCAGCTGCTTGCTGCAGAAACCGAGGCCCTTGGGGCCCTGGTAGGCATGATGATCAGCAGCAGGAGGGCGAGTGAGGTCTGTTACAACCCCAGTTGTTCTCCAGTCACTCGTTTGTTGCCACAGTGGCAGCCCCAGCTCCTCAGATGCCAGTCCTGCTGCTGTTAGCACCACCACTATTATGTTCCTCATGGCCCATGCCTCATGCCAGGCCTGGATCTATTGCCACCATGTGCTCTGTGCTGAAGTTGCCACGTGGGCACAAAACATACGTCAGCAACAATAGCTTCAGCTGTAGCATGGAGCACATAGCATGTAATGAGAGTTTGAGTTACCACCTTTATTAGAACCACCCTGTGCCCTAGCCTGCAAGGAGCCCTGTGGTCTGGATATAGCTCATGGCAGGAGGGGAATTTGACACCCCTGCCTCTGGTGTAATCTCTCTAGGGCAGAGATTTTGACTACTTTTGTAGTTTAATACAAGTGCTAGTAGTTACTTGTATTTAATAATACTAAAGTTGACCAATCTGTGCAGTCAGTTAGCCTTAGGTTGATGGGGCTTTATTTTGGCAGCGTTTTCCTATAAAGATCTATGAGACAGTCCAAACCTGATTATCATTCTTATTGTGTTGCAATATTATATTTTATATAGTAATTCAAGTGCTGTTTAAATCCTCATTTATTAGAAGAGTGATTGTTCTTAAAACTTAAACGGGTGAGATGTATGCTCCATTTCAAGAGGTGGGGAGTGAAAGGAGATTGATTGTGTTTTATGTGTTGTAATGTGATGAAAGCTGAAGTTTGGGGAAGAAAGTTACCAGTTTTCTGTATGTGTAAGTTTGATTTGAAAAACTAACAAAGAAAGAATATTCTCTGTGTTACAGAGTACAGGAAAAGGTTCAGTTAGTACTTACGCAGTCTCCTTGGTGTTACTGCATTGCTGCTGTCTTCAGCTCTGCATTTGGAGGGGCATGCTCTTTCTTTGGTCATTAAAAGCAATAGCTGCAGTGCCCTTTATCTTGGTGACAGGCATTATGCCAGTACTTTTCTTCCAAAAGCAAGTAAAAAACCCTGAGAATAAAGAAGTTCAAATTAATCTGACATTTTAAATTCTGTGTTGCTTGTCTCCTTTTCAGGTTATCTTTCAGTATAGTAGATGTGTATTTAGATGTACACAGTATATGTACATCATTTATTTGGTGAGTTCACTTGGGAAATACACATGATCATTATGCGAAAGGCAAGAATTTCTTAGAGTGACATTTTTTATCAGACCAGCTATGTAGTTGGGATAAAGTTAGACCTGGCCAACTAATATTATGTACATACCTGTATACATCTGTTCATAGTAAATGTGACTTTGCACAAGCACATGTCAGAGGTGTATGCTGGTAGAAACAAAGCCCCTTCTTTGTGTGCTAGGATGATCCTTATCATAATAGATGCTACATCCATAGTAGGAGCTTCTAAATTCTATCCCACAAAACAAGATGAATTTAATATACACACTTTGTATTTTCAAAGCACAGATTGGATCAGCTTGTTCTGACTATTTTAACTGTTTTGCCAGGTTTAATGAACGCCATGAAACCTAACCAGTTAGCCTCTTGTGTTGATACTACAGGACCTTGTTTGTACTTGTGTTACTTTAAATGTTGACCTAGGGCTTAGCTTGTCTATTTAAACAATTTTAATTGAAAGTACCTTTTGTGTCCTAGCGGTCTAATTTCAGGGTGTATTTGTCAGTAGTGAATACTTATTGATGGTCATTACTCTCTAACTGCTTGTACCAGTATACCTCTGGGAGGTTAATCAATCTTGTGCTTTTTAATTGACACCAATAATGTGTTTACATTTATCAATATTTCTTAATTGTCAGTTTCTAACGTGGAACTTCAATAATAAATCATGCCAGTAGTTAACTTTGGACTTTAGAATTTTAAGAGCCTCCTTATGCAATTTGACATACTGCAGATTGCTTTTGAATGATTTGAATGGGTGCTTGTTGGGCTGGGGGTCAGGGAGTACAAAAATTGGAATGCAAAGTTATGTACTGTAGAATAACACTAAAGCACCAATCCATTGAATTGACAATGATGGTTTTTGCTAGATAAGTATCAAACTGTTATGAAGAAGGAAGCTAGGTTTTTTAGGATCGGTCTACCTACAACTACTTAATAAAAGGTGTATTATGATAGCACTTAAAGGCCTTATTGCAGTGGTTCCCAATCTGTGATACAGGTACCACCAATGGTACTCAGACAACCTATCAGTGGTATGCATTAACAGATTTATTATAATTACTTTATATGACAAAAATTTGCTGGTGGTCCTTAAGGTTGTATTGTTTTAAACTGGTGGTACGCAAACTGTCAGAGTTTGGGAACTGCTGCCATATTGTATTACATATTGTATATGCATATTTGGGGACACTTGTTGCCTTGAAAAGTTTACACACTAAATAGACAAGACAAAGTTTGGGTGAAAGGCAGTAGTTAGTAGTATTCTTATTTTTAAATAGGAACTTGGCCCGGAAAGATTAAGACCTTGATTCAATCAAGTTTAAGATTTATCCTCCATCTTTTCCCTTTCCTGCATCCTAGCTATTTTGATACAGCATGAAAATCGGCCCATGCAAATGAGAAAGTGCTGAGGAAACTGTTTGCTTCAATCCTGGTCTGTTTTATGGACTGTTTTGAGGGCAACTCGAGAACTACAAACCTGTCTAATTATAATAGTAAAAAAGAGGTGAAGGGTGTAACTATTATCTTGTGAAGCATTGCTAGTGTAACTCAGTACTGTGGTGAAAGGAGAAAAGAAGCACTAGTGAAGTTGCTGTTTATTTTCAATTCAGTGTTTAATTAATTTATTTAGATCTCACAGTTTTGAACTGCAGAACTTTTAATGTAAACATACCACAAGTATTTGAGATCCAAGATCATCAATAGTATGTTAGTATTAGATTTAAGACTACAAACTTTTGAAGAATAATTATTTTATAGCATACCAACTGTCCTCAGTTCACCGTGTCTCAGAAGGAAATATCTTCTAGTTTGTCTTTTATTTTATTAATTATTTACATAGCACTGTATAATTAAATGTTGTTATACTTGAAATGGAAGTAAAACATTTCTTAAAGATCAGACAGACTAAAGACTAGGAAAGACACATGCATATGTGTAGCAGGTTTGAGGTATTGCTAGCTCCATCAGTCTTTTTGCCTTCACTCAATTGTTTTATTTCCTGGGCACACTTGCCTCTCAGGAACACCAGAGCATAAATCAGTCCTCAGTCACACCACTCAACATAATCCATACAGGGTACACTTACAGTCCTGAGTCTCCTCTAGGCCTGAGAAGGTGCCTCCAGCTCACTGCTGTTCCTCTGCAGTGCAGTCTTCTTTTCTACCTGGCTCTGACTTCAGTTCTGTGGTGGTGCAGCTGCCTTCAACCTCCCAGCTTTGGGTCTCTTCCCAAACCCTGAGAAATAGCCTGGCTTGGTTCTGCCCCAGCCAGCTTGACTTCTGTCTCCTTCCTGTCCCTCCCTGGGAGTCTCTGTCCTAGCTTCCTTTCTAGAAGCCTGTTAGCTTCCTGTGGGCCAGCTAATTATCCTCTGCAGGTGGCCCAGACCTCCTTGGCAGCCTGCAGTCAGTGCCTACCTGCAGGAATTTGCCAGCCTGCGGAGTGTTATAGCCTGAGGTGTACAGTCTGCTGCAATCCTCTGCCAGCCAAACTACTATATATTCTCCTCCTCCCCTCTCCCCTCCCCAAGAGGGGGGAATCCTCTAATTCTGTATCCTTCCCATGTCTCTGGATAGGCCTCATCTTATCTTTCTTTCAGGCAGTACATAGGACCTTTCTGTTCCAACCATACCCTAGTCATCTTAAGGAATTATTATGCCTCGTGGATGTTTACCCTTCATGCTTTCACTAGTCTTTCTAGTTCTGGGCTCCCAGGCCCTAGTGTTGCTTCCTTTGGCATCAACCCGAGCTTCGACAGCTGCTGAGGTATAGCTGTCCCTGTGCTTCTCTTAGCTGAGGGCAAAGCTGCACTCAACCTGAATCTGACTCTGGCCCCATGGCTGGTTTTGTCCTATTTGGCTTCAGCCCAAGTTACAGCTGCTGCTTGGCTACTGCTATCCGTATGTCTTATTGTCTGATACTCTCTGTACTGAGTAGCCCCTTGGTCTAATTTGACCCGTGAGGGTCCGCCACATCCTATATCTCCATCAACATTGCCACCGCAAGTGTGACATTCTCTGTGGTGAAGAAATGTTCCCATACCATGGCTTCTCCTGGCCCCATTTTGCCAGACAGCTGTGAACGTCACTACTCTTGTCATCTGGAATACTTGTTGGAGCTTCCTCCAGCTGACTTTGAAGTTTAGGCTCCTTATAAATATGGTGTCTCCCCAGTTGCCTGCCTTCCAGCCTGGTTTCCTCTTGGGCTGAACACCCAGACCTTTCCTCACAGCTGCTACAGGTGTTTCCGCCATCTTCTTCACTGATTCATGGTTGCTGGAGAGACTGTCATCCACTTTCTCCGATACTAGCTCCTGCTCAGATCTACCAGCTCCCACAGCAACTCTCAGGCCTTCATCTTTGCTCCTTGGCTTTCCCGTCTCTGGGACTCTTCCTCTCTTCCCCAGGATCTCTTCCCCATGTCCATACTTCACACCTCCCTTCTAGGATCTCTGCAGCCTCCCACCTTGGGTGCGTTTCTTCTTTGGACTTCCTGTCTCCAGATTCTCTCCCAGATTGTGGCTCTCTACTCACTGTACCAGCTTCTGCCTCTCCTCCTGAGGGCCCTCATACTGACCTGCTCCTGTCTCAGCTTCTCAAGCTCCTGCATGTGCTTGCCTCCAGTTTCCCAACTTTGAGGTCTAGGTATTCTAATAAAAATGGTTTCAGTATGTTTTTGCTCTCTCAGCTCTACTCTGATTTTTCCATCAACACTTTCTTTGAGAGATGCATGTTCTCCTTACTAGCTTTGGACAGCTGGATCTTGGTTTCCTGCTCAGTTATTCGTATTCAGTTCCCTTCGCAGACTTTGGGGTTCCAGATGGCTTTTTCCGGATCCAGACGATGCTCCTGCAGCCAGGTGTTTTCCTCTGCCGCCTGTTCTCTGAGAGCTTCTGCTGACTTTTTACAGCTGGTTCACCATTTCTCGGAGCTGGGCCTTCAGGAACTTCGCTGACCTGGTGTGACCTGACTTGGACCTCATTCTGTTTGCACATCTCAGTGAGCTCCTGATTTCTGGCCTTCAGGTCTTGAATCCTCTGTCTTGGATGCAGAGAGAGAAAGCTGAGGTTTGGCTGGTGTCTGGCTTTCACCGCAAGCTGCAGCTGGGAAGTCAAGGCTGCGAGCTCTAACTTTCTTCTGCTGGCATTCTTACAGCCTTTGCATAGTCTCATCCCTCTCTTGCAGAGCCCCGAGGTGTTCTTTGTTCTTCACTCAGGGTGGCCAGCTGTCTCCTTAGGGCTTCTCCATTGCTTGAGAGGCAGTCATGGTCACTTCCTCCCAGAGTGCCCAAAGTCTTTCTTCCCACTCGCACCCCTTTTGGGAGGTGAGTGAGTATCCATTAGATCTCCTTTATTTCCAACAGCCAATAACCATCTTAACTCTTTGCTTCTACTTTCTTTGCTCCCTACTATCGACTGTCACCTCAAGGCAGCTACTTTGCCCTCAGCTAGCTTGCAGCAACAGTACTCCACTTTCAGCTCCCACTATAAGCACACTGCCTCTTCTGCTATCTCGTCCAAAGACAACAGAGGACCTTGGGATCTACACAACTCGCTGCTGCCCCCTTCACACCCGACACCTCCCAACATAGGGCAGAGAGCACCTCCTGTCCCTTTAACAGAGGTGGTGCTTCCATACTGGAGTCACTATTAACCAGCACAGGCTGCCAGGTTCTTCCCACTCCTGCAGGGCCTGTCTGATTGCCTGCAGGCCTGTTAAGTGATTACAATCCATTTCAGTTTCCAGTTATCATACTCCATTCCCACAGTTGCAGTGTTCACTTTAACTGCACTTTTTACTACTACAGTCCACTTGAATGATACGGGGTCCCTGTTATTGCCTGCTGAGTCTTTCAACTGCTCAGGGCCCTTTAATTGCCCACTTTCTCCACCAGCTGTAGTAGGTTTGGGATATTGCTAGCTCCATCAGTCTGTGTTTTCACCCCAGTTCTTTATTTCCTGGGCAGGGGCTCAGGAGTGGGAGAGCAATAGTGATGAGACAAAAGATGATGCTCCTTTGTATAAAGATGTATTGTTTGAAGGAGGAGAGAAATTGGGTACAGAGTAGATGAGGACAGATTGTTCTAAGTTTAGGGATCATAAACATCAGTGCAAAAGTGAACAGGAAAAGTTTTATGAAGAGAGGAGTAGAGGAAGAAATATATAACAGTTTCTGGAGCAGATAGCTCTATCTGGACATTTATGCCAGACTACCACTTTGCAAATGGTGCCAATTTAAAGGAACAGAAGCAGCTAGACATAGTAAAAGACTTTAACTGTAGGGAAGTGGAGTAGAGTGGCAAGTAGGAGAGAAAAGAGTCAAAGGTCTCAGTCTTAGGAAAGAGAAGGATTAATAAAACAATAAGATCATGCCTTGGAAGTCAATGGCAAAGCTCACCTTGACTTCAGTGACACAGGGTCATGCCCTCCAGACTTTAAGGGTATTTGACTCAGTAACTACTGCAACATTAATTCCTTAAAAACCTCATGTGTTTTGCCACAGTTCTCGGACTTGAAAAAAATGGATGTAGATTGAGGAAATTGAACAAAAAAGTGGCTGCCAGAATGGTGAGCTGCATATGATTGTGTGGAACTGACACTCCATCCATTGTGGTTGATCGAGCATCAAACGTGGGCATCCAGTTTCTGCATGCTGTGTCCTTTCTACCCCTCTACAGAATGTATACATGACCATCGAAACCTTCCTAAAGGTAGAGCAACGAAGGTTTCTGTTAATATCTGACAAGATTAAAAATCATGTCATTCAAACTTTGCTAGGTTGTTAGCTAGATTAAAGGATATACGACTAAAACATTTTTAAAAAAATCTTTTGATATTCAGTCAACTATTTGGGCAGCCCTTTTTCTGGCTGTTTGCTTTTTACATGAATATTCAAAGCAGTGAATAAAAAAAACCTGAGGGTTTTTCAAAAGAGAAGGCATTGGTCAGATGCAGCCCTCTTAGGAAGTAAATTACAATCATTAGAGTCAAACCTCATTAAAATCTGAATGTTTTATCAGTCTTTAGTGAGTATGAAGTGATTCTGAAAGCAAAACATCTAACACTTACTGCAGTGGTTCTCAGCCTTGGGGGTTAGACTCAAGGCGCCTCTTGTTAAGACATAAGTCAGTCCTCAGAAAATGTCAGCTCTTAGCTCTTGCTCTTTTACTTGGGGGAAAAATAAGAGAGCAGTACTTTTGTTGCAAAAAGTTCAGAAGGACCACGCTATATATTTCTATTTGAAATATCTGGATTTGTCTTGTAAATCATGTGCATATGCTTCATACCTAACCATGCTAATATTGAATGGCATCCCGGAGCACTCTTAAAAAGATCTCAAGCCCCCCCAGGGTACCATGGCACCTGGGCTGAGAATCGTTGATTTACTATATCAAGGCAGATTTATGTAGATACATGTCCAAACAAATGTACTTTAATCTACTCCTGTGCATACAATGTAAGTTCTAGATTCACAGGCAAGCTACTTAGTTAGAATGTATGGACTCCATATCCACTGTGGTGCTGAAATTTTGTCAGCTTGCCTTAAAACCTGTTAAATCATTTGACACTGACTTGGGTTATAAGTTTGATTGGCTGCCATGACAAAGACAAACTCTTGTTTAAATTGCATTTTGGAGCCAGTATTTCATGTTCTGGCCATCAAAAGTCGGGTTTGAAATTTAAGTTACTCTAAACTTGTGTGTTAAACCAATTCAGCACACCTGCATCTCAGTACATTTTTGGAAAGGCCTAAATACCAGCAATGTTGTTTGTTCTTCATGTGTCATTCATGAGTCAGGTAAAGAAATCCTATGTTCTGATCTTTACTCCTCCCAAATAATCCTAGGTTAAGAGGCTACTGAGAAATAGGGATCTAGAACTAAGGGCACTTTTACATGGGTTCCATGGGTGGGGGGTGGCGCTTTAATTAGAGCGGCTCGAAGAGCCGTTCTAATTAAGGCACTCCAGCATCTCATGTATCAGTGTCCCTGTGCTTCAAAATGGCAGCAGGGGCACTTGAACTAAAGCTCATTTGACAAGCTTTAGTTTAAGCACCCTGCCACCATTTTGAAGCACTGGGGATACTGATACACAAGATGTGGGAGGCAGCTGGAGTGCAGTAATTACCACGCTTCAGCAGACTCAGTTAATCCAGTCTGCCCCCACGTGCTATAATTGGAGCAGCCTCAGCAGTTATGTATAGGCACCCTAAAATTTCTGCATATATCTTCACAAGCCAAGACATGGGCCTTGGTTTCTCTTTCCACAGCATACAATTCTTCATTATGCAGTAGTGGTGGACTAGGCAAATTTTGCAGAAAGACCTAAGCCACTTGGGCTCTTAGCCAAAGATGCATTGAAAGTTAACGGGACTTAAGTGCCTACATCGCTTATGCAATCTTGAAAATGTTACCCTTCCTCACTGTAACACAAGGCTCCCCTTATGCTTGTTTCAGTGCACTACCATTTTTCACATCAGTCACGCATACATATCTGAAGTGGTACAGCACAATGTAAAAATCAAATTCTTGCTTCCAGCCACCATTTGAGGCCCATTAATAAAAGCATGGCTCATCTTACTAGCGCTGTTTTAATCTTGAGCAAGTAGTTTGTTTTCCAGTATACCTCCAGGGCTGGGGATAGTTTCTCTAAAGAATAATATGTGAGCTATCCAATGCAGTTCATGGCCATGCTCCCATCATGCAGCTGGCAGCAATGGGCATTATTATTTATCTGAAATGCAATCCTGGCTATGGGTCAGGCCTTTGTAATGATGTGATGTGGATATAAAGGACAGAAACAAGTCTTTGCTTTTAGGGACCTCTGGAAACTCAAACCCTCAGACTTCCTTAAAAATTGGGAATAGTTATACTGATTATTATGCTGGTTTACACAACTGAAGGTTTGATCTGACTAAGTCTTTGCCAAGCATTTGGCTGTATTTACTGAAGTCAGTTTAGGTCTGACGCAAGTGTCCTGGATGATTAAGCTGTGAATATGTGTAATAGATAGTTCATTTATAGCCAGCTGATCTTTTTGTCATAACTTTGGCTAAATAGCAGTGGTGAATTCAGCCACCTTCATGTTTAAATTTCTTAATTTTACAGCCTTTTCACATTGCTTTATTTCTTAAGATGTAAAGTAAAGGGATTCTTTATTTTACTTCCTGGCTTATACCTTAAAACTTTGATGGTGATCCTGTGCCTCTTGTATCAAAGTGCTGTGAAGCTTAGGGAGAGAGGAGAGTTCTGACTTTTTTTTTTTTTTTTTATAAAAGAAAACAAAGCTAGGGAAGGGTGGAACATAGGAACAGAGAGATCCAAGGTTTCTCACACTATAGTAATGGATATGACCTTTAATATTGAGGCCTTTGGATCAAATTTAAGTTGGCATTAAAATTTTCTAATAAATTCCCTGCTGAATCTCAGGGTTTTTTTCCCTCAAAGTTAATTCAATAAGGTCACAATAAAGCTGTGCTATTGTAATTGCTCTCAGCAGGCTGGTAATATTATTGCACAGAAGTGCCTGCTACTGTGCTTTTATTTCTCTCTTCAGCCGCTCTCCTTCCTATATACCCTCCTTCCCCTCACCTCTCAAGTCCACACTAAATAGGAAATGAAGCTGTTTTAAATGTCTTTTGCCTCTCTTTTAAAAATACTTTTACAATAATGCTTCCTGAATGCTTTCAGCAAAGGGAATAAAAGCATGGTAAGTTTATTGGGAAATACTTGGAGGCTTGTATTTCCTTTCTTTAATTGTAGTCAAACCTTTTGAGCCTTTATCTAGCCCTTTAAGTTCTTGAGGATATTTCTAAACGCAAGAGGTTTGGTTTCACTTAAGTTGATTTAACATTCCTAGGATTCCAAACTGACAAAAACTTCAAGAGTTTCTTTAAGTGTGTAGGAAGAGTCATGGAACTCTGAAAATGATGGCCTACAAACATGCTCAAGCATATTGAGACATGACTTAGAAGAGTAGAGTGCCAGTTATTACCAACAGTTCGTTCACAACCTCATTTCTAGGAACACATCATTGATCAGGTACAGAACACAACTTTAGGTTTGATTTTTGTGGATCCTACCAGTCGCACTTTTCTCAAGGTTTAGACCACTGTAGTGAGAGTGTGTCTTTACAGGCATAGTGCAATTGTTGCTCTTTCAGTGATATTTTATACAACCATAGATTGATGTGTAAGTGTCAACAAATAAAATATCCCACTTCTTGTATGTAGTTATGGCCCCTGGCACATGTTCATTTAATGGCGCAAAGGGATTTGATACTCAGTTCCCAACAGTCGTGGCTTCTGCCATTCACACATGCTTGGTAGGACATGTGATTGTTGAGATCAGGGATCAGATCCCATTCACACCATTGCTACTTATCAGTGCAAGGGGAGCCTGGGATCATAATCAGCTGACTGTTGGCCCACTGCAGTTCAGGTCCCCAGCGGAGTGAACTGACAGTCGGCTGATGAACAGCCCTGGATCCAGTTCAAGACTGGCTCAGCTGCTGGACAAGGAGGATCAGAGGCACTGAGTGGAATAGTGGGGAGGGTGAACCAAAAGGTTTCCCTGTCAAGGACTTAAAACCCTGCCAAGAGCTTCTGATCCCTCAGCAGCCTGGCCAGAGCTGCTGGGTATGGGGTTCAAAGTCCCTGGTAGGAAAACCAAAGACTAGGGAATTTCTTACCACTGTCTGGATCCTGAATGCCTGAGAAGTTTTAAAAAATACAGCTGCAGCACTGTTGTAGTCATGCTTTCTAAAGCTCCCCACGGGTTGGAACCCACAGTGCGGGGCTACACCTTCCATTTTTAAGGCATGATATAAATGAGCCACAAAGATGTTACACATTATATGTGAAATATCTTTTGGGGTTTATTTTCTATATTATCACACCATAAATGGGCATTAGGAAATAGAAGAGAAATGGGAATGCAATAACATAGTTGAAAATGGGGAAAAAAAGACAGGTATTTCGATCATACATATTTCAGCTGGGAAATTTACATATTTTACATAGGAACAAAATGAAATGTCTGTACACCAAAGCAAGGAGTTTGGGCAATAAAAAAAAAAAAAAGGACCTGGGTCTCCTAGAGTGGGATATAAAACTAGACATAATAAGAAAAACAAAGAGTTGAATAGTAGCTGTGACTGGGAATGCAAGTATTTGAAGGGTACAAGTTGTTTATGAATATGAGCAAAGATGGTACTACAGCACTGTATAGTAATGCAGGGTGCAGTGAAGGAAATAAAGTGATAGTATAAATATGATGGAATCGAGTAAAAATCACTCTAAGAAGGAATAACTAAAAGGGCCTTATAGATAGTTTGTTATAGAACCTCATGTTCAGGTTAGAAATAGGTAAGCCTTTCCATAAAATCTTAGGAGAATTTAGTAATAATAAATCATAGAATCAAAGAAAATTAGGTTTGGACCTCAGAAGGTCATCTAGTCCAACCCCCCCCCTCCCCCCCATTTAAAGCCGGACCATCCCCAACTATGTCATCCTAGCCAAGGCTTTGTCTAGCCAAGGACAGAGATTCCACAACCTCTCTAGATAATCTATTCCCATGCTTTACTACCCTCTTCATGTGAGTTTTTCCTAATATCTAACCTAAACTTCCCTTGCTGCAACTTGAGACCATGGTTCCTTGTTCTGTCATCTGCCACCACTGAAAACAGGTTAGCTCCATCCTCTTTCAAATCCCACTTCAGGTAGTTGAAGGCTGCTACTAAATCCCCCCATCTTCTCTTCTCCAGATTGAAATAAGCCCAGTTCCCTCAGCTTCTCCTTGGAAGTCGTGTCTGGTCCCCGTAACCATTTTCATTGTCCTCTGCTAGACACTTCAATTTATACATGGGGCCCCAGGGGTAGCCATGAAGCCCCCCTGGTGGCTGCATGGCTTCTGCTTGGCTCCAGCTCTAAGATTAGCCCTTCCTTAATTACTTTCCTGCCATGCCTTGTTCTTAATAAAGATTAGGGATGGGAGGCTGGCCACAGGCCTTAGAGCAAACCTTAGTTTGTGCAAATCTCCAGCTGGTCCTTTCTGGGCCCCACTAGTTTCACCTCAGCTAAACTTGTCCTCTTGGCCTGTCTGTGCCCCTCTAGGGGAACTGTAGCCTTAAGGGCCAATTACTTGGCTCTCTCCATCCCTACACCATGCCCCAGGTGTTGCCACTTGATGTTCATTCCTCACTCCACATGCTCAGCCCCTCTCCAGGCTTTTGGACTCCCAGGCCCCACACTTAGATCCTCTCTCTGGGCATGTGGACCTTCTGGTCACACACACAGCCTCTCTCTGAGCTCATGGGCCCTTCTCAGCCCCTCTCTCTGGGCTCATGGACCCTCAGGTCCCCCTCTCTGAGCCTGTCTGGGCTCTGGAAACCTTACTGGGCTCTGGGGACCTCCTCTGCCCCTTAGACCTTTCCCAAACACCCCCAGCTTAGATGTTCAGGCAGGAGCCCTGCTGCAA
This sequence comes from Gavialis gangeticus, assembly GCF_001723915.1. NCBI lineage: Eukaryota > Metazoa > Chordata > Crocodylia > Gavialidae > Gavialis > Gavialis gangeticus. The sequence goes on along the minus strand of NW_017728992.1, from coordinate 49,184,117 downwards.
GCCTGCAGCCAGGAGCTCTTTTCTTCATGGCTCGCAGGGCTGGACTGCCTGACCTGCTCAGGCCCTGGGCTTATATGGCTGGGAAACTTCTTTTTTTTTCCTGTTATCAGTTGAATAGTAAGTGCTACCAGCTACAGTAGGACATGTTTTATAAATTTTTTTAACCAAAGATGAGTTAGCCGATAAATTTTGCTAATAAGCAGTCACTGTCCAACAGGAGTCTCTCTCATATCTGGTTTTGACAATTGGCAAAGATGTTACAGAAAAATAAAACACATGGCAAATATTTTGGGATTGTTCAATCATGAGTTCACTGTCCATCCTGTACAAATAGTCAGATTTCCCTTTGAGTTATCCAGAATTTCTAATCCTCTGCATTCTATGTAATTGGAGCCCATTTTAAGGAATCTTGGCACTGGGTCTAATTCTGTTGTTAAAAGAATCAAATCTGGTAGTTTATATTGGTAAAAAAGCAATAGTATAATGCATTGGTAAGAACAGAGAACCACACCCTTGTTTCACAGAAGTCCATTGAATTTTTGGCTTTGACTTTAATGGGATGATTATTAATCCTGGGATTGATTTAAAGTTGAACTGAAAACAAAACTGTGAAAATGCTATCTGCCTTAATGCATTTCTCTGAGTGGAAAAGAAGTGATTACGCAAGTGTTGCATACTTAGTATACTTGGTTTTTTTCCTGCCACATTCTTGCTACTAGACCATTCTAGATATTTTCCTTGATTTAAGCACCTATTGTTTTCATCATTGCTTATTCTGCATTTACTCTCCATCCATCTGGGAAAATAGTAAGTTTTCTCCTTGAGCTATCTAAATTTTTTAATTCTCTGCAGTCAACACACCTCCAGTGGAAAGATGATATGTAGAAGTGGAAAGTGGTTTGGTTTAGTTGGCAGCTTTCCGGATTGATGTTTCCAAGTCATATTTATATTGTTTATGACTAGCAAGGTAGCAATGGAGTAGGGGGAGATTCAAAGCCTTCAGAGGAGATGGGTTTGTTGACACAATTTGTATTAATATGCCAGTCTTGTATTTATCACTTTCAGGAGCGTGTGATTAAATCATGCTGAAGGGGCTGTTTTCCCAGATCCCAGTTCAAAAAAAAAAGTACTCTTAATAAAAATAAATAAATAAATAAGCTAACTATTGGATATGAATATACACTGAAGTTTGTGAACATCTTCAGAACAGCACATCTTGCAAAAACACATTTGCCACAGTTGTTCTTTGAGTTGGGTTTTATAGAGTTATTTCTTCTTTTTTACTTCTCATTATCAGTGATTACTTGAGGTGGTATGAAGACCCTCTGGAGAGTAGGTAGGGAGAGAAATTATTTTAAGAGGTTTATTTGAATAGTGACTGTATACATTTGGGAATAAATCAATAGATTAATTAGTAATGAAATTCATATATAAGTTTAAAAATGTTCAAGAAAATTAAATAAGTATACCATCTTCTAATAGCATGTTACGTCGTCAGTGATTTGGATGACAGGGTGAAAAGCAACCTGTTTAAATTTGCTGATGATACCAAAATTTGGGATGAGGTGAGCACGCTAGTAGGGAGG
>NW_017728992.1:49170950-49177531 GCF_001723915.1 Gavialis gangeticus | reverse complement strand
GACAATGTGAGGTCACGGTTGGCAGAGCTAACCGGACCTTGTCGTGCATCCACAGGCCAAGGAGGTGATCCTCCCCCTCTGCACGACACTGGTCAGGCCACAGCTGGAGTACTGCGTCCAGTTCTGTGCACCCCACTTCAGGAGGGATGTGGACAACATTGAGAGGGTCCAGAGGAGGGCCACCCGCATGATCCGGGGACAACAGGACAGAGACCATACAATGAGCGACTGCGGGACCTGAACCTGTTCAGCCTTCACAAGAGAAGGCTGAGGGGGGACCTGGTGACCGTCTATAAACTCACTAGGGGGGACCAGAAGTGTTTGGGAGAGACCTTGTTTCCCCTAGCGCCCTCTGGCATAACAAGGAATAATGAACACAAGTTGTTGGAGAGTAGGTTTAGATTAGACATCTGTAAGAACTACTTCACTGTCAGGGCGGCTAGGATTTGGAACCGACTTCCAAGGGAAGTGTTGCTGGCTCCTACCCTGGGGGTCTTTAAGAGGAGGCTTGATGCCAACCTGGCTAGAGTCATTTGAGCCCAGTTTTTCTCCTGCCTAGGCTGGGGGTCAGACTTGAAGATCTACAAGGTCCCTTCCGACCCTACTTCTGTGATTCTATGATGTGATTCTGTGATATGCAGAACAGCTACTTTGCCTCACTTCTGGTGTCTGCTACCAAGAAGTGAACTGAAGACAGCATGACTACATGGTATAGGTTATAGGGCTGTGCGAAGCTTTGTTCCCTGATTCAGCCCAATTCAGTGGCCACATCTCTGAACCTGAATCAAATCAGAGGACTCTTTAATCTCTCCGAATCGAATCAGAACCCTCCAAATCGATTTGGAAAGATTCAGCGATTCGGACATAGACACAGCTTTAAATGTTTTTTCTACACACCTATAAGTAGCAGGCGGCCTATGAATGCTGCAGTGCTGGGACGCATGGAGTATCCCACAGATGTGTGGGGTGCTCCCAAGCATGCTCGGCAGCAGACCCAGAAGTAGTCCAGAAGCACTTCTGGTCCGCTTCTGGGTCCGCTGGAAAGCACGCTGAGGCCCCCCACCGTATTTCCCTGACTTGGTGGCTGGTGCCTTCTGGGTCTGGAGGGGCACCCAGAGTTCCCCCACAGCCAGTTGCCAAAGGGGGGGGCACGCACTCTCCAGTGGACCGGAAATATTTCCAGTCCACATCCAGGTTCACCGCTGAGCACATGGGGGGGGCCCCTCCCACACTCCTGTGGGATGCTCCATCCACCCCAGCATCACAGCATTCACAAGCTGCGCCTAGTATCTCAAGGTATGTAGAAAAAACATTTAAAGCTGTGTCTGTGTCCAAATCACTGATTTTTCTGAATCAGTATCCAATCTTCAGTTTCAGATTTGGCCAAATCAGATCAGGGACAGTGATCTGAATCAGCAAATCAAATCACTGTTCCGGATTCAGGCCGAATCCAAATCAAGTAGGGCCCATTTCTCACACCCCTAATAGGCTATGATAGAGGAAATCTCTATATATAAAGGGCTTAATCTGTGTGTATGTCCATAAAGCTCTTTACAGGAGTCCGGCACAGCAGGAAGGACAGAGGGAGGGGCCAGCTGAGGAAAAGCCGGAGCCTGGCTCCCAGCTACTGTGAGAAGACAGTTAGATGCACAACATCATCAAAAAAAGTCACCATTCATCTGTCACTATTGATTGGCAATTCGCTAGTCATGCATATTGCTCAGATAATTTTAAGTCAGTCCACAATCACTATGACTTTTTTCTTCATTCTAGTACTTATTTTAAAAAAATGAAATTAATGAAAAAATTTCATTGATGACTTTCTGGCTTAACTGTTAACTAAAGTGAGACACTTTTTTCACCATAGAAGTATTTTGGAAAATACAGTATGATGAACCTGATAGGGTGGAGATACAAAAAGTGAGTAATTTGTGAGCAGTACCTCTTGCGTATTTAAATTTATTGTACCACCATTTGTGGTTCTGATGATAATTCTTGAAAGAGATCCACATTTCCATCTGGCACTTGTTTCTTTTATGGTACTTCCTGCTGATTTCAACAGAAGTGCAGTTCTGGCTGGAGCCACACCGCCAGGCAGCAGTGCCTCTATGAGCCATGAGCATGCCGAGCGCTCACCGCCTGTTGTTGCTGCCACCAGCAGTGGGGACTGTGCACCATGGGAAGGAATAGCCCTTCTGCACATGAGGGTGACAGCGAGGCACACAGTCTGGGCAGGGTACAATTGGGTGCCTGCAGGCCAGGTGAAATTGCCTGGCCATATTTTGCCCACCCTGATATAGCCTGACCTCCTCTATATTATTAGCGATAAAGTTTTTGCACATTCTCCTTTGTTGAACCTAATAACTTGTAGCTGACTAAAGCCTTTCTTTCAGAAAGGCATCCAATCTTCATAATGGCTGTTTTAATTCTATTGCATGTATTTTTTTTCATCTAGTGCCTGATTGATCAGAAAATCTCTTAAATCGATTGTTATTTCCAGCATCCCTGTCTACAGTTACACTAACAAGTAACAGCAGTTTCCGTGTACAGAATTAAAACCCTATCTTCAAGCAGTACTTTCAGCTTGGTAGAATTAATGCAACTCTATTCAAGTGTTGGAACCTTACCATGTACTTATATTTCAATACATCCAAAGTATAATTAAAAGGGAGATTTAGCAGTTGAGTTTTTTAAGTACTGGAAAAATGCTTAATATGACACTTGTACAATAACAGTAAATAGGGGAGAAACAGGCTTGTATTACTACAGGATTAAAGTATTACATTTAGCTTAATGAAACGTTTTGGTGTCTCTTGTAGCAGGTGTTTAAACTGATGGGATTTCTGGAGATACTCAAGTGCAGGGTCAATGTTTGATTTGTATGCTGATGTAGATGATACACTGATAGGTCAGGGTTTGTACAGGTGGTGAAATTGTTGCTTTGACTATTTATTCACTTGTGTAATATAGAAAAACAATATACATTGTCTGCTTTTATTATATACAATCTCGTACCAAAATATAACAGTCATGTAGACTAATTGGGAGTAGTGTGCAAAAAGTAATCGTTCTTGTCGTGCCACAATTACCAAGAGCATCAAAAGGGTATTTCAGAAGCTTTGGGGCAGGAAGATTATTTAAAATATTTATTAAACTTTTAAAGGGACAAGATGAACTTAGATCAAATTCCTTCGCAGTTGTTTTCCTTTGTGATGATAATGGAAAGAGAGTAAAGAAAAGCAGTTCCTCTTTTGAATTTTGTTTGTTCAAATGTGTATTTGATAATCCTTTATATTAAGTGTCAATCTTTCCACTCTGCAGTCAGTTTCCCCTGTTTGTGTGAGTCCTTCACAAAACAGCAGGTGAGAGAAATACTTTAAAAACTATAGAAATAGTAAAAACAATACTTTAAGCTGAGAAAAATTGACAGGCAGAATGCAGGGTTGATGTGCATCTTATAGACTAACTGAAAATTAACAGGAGATATAGGTAAGGGTGTACTGTCTGATATAGTAATGTGTCATTGATTTCACATTGATGGTGTCCTTTTATTGCAATATAACAAGAGAAAACTTACCTGGGAACCTCTCCTCATTAAACATAATTAAATTTTGGGGAAAAACCCTAATGTTAATGCTAAGTTATAGTATCACAATCAAGCCCAGAACTCCTGATATATTTGATAGTGTGTATTAATACAGAATAATACACTCGAGTGACATTTAACCACTTCTCATTAAGAATCTGTATCTATGTCAAGTTTCAAATTTCAGACATATTTGCTCTAGAACTCTCTTTAAACAACAACAAAAATTTAGTTTAATATGGGGAAGTGTTTTTGCTTTCTTTTTTAATTGCTGAATGAATAAATGGATGGATCTTGTTCAAACATCTAAAGAATACTGCTGCTCTGGAGATGAATCAATTCTGGAAGATCTCAGCCTAAATCATAAATATTTATTATACAGCAGGAGAGATGAGAGATTAACTGAAGCAGTTCCACAACCTTAACTACAATGTAACCAAGTTCCTTGGTTATATCACCAAAGAAACAGCAAGAGTCCTTGTAATGGATCCATAAAGTGACCCCTCATAACATATGCCAGGCCAGGAGGCTGGAATTCGGAATCTGTTTCCCCACCGCTCATTCTTTGTTCTTTCCATTAAAACTGTTAAACAAGATGTGACCTTGAGAAACTGTAATTTGAAGGAAGATGTGTGTTTACACATTATACTAGTTGTAGGATGCCTTTGGCACATTTAACCAAATAGTTACCATGGCACTTTCAGTGCCACAGTCTGTCATAACTAGAACTGTACCGGTCTGATGACTGCTTTTTCCCGTAGAGTAAGCCAGCTAGCTCTAGCGAGAGTCTTCCTCAGTGAGAGCACTCAGATAAAATGCCTACACCTCTTCAGGGATTTCTGTGTGCATACACAGTAAGCAGAAAAACGGTCGGAAATTTTTAATCTTCCGTTTCTCGCTGACCCTTTGAAATGTCACAATATTTTCTGTGGAAACAGTTGACAACCACAGGGAAAAGAAGAGCTTTGTAAAAGCAAAGCATTGTTATTAATTATTGAGCATTAAAACTAATTTCACCTCTCCACCTAAAGTTGGTTCCTCCAGGTCAGGTTTATAAATATGTTCTCCTGACAACATGGATAATTTATGATACTACATCCAGTGGTGTAATTGTTCTGTGAATAAAGACAGGCCTTTAGTCTCTAGGGATATAAAGCACTTTTCATGAATACTAAATTAACTTAAACACTAAAGAAAAGAACAAACCAGGAGGCAGTAGTTTATATCCTGTCTGAACTGGCCTTTGTCCCCATTACTGCTCCAAGCACCATCTCTAAAATAAAAGTAGGAATTTCCTTTTCCTTGTGCATACTTGTCACATTTCTGTTTAGTCAAGCAAATACCTTTGTATTCTCTTACAGTTATTTTCCATCTTCCCTCAGACTCTCCTGCAGGCTGCAATAATCAGTGCTCTGTGTGAGTTATTGATAAATTACATTTTAATAGTTCAGGGTTATTAATCCCAACAAGATTATACTGGGTCAGGTAGTTCTGATGTCAGACACTTGAATTACTAGTTATTTCAAAGAGGAATTGGACTGATGAATTATTAGTAAATCCATACCAAGAGGATTAAATCTACTTGCAAGCTGTCAAATATGGGCACTATTTCAAGTTGTAATTTAGTCACTCATGTGTAGGAAAGGGGGTCAGAAATTAAATTGAGAGGTTATGCAGGGTTATGAAGGAAGTAGCTGAGCTTGCTGCTTGAGACCGTGTTTCCTCTACTTTGTGTCCTATTATTGATCCTTGGTTTAGCCTTGCAGTCAGACTCATCCATCAGTCTTTTAATTCAGTACTGTAGAAGATACTCTAGAGAGGTTCTGGTAGTTTTATGAACTTGTTTGGTCACTGGGGTTGGGGGAGTGGGGAGATTTAAAAAAAAAAAAAAAAAAGGGCTGGTCTCCAGAGTCCCAAGAAAGGTGATTTATACAGGTATAACCTGGGCAAATTTGAAAGAGTTTACTAACTCCAGAGAGATTTCATGCCTTTGCAACAGGCAATTCCAGTAAAGTGAGTAAAATCTTTCAAACTGCAGGAGCTTTTTGAGATTTACGTACTACATAATTCGTTTCATCATCAGACAGACTTTGATTATTGGAGGAGGATCAAAATTGCACTTGAAAGAGGTTGCTTTTCCTTTCAGAAAGAGATAGGAGAAAGGAAGCTAAAGAATTATTAGTTTTGGCAGTTATGAATGTTTTGCCTCAAGTTTGCCAGCGACTTGCTGAATGTATTCTTCAGTACCCTAGGATTTTAAATAGACACTGTACAGACCAAAAAGTGAGGAGGGGGAAATTAGGGTGCAACATGAACTTTTTTCAGTCCTGTTTGTTAGCCTCCGAATTTAATAGGTAATATAGGCTCTCTCTCCTTCTCAACTACAAATATGGGTTCTGTTCCTCATTAATACAGATAGGAGAGTTTTGTGTTCTTAGAGACAAAAATATATCTCATTGTAGCTAAAAACTTGTGTTTTTGTTGTTTCCATAGCTCTACAATGGTGTGTGGCCTTTTTGCAAAGACCTCGGTTCCTCTTTCCAGGAGCGTATCGTCTCTTTGCTCCGCTGAGAGAATTTCGTGCTTCCTCCAGGTTTAACACCACCACAACGTTTTTACTACACCTCTAGAGCACTAATTTTCAAACTGTGTTCCATGATCCCTGGGATCCCAGGGTAGATCATCAGGGATTCTGCAAAGACATTGGGAGTAATGGCAGAGCAGGTCAGGAGGCAGTGCACTGCCATTTGTGGGACCAGTTTGCCTGGCTCCGCATCAGGCTTTAGGAGAAGGATAGGGAGGTTCATGGCAGAAGTGCTGATGTGAAAGGCTTCTGTGTCTTTAGAAAACCACTGAACATACCTGAGGAGGAGTACAGGTTTCCCTCGCCAGCCATGGTTTTAAGTATCTATGCTTCGGAAAAGGGGGGCGGGGCAGTTGGATGGAAAATACCCCATGGCCCCCCTGGCCCTGCTCATGCCTCTTACTCCCCCCC
>NW_017728992.1:49164144-49170369 GCF_001723915.1 Gavialis gangeticus | reverse complement strand
TGGACCTGCTTGAGATGCATCTGTGGAAGCATGACAAGGTATGGTTGGCCTTCCTAACCACTTCCCTACACTGTCAGCCCATGTTCATATTGGCCTCAGTAATGACTCCTAGATCCTTCTCTGCCTCTGCACTGATGAGAAGGGAGTTCCCCAGCCTGTAGGTATGCTGCTGGTTCTTCCTCCCCAGGTTCAGTACCTTGCACTTGTCAGTGTTGAAACCCATCCTGTTCTCATCTGCCCACCCCTGTAGCCTGTCCAGATCCAAGTGTGGCCTATTCCTTCCTTCTAGCATGCCCACTTCTCCCCACATCTTAGTGTCATCTACAAATTTGAACAGGGTGCATTTTACCCCTTTGTCCAAGTTGCTGATGAAGACGTTGAACAGTGCGGGCCCGAGGACCGAGCCCTGGGGAACCCCACTGCCCACATCCCTCCAGGTCAAATAAGACCTGTCAACCACCACTCTCTGGGTGCGGCCATCATGTATACTCCCTTCAATGAGAGAGAGGGTCCATTACTGGCATGTGTTTTCCTAGTGATCATATTTACTTCCTATTTAGGATAAACCAATTATTTAAAGTTTTATAGAAGAACATTTTTATGTTGTAATATCACTAAATAATTACAGTCTTATTTATTAATTCAAAATTAATGCAAGTTCTTAATTCCATTTCAAATACTGGATCATCATTTGTCTTGGGTGTGATTATATTTTGTCAGTTGATGCTATCATGGAACTTGGCAAAATGTCAGGTGGAAATTAGAAATAATGAAATATTTGGTGAACTTTATGCTGAAGTTGATTTATTGGGGGAAACTGATCCATATGGCCAGAAATTAAAGCCCAGATCAATATTTGGCTACTTATTTTATTAACTTTTTTACATTTCTTATTTCCTTTATAAATTAAATAATAGAAAAAAATAGAGGAATGTATTTTCTTCTGTATAATTATCTGGGTATGATTATTAGCTTTTTAAAAATAGTATAAATATAGCATTGGGCATGTCTGTTCAGTTGAACAGTGCGTTTTCAATATACGCTTGGAATGTATCTTGCTAAAGTATGTCAGTTATAGCTGGATTTGATTGATCTTCATTAGTTGGTCTAGGGTGTTTGAATCGCAATCAAAAGTCTCAGGTACTGTAATCTGTATATTTTATATTTTGTGAGGGGACCTCTGTGTTGTAGTTGTAGGCATCCCAGTAATAGCTTCATGCTGGGTTATAAGGTGGTACACTGAGCATGAGGATGAAATCTCTGAAACCTCTACCTCTCTCAACATTTAGATACTATTTTTTACTTTAAAACCTTTCTCCAGAAATTTGAGGGCTTTTTTTCCAGATTTGTCAAGAAGGTGGGAAAATAGTCACAGGTAGATGGTAATTACTCAGTAAGTGATATATCTACCTTCATATTCAGCTGTTATTCTGGACAAAGGGCATCTTTCATCAATGGGAAACTTGTGCAAAATTCAGTTGTATATTATAACCAAAAAATCCTTTGAAGAAAAACAGAAGATTGCCTTTGGGAAACATCCAGACGAGTTTCATTCCTGTTTCGGTGCAATAGTTAATGCATATCTGGAAGCTATGTCAAATAAAGTTGTTTTTTTAATAGGATAAGATATTATTTTATACCAAGTTAATTTCATTTTTACTAGAAAACAAAAAACAGTCCAGATAAGCAAGATGTCTGATAAATATTGCTGTTAAAACATGATTCTTCTATTTCCTGATTTACTGTGATTTTAACTTTGTGATCCTAACACTGGATGCAATGGCTTGTTTGTTTTTCCATTAATAAAGTCAGATATCTCTCCTAAATGTTCTCCTGATTCTGTCTTTGTGTTAATTTATGATAACAATTTAAGCTTTTTAATTATGAGTTTTTTAAGCCTTTGGGCATTGGAGTAGCATACTGTTAAACAATCCCATCCATCAGCAGTCTGTCATATTGTCTTGTCTGAACGTGTTCTTTTACCATTGTGCTTTAAACCCTAATGTTGTATGTTTCTTACATTACAGTAGTGAGATACGGTTGTGTGGTAGATGCATTCAGATTTTATACTAGTACATAAGACTTTATCTCAAATTTATACCTGAAAAACTAACTTACCATATTTACTTGAATACAAGACGTTCCCCCCACCCCCCAGTCATTAGACTCTGTAAATGGAAAATTTTATACATTTGTTATAATGGTTCAGGTATAGAATCTAACTGTTGGAGGTTTGCCTTGAATTTGTCCCCTTTCCACTGCTACAGCAGGGGAAATAAATCTTGCTGGGGTGGGGTCTGGTGGCCTCCCTTGCCCCCAGTCCCCTCAACATTTTCCCCTTGCAGCCACTTCCCCCTGTCCTTACTGTCAGACCCTGCTCTCCCATAGCACATGGAAATGATGGGTAAATTTGAAAATACTGACTTTAAAATAAACATGCTTATAGTAAATTACTGTGGGTACCCATAGACTTAGTTCATCCAGAATTGATGCATTTTACCTTTTTTGAAAACTGCTGTATGTTTTAGCACAGCTACACCCTAAATGCACTTTTAAGCATCGCTTTAGCACTTATATATAGTACAAACTATGCATGATATTAATCCAAAGCCAAAAGGCTCATGATTTACCATATATTTCATTGGGCTGGGCCCAGCACAGTGACAGCATTTCATGCCATGGTGACCCCGCAGCTCAGCACTGCTCTGTATGTGTGTATGCTCCAGATTACCCTCCTTCCCCCTCCCCCCGCATAGGATCCATGTGCTATGTAACCCCCCACTCATGATTGGAACCAGGTGTGCTTGTCATGAGTCCTCCAAAAAGATGCATGCAGATGAGGCTTGGGACAGTGTGGTGTGGCTCCACCTCATGGAGGGCAGAGCCACACTAATCTTATACACCAGGCTGAGAGAGGGGGCAACAGAGGGATTCTGGGTGAACTGTTTGGGGCCCCATTTGATGACACTTGTCAGGAATTTGAGGCTGATGAAGAAACAGGAATAATTGGAAATGGTAAACAAACGTGTATCTCAGCTGTGGGAGTGAAGAGGAAGTCAAAATGTAGTGGCTCACTATGACTTGTAAAAAAGTTGACTCTGAGGGGAGACTAAGTGCAGTGGGTACTACTACATATCTTATTCAGATGCTCTGCCCTAACCTATCTATGCAGTAGGCTCCCATCAGTATGTTCACCCTCTATGGGTCATGTTTTTATGTGCTGAATGTTGGTTGCATTTTAATCAATTTCATATTTGGTTTCTATTACTGAGAGCATGGTGCTGTTGGCAGCAGTTTAATGATAGTGCATTTAATCAGGCTTTCTTGTATGTTAATATAAGATGAGGGGCTTTTTTCCCCCCATGTTGATTGGGTGGAAGGAACCTAGTCGTAAATCAAGTAAATATGATATATTGGTTTAGGTAAGAGCCCAAATGTGTGTGCAAAATCTTTAAAGTCCATCAGCAAAAAATAGTGATAAGCCAGCACTGGATTGAATTAGCAAAAAGTATCATTTGGGATGCACCAGACAGATATGTTGTTTCTCCCTGTAGAATTCAAAACATAAACAAACAGAATGTGCACTAGGAGACTCAGAGATTCTTGTACAGATCTTCCTTCACATTCCCAACCCCTTACTGGTCTACTGACATGGTTTACTAAGAAGGGTTAGTTTATGGTGGCTTCGTGGAAGAAGTTGGTTTTTGGGAGAGATTTGGAAAAGCAGCAGTGAGCAGCAAATTCATGGTGGTGGAGAGGAAGCTCTGAAGATGAGTCATAATGGAAGAAAGTAGGGAAGACTGTGGATAAGAGATGTGAAAAGACTGAGGGTGGAAACAGATGTCACTTTTCATTTCCTTTTTTCCACCATAAACATTGTTATGGCAGCACAAAGGTCAAGCAAACAGATGACCCTACTGCTCATTGCACCACAGATTGTGACCACAACAAAGTGATATGAATTTGTGCCACTATTTAGCAGCAGGTGTTTGTTGATTTTTATGGCAGGAAACCAATGGCACCTAGGCAGGTGCTCTGGGAGGTTGAGGGACCTAATTATGCGCATCCTAGAAATTCCCATGCAGGTAAGCCCCTCAAGCTCAGGGAGAGTCTGCCATGCTTTCCCTGCTTACCAAGGTGCACTCCTAGGATCTCTGTGTCATGCCTTGGTAAGCAGGAATCTCAGGGATGCATCTCTGCAAGCGAGGAAATCTGGACAGTACAGAAACAGAATAATTCTTATACTAGTGAAATATTATCCAACTTATAAAAGTCAGAGGATAACCAGTATTTCCCACACTGGAATAGTTAAGTAACTATTGGACACATAGTAGTATTAAGAGTGGGCCACTGGGCTACATTACTGCTTGAAAAGATGCACAATTAGCTTCTCTTGCTTCATTAAGTGAGAGGGAAGAAGAGCACTTCAGCTGGGTTGTCCATTAGTGTAATTAAGGTTCTTGTGCTGATCTTACAATTTACATTTTGGTGTTAGTTATTTACAGTGACCAAAAAAGACACTACACCTGTGGAAATCTAAGGAGAATTGGAGACCAAAATGGGGGGGGCAGGGGTGTTAAATTATTGAAGCATCCAATGAATAGATACCCTGGTGAACGCAAGCAGAAAGGACTACATCTTACTTATTGAGCACAGACTTCATTTCTTTTTTTAAGCAGTGTTCCTAAGGAAAACTTTGCTGTTAGTAGACTTTGTTTAGGGTTTGTTCATTATCAGCGCAAGGTGAAGCCAAAGGGAACCTTTCTTATTACATATTAGAATTGATTTAAAAAAATAGGGTGTGAGCATAGGGGTTAGTAGAGCAAGTATTTAAGAGTGAAGTTGCCATTAGTAACAGTTGATGTTCTTTGTTGGAAAATTCGTTGTTCATTACTCACTCGAAGGGAAAGGTTAATGGCCTGTAATGGTCTGAAGAAACCCTACAAAATAATACAGGAAGGGTCTAATGGCATTGGCCTGATAAAATAGTCTTTTCTACATGCTTTCCCACACGTTAGCAGGCCAAAGATTGTATTTGTTGTTGTACAAACTGGTATTTGGTTAGCAGAAAATGTAGAGATGCCCCTTCTATTGACTACTAAGAGAATAGCAGTCAGCCAGAGACACAAGGGGCGTGTCCACACATACAAGCAAGTGCACTTGCAGCAGCTCAAATAGAAGCGGTGCAAATTTGAGCCGGGGCTTTTTGCCTCCACGCACGTGCTCGGACATGCACTTTGTTGTGGAGCAAATCATGCCACTTGGGGCAAAATAACCCTGCCTGGCTCCTCCCAGATCTGCAGCCAGGGGGAGCCAGAGCCCGAGGCCAGCACCTGTGCTGTCCCCAGCAGTATAAAAAGCTGCCCTGTCCTGGCCCCATCAGTACAAAAAGCTGCCTTGGCAAGTAGCTCAGGGCTGCTCTCTCTCAGGACCTTCTGGGGCCCATACAGTTGGTACCTGGGGACACTACCCCTTGAGCCAGCTGAACTGCTGAAGCAGGCCTGGGTTCCCTGCACCCTTTACCCACTACAGCAGTCTGGCAGTGGGGTGGGGGATGCTGCCTGGCTGTAACCTGCTGCACACCTGCCAGACCCAGATGGGGACTGCATAGCCAGTAGAGGCATCTGCCCCTCTGGGCCAGCTGTCAGTGGGCTGTGGCTGCAGGGTTGGCCTCTGTGCAGCACTGCTGCCACGTGTGCCCCCTGCCCGGCCATCTGGGTAGCTGTCCGCCAGAAGATGTTCCAGGTGTGGTGGCCTGCTTTGAACTGTCAAAGCATGTCCTTCTGGCCCCGTTTGGCTAGGAGGTCAGCCACAGCCAGCTGGGTCCAAGGTGCCAGCTCTGAACAGGCAGGATCCTGCCACTGGCCTCCCTAGCAGGAATTCTGGTGTTCCCTATTGGAAAACTGAAAAATCCCTGATTTTAAAAAACATCCCAGTCAGTCTGTAAAATACCCCAAAATCCATGTTCCTCCACAATTAAAACTAAAGACCACTATAAAGAGAGAGACGGAGAGACAGTGATCAGTTGGGCAGTGTTTTATTGATGTATCTAGTCTTAAAGCAGTTTGAAAGACTACCAGTCTCTCTATCATAATAATAAAGTGAACTCTAAATACGTGTTTAATTAATTAATGAATATATATTTTGGTGCCCCCCCCAAGGGGACACAGCCCCGCAACAGGGGCGATGGTACCCCAACAAGGGTTACAGGTCCCCACACACTAT
>NW_017728992.1:49158907-49159144 GCF_001723915.1 Gavialis gangeticus | reverse complement strand
CCAACCCCAGGCACCGTCACTTTAAAAAGAAAAAAAAAGCCTCTACTCATCCTAGAAGTGGGCTGTGGGGGCTCCAAGGCCTCCAGACAACAGGGCCCGGGCTGGGGCCGCTGGGACTGTCCCCCTGCCCTGCACTGTGTGGGCAGGCCCCAATGACAGACAGCAGCTGGAACTGTTGGTAAGTGCTGGTGGGGGGTTGTTTTTTTTAATTGTGAGATGCTGGGGTGGGGGGGGCAG
>NW_017728992.1:49140325-49158316 GCF_001723915.1 Gavialis gangeticus | reverse complement strand
GGGGTGGGCAAGACCAGCAGGATCCCCCCATAGTCCCCTTCCCCTGCTTCCAGCCCCCCCAACCCCTTACTTACTGGCACTGGAGTCCTGTTGCTGGCACACTGCCTGCCCTACACAGGTAGGCAGCGTGCTTCAGCACCACGGTGAGGGCCAACCACAGAGATGCTCTGGCAGCCAAAGCGTCTCTGTGGAGGACCCAGCCTCCGGTTGTCTCAAGGCATGGTCCAGGACCATGCCCTGCCCCGCTTTTTTTAACTCTGTTTTTCAGACCCCTGGCTATCATGCCATGCTGAAAATGACAGAAGAGGTGCTTTAACTAAAGCTTGTCGAACAAGCTTTAGTTAAAGTGTCCCTGCCACCATTTTTCAGCAAAAGGATTCTGATGCACATGGCACTGGAGTCTGCTGGAGCGCAGCAGTTATCACACTCCAGCAGACTTGATTAATCAAGTCTCAAACCAGCCTCGCTGCACATGTATAGGCATCCAAGTATTTTACATTATTTAACAATACTTGCAGAACATAATGAATGTAGACCATGTGGAATCATGAGTTTTCAAGAGGAAAAAACCTTGTTGTATTAGAGCCTGTCAAGTAGATACTTTTCTGTTTCTTTCCATTGCTTCTAGTTGATTTCTATGAGCCTAAAACTTATATTTTGGTGAAAAATTGTTTTCCCTTCAGTTTGAAAAGAGTTGAAATTATTGATACAACTGTCTTAAATAGCACCTTTGATGTGAAAAGATTTCAAATCATTTTGCAGACTTATACAAAAATACGAATTCTGCACAGAAATTAATCAGGTGATCACTGCAATGCCTCCTTGGGATAAAACAGGTCAAGACCAATCAGCTTTTCAGCTCAACAGTTCAGGTTAGAAAGAAAAGAACGTGCAATTGAAATGGAAGCAGGCATTCAGAGAGGCAAAATGCCAGTTTGATCTCTTTGCTAGGACACGAGGGGTAATAACCTACCCTTTCAAGGAGTGCCAGGAGACCTTGTAGTTTGAAAACAGCAACAACAGGATGTCTTCTAACGCTTTGCTGGAATTCTGTGTCCAGGGTGATTTGGAAAGAAAATCCCACCTATTGAACCATCAAAACTATTCACTGCAGCAGTTAAGTGTTTTCCTAAGAATGCTTAATTTGGAAAAAGCCAATATGGTGTAATAAATGTGTCAGCAACTTCAGTTTATTTTAGTGCCCAATCCTGCCAAAATATCGTTATCATCAAATGATGTTGCCACAGCTCTGAGAATATTGTATTAAATTAATTTTAATCTGCTGGTCCAGAGCCAAAAACTGGATTTTAACATGCCTGGTAGTGTTTACCAAACCTGTAATTATAGCTTGTTTTGTTTGCTTAATATCTCTGCAACTGAGTAATAATCTTAAAATGTAGAGATCTTCCTTGCTGTTTTAAGGTAGATCAAATTACAGACTTTAACAGCATTCCTTACTGGACGTTTAAATGTTTTCATGTTGTACTGGGGAAAACTGAACACAGTTACCTGAGTTCTATTCCCCTCCCTCCTAATCATTGTACATCAGTAGACCATCTCTCACACACCATTTCAAAACATTGCGCCATTGGCATATGCTAATGTTTAAATAAAAACATTTTAACCCTGTTTAATTAGACTAAAAATATTTAACACCTCTTTGCCTGTGTGACAAGAACATTTCTCACCTGTTCCAGCACAATATTTTTGAAAGGGTGTTTTGTTTGCTTTTTGATGGAAGAAAATAAACTGTCCAGGGGTAGCTCTAAAATGCTTGTTGCAGATACTACTATTTTAGTATTTCTTTGGTTTTCCTCCTTCCTTAGCATTTAGCTGAGACTGTATGTATTACTTTACCAACCTTGAACAGCATGTTGTACCCAAAATCTTGTCTAACATCTCTCCTACCTATACAGTTAGTCCAATAAAAGGTATAACAAAAAAGCCTTCCCTCTCTAAAACAAGGTGAATTTTTAAGGTCCACCACTGTGTTGAATGTGGGAGGTTGAGTTGCTAAGGGGCTGTGGTATATATCAGCCTGTAGTATAGATATACATGAAAACAGCTTGTAAACTAACTTTATCAACTGCTAAATTCACAAAACTTCTTGGGGGCTATTATTTGCTTCAAGCCAGAAAAATAAAACTCAAGGTTATTTGAGACATTTTTTAGGACAAATAAGAACTTAGCGTCATCGGGAAAATGGCATACATCACCTATGGAATGTTCTGCTGCATCCACCAAAACAGCAGCACCATGCTTGAAAGCTGGATTTTTGCAATATTGCAGAAAACCACCCTTAGCCTCTGTTTATTACTTCTGAATTTACCTGCCATTCAGATTGAGTTCTCTTCTTATGGGGCAGCGTAGAAATGAAGAATTACTCCAGTGTTCATACACCTTACATAAATGTTTCAATCTTCTTTAATTCCTCTCTTTTTTCTGATAAGTAGATTGGTCCTTCAGTAATGCAGAATTATTCAGAGATGAATCCCACTTTAGTATGTGTCCTTTGGAATTTTAATTCTTGGTTTGTGCTCGCTCCCTTTCTGTCTCAACTGGATGCATTATTTCAGATAGGCAGACAAGGTTCTTTGGGTATTTCAGATAAATATTCTTCTGAATAATGATGTCCTCTGTATTTGTCCTCCAATTTGCTCTAGCTGCTCTTCATTTGGTTCATCAGCTGAGCAGCAAAAATCAGAAAGAATATTACATTAGCAAGTAGAGTAAGCATCTACTTCACATGTGAATAGAAAATGATATTAGGGATTACTTTCAACCATGTTGATTTCCTAAGGGAAATCTGTGAACTTTTCCTCTCTTAATTCTTTCTGAAGGACTCATAGCTAAAATGTTCCCCTTTGCTCTCACATGTGTTTTTCCTACACTTACAATATGCCAATGTTGGGTTTGAGTCCGATTATAGTTGGAGCATTCCTTGTATCTAAGTCTCATGTAAGTACCTACATTAATGATTTGGACAGTAGGATTGTGTGCATGCTTAGCAAATTTGTTGATACTACAAAGTTGGGTGGAGATACAGAGACTCTGAAGTTTAGGACTAGGATCCAGAATGACCTAGATAAACTGGAGAAATAGTCTGCAATCAGTCAGATAAGATTCAACAAGGACAAGTGCAAAGTCCTGCACTTGATGGAATAACTGCGTGCACAAATACGAACTGGGGAAGGACTGGCTAGGTTGCAGTCCTGCAGAGAAGGACGTGGTGGTTACGGTGCACCAATAGTGCTCAACATTTTTGGCAGATGGGCAGTACCCTGCAGGCCACATCTGGCAGGTGCTTCCCTTCTGGGACAGAGTGGTTGCAGCTGGGCCACATCTGGCCACATGGAAGGGGGCAAGGGGCATTTTGGCTCAAACCTAGCCATGTTGGGAGAGAGAGGGCATGTGGCTAACCACCATGGGGGCAAGGAGGTGTGGCTTGGCCTCGTCCAGCTGTGGGGCCAGAGGGAAGAGGCATGACCTGGCCCTACATCAGTGGTCCCCAACCTTTTTAAGTAGGAGATCACTTTTTGGCTTTTAAAAGGAAGATTTAGTGTGCAGATTGAGGCAGAGGGAGAAAAAATTGTTTGGGGGTGCGCCTCCCCAGCAGGTAAGTCCTACCCATCCAGGGCCCCAGTCAACTTGCAGCTCAACCTGCCCCACTCAACTTGCAGCCCTATTCAACCTATCTGGGGCCCCACTCAACTTGCAGCACTGTCCCTCACCGTGGGAGCCTCGATCTAGCCCCTGTCCCTTCCCTCCCCCACAGACTGTCATGCTGGGCTGGGGCACATGCATGCATGCATGCGGGCACTCATCTCCCTCCCCTCTCCCCCCCCCCCCCCCCCCCCCCCCCCCTTCAGCCTCAGATTGACTCCAAGAGGCTCTGAGATCTACCAGTAGATTGAGATCTGCTGGTTGGTGACCATTGCCACTACATGTTTCACAGGACTTGGGGTTTGAGATTTTGGAATTGGCATGGTTGGCTGTATTTATTCCTACTGCTCCCCTGCCATCAGTGTTCCTGATCTATGGGGATCCACTCAGGCCAGATACCTATGGTGCCACAGGCTGCATTTGGCCTGCAGGCTGGAGGCGAAGTACCCCTGCAGTAGACTATAAACTGAATACGAGGCAACACCATGCACGTTACCAAAAAAAATCAAAACCCAAAGAAACCCTAACATCATACTGGGTTGTATTAGCAGGAGTGTCACTTGTAAATCAAGGGAAATTATTCTTCTGCTCTCCTCTGCTCTGCACTGTACTGGTGAGACCTCAGCTGCAGTACTGGTGTCCAGTTTTGCACCTCACACTTGAAGAAAGATGTAGACGGATTGGAAAACATCAAAATGATTTGAGGCCTGAACATCATGGTGTATGAGGAAAGGCTGAAAGAACTAGGTTCATTTAGTCTGGAGAAGTGAAGAGTGAAGGGCGATTTGATAACACGCTTCAAATACCTAAAAGGCAATTATAAAGATGACAGAAATAGACTTGTGTCTGTAGAAGACAGGACTAGGAGCAATGGCCTCAAACTGCAGCAGAGGAAATTTAAGATGGAGATTAGGAAGAACTTTCTCACTATGAGAGTGATCAAGCCCATTATATGTTAGAGAGTGAAACAAGCTAGTCAGGGAAATTGTGGAATTCCCATCCCTAGACATTTTCAGGAGCAGATTACATATCCACTTGGCTCTATTTTAGTCAGGAATAATCATGCCTTAAGCAGGGGGCTGGATGAGATGACCTCATGTGGTCTCTTCCAACCCTACTTTCCTACGATCCCATGGTCTCATCATCTGAGTACATCCCTATCTGTTTTTCCTCTATCTTTCCTCCTAAGTGTGGTAGGAGAGCCCAGTTAGGGGACTGGGGCACAAAGAGACAAGCAGAGCTTAATGAGTTTATGCTGCTTCCTTTCCCCGGGCTAGGAGGCAGTCCTGCAGAGAAGAGTTTTCAGAGATAAGTTGGGTGTCTCTTCAAGGCGCTGCATTGTGTTGTGTGCATGTAACAGTAATTTTATGCACAATCAGAAAGTAATCTGTAGTACAGCAGGGATTTGAACTGTAATCTCATGGGTTCCAGGATAGCACTCTAACCTTTAAATGTACTTCCTCCTGAGTCCCCTTTACTGCTAGAGGGAAAACCATTAGATAGGTTAGGAGGCTGGCTGAAGAGCATCCCCCTGCCAGAAGGCTTTCTAAGGCTGTGTACGCGACAGTTGTGTGCCTGCCAACATGATAGTTCAGCTGTCAGTATTTGTGACACTACTGATACATTTAATTGGTGTGTTGATATTAACAAACGTGTAATGGCATAAAGCGCAGAGAATTTCATTACAGCTTTGGCAAACCTGTATTGAAAGGAAAAGCAGCACAGATGGCTGAAAATAGCAGTAAAATATTCCATTACATGGCTACAAAAATCATTAGACAGCAGTTAAAGAGCTGTTATTAATGCATCAGATTCACTTGGGGAGTTATGTTTCTGTAATGCGCACTAAAACAATGATATTTCTGTTTTTATTTTTAAACAGAACTGTTGCCAAATACAAACATACATTTCTGTAGTTATGAAATGGATTTATCGGAAATAAAGAGGATGCAGGCCGCATTCCTGTATTTACTGTCAATACCTTTTATTTTTCTTTTGCTGACTGAATGCAATAAGCAAGCAGCAACACTGCTGTTATCTTTGGCTATCCCTGACAAAGTGCAATCTTGTTAGTATTATGAAGTTATCTCAAAGCCAACATGTTGTTTTGGAGTTTACCATAAGCCCAAATGGGAGAATCCAGCAAACCAAAATGCACTTTGTCCTACTTTGGGGAAAAAATGAGAGAAATTTATACAAAAGAACTAGCTAAATACATTTTATATTTCATAGATGCTCTTTGTGACTCTGAGAATCATGAGGATGTTTTAAGCATTCACTATTTCTGAACGTTTCCTCAAGTTACCATTATAACAAAGAAACAGAAACACCCTGCATTTTGTCTACAGAATATATAGGAGGGGAAATTAATGCACGATGTGGGGGAGTTACACAATAGCAATCAGCCCTGAGTTTGTGATCCCATTACTTCTCTGGAATGCTAACAAAATCCTTTACCTGCATCATCAGAATAATACAGGGTCATTTATTGATTGTTACTCTCAGTGAAGAGCTGCAGTCTTATTGATTCATCTACTGTTTACAACTTTCCTTACTCATTAGGACTCTCCTTATTTGTTTGATTATGATGGGATTTGTTTATTTTGTAGTTTGTTTCCTTGCTCTTCAAAGCCAAAGGTGTAAACAGATGCTGATTCTTAAATCTGAAATTTTCCATGTGTATTCAGTCTTTTTAAGCTGGGTTTTTTCTAGGCACTTGGCTGCTTTTGAAGATTAAGTAGGCAACTTGCCTAAAAACACTTCAGTTCAAGGTGAACAGAAAGTCTGAGCTAAACAAGACTGTTTGCGCAATTCCATTTTGTATTGGCTTTTTTTCGTCTATAAAACTTAACCAAAAATGAAGTAAGCTTATAAAAAAAAATCCATAAACAGAGTTTGGCTCTACTGCAATCAATAAGCATTTTACTGGTAACTTCAGTGGGAACAGGATTTGGTCTCTAAGCTGTCTTTTCATTTGGATTTTCAATGCGATGATTATCTTGTAAAAAAACAAATTATTTTGCTCTTGAAGAAAGACAAAATTGTAAATTAAGGGTTCAGCAGGGCTAAAACACCACTGATAACGCATTTTATTTATCTTATTAAGCACTGTTTACCCACATGCTTATATAGGTGAAGTTTGTTGCTGCTTCTGTTTTTCATTAGAACTAAGGAATTTTGCATTCCTGAAGAAAGCATCATCAACATAATACATTTGTCAAGTCTGAGAACCAGAAATTAGGGGGCAGAAATGAACTAAAATGCCTTTCTGAGCACATTAGGGCAGGAGAACAGAGATTTCTACTATTTGAAAACACTATGTTTTTTTCACCGTGAAAAAAAAATCTTAAAATGAGAATTGAAAGAGTTTGTTAATGAGCTGTATAGCAGCGAATAGTGCCCCTGTAGAAGTCTGATGGTGAAATAAATAGTGTTTCCATCAAAAGCTTCCTTGCACTCTGTAGATTTCAGTCTGTGTATTTCGGGCAGGTGCATTTTCCTGAGCATTCTAAAAAAAGGACATGTGAGTAGCAGTCTTAAAAAAAATAAATAAAAAAATCAACCAGCCATCACTTGTGATCAAGGAAGACATCTGATCTTCTGCAATACTCTGGAGTACACTTAAGTGTTGATTCTTTCTCAGCAAGTTTTAAATAAACTTCATGTTTAATGCATGAACTTTGAAATTTCAGAATAATTGCACCTAAGACATTCTGTCACCTTTTTAACTTCCTGTTGCTTGTTTCTACAAAAAGCAAATGCTTCCTCATCCACTTTTGTTTTTTGCATCTTTAGAAGGTAACTTAAGCAACTTGAACGTAAATTTGCACTTTTCAGACAGTGTCTAGACTGCTAATAGGAAATGCATTATTCTCCATTTATAGTTACTATTAGGTCATTTTCAAATAGATGTCTGTAGTTATCAAGTCATTTGTCATTTTAAAACTATTTTTATGCTCAGATATCTAACAATAACAAGTGCGAAAATTATAACCGTTTAGTAAGATCTTACCAAATTAGTTACCGCATATTAGCTAGCACAGTGTTAACACCTTTTTTCCCTAGTTAAGAAAAGCAATTGTAATGCACCGGTGAGTTTAAATTTCTGTGGAAGAGTGTACGTGAAGCACTTCAGTATTTCTTTAAATACGTGATATTTGAAGCAGCTGTGGTTGAGATAAATCTCTTATAAAATTTTCACAGCTTTGTTTTTCAGTAATTATAATGGCAATCACCAATTTAACTGCCATTTTGGACTGTTTAAGACTAATAGATGTCACGTCTGAATGAAACTAATGTAAAGGAGTAGTGTTACAGTCTGAAAAAAGAATGTACATTATGATAGTAATGATTCCAAATTATGGATTTCCTCAGTATGCTGCTCCTCTGCTTCCACAAACAAAGTTTTATGTCTTGATGCATTTGAATTTGCATAATTAATTTTCAGTGTTGATCAGCAGCTTTTGCATTTACTAGATATTTGGAAAGATATTAGATCTATGTAGTGAATTCCATTTCCTTAAATGTTGGGAACTAGAAAAAAAGAAGCTGTTCTGGTGAATTTTCTAGAGAATTACACTATCAAATGTCCTACCCATCTTCCAAAGTAATTTAGGCTCTAGAAGACTTAAATCTTTTGTACTAAATCATATTTCTGCCCATGCTTATCTCCGAAGAACAACAGATTACATCATCTAGCAACATTATTTTTTCCCAATCATCAGTGATTCCATATACTCATTACCTTCTCTTTCTAACAATTAATTGGCATACCAAGGGTTTTGGTGTTCTTGACACTTTCTTTTACATTTTTAGGATAGATGAAGTTTATGGATTATAATTAGGACACAGTGTTCTCTGTATTTAAAAAAAATCAAATAGATGTTTGTAGAAATGCTTCAGGGCAATGTAGAAATTATTTTTAAACTACATGGAATTCTTACTTTGTGAGGTGCAACAATCATCAAACCTTTATATAGAATGGAATACAATTTATATCATCCATGCATATGCTCCACAGATAAGCTGCAATCAAAAAGAAAAAGATGAGTTGGTAACAGCATTAAATGAAACTCTAGCAGTTATTCTTTCTAATGAAAGGACCATCATGGTAGTGGATGTGAATACATATATCAGCAGATATTGCGGCCAGTTCAGTAAAGTCCACAGGAGCTGTGGATATGGACAAAAGAATGGAGGAGATACCTTGCTACAGCATTCGTAAGTCCTTCATCCAACATTGGTAAACACATTTTTCCAGAAAAAGGGCAGCCAGTAATCACCATGTAAAGCACTTGTCATAGTAGTTCTATAATACTTCTAGTCATGATAGCTATCAAAGAAGTGAAATTCTGTAAAGTGATGTCTAATGGGAGTATTGTGATGCAATATCATGTTCTGGTAGCTGACTTTGGGTTACTAACTGAAGGATAAAGTAAAGAAAGTGAATACTGGGGAAAATGTAATGATGGAAGAGAAATCATGACAATTAGCTAGCCCTTTGTAGCTAATTCAACTTGTGATCTTATGATGATAATCTTGATGCAAATACTCTGGGTTAAAAGTTGTGTGTAGCTGCTAAGGAAGTTTTGGGTGATACTAAAATCATTAGGAAAACAAGGTGGGAAATCTGGTAGGGGAATACTGAGGTTTAACAGTGAGAAAAGGGAGAGAAGTATTCAATGAGTGGACAAAAAGTGGATATAGCAGTTTACGTGGGAAAGAAAATGGTTACAAAATGGCAGTAGCAAAAGTAAAAGTAGTACTAAATGACTTGTATGAGAAACTGAATAGCAGAGAAGGTACAAAAACGATACATAAGTTGGCTAAAAACTGATATGCAAAAAAACAAACGCAAGAATGTTGATAATGATGTCCTCAATGTTGTTAGAGATAAGCTTCTTCTAGATCAGCTGTTAATCTTCTTTTTGCATGCTTGAAAGGAGTGTTTTGAGAGTGTATTAAATGAATTTCCCCAAGAACCTGTTGTATTCATGGACCTTATACATAAAGATGAAATTCCAGCAGTTAATAAGAATGAAATTGAAAGCCAACCAAATAAACTGAAAAATGGAAAAGCAACAGGGTCACTTGCCATAGTACTGGAAGTTTTTGAAGAATTTAGAGATGCATTTAAATCATGACTACTTGAATCATGCCTGAAAATTGCACAGGAAGTAAAGATTCCAGAGGAGTGGGATTAAGATACGGTATTGCCTCTTTAAACAGAATGAAAGTAAATATGAATTGAAAAATTATGAAAAAACTGTTTGAATTTATGTTTAGAAGCAACATAGAGATCAGTAGTAATTAGTTTGCCTTTAAAAAGGGAAAGAGTACAATAGATCTTATGTTTGTCCTCAGAATCCTTCAAGACGAATGCAGAGAGAAAAATAAACTGCTAAATGTGGTCTTTATACATGTAGAAAAAGCATTTGACAGAGTTTCAAGAGTTCTAAGTGAACTGTGAGGTAAAACACACACACACACGTGTGTGTGTGTGTGTGTGTGTGTATAAATACACACATGCACACATATTTGAAGTGTTCATCAGACTAATAAAAGATGTATAATTGTCAAACTTCTGCATGTGTCAGAACAAGAGCCAGTAATATAATAACTTTTTAAGTCAAAGTATGCATTATGGCTGTGCACTCAATCCACTTCTCTGTTATGTTGGTGGTTGTCCTCAGCTAGGAAGTTACAAGACACACAACATGGAATCTTATATTTGCAGATGACCTTGTGATATGAAGAATGACTTTTTAAAAAAAGTGCAAGAATTTTATAGAATAACAGAATGTGGTTGAGAGCATGGGCAGATTGGAACTGGTATAAAAAGATGAAGGACAATTATAAAGCAGGGAATAGATTTTTTAGAAAAGCTTGTCAACTTATAAGATGACCTCAGGCTCCAATACATCATGGTGGGGGTGGGGAGGAAAAACAGAATTCAAGACTCTTGATTTTTCTGGCTTTAGCAGTTTTTTTTTCTTCTGAAGTATTAAGGTGACAGTAACATGATCTTGTCCATTTTTTTTCTCGGTTACTATCTTTCTTGGTCAGAAATGTCAAGTGTTCAAAAACTAAAATCTATGTACATTTCCTGCATGTGCCTTTTAAGGACAGGAATAAAATTCACAGCACTTCTGCAGAGATGGATTCCTACTGAAAAATGTGAATCAGAGCCCACTAAATAACAATCCACATAAACAAGCGTTCTGTCTTTTGTAAGAGGCAGTCTTTAAGCATGACAAGAGCAAAGACCATTTCATTGTCTATCAAGTTAGTAAAGCATGAAGACTCAACACCAAAATTATCCTTACAAATACAGATGCATTTACCTCTCATTTCTTGTAATTGTAGTAATGTTTTGCTATTTGTTAGATACATAAATTATGCATTATTTCCGTTTAGGATTAGATTAAGTCATTCTGTTAGGAATCTATTCATTTCACTTTCAAAATAAATTAGAGCAAGTCCAAAATTTGCTGTCTCCTGTAATACAGACTCAATCTCTTCCAAGCAAGAAGAGCATTATATCATTTGTATTTGAAATGGTGGAATGTCAGATAGGCCTTTCAAAAGGAACACTGTAAGTTAAAAGTCTCAATGGCCACATCATAAGAGCTTCAGTTAAAAAATCAATGAAAGAAATGTTTTAAAATTTCCATGATGAGTGGGAAAAATCTAACACTTACTTTGTAAAATTATTAAACACCTCTGTCCATTCTTCAAAACTAGAATCCATGATTGTAGTGATACCATCTTTGCTATATTCTTTAGAACTGAAACTATAAATATTTAATAAGCTAAAGTATATTCTTGAGCAGTCTGTTCAATACTGTTTAGATGCTGGTGATAACTATTGGATTTCGAACTACAAAATTTGTTTGCTTTTCCTTCAACTCTGCAAAATAGAGTAAACCACAGAGAATTCAAGGGGTAACAAGACATGCTTTAATGGATCTTAGAAAGCTATCACAATTATATGAGAACAGGGGCAGATTTAAGAGTGGTGCAGTGCAGGTCCCATATCGGCCAGGGCAAGTGCTGTGTGCAGTGACGGTCACAGACCTGCTGGAGCAGGCACCATATACACAGCAGGTTCCAGACCCGTCAGAGGGGGTGCAGCATGGGTTCTAGACTGGCTGGGGCGTGTGCCACATGCAGCACATCCTGGGCTGTCTGCATAGGGCCAGTTCGGTGCATGCCTCATACAGCATGTGGGACAACTCTGAAACCAAGGAAAGCACCAACAGATAGGGCTCTGTGGGTCAGATCCAGCCCACAGGCCATATCTTTGACACCCCTGCAGTACTGGGATAATACCTAGATGAATTAATTCTCATGATTAGTACTAATGTTAGGATGTGTAAATGGCTCTGCACTCATCCCATGGAAAATGTTATGAAAGTAAAAAGTGTTGCTGTTTGTTTCCTTGGTGCAAAATGGATAATTTCTGCATTTTATACTTTTTCTTTTGTTTAGTAGTGATTTTGACTTGTTGACAAAAGCATGATGAAAATACGAAATCTAATTACAAGATGCTAGTACCCACATCGCATATTTTACTAAAACACAAAAGCTTTTGAAAGAAGAGTAGAAAGCAAGCAGTAGTACTTGCTTTTACATCCCTTAACTACAGTCTACAAGACCACTAAAAACTTAGATTATTAAATTCCAGCTGATAGAGATCTTGTTTTTAATGGCAAATAATCAAAGTTGTCTCCACTTGGCATCTCAGGTAATATTCTCTAGTTTGTAAAACATTGCTTCACACTTGCTCATGGAAATAAGCTGCCTGCTTTGACAGGTGCTATAGGGAAAATCTGCAAGTTTTATGAGGCAAAATTCTGCTGACAACTGATGCAGTTGCTCAGTTCTTTTTGGCCTAATGTTTTAAACATGGATCCCTATGACCCCCATACACTTTCGTTATGCCACGATTAGCATGCTAATTGTGGCATAAATGGCAAGGGTTCTACACATGCATCCAATTAAGGGAATCATAAAATGGCAAACCAGGCTTAAAAAAATGTTCAACAAATAACATTTTTATGGCTGTTTTTTGTCTGATGGTTTAAATTGAACAAGTGGCATGTCTGGAGCTCTCAAGGGCAGGTGCATGACAATCAGATGATTGTTGGAATCAGCCCTGGATAGTCCCAGTCTTCCAACTGACCTGCCAGCAGTATTGTTGGCCCTCGCCTGGGGCAGCCCTGGTCTCTGATGGGCTTGGAGTTGCCCAAGACCAGTGCTGCTAATCAGCTGATTGTCACCGCAACAGATGTTCAGCCTGGAGGTGTTTGAACCACAGCTGCCTGGGCTGGGGCCGACAATCAACCGACTGGTGGCACTGGCCCCCACGGCAGTCCCTGTTCTCCAACTGGACCCCAGGACTGTGGTGGCTGGGGCAGGCGGGATGGGATCAGATGCTACGGGTGGGGGTAAACAGGAGCCTCTGCTGCCCCATGCCTGACAGCAACAATCATCTAATTTTCAGTCCTGACCCAGACATCTCTGGGTTGAACATCTCCCACTGAATGCCCCAAGCTGTACAGCTTGTATTGCTGTACAGTGGTTCCTGATTTATGTCAACATGCAGAGTTATTAGGACAAAAGCTGTAACCAGTACTGAACATTTTAGGAAAACAAATAACATTTCACCTTCACTTATGTGCTGTTTGTGGTTGTCTGCTACACTGTTCTCAGTCAGTATCAGTTTGCTCATCATATCCTGACTCGAAGATGAAAATATGGTTTTGATCAGCAGTAACTAAAAGTAGCTCATGAATGCTGACTGCATTCTTATCAATGTCAAGCAGCCCTGACTGTCTAAAAGATGCTTTTTGTTTACATGAACACATTCAAGTTTTCTATCAGAAAGTCTGAGAAGAACAGTTATAACTTTTTAATTTCCCATACATGCATGCTATTGGTAGGAAAGGTCAGTTAGTCATAAAGTTGAATAAAAAAGCTTGTTGTAAAATGCTTCAGAATCTACTGATTAAAGATAGTGTAACAGAACTGAAAACTATTTTTTCCCCAAACTAAGGACTTTTTAATGTTCTGGTTAGCAAACTATCAATTTCTACAGTAGCCAATCAATAAGGATAGATGATCTAGTGCTAAGTGCAAGTCAACACCAAGTTAGTCTTGGTAGCTTCACTTTTTATTCAGATCCATTGATTTTTATAACAAGCTATTGTATTATATATGCATATGATTTGCTGCCTCGTTAATTTTGTGTATGCATTTACATATCCTGTATATTAATGTCATGAAGTCTGCTATAGCAGAAGCACAAATCATTGTTCACTGGTGAACAGCAGCCATATCAAATACAAGCAGCAGGTTGCATCCATTCAAAGATAGTTATTAGGAGCTAGAGAGAGAATTAGCATTCTGAATGACTCCACCGCTAGGCTCAGAACAAACCCTTAGGTGTGATCTGAACACAGGAGCAAGTTCTTACAGGTCTAGCTTTCATAATGCACTTTCACAATGTAGTGAATGAAGAAAGAGGAAGAAAGTACACTTAAGAAAGGGAAGAGAAAGGAAAAGAAACCCTTAAAATAGCTTGACAGAAGTGTTTGATAGTGTCACATTGTTGTCCTGCACTGACTTCAACTTCTGCTTCTAGGAAACCTGTCTGCTGGCCAAGGTTCGTGCCAGAACCTTAAACAGAAATAAACCTCCAGTTGTTTCTAACATGTTCAACATCATCACTGTTCGTAGCATTGGTGGCCCTGTTGGAGATGATCCACTGAGTGTCGTTGGTGTTCTTTACATCTAGTCATGTGACCATTAAGGAAGGTCCTGTCCACATGGTGTTTAAAATTGCAACACCTGCTAGTCACATTTATCTCACAGGCCCTTCAGTGTTTCTAAAATGAGGGGGACTGACTCAGTGTTAGCACTTGTGGGACATTTTCAGAAATTTTTCTTAACTATCGGCAGGATTCAGCCACTATTTTGTATGCATCATTTATAACAGCACTCCTCCACATTTTGTGAAATTCCCACTCTTAAACTATCATTCGTTGGCAGAATTCAGTTTTTATTTTCTTCATCATGTTGATGGCTAAAATCAGTGTTTATTTCTAATAATTTCTTTCGATTTTTATCAATTTAGATTTTTAGGATTGCACAAAATTAGAGGTATGGTGGGGCAGACAGTGTAGTAATGACAGCATGGCTATTAACTTTATAAAATCACTAGGAGTGCACCAATAATGAGTTTCTTGGCAAGGGCAGATGCGGGCTGTCTACTGCGGGGTTGGGGCTCTCCGCCCTGCTGCCTTTGCCCCAGGAGCTACGTGCTGGCTGTGTGTCCTGTGCCTGTCCAGCAGTGGGAGGCACAACTCACCACCACCAATGCTAGATAGGCAGGGGACATGTGGCCAGTGTGCAGCTCCTGGGACAAAGACAATACAGTGGAGAGCCCTGAGCCCACAGCAGGCAGCCTGCCTTCCCTTGCCCCGAACACAAATCCAGTGTGGCATACAGGAGTGGAGAGCTGCCTCCCCACCTTCCACTCCTGTGCCCCCTGGATGAGCTGCCTGCTCCCTACCCCAGCTCTGGGTCCCATTCACCACTCTGGCTGGGCAGCGCCCCCATCCCGTGTCCTTCTCCCTCCCTCACTGTGGGGACTTCAGTCTGCTCCTCCCTCATGCCCCTTCCCCCCACCCCCGACTTACCTGCAGGGTGCTATTTTCCACACTGCATTCTACATGCTGCAGCTGCAAACATGCATATGGTGTCCAGGGCCCTGGCCAGAAGGCACGTTATATTTATCGGTACATTATCAGCTATACTGGCCAAAAAATGCCAATAGCTGATGATGTTAATTTTCTTTTTATCGGTGCCAATCCAATATCGCACCAATATATTGATACGCCTCTAAAAATTGCATGTTAATATATATAAAAGTAAATATCCATAAATCAGTAAAGCATACCTGCTTTAAATCATTCTGTTCATTTATCAAGAAGGAGCCTGGTGGGTAGGGCCAGAAGAGGGGGGCAATGGCTGCCCAGCCTGGGGCAGGAAGCAGCTCCCTGTTCCTGCAGCCCTTTAGGGGGCAAGCCCTGATGGCAGGCATTGGTAGAGAGTCAGCCTGGCCCCTTGGTAGCCACAGTCTCCTCCCCCTCATAGTAGCAAGGGGGCAGCACTTGGGCCCCCAGGGCACCCCTGTATACCCTGTACAGGAGTGGGGAGAGGCAGCATGCTCAGGGCAGCGTGCATGGGGGTGACCTGGGGCCTAGCTGCTACACCCATGCCGCCTGGAGGAGTGGGAGGCCATGGCCATAGAGGCTGGGCCAGACTGGGCTGACCCTCCACTGGTGCCCGCCAAGTGGGGCTTGCCCTCTAAGCAACTGCAGGGCACTACTTTATGCCTGGGCTAGGCAGCTGCTGCCTCTCCCTGTGTTCCCAGAGCTCCTGCCTGGCCTAGTCCCTGCATGATCCAGGCCAGGACCAGATTCCTGCCATGCTCTGATCTGCACTTGCTGAGAGTTTGGTGCCCCATCCCTGGCTGGGACCTGGGCAGAGTGAGGGACCAACAGCACTGGACTCCCAGCTGCCAACATCCCAGCCCCTCCAACCCGCCTATCAGCACAGCCCCTACCTGCTGCAGTAGCTGCCTGAGCCACTGCTAGAGGAGTAGTGCATGGGCAGTTCAGCTAGGGCTCCCCCCACCCCACCTACAGCAGGCGCCTTGTATGTGTATGTGTGTGCATGGTGCCCTCTGTGCCAGATTTATTTACCTCTGTCCCATGTTTTTGGGATGTTCTTAACTTCTCCTTTTCATAAATTTCAATGATTACCAATAGAAATATTTTTCTGTCAGTCTGTGGGTCACAGGTGAGATAGCTGTTTAACGATTAAAATCGAATCCTGCCTGCCTAACTATCATCTCATGTCAAATGTTACTTGTGTGCAGTTACCGGAGTTGCTGTGTATGCAGAGGCTGGAAATCCTGGGGTGTGGGGGTTCCCAACATGTTTCTTGGATGCATTGAAGACTGTTATAAAAAGTGAAAGTTTTTCTTAGCAGTAGTCTGATAAATATGTTACACTCTCATCAATTCTGGAGATAATTGTGTTGATTTATTGACAAATTTGTGGTAGTGACTGGTGTCTTTTGAACATGCCCTTCTGTAGTTGCAAACTGTTCTTTATTACTTTTATAACATACTTCAGTGAACTGTTTCATCTGTGGCTTCTAAATAATTCTGTTCAGTGCTGTATCAAATTAAGAGGTCAAACTTGGGTACTATGAAGGTATAAGAAAGTGTTTTGGTGTAGCATGCTTGTTTTTGTTTTGAAGACTGTTAGAACCTAGTCAGGATTTTGTCTTAATCTAAATCATGAACCACATCAAACAGGAGTTTGGGCTGCATGAGGAAACAAGCTAGTGTCCGTAAGTACCTCTTAAAGCTTGGAAGTTCAAAAATGAATATTTTATTAATGAGTTGCTAAGCTCATATATGGACATTTAACTACTGGTCTGATTTTTCGAGTATGTGGACACCCTATTACATCACGTGAACTTTAGTGGCTCAGAGAATCTGGTCATGTATTTAATTGTTTAAATAAGAATTTAAAACCTATCTGTGCTCATGGAAGGTCTGGTGGGCACTTGAGGCTTCAATGCCTGAGGTGAATCACCTCCCTCTCTAACTTGCCTGCCATGACTTGATAATTTTAGGATTGGAGTGGGAGGTTCCTTGGGAAGTGAACCCCTCCCCCTCTACCTGGCTAGGTGTAATAGTGGGTGGCATGGGGCTTCGCCTCCCCTACACACCATCCACTCACTAACTGAAATGCTGCTGCAGCATAGGCCCACAATGAGTGCAGCCAAGCACGTGATACCCCTTCCGATCACAGGGCAGCTCTCCCCCTTTCTTGGGTCGATGTCTGATGTGACTGGCACATGCTGGTCCACTGGTCATCCATTTAACAGAAAAAAAATCAAGGCTGCTGGCCTTCCTTGCTGGATTTTCCTCAAGCAGTCTTGGGTCAAACTCCCCCGTGAAGACCCTGGCTTTGTTCATAATAACTTCACAACCTAAAAGAAACTGGAACTCAAAACTCCCTTGTGTTCAACACGGTGACACTCAGGGTCAGGGACTCATGCGTCTGATGTCCAGTGGTAGATCCTCTCGGATCGCAGGTCCCACAAATTGCCCACAGGGGCTGGGTCATTGGTCCTCCAATGGGGAGATGACCCTTACTCTCCCAACCTCTCCATCATCGTACCGGCTTGCACAGGCGGCCTGGATGCCATGTCTGCCTGCGCCAGCGTCTTTCCCTGCGTGCCTGC
>NW_017728992.1:49119960-49135325 GCF_001723915.1 Gavialis gangeticus | reverse complement strand
GCTAAGAGTCTCATCAATTATGTATCACAGCACCCTTACTCTCCCAACCTCTCCATCATCGTACCGGCTTGCACAGGCGGCCTGGATGCCATGTCTGCCTGCGCCAGCGTCTTTCCCTGCGTGCCTGCCTATGTTGGCTCCCTCCAGCATGGCAGGGATGCTCCCCCGAGCTGGGATCACTCCTCTGGCCGAGCCGCTAGTGCTTTTTTATAACATCAGCAGAAGCGCACCCTCTCACGCACAGGGAGAGTGTGCTTTTAAAATGGGCAGGAGATGCCGCGTGTGTCTCAGCGTTCCTGCCCTGGGCCACTGTAAGGGAGGTAAGTGCTTTCTCAGCCCAGGCTGAGCTGAGATCCGCCTTTGCCTGGGGTTTGTGAGTGTGGGGAACCCCTCACTCCCTGGAGTTCTGGAAGCTGAGTCACCTGGCACGGTAACACTATCTTTGAAAACAGCCCCCATTCCCCCTCGCCCCCCACCCTCCTGAAAATCTTGGCACTTATTTTTTTTTTCACCCTTGTATGCTTTTTGATTTTGGGGTATGAGCAAACATATCTTGCAACTGATTTAAAAGAGGAGGGGAACACACAGTATCTATTACAATCTGTTACATGTGTATCAAGCTTATAGTGATACAAGTGAGCTTAATCACTTTGATTTGGACTCTGAATGAATCAAGGTTAAAATTTGCAGCAGTTTTGTTATTCTTGTGTCACTGCAAAATTATGCAGCTATAACAGTTGCCTCTTAACACCTTGTATTGATATCCTTTGGTAATGATACAGTTTAGTCTGTGTATACTTTTTATTGGGGCTGTCCAACTTCTAAGCGGCCAGAGCTACATGAGCTACATTAGTATGGGCTCCCAGATCCTCCCAGCACCATTATACCATACACGTGGGCAAC
Organism: Gavialis gangeticus; assembly: GCF_001723915.1. Lineage (NCBI taxonomy): Eukaryota > Metazoa > Chordata > Crocodylia > Gavialidae > Gavialis > Gavialis gangeticus. The sequence goes on along the minus strand of NW_017728992.1, from coordinate 49,134,422 downwards.
CATGGTACCCTACAGGCAGCTCTCATTTCAGCTCCCTTGTTGCACCAAGGCCACTGCACTGTGCAGGCTTGCCTAGCACTGTGGGCTGCACTGCCCTGCACTCTGCAGTGGGAGCAGGAAGCAAAAGTTGAGAGAGGGAGCAGGAGCCTAGATATCCCAACTGCAGCAGCAGGAAAAGCAATACAGGGAGTGAGGCCAGGTAGGAGCCCAGGGGCTGCACACTAACTCCTCAGGGGCTACATGTAGCCCATGGGTAGCCAGTTGGCCAGCTCTGCCATTTATCATCAACATTTTGGCTGTAGATGTTTAATCCCCAACAATTGACATGCTGTTTTACATTTTAATCATTTTGCATTATCATTGAATGGCAGTCTGGTTCCACAAGGCAGCAACTGTCAAATATTAGCTAGGATTTAGTTGTTTACTTAAATTCTTTACATAAGGACTTGCTTAATCCAAGCCATGCTGCTCAACTTCTCCGAAACATGCATTCAATTTCAAGAGAAAATATCTTAAATATGCTTTTTATAAAGTGTGAACAGTTATAAACAGTAGTCTCCAAATGAACTAATATGTAGACACTTTAAAGAAATGGAGAGGATTATCATTCATGATTAATACACATGGCATGGCTATAAAGACTTCCACTAAAATATCTTTCCCAGAAATACTATAAAATTACTTTATTTTTTATTATTAAAATATATAATCCCAAAGGATTGTCATATAAATAAGCTGTTACAAATACAGAATTCTGAAAAAGATGCTGTAGCTGAAGCAGATTATTGTCTTGAAGCAGAAACTGCTAAATGAGTTTCTGAGGTTGGCCTTATACAGGATACCATATTGATAGGGACCTGTCTAATTCACGGAAGCTGCCTCCATATTTTGCAATCCCAGCGCAGTATCTGGCTCCATTTTCATAGATACTGCCATTTTCATGGCCATCTGTCAGTCTTTCGGGAGGGGTGCAAATTCTGGGGTCCTTGGCCAATCGGAGGTGGGGGTGGACATCTCACTCTACCACGAAAATTTCACCCCACTTTCCCTCCCTCCCCATGCTTCAGGATGCCAGGGCTTCCCACCTTTGTTTGCAGCACCCCTTCCTCCCCCTCCTACCCCACTTCCACCCTCCACCCCACCATATTCCTGCTTTTTCATAGTCCCCATGCTTTTTTGCAGGGACTGGGCTTTTTCACAGGGAATCTACCATTGCATAATCATGAATTTGGTAGGCCCCTGCATATTGATGAATACAGTTGTCCTCTAAGACTTTCAAATCAATTAATTTTAATTTATGAGTTGATGTTAAGGAAGACTTTTTTTAAAAGGTTTTTAACATATGCCCATTTACTACTAAATGTAGTGATTACAGTTCTAATATGAGTATACAGTAAAAGCTCTGTTATCCAGCATTTTACTAACTGGCATTTCTATTGACCAGATTCCAGCTGGACGCAGGAGGTGGGGAGGAAGCTCGCATGTGGCGTGCTGCTGCAGCTCTGCATGCAGCTGCAGCCAGACACACCCTCCAACCCCCCCGCGTCTGGCCAGAAACCCCTGTGCCTCAGGTAACTGGCACTTTAGATTACCGGCACTCATTCCCCACTCATGCCGGAAAACAGGGCTTTTACTGTAGTATGGCTTTGATAAGAGTGATGATATATTTGGATTTTGCTGTGAATATTAAAGAAGGAAGGAACTACATGATTGTAATGTTACTAAATGAAAGACTTCATTGCAGACAAAATGTTGCTGTATCCTGCAGTAATGAGAACTTTCGGTCATTCTTTCTAGGGATGTGAAAGGTTAAATGTTTAAACGATAAGTGTATTTATACCAGTAATGCATTACCGGTTAACATTTAGCACAGAGTACAGTCTGGCAGGCAAAGGAAGCAGTGTGGTACTTCAAGGGCCGGAAGGCAGCAGGGCAAGCAAGCGGTAGGGAGGAGGAGGGGAAGGAAGGAGTGGGGGGGGGGCTAGTACCCATAGCCTATGAGATCAAAGAGGAAAACGGTGGGCAGCCTAATGACTCATCAATTAAGCAATTATCTGCTCATTCACAGGTGCTCCTCTCCCATGGTGCCAGCAGCTGCAGTGGGTGGGGAAAGCCCATCACCTGCTGCTGCCCCTGGTGGCTTCACATGGGCTACATTGTCTGGCAGGGCTTGCCACTGCCTCCCCCGCCCCCCCACCCTCTGGTCAAGGGCCCCAGGGAGCAACTCCCAGCAGCAGCAGTGTCCAAATTGCTGTGTTATCTGTTAACCAATATAATTAGAGGAGGTTAAATGGATAATTTTTGTAACAATATTTACATCCCTAATTCTTTCTAAACATTCATCCAGTCCATGATGTTTTTCCTTTTGGAATAAAGAGGCTGTCAAATTGAACTTGACATCATTTGCTCTATGTTTATGAATTAATTTTGAACCAAGTCATCCTCTAGTGATAATACAACTATGTCATCTCAAGGAGTGTTCAGTAACTCACATGACAGGACATAATGCAGTGATTCTTAATAGAGTTACTGCCAGATCTTTTAAAGGGTGCCATGAGGTGTGAGGAGGTAAGCTGAAAAGCTAAGCAAATAAGCAAGCACAGGCTCAGGCTGCCTAGCCTATTTCCCACCACCACCATGTCCCTCCTCTGCTAAGAAGTAAGCACTGTAATATATAAGCTATTTTTTGAAAGTGGGTGCCACATAATTCACAGAAGTTAGGTATGGGTGTCTTGTATCAAATGATGGGTACCTCAAGTCCAAAAACGTTGATGTCAGTACAACCCCAGGTAAACATAAAAGGAAGAAAATTACTGAGGCCATATTTAGAAGTTAGAAGAAATTTGGTATAATTTCATTAATATTTTTAGTGTTAGGTTGATGGGCTCATAAGATTGACTGGTATAGAATAAAATCAATATTTTTTCTAATTAAGTTTTTTGGATTGTGGATAGGCCAAACAATATTGCAAAGTCATTTAAAATTCATATTTATATTGACTAAAATTATTGGCTAGAAAATTTGAAATCTCCAACACAGATATCTGTTTCTTTTCTGTGTTTTCTAACAAGTGAAATATACTACATGCTCTCTAAAAAAAATTATGTTCTCAGAATTTGACTCGAGGGAGATGGTACTTTATGGATGTAAAAGTAAAGACAGTCACATTAATATAAATTTTTCAGAACATTCATATGTCAGATTTTCTTTGCGAGCATTTAACCTAGAAAGCTTCAAAGGGACTGCTTCCTATTTTGCAAGAGCAGGAACCTTTCTGCCTACCTATTAGAATATTGGCTCATTTGAAATTTTATTGCAAATTTATGCTGATAACTTTTATACTACTGAATGTTCTTTTTGGAATCAGCAGTTTTTCTCCATCTTGTTACATCATTGATTTGTCATTTTTGTTCATATTAAAACACATTAAACTAATACTGGACATGCTGGTAGATTTTGTTGAGTAAACATAGATAATAGTTTGATACAATGGTATAAGTAAGCATTATTCTTTTGTTTTCTTTTGTTTTTTCTTTACCATGGAAAATATTTGCCTGGCCTCAGGAGATGAATGAATCAGTTGTTATTGGAAACAGTCATTTAGACTACTCAGATTTGCCTTAAGCCATGTTTACACTGCCTCCTCGCCAAGTCCAGGAATAAGGAAGGGCATGAGGAGCACCCAAGCCAATCAGTCTCACTCCACATAGGCCAAATAACAGAAATAAGACATGTATAGCCTTAGAGTAGTGCCCCTGATCTAACCAAATTTCAGCTTTCAAAATGATGGAAAACAAGCACTTAACATCCCCTGTAGAGTAATTTAGGATCCTCTGATAACTTCTCACTTCTTTAACCATTCATCTGAGCACATTTCCCATATGACGGATATATTCAGCCAGGTGAAAGATATGGAAAATGCATTTCCTGGGCTGCCAAAGAAGCATACCACATAAAACAGCTCATCTTGCTTCTACCTCCCTTGCCCTGACATTGACCTTCAGTATCTATGTAGAGCGAGTAATATAGTATAGTGTTGCATATGCTTTTTGTAGGAATAAATTTATCTAAAGGGTCTCCAGGAAAACAACTTTTCTAAAACACTTTACATTTATTTATTCTGGGGAGATGGCAAAGAAAATACGAAGAGTTGTTATGGGGGGAGTGATGCCTTTGCAGTATGCTCCTTTTTAAACCCGTATCAGATTTGCTTCACAAACAGCATATAGATGAAGTTCTGCAAAGTTGTTGTTTTCTTCTTTTCATGAAAATTTGGATCCAAACAGTCCCAACCCCTTAATCCAACAGATTTAATTTTAGACACCAGAGCTGCTGCTTTTCAGGATTAATGCAAACTGGAGAAGTGATCTATCTGCACTGCTGTCCTGACTCTTTCACTGTTTCGACTCTGCTCAACTGTAAATTAGTGAAGAGTCACTGTCCTCTTTACTTAATAGCCTAAGCTCTAAGTTCATATTCAAAGGTTTGATATTCTTGTTTATATCAGTGTTTGATATTCTTGTTTATATCAGTGTGCAAAACATTACCTAACACTTGATTCTTTCTGTATTGCTTCATAAAAAATCACCCTTGTTTGTGCATAATTTTGAAAACTTGTGTTAGTCCAGTCTTCTGTCACTGGTTACAGTAATGCCTCTTCATGTGGAATTGAAGGTTGCTTCAAAATGAAGAAATTAGTGTTTGTGATTCTTGGTCAGGTTGCTTTGAGATCTTCTCAAGGGTGCTGCAAGGTTCATCACAATATTTACATTGTTAGGTGTGCAAACATCCACAAGATAAACTCTGTTTTCACATGGAAATCCATCATGTTAAAACCATTCTGACCAAGTGTGATCTTTTTAAATTCTCTGCCACAGAAGAGTCACTCTATTATTTTCCTATAGTAAAACAAAAAAGGTGAAAACTAGGAGGTAGCATTTTTTGAGGGATTGCTTAAGTCTAGAAATGAGGAAGACCAGTAACATACTTGACCTACTAAATTTTGCATGCCACCCCTTTTTAACTTTTGTACCATCTTGTTTTTTTAAAGATGAAAACCACAGTTAGAGGACAAAAAGGGGAAGATTCAACTCGCATTATTCTGTTTTCATGTATAAAAACCTGGAGTTGGCAATTTATTTGCTTGATTGTAATGTTAGCCAAACAGAACAGAACACCTTACATTCTCTCTCTCTCTCTCTCTCTCTCTGTCTGCAGCTTACCTAGATCATTTTGCTCAAGACTCGCTCTGTAGTCCTTCAAATATTTATTAGTGAAAGGGAACATGACATCACTATTAACTAATGTGCCAGTGGGAGGGATCTCTGTGAAAAAGATATGCTAAATATGTCTTGAGCTCTAAAGGGATAGAAATCTACCGCAAGTATATTTCCTAAGGAAGTTTTCCTAAATGAGTAAATCCAGTACAAAGGTGACTGATGAAGAATATTTAATCTATACTAAATTTTCACTTCTTTCAAAGTTACCCCATGGTAGAAATGTGCCATGTTCCTCTAAATATTTCGTCTCATCACAGTGTGGCACAGAGTATAGCAGGCCTTACTTGGATCTCTAGAACTTAGGGCCTGTAAGCTGGAGAGGGCCCCGATCAGATGAATGTTGGGTTTTTCTCTGTTTGTATCCTGAGGAGATCATAATGAGCAGGGGCCAAACAGTTTGTCTATGCTAGTCTGCCTAGGTGGAAAAGATGTTTCTTTAGTAGGCTTATTATAAAGTGTATTTGAGATGCAGAGTGGGCAATGGAGTAGTTGGCAGGTAGAAAGTGAAATAAACGGTTTTTTTAAAGCATCCTGTATAGGGAACACGCACGTATTTGGGGAGATCACAACACTCCCAAGAATTGATCAGCTTTGGTGAGACCAGAGTCAGGTCAGGCTTGGATTGCACACTCCCGTATGGCAGGATGGGTCCCCTTTGCCGGCCCCACATGCTGGCCAGATTGAGCCCACCAGCCTGATCTGGCACTGTCCATAGAGCCCATGAAACAAAAATGTTGGGCACCACTCATTTAGATAAAGGAATAATTTGAGTAAATTATAATCAAACACTTATTACACCCCTTGTTCCATTATATTGTATCCATCTTGAAGCTAGTTGAACTTATATATTCCTGAATGTTAGACAGGACAAAATGATTTTATAATTGTCACTAAATATGATTTCAACCACAACAGGTGCTGGCATTTAATGCCTGATGCTTCCTACTTATCTATATTGGAAATGTTTACATCTGCACTATAAAAAGTGATGAATGTTTTACTTATTCTACACCTAAAATATCACTTACAAAAGTTCTACCTATTAATAATTGTGCAGTTAATTCATATGTAGAACTACTAAAAATACTCTGTAAAATACATAGAAAGATTAATTACTGTGGTCAAATGTGCCTCTAGTAATTGTGATTAATTATTTTCCATAATATTAGAAAGTGATAGGTGGTGATAGGCTAAGTAAGTTCTTGTTGTTGTTTGTATTTTTTCTTACTGCTGTATTTTAATGTGGCCATGGATTGGATTATAAGCTTTCAACAAGGTAAAAAATACTAGTCTGTAAATGCTGATTTCTCCAGAAGATTTTGTACATCACCTTATAAGTTTTTCTTATTTTTTTAAAATAGCCTTCTGTCATTCTTGCTGAGTTGAGGGTTTTTTTGACCTGTGGGCTCTAGATATTATTGTACCTGGCATAAAATTGCTGTAGGCAGTGCCAGGAAGCCAGAAAAATATGACAAATTGCTTTCAAAAATGGGTGAAAGTCATCGATAACTTTGGAATTATGCAGCAAATTGTCAAGTCCAGTATCTTGAAGATAATACATTTTTTGATGATCTACTCCTTTAAAGAATCTGCATAGTTTCACCTCTAAAAAGTATTTGGAGTTGGAGCACGTTTGTCCAGTAAGTCACTGCTCTGTCTACAGTTCCATAGTCGTGATCACAGAACAATCACAGAAGTTTGATTTACCCCCTGAGTTTCATCAGCACAGATCTAGGTTGCATATGCACATTAAGATAATCTGGAAGAATTTTTCCAGGGTTGTTCTCCTGGTAGAAAAACTTACCCAGAGTATGTACAGACATTTTCTCTACCAGGAGAAATGCTCATAAAAGTGAAGAGTGATTTAACCCCATGTTGATCCCATGTTTTTTTCCCCCTGAAGTGGCTATTTTTGCTCTGTGAGAAAAAGCCTGTACACTTGTGGTTTCTCCAGAGAAAGCAGAGATTCTCCCAGGAGAAACTGAATGCCTGTACAAGGCCTCAGTCCTTCAACCGTTTAAAGAAAACATAGTGTCTTACTGTTGAGAAAGGCCCAGGAAGTGTGGAAACTCCAGTGCCTCTTCCAGACAGATTGCTCTCACCCAGGGATTCTTGACTAAATTTTACAGCTGTTTTCCTTTTTATGGAACAACTGAGTTAAACCCCCTTTCAGGTGTAGATGCTCCCTGGTTGCATGTGGGTGCAAATTAGGAGCAAACCTAGACCCATATGTATTAAAGTACGTATTTTAGTCTGGATACCACTGTAGGGTTGTGTATGTGACCCAAGAATGCAACACTAGATTTTTCTTGACCAGTAGTGTCTGACCTGGATTCGTGTGCATCTTGTGCTTCTTCATACTTCCATACTATGGCAAGTTGGCCATTAACCCTCTGTCTCCTCTTTTGATATGAAGCAGCAAAGCCTGAATCTCATAAATATGTAACCCACCTGCTCTTACTTGAAGATTTTCAGAATCATTTCTGTTTTCCTACTTGACCACAGTGATCTGATCAAGAAACTGTTGGGCTTTGTTCAGATCTCTCTTTTCCCAGAAGCTCCAAGCCTTAGCCCATCCTGTGATGGGCTAATGTCACATAAGAAGGGGCACAATCAACACTTATCCCACATTCTGAATAGAGACCAATATTTTTATCATTCCCTGTGAAGACTCAAAAGTCAGGAGATGCAAGCCTGAAGTTCTGTCTTCTGAAAAAAGTCCATGAAGGTCACATGGGGCCCAAAGAACCTGAGCTCCAAAATCTCTCCTGATGGATGTTTCTGCATCATCTAACAGTATGTGGACAAGCAGATCCTAAAATCATTCTGAGGAAAGTCAGTACTGAAGACAGCACCAAACCTAACCTCAGCCTTCCCAGTAAAGCCAACGTCAGTGTCTCAGGCATCAGAGTGTAGTGGCAAGAGGTGGTTCACTGTGAGCACTGTCAGGAGTTCAGTGTCCTTTCACAAGAAAAGGCATGAAGGAACATTTGGGGATAATCTCTCTAAGCCTTTTGTAGAATTAAGGAGTGAAGAGAGAGAGTAGTGCTGAGCCTGGTACCAAATGTACTCCTTCTATGTCAACTCTTCAACATGGGGATAGTTTAGCCAGGGACATTTCTGGCTTGTGTAGGGGTTTGGACTAAATGACCTCCTGAGGTCTGTTGCAGCCCTACTATTTGTTGGTTCTATGACCCAGGCTTTGTTTGGGAGCCTCCTTTGACTTAACCAGTCCATCCCTGAAGGTAGTTTCTTTCTCACCATCTCCAGGACATACCTTTTTTTTTCTTCCTGAGGTCTATCAGGAGTGCCTCTGACTGACATAAGAACTTCTACAGAGCTCTGCCTTTTGCCAATTCTCCTTCAACAACATTTCTAATGAGAACCTATTATACAGTGGCTTTATTTAGGAGTCTGAGGGAAGTTTCTTAAGAATACAAATCATATCTTTTTACTCCTGATATTTCTTCATCCCGAAGAAGAAAGGAATCTTCCTCTTAAGACCTGAGGAGACTCAGCAAATACATATGCCATCTGAGGTTCAAGACAGTCAAGTTTGACTCCGTTGTTTTACCACTCAGGATAAAATTGGTTCAGGTATTCACTCAGGAGTTGGTTTCTAGGCAAAGGGGAGGGAATGTATATTCTGTATGGGCTATCCATCTTGTCTAGAGCAACATTTCTCAACCCGTGTGTTGCAACCCAAAAGGAGGTTGCAAGAATATATGAAAGGGTTGCAAACCAACTTTAAAAATAGATTCTCCTTTAAAGGAGAATTCTCCAAGTGCCAGGAAAAGCAGGGGCGCTGGGTGGCTGATGGCGGTGCAGAGCTGGAAGCAGAGCTGTGGCAAAATTTGGGGAGGCTGCAGACTCTGTCTAGCACCACTGGAGTGGTGCTCCAAGCCTAGCCTCTGGCAAGAAAGGCCCAACGCAGCACCAGCTCCTGCTCCACCCCACAGCTGCAGCTCACCACACACCATGCAGATCCAGGGGCGCATGCACTCCCTGCCTCCGCACTCCCTGGGTGCCAGAAGCAGCAGGAGCTGCCCCCACCTGACGAGCCGCACCTCTGTCCCATGGCCCCCCCCCAACTGCTGCTGGGCAGAGCCTGCCCCCTCCCTCACTGTAGGGGGGTATTGATCTGCCCCCCCACGCCTCTTCCCTCCCCCATCCCCTTCCAACTTACCAACTGGAGGCAGTTCTCCATGCTGCCAGCTCTGCTCCATGCTGCTCTGCAGCTATGCATAGCACAGGCATTTATCGGCCAAATTATCGGCCCCATCAGGCCAATATCCAATATAGGCAATTTTCTTTATATAGGTACCGATCCGATATCAGACCGATGTATCGGTGTACCTCTAGTCGCAACCCATGGGTTGAGAAACATTGGTCTAGAGGACATGCCTAGGATTCATGGTATGGTGAAACTCCATCACAATGTGTAGCGTTCTGCCCTTTCGTCTTTGTACACCACTGACAGTGTTCACCACATGCAGCCCATCCAAGGAAACAGGAAATCCACATCTACCTGTATCTGGGTAACTGGCTGATAAAGAATGTTGTAACAGGAGACCAGTACAGCCTTAGATTGCATTCTTTCTCTGCACCTTGCATATGTCCGGGCTAAGAAGAAATATGATGTGGCTATATGAACCACCTTTCTGTAACTCAGTCGTCAAACTAGTCTGCATTGCATTCCTGCTGTTTTGTTGAACTGTGTGGTACTGATTCTGACAGACAAAACATCAGTGATGCACTTTATAAACAAACAGAGCTGCCAGACTCGGGGAACAGTGTTATAAAAACAAGCTGACTATATTTGCTATACAGCTCCAAGGGGTTAACATTGACCTAGTGAACTTTCTTCACAAAAGCCTAGTAACCAAGCATAAGTAGTCACCATGGAAATTCATCCTAGACTTAGTCCATCAGTTGTGGACTTGTGGACACTAACTACTGAACTTCTGCTCCTGGAGAGGCACGAGTCAAATGTTTTTCTCTTTTGATGGCTTTGTGAGGTCTCCCACATGCTTCCTCATCCACCTCCCTATCCCCCAGAATATCTAAGATCCAATGGGACAAGGCGCAATAATCATAAGAGCCTCCCACTAGCAGACAGTTTTATCCATCAGAACTGTTGCAAATGTCCAGCCAGCCTCTTTACGCCTCATATCTCTGAATCAGATGCTGTACATAACCCAACAGTCTTTGTCCCTGATGTCTTTGCCAGCTGGCCAAGTGCTGCTGAAAGACACTGCTCCCTCCTGGTTCAGCCTTAGATAAATAACAGGAGTTTAGATAAATAATAGGAATTTATTTACCACAAAGACCTACTCCTCAGAACTTGAAAGAGTTTTTCCAGTGAACCCTATATCATTTTCTGAGATGTGCTCCCTGCAAAACCATAGAAGCCTTTAAAAAGGGTCAGTGAAAATGCCCCACCCTTTATCCTTCCTTTTATTCCTCCAGCTCTCACCCACTTCTGAGTGGTTTCTAAGAATCTTTTGTGGGTTTGCAACAGTTGGGATTCCTGCTGAACTGCAAATGTTGTTTTTTTGGGTTTTTTTCTTTTGTTTTTGGGGGCGAGGGGGTTTGAGTTGGAGATGGCAGGAAAGCATTACTGTTTCCTTTTCTTGTTGTACACCAGTCATGTCCTGGCTCCCCTGGAATGATGAGGGGAAAACTCAGCCCCACAAGTTTCCTTTCCTCTTCTCTTCCATGCCATGTTAGATCCTTTAGGAAAAATATTGGTGTTCTATATCCTAAGGATAGTTAAGGTGGACTTAAAGATGGATGTACACTCATCAATGGCTTACACACATCAGTTTTTCAACAACATCAGATAAAAAGAAAACCTCAGTGTTTAAAAGCCAAGAAATAGTAACCAATGGATGTAATTCTCAATCAAGGTAACCAAATGGCTCTCCCCAGGCAGAAGTGATACAGGAAAAAATACTTGGAAGTGTACTATCTTTCCGTCCATAATGCAGTTGAATTTTATCAGGACCCCACGTGACAAAAACAAGCTACTCAGTCATGTCGTTGTTGGGCTGCTTTATAACATTCTGTTGTGCAGAAATGTTATATAATATCTGCACAATTTTAATATGGGAGATGTGTTTGAAACTGACTGTTTGTACATATGTTTAATAAATGAAGGTTGGCATCACTAACGTGACTGTGATTTAAGCATTTGGTTCTTTGCATAAAAAATGTAAACAACTCTGCATTTTCTTTGTGTACACTTTTTACTCTACATGTGCTTTTTAAACTACATTCTGCAAAAGTAATATGCAGTCAGACTGCTGACATGCAGTTTTAAGTTCAATTTAATGAAGCTTTTTTTCCCTGTGTGGGGAATAAAATTATCAAAACTAGTTTCCTGAATTTTCTTGTACCTCTCATAGAGCAACATAGTTTCAAATTTACTGTAGGCTCTAGTGTTACGGAAATCAGGGAGGATTTTAACAAAATGTAGATCTGTAATGCCAGGCAGCCATTCTGTTCTTTGGTTGAAAGGGGGCATCACCAACTTAATTACAGGGAAGGAAGGAATAACTGTATGAAAAATGTAGCATAACACAGGCTTTTAAGAAGTAGCATTTTACACAACTTTCTGTAGGGTAGAGATTCCTACATTTATCACAGCATAAGATCCCTCATATAATATTTTTTTTACACATTTTTAATGATTTTTATAGCCTTTTTTTTGGATACGGGTCTTGGGAAATTAGTCATCAGATAAAGAATGTTTTTCAAATCAAGGAACGTAACTTTCACATAAAGAGCTAATTGGAGTTGGGAATGAGAAAAGGAGAAGCTGGGGTAATAACGTGACTGCTGTGTATCTTTTTTTTTTCAGTTGTGCATATGTAGGATTGAGCTGTAGCCAATACATAGATCAGTATACAATAACTGCTTCAACACACTTCCTGCATTTGCATTATTTCTAAGTGGGAATTTGCTGGAATGACTTGAGAAGTGCCACAGTGCCATCTGCTGGCTAACTTTGTTTTTCCTAAGATGACTTTATGCTGATTTAGGTACCTAACTAAAGTGTTTAAAATAGTAACATGGATTCAATCCAAATTTAAAAGACTAGCTCAAACTGACCCTATTTTTGGAGGGAAATATGTGTGGAAAATTATATTTCTCATATATGATTCCCAATACTGCCTCTGACCACTTGAAAGAAACATCATTAACTACCAGCCACATTTTTAACGTACCATTTTACATGTCCTACCAAAGACTACTAGACATGAAAGACAGTGGAGAAGAAAAATCTGTTTTTCAGTTTATTTTGTGTATAGACAGCTTTGTTCCCCCCACCCCCTTCCATCTATACTCAGTCAATTTCCATTGTCTTTTATAAGAAATGGTCATAAATAACAAAGGGAGAGAATGAATACAACAATAATATTGGAAAGCCAGGCAGATTGACAGGGGAGTCAGAGCCATGTTTAATTTTTAAAAAAACTTCACCTTTTTTAGCTGACTAGAAAATTGAGTAGATCTCTTTATATTCAGTGTTTTAAACATTAAAATACCTTATGAGGATGATGAAATAATCACAAGAAGAAAAAAAATCATATTCCATAGCTCCCTTAATACTAAAATAAATAAATACGTAACAGCTAGTACAAGATCTGTCTTGATCAAGTAGTAGTTCATAATTTATAAACAACAAACAAAAGTTGTTTGCCAAATTTATCCACTCCCCCCCACCAAAAAAAAAAACCCTAGCCCTATTTGAACCTGTAAATTATACAGTTGAAGCTCACTAATCATTCTTCAGTATCAGTGTAAAAAGAGAGTGGGTTGAGAATAGTATAGACCCAGGATCTAATAAAGCCAGTATAGTTAATCAATAATTCATGTGTATTAGATACGCACAGACTGGTATTTGCTGCAGCCCCTGACCCTAGTACCCCAAGCCCTGCTACTGCAGCTGCTGGCCCTGTGGATCTAGCCTGCGAGAAACCCTGTGGTCCCAATCCAATCTGGGACATGGAGTGAGTTTGACATCCCTGCCTTAGATTAAGATCCTATGGAATAGAAAGCAAATATGAATAATAATAACTTACAAGGCCCTTAGACTTGCTTAATTTTTCTGTGATGTCAGATTGCTGTCCAGTTGAATCATGAACTCTTAGGTAAGATTCACAGTGTAAGATTTCTGAAGTAATTGGTCCGCTTATGAGAAAATAGTACTTCTCCTTTTTTTCAGTTTTACTTGGATATCTTTGGCTGGATGTTCAAAAGTGCTCTGCACACAACAACTCCCCTTCTGTTCATGATAATATTCACTCCCTCTACTCTTCCTACCCTCTAGGGTAAGCTGTTTTAACTGTGTTTGCTGATTCATAAACCCTGCCAAGAACCAACTTTGTAAAGTTTTCCTAGTAGCTTTTTGACTGAGCTGCATAAATTCAGAAGTATTCGCCTTGACATTAAGCCAGGGGAATGTGGACAGTTATGAGAAGTTTCAACTGTTTACACTTGGTACTTCCTTAAATAGTTCTGACTAAGCACTGGCTAGTGTCCCGATTAATATTATCTATAGCAACAACTCCATATTCCATAAATGGCTGCTAAAAGAAATGCATAGGCAAATATAAAAATAACTGTGTATTTGCCCTAAGTAAAGGGAACTGTAGATATGGGGAAATAATGATTGCTTGTATTTTATCTGTCACTTTTTATTCACATTCTCTTAAGAGTCCTTGTATTACTTGACTAATTTCTTAAAATACTTCCAGAAACAATTCAGATTTTCATTTTTATTTTTCAGATTTGCTATGACTCCTTTAGTAAAATCCCCTCTCTACTGCTATCTTCCAGTAGTCACATTAGAAGAATGAGGAACACACAATGTAGTGTTAAGGATTTTCGGGAGGTGATTTTATTGTAACATGCTTCAATAACATGTCCAGAAGGAATTTAGAAACAAACAAAAAAAATCATGACTTTTTTTCCAAACAGTGTGTAGTGAGAGTAAATATAAGTGTCTAGTCCTCTATGACCCTTGTCCTTTTGTCTCATTGACATTAGCAATGTTGTGTGTATTCTGCAAATCTCACTTTTATCTTACTGACAGTTGTAGCTCGCAGGTTGTTAGAAGTGTTTGTGCTTCCATGTTTGTGATGATCCAAAAGTCTAGTCTTTTTGTCAGGATGTGAT
>NW_017728992.1:49108995-49114960 GCF_001723915.1 Gavialis gangeticus | reverse complement strand
GCACTGCCCCACTACATCTCTCCTTCAATAGTGCCTTGAGCTTCTTTCTGATGATGGAGCTTCAATCAGGCTTTGGTTGCTTAGGGGTTTTTTGTCAGGATGTGATGGAAATATTCCTTATTACAGCTATTTTTAAGTTTCTCTTTGATCTCATTATGGCTTATTAAGCCCTGGTTGACATTCAGGGGGAATCGGCTTCTATTTTGTAATGTAATCTGTAAATCGGAAATATTGCATGATTGTGCCTGACATTAACAATTCAGGCTAACCAGTGAATTTCAGATGCCATATCTGATAGGTTTGCAGACAAAGACCCACAGCAATACTCTCACAAATTAAATATCTTATCAAATGAGTGCTCTATTAATTCTTGTGTGACAGAACAGAGACTTTTTGTAAGCTTTATATTGAATATCCACTCATCTACCCCTAATTACAGCCTTCCCAGGGAAACTGCAAGGCAGGTTTGTGTTCTAGTGTGATATTAAGTATGGAAAAGAAAAACCAGGATAGTGGACAGAGCAACTTCTTTCACAATAAGTCTTCCCCTGTGCACTATTTTTCTCTTTTTTGAAACCTCCTCTTTCATCCTGTGCTATTACAAAGGAAAAACTAATTAGACCAATCACTGAATATGTTTGCCACCTACACTACCCAAAAAGAACTTCTTGTACAGAATTAGCTCCAACCAGCTCTGCTAAAAACAACAATTTAATTGCAGCCAAAAAGGGGGAAAATGCTGCTGCAGCTTATTCCAATTAAAACAAGTAAATGTAATCTATATCCTATATCCACGCAAACAGACTCTCCCTGCTCAAGAGCTAGAGGGTTTGCAAATAATTATATTTTCTCTCATTAATTTTTAAATGCTCATGAGAGGCTAGGCTGATAGCGCTGGAAAATTAAGTTGTTTGCCTATGGCAAACATAAAACACAAACAGAGCAAATGTAAACTTGCCTACTGAGGGACAGTGTTTAAGGTGCTGGTGTGGACTGGAAGGTTAAAGTTCAGTTCTAGTTCTGTGCCTCGCCACACGTTTTTTCCATGATCCCAGGTAAGTTTTGATTTTTAAAGCAGTTTTCTAGAGATATGATCTGTAAGTTAAAGTCTGGTCCAGGGTGACTCCAAGATAAACTGGGTGGGTTTTCAAATTTGAGAGGCTGACCGTTTAAGGTGATAGTGAGTTCACGCTTAGCACTGGCATTATGCAGATGGAAAACACTTGAGAAAATCTTTGAGATACTTGGTTTGAGGTGCCATTTTAGGCAGTGCTCTGACATCAGTCTTGTGTCTCCATCAAATGCGAGTTCCACACTTGAAAAGTCATGAGCTTGGCAGCAAAGGCACCGTCTCCCAAGCCAAGTCCCGTTCTTCCTTCTTGCTTGGAGAGATGAGCTACGTGCCCTTACAGAACCACCTCTCAACTGATCAAACCAAAGCTGTAGGTCGAAGAGAAGTTTCCTTCTGTCAGCATTGCATTTTACCAAGCAGTTGCTTTACACTTCTCTAGGACTTTTTCCACCATCTGACAAGTGCTGTTGGTATGGCAGGACATTTTTACTACCTTTTCTTAAAGGGGTTTTCAGTTGCAGCAGTCTCAGCTGTGCCTCAGCTGCCTTTCTCCCAGCGGAGCTCTGAGAATTGTTACAGTCTGTTCTGGGAGTCAGAGAACAGTGCTGCTCATTCCTTAAAACTGAAGGGCAAATGAATGGAGGGCATTTGCTTATTCATAGTAAATCAGAAAAGTCTGAACAACAATTGCATCTAATCCAGCTACTGGATCTGGACCTGAAATTGCTTTCATCCAGTCAGTCTCAAAATGCTCACCAACTTGAATGGCAGTGGGCCCAGGTGATCAAGATCCTTCACTACCATGAGCATACTGTTAAGCCAAACAGGTTTCCTAAGGTAAACTGATTTTATCTGACATTTAGTTACCATAGTAGTTTCATAGTTTCATAGTTAGTAGGGTTGGAAGGGACCTGAGCAGATCATCAAGTTCGACCCCCTGCCATGGCAGGAAAGTGTACTGCGGTCAAATGACTGCAGCAAGGTGATTGTCTAGCCTTGTCTTAAAGACCCCCAGGGTAGGAGCCAGCACCACTTTGCCTGGAAGTTGGTTCCAGATCCTAGCCACCCTGACAGTGAAGTAGCACCTCCTGATGTCTAGTCTGAATTTACCCTCTGCCAGCTTGTGACCGTTATTTCTAGTCACTCCTGGTAGTGCTCGGGGGAACAGGGACTCCCCCAGTGTCTGCTGGTCCCCTCTGACTAGTTTGTAACAGGCCACTAGATCCCCCTCCAGCATTCTCTTGTGGAGGCTGAACAGGTTCAGGTCCCATAGTCTCTCCTCGTAGGGTCTGCCCTGCTGACCCCTGATCATGCGAGTGGCCCTCCTCTGGACCCTCCCCATGTTGTCCACATCCCTCTTGAAGTGCGGCAGCCAGAACTGGACGCAGTACTCCAGTTGCGGCCTGACCAGTGCCACATAGAGGGGGGAGGATCACCTCCTTGGACCTGCTTGAAATGCATCTGTGGATATATGACAAGGTGCGGTTGGCCTTCCTGACTGCATCCCCACACTGCCGGCCCATGTTCATCTTGGCATCAATGATGACTCCAAGATCCTTTTCTGCCTCTGCACTGATGAGAAGGGAGTTCCCCAGCCTGTAGGTATGGTGCTGGTTCTTCCTCCCCAGGTGCAGCACCTTGCACTTGTCAGTGTTGAATCCCATCCTGTTCTCATCTGCCCACCCCTGTAACCTGTCTAGGTCCGATTGCAGCCTATTCCTCCCTTCTAGCGTGCCCACATCCCCCCACATCTTAGTGTCATCAGCAAATTTGAACAGGGTGCTTTTTACCGCCTCATCCAAGTCACTGATGAAGATGTTGAACAGTGCGGGCCCGAGGACCGAGCCCTGGGGAACCCTGCTGCCCACATCCCTCCAGGTCAAAAATGACCGATCCACCACCACTCTCTGGGTGCGGCCCTCCAGCCAGTTGGAGACCCATTTGACTGTAGATGTCGACAACACGGTCCCCCAGTTTCTTAATGAGAAGAGGGTGAGAGACAGTGTCGAAGGCCTTCCAAAAGTCCAGAAAGACTATGTCCACTGCTACCCCTGCATCTAAGGATTTGGTGACCTAGTTGTAGAAGGCCACCAGGTTGGTCTGACAGGACCAGCCTCTAATGAACCCATGTTGGTTGCCCCTAAGCATAATCTCCCCTGCTGGCCCCTCATGGACATGTGCCAGAATAATTCTCTCAAAAAGCTTACCCAGGATCGAGGTAAGCTAACTGACCTATAGTTCCCCGGGTCCTCCTTCCTCCCCTTTTTTGAAGATGGGAACCATGCTGGCCCTCTTCCAGTCCTCTGGCACCACACCAGAGCACCATGAGTGTTCGTAAAGCTGTGCCAGGGGTCCCGCAATGACCTCAGCTAATTCCCTCAGCACTCTGGGGTGGAGATCATCTGGACCAGCTGTTTTAAATACATCCAGTCCCTCCAGAAGTTCCCTGACTAGATCCTCACTGACCCTTGTCCTAGGTGCGCCTCCCCTGGGGGCTGAGGGGGGCCCAGTGTGGGGGCTGTTCTGGTCCCTGCTCAGGAAAATGGAGACAAAGAAGTCGTTTAATAGGTTAATCCATCAAATTCATAGGGATCTGTGAAGCAAAGTGTTTTCAGATATTGTTTGCCCAAGTAAAATTGTAGCAGAACTGGGAGAAGAGAAAAGTTTGTTAATGATTTGAGGTGATCATATTTTCCCATCTACCCTTGCTGAAGGAGGGCAGGATTTATAATTTAAAGGAGGGTGCATTGTTGAAGGTTTTGTAGAGACTCTAGAGGCCAGCAGCTTTCCATGAGTTCAGAAGGATTGTGCTCCAAAACGGGTGTTTTACAAACGTTCCTGGCACTAGAAAAAAATTGAATAAATACAATAGGGTGTACACCGTAAAATCTGTTGGAGAGAAAACAGATTCCTTTTAAAAATGGCTTAACCTACAGATGCCACACAGAATATCATGCATATTAATTTGCTGTATGAAGTGACTACTTAGGTTAAATTTTCTGTAATCGGACTCCACCTTTTTTTTATAAGGGGGTAGGGGAAGGAGAACGGCTAGAAAAGATGATCTTGCTAGGACACTGCATTTCTAGTATCAGGCAAATGTTGTCAAAGAGCGTCTTTTACATTTAGATTGCTGTTTATTATACAATGCCAGTTCATTTCAGATTCACACAGGTTTGCAATACATACACCTTTTACTGCTATGAAACTCCTTTATTTTACTTCTCCGAAAGCAATAAGTATGTTTTATTATTTTGGGATGTCTATAACACCAAAGGACTGATTTTTAATTCATTGTCATTGTTGGGTTTTGCCCCTGAGCAGCTGGTCATAATCAGTGATCTAGAAATACTCTTCTTAGTACTAATCCATTGTTGACCTGCTTACCTTGTTTTCTGTTAAATACTGTATCACACTTCTTCATAGTCTCCCAAAACCCATTCACCAAACCAGTAAATTTGGATTTAATAACTAACTTACCTTTTTTTCAAATTATGTTTAGAAATATGGGCTAACCAGTATCCTGCCTTCTTCTACAAAACGTTTTAAATAGAAGTGATGTTACTCTTTGGAGGTTTGTTTGGTTTTTGATCCGAATGGGCGTAGGCACTGAGAGAATGTACACATGGGCGTGTGTGAGAGCATGTGTTGGCAAATCATCGCATAATCATAACTTTCTGGGTTCCAGATTTGAGTTAATTATGGTGTGCCAAACTTGATGTATTTATCCTTCCAGTATACAGTTTCTTCACCTGAATTGAACAGTTACTAAGAAAGTTGCTTTTCTCCTCCACTGAGCAGTCTAACATTAACAGACCCAGATTGGAACTTAAGAATGTTATCATTCTTTTGCATGTTATGCACAGCATATCTAGTTTCAGGCATAGGAAGAAAGACAGTGTTTTCATGGCCTATTGTTTAATTTGTTAAACAATAGGCCATGATAAAATCTAATGTGATATACATTTGTAACAGTATTTAGAAAATACTGTACTGAAGAAGAGTTTTATACACATGTTCCTGAAGCTGAAAGGAAATGTGATGGCATATGGCTCAGTACTTGTTTTATATATCAAATTTCAGTTTTCTAACTATGTTCTCTTCTTAGTGATTTCAGTGCAAGAGAATTGGATCCACCTTTGTCACCAAAACTTAGTCTCTTTTACAGGTATTTCTTTATTATGCTGTTTGGAGCCAAATATGCCATCGACATGTATGAGTTTAACTGCTTTGCTTTCAGTGTTTTCCCTTTCAATTACATTTTACCTGTATGGTTTCTCTGATATAACCCTATCAGTTCTGCAATCATCTATGGAGTATAGATAGGGCAAACGCATGTTAACACAGAGGTGCCCAAAGTGGCATTTGTTCCACAGGTGGCATAGGCAGCCTCTGTGTGTGGCATGCAGCGGACCAGGGATGGGACATGGCAGTAGACAGAGCAAGGAGAAAGCAGAGCAGCAAATCAGGCAGGGAGCATGGGGCAGAAAGAGTAGCAGATCAGGCAAGGGAGTGTTACTCGGAGAGGGTGAAGGACTAAATTGTGGCACGTCTACCAAAATAGTTACCCCCCACTCTATTAAAATGACACAGTTGATAAAGTAATATTTTTTCCCTTCCCCCCCACCCCAAATAGCCACCCTGTTACTTGTCTACCCTACAAAAAGTAACCATGATGAAACAGAATGGTAAGAAGTGCTTGTTGTAATATGGTTCCTTTTTTGTCCGCATGACAGAAATATACTCTAGCCACTTTGGAGATCCACTTTTAAATGCAGTTTGTTTGTTTGTTTGTTTGTTAAACAACTTAACATGAATACCTGTCTCACAAATTTTGTGGTTTGTACATGTTCCATAACCAAACAATTGGTTGCCTTAGATGATTCTTTGGTG
>NW_017728992.1:49084348-49103995 GCF_001723915.1 Gavialis gangeticus | reverse complement strand
GTCTACCCTACAAAAAGTAACCATGATGAAACAGAATGGTAAGAAGTGCTTGTTGTAATATGGTTCCTTTTTTGTCCGCATGACAGAAATATACTCTAGCCACTTTGGAGATCCACTTTTAAATGCAGTTTGTTTGTTTGTTTGTTTGTTAAACAACTTAACATGAATACCTGTCTCACAAATTTTGTGGTTTGTACATGTTCCATAACCAAACAATTGGTTGCCTTAGATGATTCTTTGGTGCCAAGTTTTCCACTTTTATTTTTGTTTTTATTGTTTTAATCCCAAACATACCAGCTATGGTACATTTTACTCTTCAAACCACAAATGAATAACAAATGCAGGAACTTTAAAAGGGAGACAAATTGAATGACTGCTTCAAATTATTTGCTTTGTTTATCTGCATCTTAACAATAGGGTTACTGTTTTGTAAAGGAAGCTTGGAAAATGGGGTTATGTACCACCAATAACTGCTCCTCTCCAAAAATACTGCTTCTGCAAAATTGTACTGTGGGTGGTCAAAGAACCTTTTTGGTAGTAATTGGTAGTTAGGGTATACACACATTTCCCTCAAGCCCTACATTGTGTAGATCCAGAGTATAAATACCATGCTGGTTTTAACGGTCCATTAATTTCTCATTATCAGCCTGCTGGAGTGGTGGTGGAACAAACCTTTTCCTTCTTGTGTCAGTTTTGCATCCAGTTGTACTGAATCCACCAATAGTTCAATATTTGTACTATAAATTAAAATGCTTTAGTTCAATTGTAGCAATTTACATTGAGGGGAAGTCTATTTCTGAGCCATGTCAAGACCTCTTCAAACTGGCAGGCCTGTTTGGTAAAGCAGCATTTTAAAGTATGACATTCACCCTTGTTTATAGTACTGGTTCTTCTGCGAAGTCACATGACTTGAAAGAAAAAGAAAGTAGTATAGAATCACTGTTGTCGATATCAGTGGATCCAAGTGGACCCCAAAGCATCTGATTTTGTTCTGAGGAAAACGGGCCTTCCTCAGGCTAAGTATTTCAATATAGGTCATCTCCTCCATCGCATACATGGCAAAAACATCAGCAGTCACTTGGTTCTGAAGCACTCTGAAGAGTGGAAGAAGGTCAGAGGGCTCAGAACTGTAGCTAAGCCCCAGGTGGTAACTTTCAGCATCTATCAGATCGGTGCTGGCAATGTTTTCTCTGGCACAGTCTTTCTTTAGATCTCATAGACGAGTGCAAAGAAATAACTTAGCTTCTGTGCAATAACTGATCTCCTGGCTCAGTCCAGTGGACTACTGATTCCTAACACTTATAACAGAAATATGCCTGTAGAGCAGCTCCCTGGCTTTAGAGTCAAGCATGACTTCTCATAAAGGATTTAAGTGGTTTGACACTGTCTATTGTAGTAGCAAAGCCATTTTCAATACCATCGTGTTTCAATACCATCTTGAACATCTTTACCATTCATAGATAGAAATCTACCATAGAACACCTCCTATTATTCCCCCCCACCAGACAAAAGGCTACAGCAAATCAATGGGGAAACATACTTCATTACCAGAACTGCGCAGATATTTTTCCCACTTCAAATAGTTAATTTTTAAGTATTTTCTAAAGAGCTGAAGAGTGCAGTAGAGTCAGTGAAGTTAACAAGAGTAGCATGAAAAGTCCCAGAGTCCTTACATACTTTTAAATGCAGTAGAATTAAAAAGACAGTCCCCCTTATGCATTTTCTTAAGCAACCTTGCTGTTGCTTTCCAGCCTTGTGCCCAAACCATTTCCAGCCAATTGTTGCTTCCAAATCTGGGTGTCTCCTGTTTGTGTCTCTGTACCTTTATTTCCTTTACCTTTCTGTAATAGACCTGGTAAAACCGAAGAAAACAATAGATGTTTTCAATGTTTTGTAGAGAGGCAAAGCATTTTAGGGTATTTTAGCATTTAGATAGGCACAGGATGGAGAATAACAAGTTTGAGAAAATCTTTGGATAATACTAGTGCTCCAGTCAATTAAATAAATTAAACAATGGGGATATTTTCTTTTGCTTCACTGATGGCAGTGTGTGACTTTGCTTTGAAAGTGATTATAAAAATGCCACTCTGCAATTCAGGGTATGCTACTTCTTAAAATAAAACTACACTTCTTGACTATTTGAACAAAACTGGAAATAAGGCCCTAATTATGTAACTTCAGGGCTCACATTCCTTGAGTGGTTGGTAGCTTAATGGGATTGACTGAATGTCTAGGGTTCACAGTGTTTTTACTATGTTATTAATATTTCCAGGAATTATTTTTAGATTTAATTTTTAAGAGTGTTTTTTTTCTCTTGAGATTCTCTTACTCTTGAGAAAAATGTATCCTACTTGGCTTTTTTTAAATAATAGTTTTGCATGTAGAACAGGCTTCCTAGAGAAGTTGTGGAACCTCCATCCCTTGAAATTTTCAGGAGTAGGCTGGGCAGACATTTGGTTGGGATGGATTAGTCAGAGATGATACTGTCTGGAGCAGGGCATTGGATTAAATGACCTTGTGAGGTTCCCTTCTGGCCCTACTTTCCTGTGATCTGATAAATCTTTCACCACATGGTCGTCTCCTCCTTGCTGCCAGTTGGAATTCAAGGCAAGAACCCAGGACCAAGAAAACCTATATCCATGTAAGAATCAGTGAATGATTTGGGATCTAAGGTCAGATAGATAAAAATTGTGTTATTTTGTAATTTGTTTTTCTTTCCCTGCTATTAAAATGTTTTACCATTGATGAAAGCATATCCTCTCCCAGAAGCATGTTTTATCTGCTAAATTTGCAAATGGGAAAAGAAATCAAGTGCAGTATAAAACTGATCTCTTGTGATCCGGCTTCAATCAAGGGCTATATTCTGAATTTGCAACAAAAAAGATCTAGTGATACCATAGATATTTTTCTTCTTTAACTATTCTACTCCTTAGTGATTCTGTTTTTAAATCAATTAAACTGCCTTAAGATGATAGCCCTCATCTACATTTACAAATACTTAAGGACAAAGATATGCTCCATTAAATGGTGGCTCTGTGCTAGATTGAAAGGTGATTAGAATAGAGTTGTTATCTTACCTGACTATAACATGCATAGTATGCAGATATTATGTAAATGTTTAAGCATCACATTAGTTATTAAGATCTGAAGCATTTCCAGACAATGACATTGGTTTTCTGATGATACTGTATTAACTCTTTTTATTTATTTTGTGTCTTTTCTCAGAGGTATAAGGTGTAATTGTGCCACATTGCTTTAAAAGGGGTAGGATAAACAAGACAAATTATAGAAAGGAAGTTTGTTGAGCAAACAGCAGGAGTTTTCTCAGCAAAATTCTTCTGTGGTAAACTAAGTCTGATGAAAATATTGTGACATTGACCTCAGCATATTGGCTTCTAGCCACTTACTAAAACAGTAAACGGCTTGCTCTGCATAACTACAAACATGTTTGGTGAAGAAATCAGAATGGATCACAATTTAACTGTTTCAGATTTTGAGAGAGAGAAAAATCAACCCCTACTGATATAACATTAGTGAAGTCACTTCATCTGAATTGGCACAAAAAGTATTGTTGTTGAAATTATTTGGAGCAGTGAGATTAATGAATTGCAATATTAAAACAGCTGTAGTCTTGCTGATACCATTTTTCATCAAAACTGTGAAAGAAGTCTGTATTATTTTTGTTTAAAGTTTAAGCCTGGGGGATGCCTTAAATGTTCAAGGCTAGGAGCTGTTGAATCACAGAATTAGAGAAAAATATGGTTGGAAGGGACCTCAGGAGGTCATCAAGTCCAATCTCCTACTCAAGGCAGGATTATTCCTGACTAAACCATCTCACCCAAGTGTTTGTCTAACTTGATCTTAAAGATTTCCAGTGACACAAACTTCACAGCCTAAATAATCTGCTCTCATGCTTAACTACCTTCATATTAAAAAAAATAAAGTTCTTCCTAATAGCAGTTTAGGTTTCCCTTGTTGTAATTTAAGACTTAATTATTCTGTTCTCCACAGCCATAGCACACATTCTGTCATCAGCTTTTTTGTAACCACCCTTCATGTATTTGAAGATTTAGCAAATCTCTAGTTGTCTTTTCTCCAGACTAAATAATCCCAGTCTTTCCAACACTTTCTTAGAAGTTGTATTTTCTAGACCTGTAATCCTGTCTTGTAGCTCATTACTGTACTCTTTTCAGTTTGTATATGGTAGTGTAAGAGTGGTGTTTCAACTGTTATGGTCCAGAAACTGCAAGAAGAAATAATTTCTTAGGGTGGTATCTTTCTTTTATTGGACCAATTGTATGGTTGGGTTAGGGTTAGACAAGCTTTTGAATGCAATTCATTGTTCATCAAGTCATTAATAATGATGCATTTCTTGCATTCAAAAGGTTGTCCAACTCTGTTTTAACCATACAGTTTGTGCAATTTGTTATGGTTTGCTTGAAATGCAGTACCTAAAACTGGACACAGTACTGCAGCTGAGACTTCACTAGTGGTGAAGAGAGTGGAAAAATAATTTTGACTTGCTGGCAACATTTGTTAATATAGACCAGTATGTTTTTGGCTTTATTACAACAACAACATCCTGTTATTCATATTCAGCTTGTGGTCCTATATAACCCCCAAGTCCTTTTCTGCAGTCTAGCCAGTCATTTCCAGATTTGCATGTGTTCAGGTGTTGTTCTGTCCTAAGTGCAAGGCTTTGTCCTTATTCTATTTCATTCAATTAATTTGGGACCATTTTTCCAGTTTAGTGAGGTCACTTTGAATTCTAACCCTAATCTCCAAAGCATCAGAGGCCTTTATTCAGTTCCAGCATCAACCTCCAGAGGTTCAGTCTTGCATCTCTTACCTCCCTGGAAGGTGTCCTCACTGTCAAGCTCTAGGCTGTTTGGGAATGGGAGCTCTCTCCATCACTCTCCTTGATGTTCTTTCAGTGTGGAGAAAATAATTGAAAATACATTGGATCCGAGAAAGAGAGGCAGGACTCTAGCTAGGTGGCTGGGACACTCTCTAGGAAGTTGGTAATTTGAATCCCTTCAGGCATAACAGGTCTAGCCATTAGGCTAGGGGCACTCCCTTCTCTTTTTCCCCAGGCAGCTTTTAAAAGATTTAAAGTGGCGATCCTTGCTGTGTTGTCAGGAACCTGGCCCTGTCCATGTATATTAGATGGGTTGTTAGGACAATATGTTGATTGCAAAATATGTTTTAAAACATGTGAGACAATTAGATACCTTGAAACAGGGCAGCATAAATCAGTAGGAGCAGCAGGTAGCACGAACTCCCAAAATCCAAGCTGCTTATTTAGGCCTCTCATTTGAAAGTTTTGGTCTGAAATAAAGTCGTCAGAATCAAATAAATGTCCTGTCAAGGTTTGTAATATAGCAGTAATAACTAATCTTTCTTTTGCCACATAATCCACAGGTAATACAGCTTGTTGATAAGTTACACTTATTGAGAGAGGAGTATTTAAAACTAAAGTAAGTTATGCACACACTTTGTTACAGCTTATTCCACAAAGAGAAATAGCAACTGTTAGTCGCATCTACACTTTATCAATCAATGTTCTTGATGCACTTCTATTGACTTCAATTCTGAGTGCTCGGAGTGGAATGTTTGCTGGTAAAGAAAATAGCATTTTCTTTACGAATGACATATCAGCCTTCCTCTGTTATGAATAGGCTAGTCTGATAACCAGTGCTTTGCAAGTTTCAGAACACACTATTTATGAAGGGAAATAAATTATTACTTAAAGGGTATTATTATGCAAGATGCATTTATGACAGAATGGGGAGTTAATAGCACAATTTAACTTAAGAACTGCTAGCTTTTTTAAGCAAAATGAAAATACAGGCTTAGACCTTGATTTCTAGATTCCTACTGCACTGGGTGATGACAGTCATTTAGTGACAATGGGATCTGACTCCCAGTTCCAGCAGATGCACCTCCAGCCAAGCCAAGCATGTATGGTACAGTTATTGGGATTGGAGATCAGATCCCAATTGCATGACTGGCAATGCAGGGAGCCCAGGGCATGGGTTTGCAAGTGCTGGTTGGAAGGAGTCAAACAACTGCCCCCACTGTGCAGCTGCAAAATCAAGGACTTCTGTGCCAGGAAGTCTAAAAATCACACATGCAATATTTAAAGGTCCCAGCATACTGGAGCCCTGGGATCTGGGAGCCTCTTCCTAATGAATAGGAAGATCTGGGATCTGGATCCTTTCTGCATGCAGTCTAAAAACTACACACACAGTTTTTAAAGGTCCCAGCCCACTTGGACCCCCTGTGATCAGGGAGCCTCTCCCCAGTCGCAGAGTCCTGGTACACTGAGATGTTTAAAACCCATGCTTGCAACCCAGCTGCTTGCGCAGGTTTTTAGACCTCCCAGCACTTTAGTCTTTCAGCACACTGGGACCTTTAAAACCTGAATGTGCACAGAACAAATTGGGTGCTGGTGTGGCTTTGAAACTTGTCATGTTGGGGAAAATCAACCTGGTATGTTGACTGTCTTGTTCTGCAGGTGGGTTGCAGGAAGCTAGCATTTTGAAGTGCTTTGCCCTGCAATCCCTACAGTCCCAGTGCCAACCCAGGTCCTGATGCCAGTGCTGGCCGTCAGCATTAGTATGGGGGCATGTTACATGTTCAATTTATGCTGCCATAAAAACCAGCCACAAAGATATTCCATATTTTCTATGGAATATCTTTGTGGCTGTTTTGCTACTTTGTGGCACCCTGAATGTGTATCACTGTTACTATTTTTAGTGCAATTAACATATGCCAGGGGCCCTTGAAACATCAGAAGTTGTTTGCAGTCAATTTTTATTTTGTAATGCAGAATTCTACATAATGCTTTATAGAAAAAATACATCTATCTTTCTCATCCTACTTTTATAATTCGAAACTTGATCGGAGCTAATGAATACTCAGACCTGTCATTTAGGTGTCTAAAATTAAGATCCTAAATTTGTATTTAAACTCCTTTAAAAGAAGTCTTCACCATTCCTGCTTTCTTCAGCCTAACCTTTTTTTCTACTCCTTAACTGTTCCATAGTGTGCTGCATTGCATGCTAGTTGGTCACAGCTCTTTAGTTGTGCTCAAGTGGCAATGTTTTAGTGTGGTTAAGAGTTTATAAAGCAGTCTGAAGGTTATTATAGGCCAATAGGGAGGAAAAGAATTTCATTTGAGAATTTTCCTTGACATCTAGCTCCTAATCTTACTGTAAAGGCATAGAGGTACTTGTTATAAAAACCATGTTACAATACAACCTGTTATATAACATGTTCCTGCTGAACAAATTGCATAGGAGGGCTCTTCCCTTCATCTTATTTTAGTAGGAAGATATTATTTAAAAGTAAATAAATAAACAAAGCCCTTCACCCTACACGATGTAAAAAAATAACGTTGTACCTTTCTTTCTATTCTTCTAAATATGTTGCTTTCTTTTCCTCCCTAGTAGCTCACAATGTTATCATAATGAGAGACAGTGTGTGTGTATCTGTATTCCTTGCAATGTCAATACTGCAGGATTTTACATATGCAGCTGCTTAATACATTAACTATCATTTCTTGCTGCCTGGGGTTACAGGTTGTAAGACAGGCCAAGAGCAGTATGTTAAAATCTACAAGTCTGAAGTTCTGTAGAAATCAATAGAATGCAAGAGACATTTGGAATCTGGTCAAGAACATCCTGGGGTGGGCAGAATGAGTGCAACCTGCCATAGATAAGATAAGCATATAGTACGTAGTACAACCAAAACCTGGTATGTGCCTGGAAAGATATGTAGGAATCTTGTCATTGAATAAGTTCATTGATCAGCGAATTGCAAGGTAGGTGGCACAAAACTTGATTGATCATCTCTGGATAATGATGTGGGCTTGATGCAAGTGCTTCTAATGTATAAAAAGAGCAGAATAGAAATGCACTTTGGATTTGTGTTTAACCCTGTATTATCCCTGCTGTCAGCCAATCTGATCAGCTGGCTGATGGTCTGAAGAAAAGCTACACGAAGTTTATATTCGCTGAATAGCTGTGTTGTGTGCTTATTTGAACCGTGTTACAATAGGACCTAATAGGCCTTTGGAGACAACAACAGGGATTACACTGCTGAACAAAGTTATTACAAATGTTTTTGTGTAGAAAATATATTAACTTGCCCTTTTTCACTTTTATACTAAGCAATTCCTTTTTTTACCTTCCCTGCAAAGCTGATATTATACCTGTTGACCTTCCAACCTTGTCTTTCCTAAAATATTTTTTATTTGATTTCAGGTCACCATTGGTCAAATGTATTCCACACAGAAGCTTGTTATCGAAAATCCAGAAAATACATAGCTAGAAGATGAATCCAATTTTTGAAGCAACAGTGGACCATCCTCAGCATTCTGCATTGCTGCACACAGATATTTATGTTCGCTGCACAAGTATGAGAGTTCATTTTTTATTAAAAGAAGAAATGTAGGAGAGGCTCAGTTCTGACAACCAAAGCAATATGGAATGTTTCCATGATTCATACTCTAAGACGTACGGCTACGGCTACCACAGTATGTAATGTACCCAATGCCCATGTTTGCTTGTGTGTCATATGTAATGAACATGTTCATTGTTCTTATTTAACAATAAAATTTCATGAGCTGAATATCTGGAATCGAAGACATTCTTCTTCAGATGATCTTACTTCCCTACCAGTGGCTCAAAGGATATGGTTATGCATCAGCCTGTGGTGCAGTTAGTAAGTGATTTCTTAACTATTAATCTGAAAATTCAGAAAGTTGGAAGCCAGCTAGTTTCATCCAGCTTAGTTAACAGCTTGTTAATAAAATGTTAGGCTTACATTACTGAGACTGCTGAACAGTTAGAATACACTTGTACTATTGTACCTTTTTCCAGATGTCTGAAACTGCAACTTGTCAGCAGAAAGAAACAAAACACATTTCAGTGTCAAGTACTGTCCATTTTCTTGCAAAGTAAAGGTAATTCCATGCAAATAGATGACGCTGTTAAATTTAATTCAGAACTCACAGAAATATTTTCTCTTCTGTGAGAAGCTTGTAAATGTCCATAACCTGTCTCAGCATATCCATACCATGCTCTGGATGAAACCAGCTGGAAGTTCAATCTTCGTGATCATCCAGTACTGGATCTCCACACCAATATGGCTAAATCAGTTGTTAAATGCATTCTGTTCATTTGCAGCAATGAGGATTTGCACAAAAAGGATCACTAACAGAACACCCATTTGTTAAACTTTAAAACAAGTAAACAAAAAGATGATTTCCAAATATCTGCAGACATTACTCATTTGGTAATCTAGGCTGAAGAGGTGAGTGTATTAGGAGCTTTTCTGAAGCCAGCACTTAGCAGAGTTTCTTGTAGAGTTCCTGGGCTGTCCAAGGAAGGAATTCCCTTAATTATCTGACAAATCAGTAGTCTGAAAATACTTTATGTAACAGAAGTGAAAGGGTACATAGAGGCAGATGGAAAAAATAAACCGCATTTTAAGATTAGCAGCACTAAACAAAATTAAAACACCTCTTAAAAAGTCAAGTTTAATTCAAAATAGTGCTTGTGTTCATTTATGTTTTCTGTTATAGAAAGTACAGAAATATCATTCAGTACAGATCTACAGAAAATGTTACAACAAAAGCTTTCAAGGAAGACACTTTAAAATAAGGACAGTCTAGTAACATCTTTAAGATAGACCTTAAAATGAAACTACATTTTGGAAAGTAAAAGGATAATCTCTACTTCTGACTGATTCTCCAAAATAGAACTAATGAATGGTGTCTAATTTAGAGGTGCTAATTCTTAAACCTTACTCACCCCTGAAACATTTCCTACTTACGTAAGTACCTGAAAGTTTGTAGCACAGCATCCTATTAACCATAAAAGTGTACAAAATAAGGCACAATTACTATGTTTAAGACTATAACCCTCTTCACACAAAAAGCAAATACTGTGGTATTCCTCCATTTGTTAGGTTCAGAAATACAGCAGATATGAATAAGTTTTTGCTACATCAGTAAAATGCATTGTTTTATTAAAAACTGATTTTTTTTTAACCAGGTAGAATGCCATGCACTACAGTTTTAAAAAAATAAGGCACTAAGGACTGAATCCCAAAATACACCTGAGTCAGTGTTATTAGTACATTTGGGTTGAAGATAAAAGGACCAGGAAAGTCAAATATTCAAACTTTCAATAGTAGTAAGGTTTTAATTGTGGGGGTTTTAAAATTACATTTTAGAGAAGAAAATCATGGGAGGCTATATTGTTTTGCATTGCTTGGATGTTAAAGCATACACTGGTACCTAACTTTTTTAAGTGTCTTAATTACTGGAACAAGCAGTACATACTGGGTGCGTCTACACGTTCATAAACGTGCTCCTACCACACATTAAATTTAGTATCTCTAATGTAAGGTACTAAATAAATGCACATTAGGTTACCATAATACACAGTAGCAAAAGCACACACTTTGTCACACTTAATGCACAGCAACCTATTTTTAGTGCTCATTAGCATATTGGCAAGATTTTTGACATGACACTTTAATGTATAGTAAAATAGGCTACTGCGCATGAAAACACATATGTAGATGTGCCCACTGCTTCAGAGAATGCAGCTGCAAGAATCAAGAGTGTTCCTTGGCCTGTAGTACAACATCCATTTTAGAGAGAGAGAAACAACACAGTATATCCTTAACATTTTTAGCATTTAAACTATGAAATATTTTACACATGCTCCTTTTTCCAAGTGATTCATACAGGTTTTTCAAAAAATATCCCTTTAATATGCATAATCAGTCATTCCAAAAATAATCATGGTAGTTTACTGTGAGGTATTTTAAAGCTTAGTTGCTATCAGAATTAAAGCTGCCTATAGTATGAGAGACAACATTGATATTAATGACTTAGTATTTCGGGGAGGGGGGTTGATTTTTTTTGCGGGGGGTTGTTAATCCCTCGAGTCTGAACAGAACAATTTTTCTACTGTCTGAAAATTCCCCTGATAATTTATACAACTGTCTCCCTCTAACATGATGCACTTTGTCTCTCAGTTACCCCACTGGAACTTTGCTTATTTCTCAATTGCTTGTATAGCCTGTGAAGGGGCATTTTCCAGCCTTAAGGATGCATACTGCACATAAGATATGACAAGTGGAAACTTTAACAGAGCTTAGAGCCTTTATACAAAAAAGAGATATGTAGTATAAACTATGTCAAGACGTTTCTCTCTCCTCTTATTTGAGGAATAAGTAGCATAAAACTCAGTTGTCCAAAGAGGACATACAATCTCTCTCGCTCCCAAACTTACTTTAGGCAAGAACTAGAGAGACCTCAATTCTTGAGGACTAACAGGCCTTAGGTATGAGACGTACAAAATTATGAGTGTACAAAAGAGAATGTGGAATTACTACACTTAATTAATTGCCACAAAATTACAGCATTTAAAAATGTTCCTGGAAGCTTGGACCTGTCTTTACAACAAGAACATGTTTCATATTGTGGTGCATTATATGTGCTTCATCCATTCATGTTAAAGATAATAATTTGTGCAAATTGCCACTTGTTACTGGAAAAACAGACTGCAAATTACATAATTTCTCCTTTTAATATGTTTATTACTATTACAGATACTGTTATAACATACTGGTGGGTGTGTGAGAGAGAAACAGTGTCAAACACTTTATAAAAGAAATCCTATAATGGAATAAAAACTTACTAGTGTGTGCCCTGTCTGACTTGTTAAGTTTTCCTTCCATACTCCCATTTTAGTGCATAACCAAACTGCTTATTTAACTAGTGACAGAGAATACCAAAGAAGGAAGTTATCAGATACATTTTTCACTAACTTTTCACTGAGCAATGTAAACAATACAAGTAGCCAAGCATTCAGTAAAAGGGACCCCAGTGATTCAGTGTACTGTCGCTAGCCTGACTGATAGCACAAGGGAGTGCGTTAAGAACCTTCACTAATTCTATAACTATTCCTACTTAATAATCCACTCCTTTTTGTCTTATTAGGCTGAGAAATTATTTTCTTTACACATGCACTTCCAACCATCCCTGATCTCAGCAACCTGATTTTATCAAATACAAAATCAATGTGCCTCAGTTATCATGCGCGAAAAATTTACCTGTTTATGTACATCAAAGGTCATAAGAGCTTTTTTAAAATAGCAGACAGCATTTTTAAAGACAGAACACACCCTCTTTAACTCACCCCAACGTGAAGAGCTGTTCAAAGGATAGATACTGCAACAGCCCTAATGGCATTTAATTAGAGAATCCTACCACAATTAGAAACTCAATTTTGAGAGATCTGGACATGGCAGAGGTATAAGTGAAATAAAGCAGACCAGAAGACTTGCATACAAACATTTTACCAAAGGCTCTTCTTATTTAAACTTGTCATAGTAAGAATGTTAAATTAAGTGCTCATAGTTCTTAAATACAATATAACCAGCTGTTATAATGCAAGACTAGTGCATTGTAACTCTAACTCACAGAATCTATTTTTGAGAAATATGAGACCACAACAGGTTTCCCCTATTCCCTCCTTAACACTTTCAGAATCAGCTTCCCTACCTCTTCTTCAAGACTTGTTCCTCCACAACTGTACAGAATAAAGCTGAGAGGTGGAGGCTGTGGAACAGCTGCTTTCTAAACATTCATACCTATTTGCTCTGTAGCATGAAATTCTGACCTCATTTGAGTTGACACCTTCCTTGACTTCAGTGGGGCAGGATTTCACCCTTGGGTAAAAGGTCCACCCAAGATTATCAGCTCATGGGGAAGGCAAAACCAGTTGCTTTAGCCAGCAACACACAATGAAGTGATGTAGCCAGCACCACGTTTGGCCACCTTTGACTTCCTAAACTGAATCACCAGTTCCAGTTGGGTCATCTGTCGTCTGCACAGGTCCAGAGTGAGGCTTCAGTTCATGCCTTCTGGAACCATGGCAAGACAGTTCAATTACTCTGTCATTACACTTCTACCCTGCCTGCCGAGTGAGTGTTATTGCTGCCAGAAACTGCATAAAGTAGATGTTGCTATTCTGGACAGGAGAGAAAATCAGAACTATGCTGCCTGAAGCAGAGGGACAGCCTGATCGCTATGCAAGGCACTGAACCTCAACTGTTCTTGTCAATGACAAGTGTCAATCCCTGTAGGCCATTCCACTGGAATTCCAAAATTCTTTCATTCTCACAGAAACACATTGTTTCCTTCCTCTGTACCACAGAAATAACAGACTAGGGTCACTTGTATTGAGGGTTTACATATTTATATCAAAGGGAAAATATGGGCCACAGTTCCTGAATCTGAAGATCAAAAAAGGGAAAACAAATCCACTTCTTCCAAAAATAAAACAGGTTCTACTATTTTAAAGAAAAGGTTTGGAATGCTCAACATGTAAAGTCCTTAGACCACCAGCGATAGCTCTGATGTACTTTGATTCCACGTGTAACAACATATCATCAGTATGTTGAAAAAAGTGCTCCTTCCACAATTACTCATCTATACTGTTTTTAAGCCTGCTGATTATAGCAGTTTTACGGGAGAACAGTAGTGGTTACACAATGCATTCAGATGTCTCTTTCTTACCCTGGGTATAAAGGAAACCATGGAGAGCTGAAAGGAATTTACAAGATTTCTTCTGAAAAAGTACACTGCAGAAGTATATATACCAGCCTCTGGAAATTCTGCTCACCCAAAGCAGGTCATCTTAACTGTCTTTTGTCATCATCATGCTAAAAGACAGGCAAACAGATTTTGTGCCTGGTCATATTCATGTCAATGCTACCATAGACCTGCAAAAAGTTAGCAATTGCTGAATAAACTAAGCAAATTTTCAAATTTAAAAGATTTTTGGCCCGGATCATCTCCCCTATTCTCTCAGTCAATACATTGGACCAAATCCATTTCCTCTGCTGGAGTCAATGAGAGCAGAAGCCAACTCTTCACATTATGAGTGAAAGCCAAAGTCTTTTCAAACTGCTGTTTTCAATGAAGCAGGAGTCATTTGCATGCAAGTTTGTAGTCCTTGAAGGCACCAAACTAAGTTTACTTACACAAGAGCCTTCTGAAATCCCCTGCCTTTCTGTTAAATCATGCTTTTGATTGTGCGTAAATATTCAAGAGAAGCTTCCTATTACCTGTATATTTAAAGACAAAAAGTTTCTATACTGCAAAAATTAAATTGTTTGAAATGTAACTTATCTTACCTTGGTTTCCTTATGACTCACTCAATTTGAGGCTTGAAGTATACTAAAGTATTTTTCTGATTATGTTACAGTTGTCTATAATAACCAGAGGCTTTTATTTCTTCTTTAAATCCAAGGAAATCTAATCCAAAGGGACAACAGAAATCTGCACATACTGAAGATCCACATTCCTGGAGTTTTTCCTGACACACCTATGACCTTTACAATTTTGAAAATGAGCAGTTTTTCTTTTCTTTTTTTCATCATTACTGGATGCTGTACCACCTTGGGAAAATTCATAAATAGCATTATATCTAGCAACTACTGCTTGCATCAGAACTGTAGTCCAATCAATTTTACACAGGCACTGAAGACAGTAGACAAAGGTTCTAACTCTTGTTTTGATACAGACTTCCTGGGTCCCTAAGGCAGCTTTCTCCTCTGTATGAGTGATGAGAATCTTGCTTAGGCCATTTTTGAAAAGTACTTTGGAAAACTCCAACTGGAAAGAGCTGCAAGTTCAAAGGTCTCTTATTTTTATTAAAGTTAACCTGTATGACTCATGAGCATAGAGAAAAAGGTCTTATCCTACTGTTATTACTCAAAATTTCATTATTTAAATATTGCGGGGCAAAGTTCAAAGCAAAATATTTTTTTTAATTATGACACACTGAAAGACTGAGTAGATGCAGACACATTAGATAGAATTTAAAGAAACACCAATAGGAGTTTTGCAGTTTAACTACAGAATGCAGTGCTTCTGGAACTTTGTACTTTCAGGCTGCCTAACTAGAAAAAAAATAGATCACCTGCAAACTTAAAGATTTGTTCCTGAATTGGGCTGTTTCAAGTCCTTCATGATGTACAGAGAACACAAAGTTTGCCCTCTTTTTTAAGGAGCATTCACATTGTCAACCCTATTTTTCTGAAAGACTACATAGGTTTCTGAAAAGGCATAATTCTTAGAGAGAAAATTGGTTTTATTCACACCTTTTCAATGCTTGTTAATATCCGTGATTGATTTATCACCTCACTGCTTTACTTAGAAGTGGAAAAAATTCCCCATTTCTTTATAAGACCCAACCTAGTCCTCCAGCACAACAGAGAAGACCATATTTGACATTCCTGTGTCAAACAATAATGAATCTCCTCTGAATAAGATAATGTATAAATAGTAATATTTGCATAGTTAATAGGTAATGAACACTCACACAGAAGACCTGTGATGTTTGCAGTCATGGTCCAAGGCAATTCAATGAAGAACATGGATCAATACATTTAGCATTATATATCAACTGTAGCAACATAATCTTTCATGTACTAAAAATCCACAGTTTTTCATATACGTGTAGGCATCAACCATTGCATATGGTAGACCAGAAGGCTAAATCAGATCTGGTTTTCCCATGCAATATCCTATTTATATCACCTAATTTTTTTTAAGTTAACTAATGTACCACGGACAGAAAATCTATTCTGTATTTTACTGAATGCTCTGTATGCCAACTGCATGCTTCAAGGAGGGATTCACATATAACAAATAAAATTATACCAGGAATTTCTCTTTCAGTTTATATTTATACAGCTTTTTATGTGCATCCTCAAGCATAGTTATGATTTCGATTCTAGGCTGGTTTATAAATGTGTTTAAACTCTAGTTTATGTTTCAGAAATTCATATATTTTTGAGTTAAAAGCCTCAGAAAACTCAGACTAAGCCTGGTACTGTATAAGATACAAAAAGGAAAAAAAAACCTCTGCCACAACTGAAGTTAGTTGTAATTCTTTCTGCATATCAATTGTCAAAACTCTTTCGGTAGTATGGTGGCAGCACATGGTTTTATCTTTTTGCCGTAATTTATTCAAAAAGAAAGCTACCCCACATTTTGAAATGCTGTATTACAATAATACAGGTACAGTTATGAAGGGGTCTCAAGTAACAGTTCTCTTAATTCTGATTAACCATTCTAATAAGGTTTCACAGAGACTGAAGATCTAACATGTCATAAAAATGCTAACAACATGGTAGCACTGTAAGCCATTTAAATCATGTGGCATAGACAGGGCTAAATGATGTTTTTAGTCATCGCCCTGAATGCTGCTTTCAGACTTGCAAAGTCCAAGGTTATAGCATGATTCTTTAACAGTTTGATCTGCTCAACACTGCACAAATCAAATGGAGTTTTAACCTTTCAGGGACACAGCCATGTTGTAACTGGATACTTCATTAAGTTACATTTTCATAACTGTCAACAAGTCATGAAGCATCCAGTTCTACAAAGTACAACTCCATGCACATATTCATCTTTTTTTAACAACATAACAATCATCTAAAAACATAAAGTTATACTTGCCCATGTCATTAATCTAGTTAATCATTAATTTAGTTACTTAAAGTATGGCGTTTCTTGCAAAAACAGGCTGCAAGAAATCTGGTAAATAAAACTTAGAACAGATGCTTTTATAATAAACTCACCAAATTATTATAAATACAGAGAAATATAGAAAGAGATTTGAATAGACATGGGGGGCATTAAACTGAGCTGCTGGTTTTCACTCCTTAGCAAAAACTAAGCAAAACTGGGTGCACCTACATGTGAATAATGCTCTGCAATAAACTCCGGTGCAATTTGCACCGGAATTTATTGCTCCTGGGCTCAACATTTAAAACGTGTGCCCAGGACCACAGCCACGGCTGACAGGGTTCCCCCGGGGTCAGACTGCTAGCCCCAGGCTACTCCAG
This sequence comes from Gavialis gangeticus, assembly GCF_001723915.1. Taxonomy (NCBI): domain Eukaryota; kingdom Metazoa; phylum Chordata; order Crocodylia; family Gavialidae; genus Gavialis; species Gavialis gangeticus. Next base: position 49,087,051 of record NW_017728992.1, on the reverse strand, counting down.
CCCAGCTCAATGTACTGTGGAGGGGTTGGCTGGGGCACAAGGATGCTTCAGTGCAGGTATAGCTGGCAGGCAGCACCCCCCCACTGAAGCACTCCCATGCCCCAGCCAGCCCCTGTCAGCAGCTACACGTTTTGTGGTGGAGTAAAAAACTCCACCATAAGATAGGATCTGTATCTGACAGCAGTAACCTATGACAGAGTTAACTAGTTTACTCCAGCCTAATAGCTTCACATATGTAGACTGGTGATGCTTTACTGGCCGCGTCTACATGTGACACTGACTGCACACTACCTCATTACTACTGTGCAGTAGCACTGCATGGCAGGAAGCGTGACATAACGCTACTGTGCAGCAGTAACAAGCTACTGTGCAGTGTCACCTAAAAGCCATTCAGCGATGCTACTGTGCAGTAAGTCTGGTAACTACACAGTCATTTAGTGACTAAATGACAGCGCAGTAACATCTGCGCAGTCAGTGTCTCTTGTAGATGCAGCCATTGAGTTAATTAGGCAACCCTGAAGTAAGTGTCGCATGTAGATGTGCCCACCGAGTCCTAACTCTGTTTTATACTACCCTTCTGCAGTTAGAGAGCCATCCCTAACAAAAATTAGCCCTCTCCCAATATAACAGGCATCGTACTGATTTATCACGTAATACATACACTGCTCAAAAGTATTTCATTCCTCACTGCAAACAGATGTTGTTAACAGTTTATCTTCCAATGAACTGAATGAACACTGGCAAGGTTTTTTAAACTACTCTCTCATTGCTGATATTAGGTAGTTCAGCCTTTTCTGAGAATTGACAGATGTAGTTCAGAAAATGTCATTAAAAAAAAATTGGTTGTGCATACATTCTATAATTGGAGAGGAAAAAAAAGTGTGTGTGTAGACAGACCACTCACTGTTTAAAAGAATGTGTGTTAGGTATGACCTACCAAACTCCATTCTAACAGTTAAAAGCCTTGCATGAACTTTATTTTTTGTTAAAGCCCATCATAGGTGAGGAATCAATGTCAAAGTGCATTCAGTTATAAGCAAAGAAGGTTTGCTGTTTCGCAGGGTCACAGCAGTTAGACGGTCAAGTAAACCAAAAAGTGCTCACTCTCAGAAATTATACTGTTATGGATATATAAATATAATATGGAAGACTGCTGTCACATGACTGTGTCTTTGGAAGAAGGGGAAGAAATGATTGGACCCTAACTCAAATTTGTAAAGAATACTTACTGAACTTAGACCTTACTGAACAGGCCCAAGTGTTCAAGGAGTCTTACTGACTACTGAGGTGAGCAAAGATAAGATTATGCACAAAGTATTTGCATAATCAAGACCAGAGGGACTCTGTGCAAAATACATATGCACATTTACACCCCTCACCCAGTTCTCTTCTTTCAAAAAAAATTTAATTTCTGCAAGACCTAGCAATAAGCTTCAGGCTTTGCCATCAAGCTGTCCCTGTGTCCAGCAATACCTAAATACCCATAAACGAGACCGTGCTCTATCCGTAAAAAGAAAAATGCTTTGATGCATACAGAACAGTTAAAAAAAAAAAAAGAAAGAAAAAGCCATCTTGAACAGGATATTTCCAGTTCTCAACAACTTGAAAGAGAAAAATCTCTCACAGCACTGGGAGCTCACTTGACAAAAAAAGAGGCAACAATACTGGAGCGGGCAGATCCCACATACCCTTCTTCGTGCCTGAGGCCAAGGACAAGCGCCCACCTGGCCCAGCTGATCTTGTCTTCACTTCCCAAACAGGCTACATTCCTCAGAAAGGGCTGGACCAAGCAGCAAGGTCTTTCTCAGAAGGGGATGGAGAGCAGTACTGGCAGCAACAGGACAGACACCACCTGCTTGACGTGTTGACAGCCAGGCCTGCAGCCTTGGACCCAGCCAGGTGGGTCTTGGCATGAAGGGCACCACTGAAAGCTCAACGCCTGTTCCCCCAAACAGCCAGGGCTGCTGCCACCGGGCAGGGCTTGGGTGCACCCTAGACCAGCAGAGCCCCTGACTGGATTCTGCTAGTGCTGACCCAGGCTGGGCTTGGACGCAGCCTGGACCAGCAAACTTTGTTGGCTGGATGCCACTGTTGCTGGCTCAGACCAGGCTTGGAGGCACCGCCCTGTTCCCAGGCTGCGTTCCCCTGTGTTCACTGCCTCAAGTCAGGCTTGGGCACACTGAGGTGCAGACCAGCGGGTCCCACCGTCCGCCAGCTGTTGGCCACATGCTGCCGGCGCTGGCCAGCCCGAGGCGCGAGGCAGGGTTGTCCACCAGGCCACACAGGCTCAGTAGAGGGGACCGCCAGGCTCTGGGGGGCTCCCGCCGGGTGCCCTCTCCTTGTCCTCCTCCTGGCCCTCCAGCTCCTGATCGTCCTGGCCCTGGCTGGCGCTGCAGCAGCGCAGGGTGTAGTTGGCGCCACCGTTGTTGTCCCAGAACTCGCCCAGCGGGCTGCGGTAGCGCACGGCAAAGTGCAGCGCAGCGCCCTGGCGCAGCAGGCTGGGAGGCGGGCACAGGGCAAAGTGGAAGCGCCCCCCGTCGGGGCCGGGCAGCGCGGGCGCGTCGAGAAAGGACAGCCACTCGTTGAAGGTGTAGCGCACCGCCACGTCGTGCAGGCCCGGCCCGCCCAGCACCCGCACCGAGCCGCGCACGTCCAGCGGGCCTGCCTGCAGCGCCTCCAGGCACACGCGCTGCTCCCGCAGCC
>NW_017728992.1:49076606-49084337 GCF_001723915.1 Gavialis gangeticus | reverse complement strand
CGCCGCCTCCGCCGCGCAGCTGCCCGGGGGCTCCATGGCTGCCCCGCCCCGCCCCGACGGCCGTGAAGGAGGAAATCAATGGGCGGCTCCTGCCCCGCTGCAGCGCCGCCTCGTCCGGAGCCTCCCCACCCTGCACCCGCCGCGCCCAGGGGCTCCGCATAGCCCGCCACCTGCCCGCCGAGGGGGGCACCCGCTGTTTCGCTCCCCTCAGGGTGATGAGGCTGAAGTTGGTTCCTTACTCCTTATTCCCGGCTCTTTATTCCCGGTTCCCGCTCCCTTTTTCAAAGCGAATCTAGACCCAACACAAACTTGCTATTAATGAGGAATTCCTCATGCTGAAGAGGGAGAATGTCATTAGCTATGCAGATGCAGGAATTAATATGTAAAATGATATCCCACATCAAGTACAGAGGCCAAATTGAAGGTCAGATTAGGGTGGGATCATGGGCAAAATACTTCTTGGGGCACCCCAAATTTCCTGCTGATGCCACTGGGGGACTGTCCCAAAGAACCCTGACCACAGTCCCGCCCAGCCCAAAGCATGGTTTGGTGGTGCCAGGCTGCCAACTAACAGCCCTCGTGCCCACTATATTAAGTATAATGGCTTCTATAAGGGACTGGCTTTTGGGCTGGGATTATGGCTAGAAATTCTACTTGGGCCACTCCACAGCACTCCCCTGCACCACCGAGGGCCTCTACGGGACGCATCTCACCACGGTTTGACCGTGCCAGGCTGCCAATTGACCCCACCCTTGCCACTGTGCTAAATACATGGACCCGTCGCTCATGTACTTGGAGAACATCTGTCCAAACTTCCTTGGACACTTTCTTTAAGAAAGCAGACAAGGCTCCAGAAGAACCTGCAGCCAAGACACCTGAGGAGATTCCAGCCAAGAACCCTTCAAAAAGTCCAACCAAGAGCCTTTCAAAAAGTCCAGTGAAGTCACCTCAAAAAAGTCCTTCCAAATCAATATGATTGCTATTTACAATATAAATACATTAATGTAGCTATATTACTCATCTATAATTGATTGAGTACAAAATTCTAGGATATTTTTGGTGAAAATAGGGTATTGGGCCTTGGTTCAGGAACCAATCCCCCATTTATAACATTGTTTCTTATGAGAAAATTGGTTCTAAGTTAGAACGTTCAACCTAAGACGCGGTTTTCAGGAACCAGTGGTGTCATAAGTCTGAGGACTGCCTGTATACAGATAAGGCGGCCATCATAGAGGACAGTCCAGTTGTCATTTGTCCTTTATGATGGCCACTTTTTTATGAAGAGAAAAATAGAGGACATACATACATTGGCAATGTGTACAGGGTGCATGCAGGTGCACATGCACCCCCTAAGATTGGCGGTGCACCCCCTGAAAGAAGCGCCACCAGTGCTGCTGGCAGCACATGCAGGCAGTCGTCGCTCACCTCCCTTGGCCCCACTCCCGCTTGCCACCAACACTACTGGTAACATCTGTGGATGGTCGCCAATCACTGCTGGCCACTGCCAACCACTGATCGGCAGTCGCCCCCCCCGCCCCGCCACCACCATGGCTACCTGCAGAAGCTCCCTGCCGCCATGCCCACACCACCAATACCACCGCTGCCGCCTGTGGGCAGTCACTATGCCCCCCAGCCTCCGGGAACATGCGTCATTCATGCAAGGGCTGTTCAAAAATTATAGAGACTAATGCTGTAGGAAACAAAATGTTTATTTACAGGGGGTTCGGCTTAATCTCCTTCAAAGTATGCTCCTTCTGCAGCCACACACTTCTCCCAAAGTTTCTGCCATTGTTGGAAGCACCTCTGATAAGCAATTTGTGGAATCGCTAAAAGCTGCTCAGTCACATTTTGTTTATGGTTTCCACATCATGAAATCTTCCTTTCAAGGTTTTCTTTAGTTGAGGGAAGAGAAAAAAGTCACACCATATCCCACAAGTGCCACAGCCTCCACAATCACCTGATATGGCACCATGCAACCCTCAACTAAAGAAAAGCACTGCCTGCCTGCCAAATTATCAAAAATCTTGGGATATTTGATGTTTTTCCTGGGGCCAATTATGTAAGTATTTCACCTATTATTTTTAAATGAGTTTCTAGCCTTTATGTTTGCAAAGAAAAGCTTTAAAATATGAACCCTAAAGGTTAAAAGACAAACAATGACATATAAAACAGATCACTGTTTTCATGATCCTTTGAACATCTTGTGATTTGCATAGGGGAGGAAGGGGAGTGCCTGACAGAAGATTTTTGTATGCTTAGTAATATTCTCTGCCTTAAAAGTCAGACCCAGATACTCTGAAGATGAGTATTAAAATAACAAATCACTTTAAAGTGCAGTCATATGGTTTTCCAATAGATTTGTTTTTAGGCCATGTCTAGTTGAACACTATACGTTAAGTGTCAACACCACAATAAGGACTCTGGGAGGAGAAGCTTGCAGCCAACACCCTGGCTATAACTGTACAGGACAACCTCATTATAACAAACCCTGTTTATAACAGCCCTCTTCTTTTTAACAATCCTAACAGTAGGAAGCAGCTTCTTCATTATTATCGTGCAGCAAATTGACTAACCCTATTATATAACAAACACCCTCTGTTAACGAACTTTTCCTGAAGCCCCATGAGTGTTCATTGCAAAGAGGCTGTACTGTACTTTGGACATGACACAGCAATCAGTTTTATGGGGTTTTGCTGATGAGAGCACGATATTATGCTTTCCTTGCCCACTTCCCTGTCTTTTTCAAGACAGAGAAAATAAAAAAAACCCATGCAAATAATTTTCTTCACTTCTTAGAGATCTGGATTCTCTCCCTAGATTTCTGTTATTAGAGTACTTTTATGAAGAAATAAAGAATTCATTTTAATTAAGTTTCCTTCCTGTTACAAGAATGGCCTTCCAAATGTGAACAGAGGTGACGTGGTTCCACTGAATGTGCAGCCTGGCTTTCAAAACAGGGATGAACCTCTCCCCTTCATCTCCTCCAGTGTTAAAGACTAACAAAGAGATAACTGACATATTGCAAACTATAACATGAATAATCATCCTAGAAGAAATTTTTACACTCATACAGCTTATATATCCATGGTTGCGTGTTTCTTTCATTTGAAAGAATATTTCTTCCAAACTGAGAATGGAGGCTTTTGCTATTGAAGATTTGAATGAGGCATGTTAAATAAACACAGTTATTTAACATTCTTCATTAATCTTGACTCTCTTATTAACTTGCCATTGAAATCAACATTTACAAGTAGCCTATTACAGAGCATACAAGATAGAAACTAAACTTCCACCTAACCTTGTGAGATAGAAAACGGGGGGGGGGGGTTGGAGGGGACCTCAGGAAGTCATCTAGTCCAACCCCCTGCTCAAAGCAGGACCAGCCCCAACTAGATGATCCCAGCCAAGGCTTTATCTAGCTGGGTGAGTCCTAAAAACCTGCAAGGACAGAGATTCCACAACTTCTCTGGGTAACCTGTTCCAGTGCTTTACTACCCTCCTGGTGAGAGTTTTTTCCTAAAATCTGACCTAAGCTTCCCTTGCTGCAACTTGAGACTGTTGCTCCTTGTTCTGTCATCTGCTACCACTGAGAACAGCTTAGCTCAGCAGTTCCCAAACTATGGGTCGCAATCCCAAATGGGGTCACAACATCAGCAGATGGAGTCACAGCATGGTGCTTTCTTCTACATCACATCCCACCTGCTGGGCTGCAGAGGTCCAGGGGAAGGGCAGCAGGGTGGGGAGCCCCAAACCCACAGTAGGCAGCCAGCATCCTCCCTCCCCCACCCATGGGCTCTGCTGTGGCTATGCCACCCACAAGGAAAGGGGACAGGGTGGAGGAGGGCGGGGAGCTGAGCTCTGCGATCCAGCCTTAACAGCTGCTGCTTCCTGTGGGCAGCACCCGGGGCTCAGATGCTACAGGGGTGGGGGGGCAGGGAGCTACAGGCCTTGGCCCTGGGACATTTGGGAAGAGTGGGTGGCTGTGGGTCAGGAATGAGGGGTACCTGTGGGGTATGGGGAGCTGCAAGTTGGGAGTGAGGGGCTATGCTGAGGAAATTGGGTCATGCAAAGTGTAGCAGAGCACTAAGGTGCCTGCTACTTGAAAAGCAGCAGTATGGGCTTAGGTGCTGGTTGCTAGGGGCAACCAGGAGGAGCTAAGGGCCCACACCTGGTGAGTCAGCTGACCGGAAGGGGCATGGCTGACTACTATAAGACTCAGACTGGAGGCTGTGAGTGCTCTCTTTCTGCTGGCAGCCAGGAAGGAGGAGTACTGCCTGACTAAGGGAAAGAGATTGGCCCTGAATGTGGGAAAGAGACAGGCCTGGATGTACCAGCTGCTAATTACATGGGTGAGAGATGTGGTGTGGTTTGGAGAAGATTTAGCCATGAGGTTTAGCTTTGTGTTATAGCCCAGGGGCTTGTGTTATTGTTGTTGTTGTTGTTACATCGGAGGACCGGGTGAAGCTATTGGGGTTGGAGGAGGCCTCATAGGGGCTCCACGGTAGCGTGAGGACCTCAGTGCCAGAGAGGGCACAACATTCAGGGATGCACTGACCCCAGCCCTGAGAAGGGGAGCAGAGGATTGGGGGGGGCTAGGTAAAGCTGAGCCCGCTTGAGCCCTACAGGAGGTTTAAGACCCAAGGAGGAGATTTGGGTGGGGGCCAGGCATGGCTATGGCCACCTGAGCCCCAAAGCCCCCAGAGCGGGCAGTGCCGGAAGCCCCAGATAGGGGGCAGATATTGACGAGTGCCAGTGGGGCACAGGCTGCGAGATGAGCCAGAGAGCGCCAGTGGGGCGCGGAGAGTGAAATCAACCAAACAACGTCTGGTACATCTGCGAGGCTTGGGGCATGGTACAGGGATGGATGGAGCCACGCAAAGCCCATAAGGCTGGGGTGCACCGAGTCACCCAAGATAGAACTGAGACCAAGCTACATCAGAGCACCATGTCAGAAGGGACAAAAGGCAGCCTCCCTTATACATAGTCAACATCAAAGACGTGGCGGGCAAGATGTGAGGGTGCTTTAACACCACCTTGGCATGGTAGGGGTGGCTAGGGGAGATCATGGCCACCCCAGGACCACGCACTGTTACACAAAGGAAATGGGGTCATGATGAGGAAAAAAAGTTTGGGAAGCACTAGTCTAGCTCCATCCTCTTTGGAAACCCCCTTCAGGTAGTTGAAGGCTGTTATTAATTCCCCTCTCAGTCACCTCTTCTCCAGACTAAATAAGCCCAGTTCCTTCAGCCTCTCCATTGTAAGTCATGTGCCCCAGGCCCTAACCATTTTCATTGTCCTCCACTGGACTCTCTTCAATTTGTCCACATTTGGCTCCCCACCAGTTTAAGACAGTCATGAGTCACTCATTAATTCCAATAGGAAACTCATTAAGTTTATGAATTCATTTTTAATGGCAAAACCAACTCCATGAATTCGGCTTTCTCCTTCCTGTTTTAACCTTCTAGAAGAAGGTATACCTGCCTCCATATTCTTTGAGCTGCCCATCTCCTGCTTGCTGGGTCTTAGTGCAACTGCATCAATGTTGTGTCACCTGAGCTCTCTGGCCATGACTGCAGTGCAGTGGTGTGGGCATTCACTATTAGGGCTGTCCATGAGGGTCCTGATGTTCCAGATACCTAAAATCATGGTGTGTCTTTGCTGATATTTTCAACCTCAGTGAAAGTGATCCTGCTGGATCTGGTTATCCAGGCAGGAAGAAGGTAGACAGACTATGTTTAGGGCATCTTTTCTAGTCCCCTCCCCATGGGGGTGAGCAGGGCAGATCCTGAAGAGGGCTGCTCAGTCACAGTTACAGCTGCTGAATCGCACTCTTCTTTCGTCCAAGTTCTTGTAAGCACCACCTTCATGCCAGTCCGTAACTAGGAGCTTCCAGACTTCACAATCCTGCTCCTATCGCCATTAGCTGGTCGCCAAGGGCTTGACGAATGTCCTGGAAAAGCTATTTTCATGGAAGACATCTGTGCATGACTTTTATTGTGGAGAAGCTGCTGCATATCAGCTTCTACATGACTCTTGACAGAACAAGAGCTTGATCCAATGGCAAGGAGACTAAGACAAGTGGGGATCTCATTCCACTGCAGTCTTCATCTGCCTTTACAGCCATCAAGATTCAAATACCTTCTTCCACCTGCTCTGCCACTGAGGCCTTGTAGACCCATGGCTGGGGGCTGGGCAGCTTATTATAATAGTGACTTGTACTCACCATGTCACAGTACCATCAAAGGATATATGCAGCTTTTCAGGAGGGAAAGCATTGCTATCTGCTGACCTCACCACATCCTGGTAGTGCTGCTACTGCTTGATCTGCAACTGCTTATTCATCGGAGTTTCCCCTGCTTATTTCACAGCAAACCTCCCCTGAAGATCATTCTACTATATGCCACCATTCCACTGTATACCACTATATGGACACACTGGGTACAGCTCTGCCCCATAAACTATGGCTGAACCCACATAGTCCAGGGAACTCAGTGACCTATCAATTTTATAACCTTACCCAGAATTCATAAATTGTACATAGACACATTTCTTAAATTATCACAAAGACAGAGGGGTTGGTTCAGAGGATAACTAAGAAAATAGCTGGGCAATGGTGACTATAATACAATACTATCATCCAATGGAATGAGAGTCAGCAAAGAACAACCACGTGACAAATAAGGGGCCCATCTACATGAGATGCTTACTGCGCAGTAGCCTAATAGTAGTGTGCTGGTTAGAAACTGTGCTAATAAGCTACTGCACAGTGTTTGTTAGGCTACTGTGCAGTAAGCATCTAACTAAATGTGCAGTAACCTGTAGTTACTGTGCATTTAGTTAATACTTCATTAAGCAAGTACTAAACTAAATGTGCAGTAACTGCTGCACATTAATTAATATGCAGACATGTCCAAGAAGAGCTCAGAAACACTAGTAACATTTAGTTAAAAAGCAAACCAAAATACTTACTGTAAGTTACCATGGCAAGGGAATGGACACATGATACATTTATATGAATGTAATCTACATGGGTTTGGTACACCAATGTAAGTTGGACTGAAATCTGGAGTGGACTGAGTTGCAGTTAACCTGTAATAACTGCCTGCAGTAGAAGGCTTTTATAGTACCTTTCCATTACATGGCAAGGGAAGAGGCAAATGTCTACCCTAAGATAAGCTATGGACACACAGCATGTTTACCAGTGTAATTTTACCCCAATTTCTCCAGGAGAAATGTTACACTGGAGTTAAGTAAATTACACTCGTTTAAGGCTATAGAGATGTAGTTAGCTGTATTAGTCTGAAGTCAAACAGAAGGATTATAACACATTATAACATCCAAGCTTCATTCACCTTCAACTCTACCAACTTCATATACACAATCACCTGCTCACAGTGCCTCGCTGCTGTCTACATTGAATAGTCAAGGCAATCTCTACATGAAAGAACGAATGAACATGGATCTGATTGATATTAGCTCCAGAAAGACACAAAGGCCTCTGGCAGAACACTTTAATCTCCCCAAACACTGTGGCTGACCTCAGGGTAGCTGTTCTCAGGCATCAAACCTTTAAAAAACAATCTGGATGGGATTTGGATGATTTGTAGAACAAGAAATCATCCACAGACTGGATTGTGTTAAGTATGGTTTAAACAGGTCTATGGATTGCTCTCCTGTTACCTGGATTGGCTTTTGTGAGCCCTATGGGTTCTTTGCTTATTTTACTCTCCC
>NW_017728992.1:49070374-49071606 GCF_001723915.1 Gavialis gangeticus | reverse complement strand
AAACAGGTCTATGGATTGCTCTCCTGTTACCTGGATTGGCTTTTGTGAGCCCTATGGGTTCTTTGCTTATTTTACTCTCCCAGCACTCCCCCCTCCCCCCCACCTTCTCACCCCTCTCCTTCTACCTTCCAACTTTTGTATTCAAACCTCTTTCTCCATTCTATATACTTACTACTCTGTGCCCACTCTTTCACAGCATATGCTGTAAGTAAGCTCCAACTCACAAAAACTTATACTATATATATATATATATATATATATATATAATTTTGTTAGTCTATGAAGTGCAAATCTGCTCAGCCTTCTACTTAGGGATTTAGGACAAGTATTTGCTCCTTTTTACACTGCTGTAGTGTCCAGTTTTACAACTGTGACCAAGTTGTGCATCCTTGTCCTTTGTCATACTAGTATAAACCATATTCTTTATTTCAGCATTCTGTATAGAAACCTCCTAATTCAAAAAATGCTACTGAGTGAGGGACGTATTAGCCCCAGCTTCTAGATAGGAAAAGAGAGAGAAAGGTTAAGTGGCTAGCTTCATAACTCCTTATCCTGTATTTGTTCTAGTAGCTGTCTCACTGCAAATAAATGTTGCTTAATATATTAGCTAATGATTATCTGAAGGAGTGGTGAAAATTGTTAATAACACAGAACTATTTGCATTGGTAAAAAATCTAAGAGAATTATGAAAAAATTCAGGATGACCAAACCAGATTTGAAATAGTACAACAGAAGCCAAAGCTTGATTTTGATCAATTCAAGGTAATGCATAAGATAAGCCTGCATTTCTACTAATACATTCCCCATAACTAATACATTCCCCCTAACAAAGCTAAATTGGACTGAAAAGTTTATTCCTTTTCATACAAAATTCTGTGAAAGCAGGGGAATCGAGATATAATATGGATCAGAATATATACAAACATTAAATAAGGTAGTTACAGGGTGCATCTACATGTGGCCATATGGTGCCATTGTTACTGTGCCATTATTTAGGACTTCCTTTTGGAAGTTCTAAATGACAGCGCAATAACAGTCCATGCTGCACCGTGCTGGCCCCACACACTTATTTTTAGCTGCTACATAACTATAAAGATGGATTGCATTGCTACAGCTAGGGGCAACTGAAGCCACCTTAGTCGGGGGGGGCACATGCCCCTCTGAGACCAGTCCCGCCAATCAGGGGGGTCCACCTGTGGCCGATCCCGCTGCCTGTGTGTGTGTGTGTGGGG
>NW_017728992.1:49068129-49070252 GCF_001723915.1 Gavialis gangeticus | reverse complement strand
ATCCCGCTGCCTGTGTGTGTGTGTGTGGGGGGGGGGGGTCCCCCGCGGCTCATCGTTGCAGCCGCACCCCCATGCACCCTCTACACATTGCCACTGGCTATGGTGAAGTAGCTGCCGGTCATATGTAGACACCTGCAGATGCTATGTCACCATAGCACATTGCTCTGGTGATGTAGCATCACATGTAGATGTGCCCACAGAGACGCAAAGAATTTCAAAATTCTCACTGAGTTGTTTATTAGCATTACCCAAAAAAGGCTAGTTTGAACCTTGTTAAAGCTTAGGGGCAGGTTCTCAACTTCTATAAATTGCCATCACCTTACTGAACCTGATAAAGATCCCTCACAAGGCATTAGTATGTTTCCTCCATTCCAAATATTTCAGGATGGATTTGTCTTTTAAATAAAAGATTTCAAAGTGACAACGCAGATGGATTGATCTGTCTAGTGGTTAAATAGAGCCAACCAATATCTAAGGAGACCCATTTATCCAAATTATTTTTTAAAACTTGGTTTCAACTTTTATCATTGGCCAGTGACTATGTTTGTATCCAGAATATAAAAAAATCTTATGATAAGATATAGAAGCATATGGTTTGCTTGAGAGGATGGCTATCCTTATGGCTAGTTTTTTGAGTACAGAGGCTCATATTTGGGTTCTACTCCACGACTTAGTGCATTTGAACACTGTTAAACATATAGCTAGTATCTTCTGGAACATGATTTACTCTCCCTGTGTTCAAGATCTCAGCCTTGCCCACACCAACCTATCATCCATACTGAAAGTCTCTATCCTTCCATCCTAGGGTTAGTACAGCTCAAGGCTGCAACCTCTTCTCAGGTTCCAGTTACATACTCATCTCATTTGTCTCTTCCTTTGTTTGCAGAATGGTTGCATTAGACCTCAAGTTATAGGGATCAAATACAGGCAGTTTTCCATTGGTATTCTAATAATTCACTGTCCTTGTGTTTTCTGGCCCTACAGTACACCTTTCTCTTCACTTTCTGAGGGTGCATCTACTTTTGCAATTAACATTCACAAATAAACTCTGGCGCATATTGCTTCAGAGTTTATTCGTGTTCAGTACATGGAATCCAATTAGAGCAGCCTGGGCTGGCAGGGGACATGGAGGGCCAGCCTGCCAACACAGGGCTACTCCAGTTGGGCTCCATGTGCTGCGGAGTGGCTGGCTGGACCATGAGGGTACCTCAGTATGGAGGCTGCCTGCCACCTAGCCCCATACCGAAGCACCCTGTGCCCCAGCTAGCCAGGGCAGCATCTACACATGTGCTGCTGTGCACGAAAAAGTTCTGCAGCAGTACTTGAATTTTACAAGTATTACCCTGCTGCAGAGTTTATTAGTTTCTTGCACCCTAATAAGGGCACACATGTAGACACTGAGACGTTTGCTGTGCAGTTAATTATTCAACTGTCCAGTAAACATCTCATGTAGATGCACCCAGCATCAAGGACTCTGATCAGGCAGACCAGCCTGACCTAAGTACCTCAGCAGTCACACCTGCAGTAAGTCTCAGCTAATGAACTCTGACCCAGTTTAGGAACAGTGAGGGTCCTGCTTGGCTGCTGAGAGCACTGCCTACCCATTTAGCACCAGCTGGGGCACAGGGTTTGCAGGCCAGTCAACAGTTCTGCTGTGGAAAACCTCCTCATTCCTGTACTCTGACTCCTGACCCTGGTTTTTGCCTTATTTCTGGACTTAGGCTTTGGATTTCCCTGCAGTTCTGTTTCCTGGCTCTTGACCTCACAGTTGGGGTCTGTTTTTGGACTTAGCCCTGTGGATTGCCCCTTGGATTTGCTTGGCATCTGACCATGGATGACTGGTGCCTCCTAAGTCGGGGAGGCACTTGCCCCCCGAGCAGCCAGTCAGCAACCAGGAGGGCAGGGTTCCCCCTGCAGCAGATTGCACCGATTGTGGAGGGATCCCCTCATGGCCGATCATGCCAATCTAGAAGTGCCAGCAGCTCTTCTCCTGGTGCCCCCACTCCCTGGCCAGCACTCTCAGTGGGGGCACCAGCGCTCCATCCTGCCTGTCACCTAAGCGGGGAATGCTGGCTGTCAGGGGGTGCACCAGTACTCTCAGGGGGTGCATGTGCACCCCTGTG
>NW_017728992.1:49067428-49068118 GCF_001723915.1 Gavialis gangeticus | reverse complement strand
GGTCCCTTCCGACCCTACTTCTATGATTCTATGATCATGCTTAACAAATAGTCATCAACGTCTAGTTGGGAAGCAGTATCATGTGAGGTTCCCAAGGGGTATTTCCTGGGTCTAAGACTGTTTAATATCTTCATTAGTTGTTTGGAAGATGAGATTGAATGTACACTTAGCAAATTTGCAAAAACCACCAAATTGGGTACATTTGCAGATGCTCTTGAGGGTAGAATTAGGATTCAGAATGACCTGGAACTGGCTTAATACTCCAAAATTAATCAAATGAAATTCTTTAAGGACATATAAAGTGCTGCACTTGGGATAAAATAATTGCATGCACAAATATAGACTAGGGAATGAATGGCTAGGATGTAATACTGCAGAAAAGGACCTGGGAATTATAGTGGACCAGAAGCTGAATATAAACAAACAGCATGCTCTTATTGGAGAAAAGGCCAATAGCATACTGGGCTGTATTAATAGGAATATCACTTGCAAATCAAGGAAAGACATTTTCCTGCTATATTTGGCACTGTGGAGGCCTCACCTGAAGTACTGGGTCCAGTTTTGGGCCCCATACTTCAAGAAAGATGTGGAAAAATTAGAGTCCGGTGGCGGTGACAAAAATGATTAGAGGCCTGGAAAACATGACTGTCCGGGGCAGGGGTTGCTGTCTATTGTTTTCAGCAAACCCTA
>NW_017728992.1:49011216-49062428 GCF_001723915.1 Gavialis gangeticus | reverse complement strand
TACTTCAAGAAAGATGTGGAAAAATTAGAGTCCGGTGGCGGTGACAAAAATGATTAGAGGCCTGGAAAACATGACTGTCCGGGGCAGGGGTTGCTGTCTATTGTTTTCAGCAAACCCTACCCCTTTCTTCAGGGTCGTCCCCCTTATGACCCACTCAGAGTTGCTCCCCGTCGGCTGTACACATCCGGACCGCCTGCTACGACTTTGATGATCACCTGGTTCAGTGTTTATTGTCCGACGTGTGTCAGTCCGAAGTTGAGACTCTGGGGTCTTTGGGGTGTCCCACGTAGCGGAGGGCTCCGCTGCCCCTACACTCTCGCCCATTCCACCAAAGTAAAGGGACCGCCCATCACGCATGTCCCTCGTCAGTTCGTTAACACAGATTCCACAACGGAAAAGGTAAATAACAACACAAAGTTAACAGCTAGGGTTTCTCACTCACCGGGGAGTGGCCTGAGCACCTTGATGGCCCCTTGGGTATCTCCCTGTCTGCTGTGGGTGTCGGTGCCCTCCCTCAGGTGCTCCTCGGGCCTTTCAGTCCCCTTCCAGGCTCCCTGGGGACCCTCGAGCCCTTTAGGCACTGTTGAGATCCATTCATCTCTTCGCTGTGCTCCTCTATTAAGGTAAATACGGCTCCCGGCTCCCGCCGGGACGAACCACTCTTCTGTGGCATCTGCAGTTGCAGGGACGGCAACACCGAAGGTTCCCGGCTCCCGGACCCGCAGGGGTTTCCCTTACCCCAGAAGACCCAGCTTCAGTGCTGGGCTACTTCCCTTCGCCCCCGAGGGTTCCAGCCGGCCTTTCCTCCGCCGCCGCTTGCTTCCGGTTTCTCCTCGCCGGCGGCAGTCGGGATTTCCTTTATGGGGCCCCAAGCTGCTGCGAGCCCCTCCTCCTGGGCACACCTGCGGAGGGTAAGTAATCCGGCCCTGGGACTTTGTGCCACGGGGCATACCGCGGCTCTATTAGCGCCATGGCGTGGGGTTTTAGGGCACGCTGGCTCCTCTCCTCCCCCACAATGACCTACGAGGAAAAGCTGAAAGAACTACGTTTGTTTAGTCTGAAGAGAAGATTGAGTGGGAATTTAATAACAGTCTTCATATACTTGAAGGATGGTGCACCTCTCTGGTCTCATGTAGGTGCTCTCTTGCCGCTTTGGAGCATGCACCCAGTGCCGGCTGCAGGGTGTGTTCCAGTGGCCTTGACATTGGGTCACATTCACCCTGAAGGAGGCTCTGATACTCGCCTGCCACAACTTGATCTTTCCCTTCAGTGGTCAGGCTCCTTCTCGTAGCTCCTTGTAGACTGGGTGCTACCCTTAGCAGGCCTTCGTGGGGCTCCACCTCCCCTACACCCCAGCCATGCGGCAGCCCTCAGGACAGCCAGATGATGGATCACTGGCTCACCCTCTGATGTCTTTGCCTGCCCTCTCTTCCCCCTGCTTGTCTCCCAGCCTCCTCCTGCATGGGATGCCCACAGGACGTCGGACCATCCCTGACAAAGCACCCAGTAATCCCTTGCTGTTTAGCTGTCTGCTACGCTGTCCCGGCTCATCCTGATCTGTGGAGGTTGCTCGTGACCCCTCTCCCTGCCTTGAAGTCTCGAGATAACTCTAAACAAAATTAAAACACAAAAGGAAAGGTTGGGGCACAAGGGCTCAGCCCACCCCACTCATGGGTCCAGTGTCTGTGGCTCCAAGGTCCCTCGATGCCGTCCTCCCTGGCCCGGTTGCCCTGCTGGGCCAGCATGGTGCCTCCTTCAGCTGGCCCTGGACCCCTCCATCAGGTCCTGGACTGGATTTCCTCTGGACTGCTGATGCAGCCTGTGTGTGGCCTGGGGAGTAGCCTTGCCATCTGGCTCTGGTGGTGTTCCCCTGGCCATTTCCCTATCATCTTTGAATCAGCCAGGTGGTGGATGATTCTTCTTTTCATAGTTTTATAGTTTCATAAATCAGCTGGGCAGCATTTTTTGATGATGTCATCTGCCCACACTGTCCCCAGCCAGCAATAAAAGTGACTGACGAACCGCATGGGTGGTCCATCCCAGTATGGCTCATCTGGCTCTGCTTCTTCTGAAAAAGGTAAGTTTGCCCTGTACTCAGGGCTTTTCTCTTTCTTCTCAGGGTGGGTCAGCCCTGCCTCAGGTACCACCATGGGAGAGGGCTTCAGGCCTTCTGCTTGCATCCCCCTGGGACAGATGGGTATAAAGAGGAGGGGATGTGGAGTGATGGTCTCAAATTGCAGCAGGGGAAATTTAGGTAGGATATTAAAAAGACCTTTCTCACTATGGGTGTGCTTAAGCATTGGAACAGGTTACCCAGAGAGGTTGTGGAATCTCCATCCTTGGAAGTTTATAAAAGCAGGTTACAGAGACACTTGGCTAGGATGCTTTAGTCAGGAATGATCCTTGCCTTGAGCAAAGGGTAAGACTAGATGACTTCCAGAATTCCTTTTCAATTGTAGTACTCTTTTTTTTTTTGTACGTATAATATTAATTAATTTTCATACTATAACAATAAAATAAAACCTACAAAACCAATAAAATATAAACTAATGAGTAAAATACAATAAGAAAACAAAACGAAAGCATTACAAAACGGATAATTAAATGTGCATGCTATAAATTTAGAAGAGATTAGGGGAAAGGGAGAGCTTGACATTATATACAACTAACTAACAAATATTTGTATACATTTAAAGTATACCAAGCCACAAATAGATCAAATAAGCTTAACAGAAGATTCATATTGCACCATATTTCCTCATATTGAGCCCAGTTATTTCTATTTGCATATGTAATCTTTTCTATTCATGCAATATACATAAGTTCTTTTAACCATTCCAGGAATGATGGTACACTGGGAGTTTTCCATTTCCTTAAAATCATAGGTTATGGAATGGGGTGGCCCACCTGGGCCATGGCTTGATCAACTTTTAGCATGTTAATTTAGCTAGCTATGTGGTTAAAAAAATAGCTATACAGTTTTAACTGGAATGATAATTGCACATTTATAGGTTATATAAATTAAAGTGCTAAAGTTGGTCGGGCCATGACCTGGGTAGCCCACCCTGTTCCATGGCTTATGCTTAAAATTACTCATTTAGCAACCAAAAATATTATAGCTAGCCATTTCTTCATAGGTCCAGCTAGTGGTAATGAATCCATAATCCCCAATATGCATAAATCTGGCAATGGTACCATGTTAATTTTAAGTATCTTAGAAGATATGCATATCTTACAGATACGCTAAGCCAAAAACTAGTAATTTTAGGACAAAAGAATAAAATACGAGTAAGAGGCCCCAATTTTACTACTCTATGATTCTGAGAGGCCCATCATCTAGTCTAGGAAATCTCAATTCTTGGTAAGGCCAAAGATAAGAAGGCTTCCCTGTTACATGTTTAGAATGTTAATTCTTTTCAAGTGTCTACCTTCTAAGGACCACTATAGAATTAAGATTGTATAGGTTTTCAGAGGCCCTGAAATAAAGGAGCTTCCCAAATTTTCTACTATAATATAGTATATTACTATAAGCGCCTGACTCTTAAACGCTAATGTTAGGAATGGAAAATAAGAGATTAGGGAGATAAACCACCAATGTGGGGTGGGGAAAAGAGGGTTTAGTTAGAATATTATGCTTCATACTTGCTTATACTTTTTTTCCTTCTGTTAAGGTGCTGAATTATTAGTGCTACACTGATAAAGTCCATCAGCCTCCTAGTCATTTAAGAAATTAATTGGCAAAGGAGTGAACTCATCAAAGTGTCAGCTGGTCAGGCAACTAGCAAGTGGCACTAACGACAGCGTTTTAATATGCGTGCAGGATACAAAGACTCCAATCTCTGCAGTGACTTCCCCAATTCCCCTCTCAAGATATGTCTAAGGAAATTCCCAGTGAAAGAGCTTATCAGAAAACATAAATAAGTAATAACGTGTAAATTAATATGTATTGTATAAGATACAAGAGAATAGATACAGGGACCTCACCACTTTGTGCACAGAGTTAATATTCAAATCTTGCTTCAGATTCTACCAACATTAGCTCTGAAGTATTTTTATGCATATTTAACCAAGATTTCAGCTTTCAAAAAGTATGTTTTTGCATTACACATTTTTCCCGAGGGGGGAAATAAATGTCCTGAATAATTTTGGTTTTCAGGTTACCTTATTTTAACAGATCTGTCACTCCTAAATAGAGAGCATCATGGGATATTAATATCCTCTTAAATTATTTAAAAACCATTAATTCTTCATATCCCATGGGAGTGATAGCTGCAAACTAACATCTTTGTATCTGTGATAAGATTCTAGGGTTTCAGTTTTACCTGTTTGTGAAACAATCCAAACACCGGGTGTAAAGATTGCATTAAGTTATCTTATTGGATTATAGATGATTATAACAAATACCTATGTAATCCTTCCTGTCTGGAAGTTTAAGTAGAAGGATTATTAGAACAGTTCTAAATTCCTTTTAAAAATACTTTTCTTCTCTAAGCAAAATTGAGTCGCTTTAATTCAAAACCATGCCTTAGATTTGCCGTTAAAGAAGCAAATGTTAAATTAAAACTGTTCAGTACTCCTTAAGAGAAAAGTATTCTAGGTTCCAAATGGAATAAGAAGGATTTAATTCTAACTTCTGTCAAACACCCAGAAGACAAAAACCTTCAGAAGTTATTATTAGAGTCTTTCAGAAATCAAATATCTTCCTTTTGGCTGCTAAGTATTTATGAAATGTTCTATGCTATCTTTAAACAACTAGCCAGGATGTATGAGAAGTGGAGATTACTTCAAATAAATGAAAATCAAAAGTCTTTTAATCATGGCAGTGGCAGTGCTTCTCATAATTATGGGAAATAACCTTTTTTAAGACTTCCGCATTTATGGCCCTGAAGCAGAGGTGTCAAAGATATGGCCCATGGGCTGGATCCAGCTTACAAAGCCATATAATTCAGTCTGCAGTGCTGCCTTCTGTCACATTCAGCATGTGCTGGTCATACCCCATCTGGTGTGGGCTGCACACAGCATAGAGCTAGTCTGGAGTACGTGGTGCATGCAGTGCCTGTGCTGGACTGGCCCTTCATACTAGATCTGGGGCTGGTCTGGTCAGGTCCACAGACAGGCTGTACACATGCTGTACCCAGCACACAGGGCTGGGCTGACATGGGCACCACATGTAGTGTTCATCCCAGACCAGCCCTGCCTGGTACACATAGTGCACACCCTGGACTGGCCTCATGTGCCATGTGCTGGGCTCCGGGCTGGGCAGGTATGTACTGTATATAGTGTGTGGTGTTGGAAACAGTGGGCACATCTATGTGTGAAATTAATGTGACCCAATAAACTCTGGCACATACCACACAGGAGTTTATTGCTCCTGCGCACTATGTTTACACATAGGCCCAGGACTACAGCACATTGAGCCGGGTCCGAGCAACCACAGCTAGCAGGAGATCCCAAGAGTCAGCCTGCCACCTCAGGACTGCTCTGACCTGGCTTAATGCAGAGGAGCTGGCTAGGATACAAGGACGCACAAATGTGGGGCTAGCCAGCAAACAGCCTCTGCACCAAAGCACCCTTGTGCCCCAGCCAGCCTTGTCAGCATCTACACATGCATTACTGCACACTAAAGAACAGTACTTGCATTTACAAGTACTAACGTAAGGCAGAGTTAATTAGTTTACTGTGGCCTAATAGGTCTGCCCGTGTAGACACTGAGACTTTACTGCCAAGCTAACCATGGGCTACTGGTGCCACCTTGGTCAGAGGGGGCATGTGCCCCCCCCAGCAACCAGTCAGTGACTGGGGGGAGGGGTCCTGCAGCTGATCATGCCAACTGGGGGGTCCCCCATGGCAAAACTTACCAACTGTTGAGTGGCCGTGCTGCTCCCAAAAGTGACCGCAGTGGTCCTGGAAGTGACCACGGAGCTTCCAGAAGCAGCCATGGTGGCTAGGCATCTCCACAGTAAACATCTCATATAGATGCACCCCAGTATATATACACTGCAAAAGTGTGTGTTCATCTGCAAGAGATATTGCATGCAGTTTTCTCCCAGTAGAAAAAACCTTTGAGAAGATCATAGCTTTGTAACAGCAACATCAGCATGACTGGGGAAAAAAGCATTCTTAACTACTGAAAAATGTTTTGAGCTATTTTTTTATTATTATTTTTAAATACCACACTTTAATAGGCAGTCACATAACCACATCCATTTCAAAGTCTTCCACTATTTACACAATACAGCAGCCATGGTAGTAGAATACTTTGAAGTAGAAACTTTGCCTGAAAAGCATTAGATGCCTTGGAGCAGAGTATTAAAAGGGAATGTGCTGGGACTCTAAACAGTTTGAACATTTAATAAATTAATTTTAAAAGGAACTTCATTCCTCCCTCTCCCCTGCTCCCTATTAAGTGAGAGGTAGAACTTTTGATACCTTTATGGGGTGCATAGCTTCTGTCTGGAAAGCATTTTTGACAAATATGAGAGAAGATTTGGCATGTGAATAGTTGGTAAATGTTGAATGTGCAAAGAATTAATTTTAAAAAGCAGTTATGATCACACAAGTATTAAATGGCTGGTCTACGCAGTAACTGGAGCTATTATGCACTAGCATCCCCAAACAGCTTTTTGGTGACGCTGACTGTGCAGTAGCTCATTACTACTCTAGAATGGCTTGTTACTAGTGTTCAGTAGCATCACGTCACACTTCGTGCCATGCAATGCTACCGCTCAGTAGTAACGAGCTACTGCACAGTCAATGTCTTGTGTGGATGCAGCCACTGAGATGTTAATCATAACCCCTGCCATACATACTCTATTCTAGTGGAGGGCCATATCACAGCAGTCACAACATCCCCACTAGCACTGTGTTGATGGAAAGTTAAGTAGGAAGTGAGAAGGGCAATCCTGCTGACTTAACTCACTCATCATAACCTGGACTTAGCTGGTGTAAGGAGGGGCAGGACTGGCCAGTTAAAGGACATGAACTAACAGGAACATGAAGGTTCTCTAACAAAAAGCAGGGGAACAAGACCCAATATGAGAAAAGAGATCTCCTCTTATCTGCTCAAACTGCAGTAGAGAAGGTTTAGGCTAGAGATTAGGAAGAACTTTCTGACTATGAGGATGATCAAGAATTGGAACTGGCTACCTAGAGAAGCTGAGGAATTTTTATCCCTGGAAATTGTCCAGGTTAGACAGACACTTGGCTGGGATGGTTTAGTCAGAGATGATCCTCCTCTGAGCAGGGAGCTGGACTAGATGACCTCATGAGGTCACTTTCAGCCCTACTATCCTAGGATATGTAATATCTGTTCTAAGATTCCTCCTGCAGCAACTGGCACTGGTAGGCAGCAGTTAGCAGCATGCCCAATAAGAGTTGTGCTGAGAGGTATTTCTACCAAGATTATAGTTAGGCTCATGCAGAAAGAAGACTCACTTCCCAGAGTGTTTCTAAATCCAATATGGAAAATCTACAGAAAAATGGTATTACCGGAAAAATGTTTGAATAGCAAAGATCTGATCCAAACGCACATATTTTGTTCCAAAGCATGCTTTAAAATTTTTCTTTATCTTTTTGTGGGTTAGAACTCTCTTCAGTCAAACCATAGCTTTCACCAAGCCTATAGTATAAGTAAATCTTAAATATTGAGCATTAATCCAAAGAAATGATCTATCATATAGAAGGACTCATTTGTCTAGATTAGGGGTGGGCAAAATACGGCCCATGCCAATTGATCCTATCCAGCATGCTGGCCAACACTGACAGCCTGAGGAAGGAGGACCGCACCCCACACCACTCCACTCTGCTGCAGTCAGGGCCTGCTGTGGCTCATCACAGCAGGTGAGCAGGCAAACGGAATGGCTGCTTGGTGCACTGCGTTGCACCCCATCCTGTGTGGGCTCAATTGCTGGCAGCCAGGGTGCCAGGACTGGGTGCCAGGACTGCATAGCTGCAGTGCCAACAGGAAGGCAAG
This sequence comes from Gavialis gangeticus, assembly GCF_001723915.1. Taxonomy (NCBI): domain Eukaryota; kingdom Metazoa; phylum Chordata; order Crocodylia; family Gavialidae; genus Gavialis; species Gavialis gangeticus. Next base: position 49,054,456 of record NW_017728992.1, on the reverse strand, counting down.
GTGGTTGAAGTGGGGCAAAGGAGTCTGCACACTGTGCATCCCAGCCCAGCCCAAGGTGCGGCAGAGCAGAAAGACCCGGAGCATATCTAGCTAGGATGACCACCTTTTCAAAATGCAAGTGGGACACTGAGTCTTCCTACCCCACTACACCCTCCTGTGCCAAGTCCCACCTGCTGGCCACAGGGAGAGGGCGGGGAGCCCTGAGCCCACAGCAGGCAGCCTGCCCAATGCACAAATCTTGGGGGGGAGGGGCATGTGCCCTGCCATACCCCGCTTCCTGGGAGCATGCACAGCAGTGAGGAGTCAGCCCCCTCACTGCTGCCTGTGGCTCCATCCTGCTCCCCCCCAGCCAGGCACCAGAGCTGTGCATTCCTGCTCCAGCTCTGAGCCCCATGCACCAGCCCCAGCATGGGTATACTGCTGCTTAGCTGTACTGCTGGCCACGTGTATATGTGCATGAGCACAGATGCACATGGCATCCCCTGTGTCCCACTGTGTCAAGGGGAATCTAGGACAAATGCTGTCCCAGAGTCATTCAGATCAGGACCAGGACTTGATGTTTCCATTTCAGGAATGTCCTGTCCAATTAGGAACTTGTGGTCACCCTAGGCACAGCACTCCCTGCTTAGGTTCCTACTACCTGCCAGTGGGCGGGATAGGATCAATTACCTGCTCCCTCCCTGCCCCCCCACCCTCAACAGCTCACCAAAACTCCTTAAGTGGCCCTCCAGCCTAAATAATTGCCCACCCTGGTTTAGATGGTTGTTTTCATTTCTCACCTGTTATGATACTCAATTGCACCAGTAAGCATAAGTTAATTAGAATATAACAAGCACATTACAGTTGCATCTATATTTCTGTTAATTTTCTTTTATAATAATCAAAAAAAATGTAGGGCCAAATTTTGCTCTCATGCCAATGCATCTCTGTTGATTTCTGTGGGTACAAGCTATCACTCTGTTTGTCTAAAGCAGTGGACTGATTGAAAGCAAATCCTAGTCCTGGATTATAGTGCAGCTGTTGCAATGCTCAATCCTGAGCCAATTCTTTTTTCTTCATTCCCTATCTCTAATTGCTGGCTTTTGTATCAGCCCTGCCACTCACCAGATTGTCTCAGGACAATAGCAGAGTCATCTCAATAAGCCTCTATATGAGACCTTAGTCACACAGAAGACAGATTTACTTCTAGGCTAGGCACACTGCAAGGTAACTGGCACACAGTACATAATCAAAAATGCATTAAGCAAAACTGATGTGAAACAACCTTTTGAACTGACAGCCAAGCTTGTTAGCCCATGCATGTCAAACCTCTGAGGAATGGCATGTCCAGGTTTTGATCACTGAGAGCAAATAGGAAAACGTTTTTCATGGGCTATGATGTATATTTTGCCACCTGGTTGACGTTTATTTTGTATTCTTATATTTTGCTTGCATCACAAACAACAAGATACTTAGCTTATTTGTAATCAATTGTGGCTCGAGCTCATTTGGACTCTCCTAGGACAACAAACAATTGGCCTAACAAAAGGGAGGACCCCTTAGGATCTAAACTACCCTGATAGGTGTTTGCACTCACATTTGACATGGCTTTTTTAGAAGTCAACACTGATTTGACCTTATCAGCTGAGGTACAACACCAGCTGTTTGCATAACATTATTATGCAATAGTGGGCACATCTACATGAGACACTTAACTTCGCATTAGCATAGTTTACTGCGAAGTAAGCATGTGCGTCTACACATGCACTTGCTTACTTCACAGTAATCCTCCCTAATCCCAAGTAAACTTGCTACCTGCAAATGCAAGTAGCGAATTTGCTTGTGATTAGTAATGGTGCCAAAGCACTCATGTAGACACCTGACTGGGAGCAAAATCTGCTCCCAGTCAGGTGTCCAACAGGGGGCAGGAGATAGCTCCCTGCCTTGGGATCTGTCTTCTGCTGGGGTAGGCTCTGCTGGGGCAGGCAGAGAATATGTCCCCCTGTCCCGGCAGCAGGGAGCTCCAAGCCGTCACTCCGAGGCTTTGATCAGGAAGCAGGGGCTGGGAGATCTTTATCTCCCAGCCCCCGGTCCGCCATAGCAATCGGGAAGGGGGGAACTGAGAGACCCTTATCTCCCTGCCTGGGCTCTGCAGTAACAAGGCTTGGGCTGGGAGACTTTTATCTCCCAGTCTGAGCTCCTCGAGCTGGGACTCCCTCTGCTGGGAGACTGGGGAGCTCAGACTGGGATTTAAGGGTCTCCGAGCACCAGGAGTCAGTGCTGGGTTGCAGAGCCAGTGGTAGGAGCTCCCTGCTGGCAGGGACTGGGGAGTTTGTTCCCTGCCCAGGTGAGAATGGAGCTGGTTGGGGAACAAGCTCTCCAGCCCCTGCCCTGATCAGGGAGCCAGGGCCAGGAGCTCCCTGTCGCCGGGGTGGGGGGACATTGTCCCTGCCCCAGCAGCAGGCAGCCCCCTTGGGCCAGGAGACAGGCAGCAGGCAGCACCCCCCAGGGCCAGCATCAGGGGCCAGTGCTCCCTGCCAGCCCCTGGACTAGCACCCAGGGGGATCCTGGAGCTCCCCCCAGTGGCAGTAGGGGCCCATTGCAGGGCTGCAGGGAACTGGGTGCAAATCTGATCCCTAATCCTTGCTTGTGTAGACTCCTGCCCAAAAAGCCTTACTCTGGCTTTGTTTACACCAGAGTAAATATAGGCCAGAGTAAATGCATCTGTAGATGTGCCTAGTATATATCAAAGTAAATGAAAAAAGGCTACAAGTGTCTGAAAATAAAGTGCTAAGGAAAATATTTGCTGCTGTACAAGAAAATGCAGTGTGGATGAGAAGACATAATCAAGAGATTGTGGCTCTTTACAAAAGACCTGATGTCTTAAGCAAGATAAGTGTGCAAAGAAAGCGGGCAAGGCATATTGTGAGACCTGATGAGAGAATTCATGTGCAGCAGATTTTAGAAGCTGAAGTAAAGGGTATCAAACCAAAACAATGATGGGAAGACAACTTAAAAAATGATCTGGAAGGGGGAAGTGAAGATGTGACAAGGTAAAAAGAAACTGCGCAAGATAGGAGATGGACGGTTTTAGTTAAGGCAGTTATAGACCCTCCAGGCCTGAGAGACCAGAAACAGAGAAATATGTCTTATAGGAAGCCAAGCAAATACAGATTAACCTGTCTAATTCAGCAGCCATTACTAAATAATACAGATGCTGATCATCTTGTTGCCTTAATTGTTTGGAATAATGTTTTTACATAGGTTTACCTTGGTTCTGTAGACAACCTGCAAACCTTATTAAAAATCCTAAGCTCAAATGCATTTGGTTTTGCTAACATCAAAAATAGGAATAAAGCATCTGTGACTCTTTTCATTGCCACACTTTTATTACATCTGCTAGAGCTCTGCAACTAAAACAGTAATAGAATGCAAAGTTTGTACCTTACAGAACATATTGTAAATGAGAAAACATTTGTCATATACATTTATGTTGATACATGTGACTTATGAAAGGATTGTTTCAGTTTGTGTATCTGTCAGGAAGTATTTTTCTCCAACAAAAGATAATATTACTTAATGTAGGGAAAGAAAACTAGAGCTGATAATCATATTCCAAAGGAATAAAACAAGTCTTTCCAGTTGCATAAATAAATGAGAGATTGCACTGTATTTGTAAAACATGTTGAATCGTGGCAAAGTGAAAAAGGTACATTAGTATTGTTCTGCTAGCCTACAGAAATATTAAAAGCAAGTCAGAAAGCCCTCAAGAAGATTGAGAATACATGAGAACCTAGGCCTGGAATGGACTGTCTGTGTTATCAAGAGTAGTCCTCTGCTACTGAGTGATATCACTTGAAATATGCAAATATAATTCACTAAAATAATTACAAATTAATTCAGACAATGTGTAGTTTGGTATCATTGCACGCAACAATAGATTCACATATTTAACTGAATATTAGGACACCACATCAAATATGCTTTTCAGGTTGAAATTTCAATTGCCTTTGGTAGGCCAGCAATTAAACTTCATCTGTGGCATGGTTGTAATCAAATGTTTATTCATCACATTGCAAAGAAACCTCTCTCAAATGTACCAGTATCAATTGGCAACTAAGCAATTATTGAAGCAAAGTGTAATGGATGGCGGTGTTTCAGTTTAAGGCATTTTGTCCAACGTTCAAAATGGAAAAATCCTTCCATTTTAGCAGAACAAACTGGAAGCTTCTTAGGGCCCAGTACAAAGATATGTAATGCCTGCCACAGCTCTCTTCCACTACTGAACTGTTAATTTTTGCATCCTTTTTCTTCCATATTTCTGTGACCGCTTCCCTCCCTGATGGTCTGTTTTTGCCTTAAGGTGCACATGGCAGAATGAGTTAAGAGATTATTAGATAGAGTACTCTAAGTGCTGAAAGAAGGATCATCATAAGCCTATGAAAATACTGAGGTCTACTATTTTTAAGGTCATTGTGATATAGCTTTAAAACGAGTGATATCAGGCAAGACAAAAGAAGGGCAGTAGAACAAGCAATTTAGTTAGTGGCAGAAGGAGACCATTCTCAAGAAGGAAGAGGATAGTTATTACCTGTGAAGTGCAGGAAGATTAGTACCAGTATTTATTAGGTTGTTATAAGACATAAAACCATTGTCTGTCCAGATATCTAACGGTGCAGTAGGGTTATGGATTTCTGTTTCCAGACCCATCTTCTGGAGGTGTTTTGTAAATTTCTTTTGAGCACAAGGATTGTGAAATCAGAGAGGGAGCACTTGTTCTGCGAAAAATCTGTTTCTACCGGTGTCTTTATGTTTCCATCCTTTTTATTTTTCTCTGTGAGAGTTCATTCTGGTGTGTAGTTCCCATCTGGTTTCTCCCACATAGTTTCTATGAAAGCATTTGTTACAGTGGATGAGATGTACCACATTCTGTGATGTACACATGTAGGATCTGTGGATTTGGATGTGAGAGGTGTTGATTGTTGTGGCATTGGAAACTTGTGGACAAGTTTTGCATTTCTTGTTAAGGCTGAGTTGTGTTCTATTTGGAGTCTTTTGACTGGAGGGGAGTTTGCTTCTGATGATGAGTTGGACCAGGTTTGGGAATTGTTTGAAGGGCAGAAGTGGTGGAGTTGGGAATATTTCTCTCATAGCCTGATCATTTTCTATTATAGGCTGTAATTATTTGACAACCCTCTTCATACAAGGGTTGGCAACCTAGGGTCTACAGGCTGGATCTGGCCCATAAAGAGATTTGATCTGGCCTGCAATCTGGTCCTCATGTTTTACTAACAGCACACTGATCCTGTGTTGCTGCCCAGCTGTGTTGGATGTAGGCCAGATTCCACATTCTGTGTCTTAATTATGTCCAGCTAATCTCCTTGCTGCTGACTCCTGCAGGGTTGGGTGGGGGGGAGGGCTCCATGTGATCCTGATCACAGCACCAACTTCATGCAGAGGACTGTTCTCTACTCCAACACTTCAGCCTCTGCTCATTGAATTAGCCACTCTAAATTGTCCCTCACCACATTTGTCAGAAGAGGCTGCATGGCAGGGGGAGGGGCAAGAGATCACCCCCTCTACTATAAAATATTATCTATGTGATACATGGAGCAGGAACAACTGGGGTATAGTGATGGGTGGGCAGCCTGTAGTGCCAGCTGGTTTGCAATGGGTGGCCCACAGTAAGTAAAAGGTTTCCAACCCCAGTTCTCATAGGTTCCAGTGTGGGATGGCATGTAACAACCAAGGGAGTGTGGTCCGTGGACTAGGGGTTCTTTGGTACTGTAGCAGCTTATTGCAGAGTATTTATGTGGCTTGTTCAAAAATATGATCTATTTTTCTTCTGGAATATCCTTGCTGAGTAAACGCATTTGATGTAAAATTATCAATATGCACACCATGTGGATTTCTCTGCAGAAAGATGTCAGGGAGGCTGGAAAACTCCACAGCAGTCCCCCTACCTTGTTCCTTACTACCTATTCCCTGGATGGAAAGGATTTCAGGAGGATATCTTGTCCAAAAGTTCCTGGAGCTCAGATGGGAGAGGTGGTCTGAACCGTGTGGATATGGGGGCCAACTGTGGGACTCTCACCTTTGTGCTGCTCTTTACATAGCCCCTGCAGAGGTCAGTGGCTGAATGCTATATAGTTTCTCAGGATAAGCTGTGATTATGGTCCTGGGATGGAAGGCAACCAGAGGAAACTTGTACCATTCACAACTATATGATTTCCACATGGACGTAGCCATACCTTGTTTCTCTGCTTCCAAGCCCCATGCAACTCCTTCCTTGTATAGGGGTTCCACAGAGCTCAAGGAAGGGAAGATTGGAGGAAACACCCTCTCTTTAAAAGCCAAATGCAGAAGATCAGTACATAGAAGATCCCTTATATGGACACAGGTATATAGGATACTTTGAGACTCAAACATTAATGCTTTCATATGCAGTTTGCAGCCAGCAGTTTCAAAAGAAGCCTAAAATTAGACCCTAAACCAGGGGTAGGCAATGTTTTTTGGCCGGAGTACCGAAAAAACCACAATGTCTACCTTGGAAGGTGCTGGAGTGCCGACATGCTGGAGCTCAGAGCAGCTGTTTGCAGCCTCCCGGCTGCAGCCGTCCCAAAGAACCTGGTTTGCATGCAGCAGGGCTTGCAGCCTCCCAGCCGCCTGCTGGGAGCAGCAAGGGCTCCGTGGCTGGCAGCTGCTGCTTAGAGCCCAGGCTGGCAGTGGTGTGCCAAGCTAAACAGCCTTGCATGCCATGCTCGGCACTCGTGCTGGGGGTTGCTGACCCCTGCCCTAAACCCACACTTAATCCCAAAATGTGGGATTTCTAAAGTACCTTATAAAAATAGACATTGCCTTTGTGCTGTCATAACAAGTTTTATGGTGGTACAAAGGAAAAACAAATAGATGTCTATACCATTTGTTGCACCACAAATGCCCAAATTTGTCGGTGCAACAAAGGTGATAATAGTTTCTGCTGACTTATTGCATCAGATATCTGTTAGTTTTATGGCCTGCACTCGAGCTCCAGTTGTATTGGGCAGGCGCTCCCTGAGTTTGATGGGCTCAAGCCTGTGCACCTGAGAAATTTCCCTTCTTACAGAGACACATCTCAGAGATGCTCTGGAGCGTGTCTCTGTAAGCAAAGTCAGGGAGAAAGCTGGGCATGTCTCTCATAGCAGGGAATACCAGTTGTCCCACAGGATCAACAGACAGGACAAAGGGCAACATGTATTTCATCCAATGAAGTGGATCAGCTATGCCAAAATGTATCCCACCACACCTGACCTGCTTCATTTGATGACATCTCTTTATACCCATAAAACCACAAAAAGTCCTACCTTAATAGGATTTGTGCTAAATCTGCTATGGGCTTTCAAAAAAAACATGCTTTGGTACTTGTGAGAGAGCCCATGCCAAAACCAGAGGCAGCTACCTTAGACCCACAGCCCCAAAGGACCCGGCTGAAACCCTTCATACCCAGGTGTTTCTGGAGGGGAGGAGCTGGGAACTTGAACTGCAGTATAAAGAGGAGCCCAGAGCAGGCAGGAGGAGAGAGCGCGGGACCGGAAGCAAAGGAGCCAGGCCGAACAACGCTGGAGGAATCTGTAAGAGCCACGTGGAGGGCTGGCAGGAAGCGCCTACAGAGAGGGAACTGCCCAGAGGAGCTCTAGAAGAAGGTACGGTGGATTGGCAGGGTCAGAAACTGCCTCTGATCTCCTCAGCAGCCGGCAGAGCCCAACGGAGAAAAGGTACTGTAAAGACTCTAATAGAGGGGCACTATTGAAGCCTGGCACCATAATGACCCTAAAAAGGGTACAAGAAAAAATTAAAAATGATGACCTCAATGAGATGAGGGTACTGTGATGACCCCAACAGAAGGTGCAAGAGGCACGATCATAAGGACATAAACAGGGGAAGAAGAGAATAGTCGCATTGATGTTTTGTTTGTCTGTTGCCAAAAGACGGTTGACAATCCTCCAGGACAGGAGGCACGGATTCCTTTCGGTTTTTTTGTTCAAGTAAAGGCCCTGGGGAGGAACCTGGAGGCTGAATACAAACCCGAGGACGCTTAGACTACTGGTGGACCAGGTGAGGGTGTAAGGGTGGTGGAGCCCTCAGCGTCATAGGACAGATGACAAGCAGGCAGAACTGCACATCGAGGTACTGAACATACTCCTATAAACACCAAAGATGTGGCAGGAGAGAACGTGGGTGTGTGGATCTCAGTCTAAGACTCGTCCCTCACTTCAGCCGGTGGGCTGAGGTCCTATGGAAATACACATCTAGATCATCTATCTATATGCATGTATAGTTCTCTGGAGGAGGAGAAAACAAAAGAAAAAGTCATAAGGACTCTTGGGCGGGCAAGCTACCCAGCTGGCCACTTGACAGTACCTAATCATGGATTTAAGTATGACAATTTGGGATCTTAAGAGTATTCCAAAGAGCAAAGCATGCTCTATGGGGTGATCATATGTCCTGGTTTGGCTGGATGAATTCTAGATTTTGTAGGCTGTCCCAGCCAGTTGGTGAAAATTGAAACAAAAGTCTGAGAATTGGCCACCAAACATGATCCCTTCTTTTTCTACTGACTACTGCGCATGATTCTAGAGCAGCAGAGCCAGCCTGAAGGAAAATGGCATCCTGGGTGAATTTGTATTTTGGTGCCCCCCACCACACCCCACCAATAAGTGGTGCTGCTGTAGGAGGAAACAGGCAGTCAGGGGCACAGTCTGGCAGGGCAGTGGAGCAGCATGGTGTGCCAGGCAAGCAGGAGGGCAGGTACCACTGCTGCTGTGCACAAGCAGATATCACCCTGCCCACATGTGTCCAGCCCAGCTCCTCCTGAGCAGCAGCTGGAGGCAGGGGGAGGGCTGAGCTGGGCTGGGCACCACCCCAGTCCACTCACCTTGCTCCCTCACAGCAGCAGCGGCAGTGCCTGCCTGCCTGTTTGGTGCACCATGCCACTCTGCCTTCACTTGAAACTGTCCTGGATTTCCTTAAAAATAATATGGTCACCATATCTATAACTGTACCCAGCAGAGGGAAGCAACAAAAAGGCAATTAGTTAAGGATAATATTTTCAAAAGTATTGATGTGAGTTAGTACCAAAGTCCCACTTTCAAAAGTAACTTATAGGGAGTTCCACTTCTATGCTTGGAAATGTACTACATAGCTATACCAGAATAATTATTCTAGACTAGTTATTGTAAAATATCTTCCCTTCCTTTCAAGTGCCCTCCTTCTTATATGTGAATAGAATATTGTCAGAGCATGGCCGGTGGGTGATATAGATTAAATTTGTTCTCTCACATGGCGAGCTACACCTGTTAAAAACAGGTTCCAGTGTTTCGGATTTAATGCTGGCTTGGCTAGATTTGAGCTATAAGGAGTCGCACTTTGGTCACTGCACTGACACACACTTCATCATGATAACAAATTATACATAGATCAAACACAAATTAACTTTTTTCATTCCAATTCCTAGCAATGTCAACTTCCCTTTAAATTACAATCAAGTATGGAAAAAGACTACCCAGAGAGGTTGTGGAATTTCCATCCCTGGAAATTTTCATGAACAGGCCAGACAAACACTTGGCTGGGAAGGTTTAGTCACATGTGATCCTATCTTGAGCAAGGGGTTGGATTAGATCCAGGGTCTGCAATATACCACCTTCAGAGCCACTGGATCTGGGCTGCAGAGCTATCAGTAAGGGGCTTTGGCTGCATTCCAGGAGCACTTCACCCACACTGCACATGAGGAACAGGGCAAACCAGCAGCAGAGAAAATCCAGAGTTGCAGCTGGGCCAGAACACTAGCCCCCCTCAGACCCAAGATGGGTTGTTCGGGCCCACAGCTCTGAATATTGCTGACTGATGAACTAAATAACCTGCTAGGTTACTTTGCTACAATTTGCATGATTAAGATATATTGGGTATTGCATTAAGAAGGGATATTTTTAAAACCTTGCTGAAATTTCCAGGGTAAATTCTGTAGTCCAAACTTGGTCAGACATCCAGTGACAACTACGTAAGTTTTGCAAAAAAAGAATTTCAGTACTTAGCTTTTATGAACATCTGTGTGGTCATAGGGATGTAATAATATAACTTTTTAAGAAAGCACAAGTGTTAAGTAGATTAAACTATATTTATAATACTGTGTATTGACATGTGTGAAGAAACAGAAGTAACAAGTAAAACCCTCACGGCAGGAATGGGGACCGAAGAAGACAAGGAGAGGAGAACCAGAGGAGTGCAGAGATTCAGGAGCAGCTGTTCGGTGAGGATCAAACGCCCCGTAGCAAAAAGGGGCGGGGCTGAAATGAGACAGATGCAAGAAGAGGAGGAGGAGAGAGGCTCGGAGAGGAGAAATGGGAAGGAAAAGACCCTGCAGTCAGACTTAGAGAGAGTGAGGGTGGCAAGCAGAGCCAGTTTGACAGAGAACTGCTGATGAAGAATCTAAGGAGGTGATTTTCCTGGAGGAGAGTGAAAGGAGTAAAGGGGCGCTTATCCCATTGGGAAGTGACTGGGATTGGAGGGGGGGGGGTTGTTGGTTTATTTAGCGGGGCTCTGTAGCAAGCCTATTGAACACAAGCAGAAAAAAAACAGAAAAGAAGAGGAAATTGAGAGTGAGCGCTGCTGGTCCTCAGGAAAAGAGACCACGCCCAGAGAAATTAGGAGGAATTAAAAAGACCAAATGAGGGAGAATATAAAACACACATACTAAAAAGAGTTAGAGAAACAGTAACACGATTAAAGTAAGATCTTATCTAAGTTGGATTCCATTTAAGTTGATATTGATATTTAATTGATATAAATTCTGTGGTGGCGAGGTGCCCCCACAGACTCCCAAAGGGGCGGGGGCGGTCCCTGCAGGCCCCAAGATGCACAAGTTAAGCCCCCGTAGCAGGCTGGGATGGAGGAGGTAATCCCACACTCTTCTCCTCTACAGCAGTCCATTTTTTTGGTAAAAGAATAAATTAGAGGCGTCCGTCCAGAGGTGTCAAAGAGGACGCTAGCCTACTTAAGCCCAGCCCATCAGCATCCGAGGCAGAGACACTAGCCATCGGAATGACCAGGCTAATCCCACCAGGACCCACACCAACGCTGATTTCCCCCCCTTGGTGAAAGGGGTCGACTGAGCATGATCTAACTACACAGGTGGCACCCAGCCGGTTGGTGAATGGACAGGGTGTAGGGAAGGTGGAGCCCTGTGGAACATTATACCCAGACAGTGAGTACTACCGTCCCCGGGGGCCCCAGGAAGAGGATCTCCACTGAACCCCTCTTTCATTCAATAACATCCAGTCATGGCAGGCGAGTTGAGGGGAGGGGCCCCGTGCCAGACGGATAGTACGTCACTCAACGTAGACCCCACCTAAGGCACTTGGTATCACAACACATAACCACTAAGTGATGGATGCAAGTTCTAGAAGGTATAAATAAAAGACACTGTTAAGCCAAATGAAGTAAGACTGTGATTTTAATTTGACGGTTAGTACTAGCGGTACTATACAAGAACTACAAAAAAACAAATTAATAACTAAAGAAGATCCCTTTTCCCACTATGGATTGCCTGATTTTACTGGGGCTGATAACCAATAACACCTCCCAGCTTATAACATCAGATAATAATCAAGATGTGGCAGGAGAGAATCAGTAAATACCATTATTAGCCCAGACTATGCAATCAGAGAGAAGAAAGGCGAGAATATTGCATCAGGATAGACGTAACCCCCACACAACATAGCAAACATTAGTAAAGCAATACTAGCTTAAGTTGCAACATGTAATGGGAGTGGATGAGTCCTATAAGACAAGATGTGTGACAAACTGAGATAGAAAGAAACTCTTTCCCAGAGATTTCAGCAAGAGAAGTCCTCTATTTTGAAAGTTGTTTACATTTTAACATGTATTTCCAAAAGGTGTACAGGAAATGCAGTATTGCCTTTTCATTCCATTTAGATACTGCTGTGAACTATGGCAGCCATAGTGCTCTAGTGAAATTCTGGATGGTATCTTCCATAAGCCTTTGATGTACAGAGGGAGTCTGGCTGCATTATGGGGTGCAGTACACCGTCTACGTGTTGGTGTCAGGCCAGCACGATGAGAGTGGGGCTATGTTCCCACCTCCTCCCTACTTTTGGTCAACTTGAAACTAGAGACATGGTGAAAGAACAAGCATGCCTTTTGATACCCTGAAGGTAGAGACTGCAGTTCTGTGCAAGAAAGCAAACCAACACAGCAACTCTCCACCATCACCCTGCATGGGCCAACACAATCTGATCCTTTAAAGGCAGATGGAGGCTAAGGAGCATTCCCCAGCTACTTGGCTAAGGAGCATTCCCCAGCAACTTCTCTGACATATTTTCCCATTGCCTTCTTGCTGTCTTTCTTTAAGGTCATGAGGGCAGGTGAGTGAGAGGTCTCTTTGCCAGCGATTTCCAATTTCTTCATGTTAGCTGCAAAGTCATATTAAGACTCATGAGGACAACACACCCCATAGCTAACAGGGCCATGCGAAATTTCTCCAGCTGTTTCATTTCGATGCTTTTTCAACTTGTTTCGAGCACCAAACAGTGAAATCAAAATGAAACGAAGGGCTTCGAAACAGCCTCGAAACGAAACAATGGTAGTTGAAACGTTTCAAAAGTTTTGAAACATTTCACGTTTTGAAGCTGAAGCTGGGCTTGCCTGCAGGGAAACAAAGTAAGGAAAGGGAGGGGGAAAGGGGGAAGGACTGCTTTGATACTGTGACTGTTTAGCTGCCTGAGATGCTGCTGGTGCTACTGTGCTGCTTACTAAATTATGACATGTTGTCATTTCAAGTGGTGGACCAGGCTGAGGCTTGTAGGGGAGGAGGAGGCCTCATTGGGGCACACTACTGTGTCGTGTAGAGGCCCCAGCGCCAGCAAGGGCCTTAACATACACACAGTCACACATCACGAGTTTTGCTTGTCAGCAGCTTGAGGTGCAGTTTCCCAGAAACCCCTGCACCTATATGTCCTTGAAACTTAGCAGGCTTCATGGCCCCAGCAGGGGCTACCATGCCTGCCGTTTTCATCCAAATTTGCCAAAAAATGACAAAGTTATAGGCAGTTATGTGCTTCTTCATTATAGCCTATGGGTGAAACGTTGAAACAGCACTGAAACAGCAAAACAGTTTCAACGAAACTAAACGGAACAGTGATTTCAAAACAAAACAAAACTCTAAATGAAACACTGTCCCGTCGAAATGTCAAAACGGAAGACGAAACAAAATGGTGCTGTTTTGCAGAGCCCTGATAGCTAGCTAGCCCTCAGTATTCATCCTGCCAGGAGAAGCTTCAGTGTGAGTTCAGAAAAAGAAACGATCAGAATTATAACTCCTGGGTTCTATGAGTACACTGAGTGTACAGACCCCTGCTCCCAGGGAGAGCTTGTCCTGTTGGTACTGAGTTGGAAGCTGCCTGAAAACAATGAACAGCAGACCTTTTTGCATTCTCTTGCTAATCTGGATGCTGGGTCTAAGAATACTAAAAATGCTCATAGTATAATCACCCCTTGGTTCCTCCTAGTTCATCCTAGTAATGGAGAAGAGAGTTTGAAGGTATCGTTACCAATTTTGGCGCCATTTTTTCAGTTTCAAAATCTAAAGAGTAAAAACCAAAGAGGGATTTTGTTCATTTTATTCCCCTTAGCTAAAAAAATCTACACATTCTGATATATCTGTCTGTTTCTGTGTCATGAAGTGGGCTATAAGGAAATGCAAAACAAGCCATCTTTAGAAATACCACTAACGATAGCTAAGGTTAGACAATTCAAGGCAACTTCCTTCCTGTTCTTTTTCAGTCAACAATATTTCAGAAAAAACAGTGACTGGAAGGAAGACTGTTTTGATGGTAGTTTGGAAGCATTGAACAGATTTGAAGTAAACATGGCAAATAAATGTTAAGAATCAGCAGTATTGAATTATATATGTTAATCCTATCTGATTTCTAGTCATAGATGACAAACCAGAATGCAAAGAAATTTAAAAGATCATTTTGTGCTTTACACTGCACCTCAGCTTTGAGAAACCAGATCTGATTTCAAAGCTGAAAAAATATATGGAAGAAGCTCTTGGCTTCTGTGACAAGAAACATTTCCAGATAATGTGAAGACCAGGCATTTCATTCCAAATCCTGTCATCTTTATAGAAAACAGAGTCAGTTTTTCACCAGTGCCAGGAAACATTTCACAAATCCTACCCAACTCCAAGCCATTACTACACTCTGCCTCAAAATGCTACTTCTTGATGACAACATATAATTTTTTTCAAACATATAAAAACCAAACTGTTGTATTACCTAATTACCCAGATTTGGAGTGGAGACACCTACAGAGACTGTGGTGGATTTCCAGGGTCTGAGAAATACAAATGATTTTATGTTTAAAATGCTCAATGTCACAATACTTAGAAACCTCACACCTAGCTAAGCATAGAAATATAGTAGTCAATGTAAGGAAGTCAACATTTACAACAGTTACCATGTCCTGAGACAGCTTATATTTAAACATGAATACTCTGACATTTTAAAGACTATTGTATACATCGCAAAGATTTTTTTTAATACACATCACTGTATCTGGTGACAATCAATGTGAGTGAGGGATAACAGTGATGGCTTGGCAGTTGCATAAGTCTAAAAATATAGCAATGAAAATTACAGGACTCGACTGAAATGGAGTAAAATATGCTCTGACCACCATCCCTAGAAAAAAACAGCTAGGCTTTGCTAGATACACAGCTCCATATGTTGTCTGTCCAGACCCTGCCCACCACTTTTATTTTTCATTGAACTTAATTTAGCAACAGTAGAAAGCACTAACCCTCTCATTATTACCCCTCCACAAGATAAGAGCTGCACTGCAAATGAATGAACGCTTACATTTTCACTTTTGTGACACAGCATAAGTCAACTCATGTTCAAATAATGGTGCAAAGCTCATCTGTTGACACAAGCTTTGCCTGAAGGTCTGTAAATGCTGTATCTACATGCTGATAGTTGAATCTTGCAGCTGCATACTTTATTTAGCTGACACGAATCATCTAATTTTTATATTTTATAAATGACCATGTGAATATCAGCCAGAGGCAAATGTAATGTAACAGGTACATTCTTTTCAAATTAGGAGCCTTGTAATTACACATGCAATTGGCTTGTCTGTAGAATTTAAACTACCCTTTAAAAATGTCACTGAGGCAGTGACTTCCAAACCCTATACCTTAACAAAAACCTAGCAAACTGGAAGTGCGGAACTAATGAGCTCCAAGCAGACTGTGGTTGGCATCACCCCAGAAAGGCGTACACATAAAGCCAGACACGTTACAGAGATCAGTGTCATAGAATCAGCCAAGCAAGCCAGGAGTACTGGGCTAGTGAATTCATAATGACCTTGCACCTACTATCACACCAGTAATCTATGGTTCTTCTAGGACATATACTAACCAGCCTCTTCAAATAAATCAGCAAGTAGAGTATAGGCATGAGCCAGCAATATCAGAGACCAAGGCCCAGATCATAATATAGCTACAGCCTGTACCAATGGAGCACAAACATATACATCACAGAGGCCTCAACTTTGATATCAATTTGGCAAGGTAAAAATGCTGAGCTACTAACCCTAGGGAGGCATAAGCCTTGACATGAGTCGAAGGTATATCTAACAGATGCAAAACTTCACATCAGTTCAAGAGCTATAACTTCTGTGATAGTTACCCAGAATACATTTGTGGCTTGATATCAGTCCAGGAAGCCAAAAGTGCTGAGCCAGGGATGTCATACATCTTTGGCGTGACACCGGCAGGCTAGAGCCATTGAGAGAGCTGATCCTAATCGAGTTTTGTGCCTGGATACCATCCCAGCACACTACAGTGGTATAGATGGTCAGCTCCCAGAAGCTCATGGTTCATCCTTAGTCCAGCAAGCTGGAGGTGTTGAGCTAATCAGTTTACAGGAACTCAAAATATTTACATCAGTTCAACAAGCTATCACTTGGTGAGTGAACTGGTGAACTCAGACTTGAGCTCTGACATTAGTCCAGCAAACTATATATCAGGTGAGCTAGTGAAATAACAGAGGTCTGACACTTCAGATTCATTTGGAAATGACCTAATTGTATCCTGTCTCTTAAAAACAGTGCAGCAACCAACAGGAATTTTTTTTCTTGGCAGCCACCCAATTAGAGAAGTAAGCAATCATTCTCACATAGTCCTACATGCTGACATGAGATAACAAAAGTTAGATCCTGTGCCGTGACCTTCACAGTACTGTGGCTTAACTTTAACTTAGTATACTAACATTGCTAAGGTAGCAATCTTACAGAAGTTCTTGGTCATTCCTGGAGCAGTTGTTGATGGACTATTATAAAACCTGTCTTCTTTCAGACTCAGCATTTACAGCTTGCTAGACACAGGCTTCTATTTCCTCTTTCTATTATTTATGTATTGAAAAACTCTGGGAGACATTTGAAAATGGGTTGACTTGGTAGCTGTGATTATGGTCACTTTAGGTAGTTTGTACTAGGTCTAAGCTGAAAGAGCAACCAGAATGACAGAAAACAAAGAGATGATGGCTAAGGAAGGAGGACGAGTAGAAAAGGAAAAGGCAATTTACACATCCTTCATCTTTAATCTTAGAAAAGTCATAATCATGACTTTCCAGACTACTACGTCTTTGTGGGGTAAGTATCTCAGACTCTATAGCTGTTGAACCGATGTGAAGGGTAGGGTCTGTATGCAGCCTCTAACTCATCAGATATGGCTTAGGCAGATGTCAAGGCTCAGGCCTACTTATGGTTCAGCATTCCTATCTTGCAAGCCCGGTAAAACAGAAATGCAACATTTTTAAAATCCTGTCAAACTCAATGCATATGAGTACTCACAGTCTCAATGAGCCCAAATTCATAGATAGCTCAAAGAGTCCCAAAAATTCCCACGAGATCGTGATAACACCTGAGCAGAATCTATGTACTGGCCTGTCTTACAAGTTCTCAACACACCTCACAGTTTTCTGAGGTCCAGATATGTATTTCCTATGTAGGGTTATAAGTTGTCTGCCAAAGGGGCAGGCTGCTAAACTGCCTCCAGCACATTTGACATCTTGTGGGTCTTTACACCCCTAGCAAGGCCCTAACACATTCATTTTCACTTCACACAGTCCTCAAGGCGTCTATATGCTTCAACACATCCCACAGATGACAGACACATCCCTCATTTGCTCAGTATTTCCAAGGACCATCTCTCTCAGGATTCTGACTCTACCCAGCAGGGCTCCTGAAATAGCAAAAAAACATGCTTCCTAATTGTTCCAGCCATTTTTTCTGGTTCACAGGAGGAATCTTGAGTGGAAGAAGTCAATTACCACTTCTTAATTGCTGTCTAGAATACAGGACATGAGAATACATGAGGGATGGCTCATTCATTATTAGTGCCTGCTTGAAGTGGCTGGACTAGGGGATATTATATTACTACTGTACTACAGCTGACATCCTACACTGATGTCCTGCCACTATCAATGTAGAAAGAGAAGTATCTACATTTAAGAGCGATGAGTGAATCTCGTAGGATGTATTAGCAATACAGCTTTCTGTGAATGAGGTGATCATCAGTGTGCCTAGGGGTTTCCTATGGGATGTAATGTTATCAAAGTGTGCGAGAAAGAGAATGATGGAATTTCCTACAGCTTGTACCATTATTGGTGTTCATTGAGTGTGAGTGTGTGTTTGTGAAGAGGGTGAGGAATTTCCCATGCGATGGTGTAGGAACCATGCTAGAGATACTTCTACTAATAAATGTGCATGGCATGAAAGGACTACAGCAAATACAAAATCAATTATTTGATAATATTATCTATCCACGATGAACTCACATTGTTTGAATGTAAATAAAATGTTCTAGCGTAAACACACAGCAGATAGGCAAAGCAACAAAGAACCAGGCCTAACCATAGAAAAAAAAATGTATTGATCATGGAAGGAGCTCTACACTTTGTACACCAGTCTCACCCATGTTTTTCTGACATTGTTTTGCATTTGGCTAACTTATCTTTCCCTCACACTGATGACACAAAGTTCCTTTAAGCACCATGATACATAAATTTTTAAAAAGTTTAACTCTTCATTGCCCAAAACCTTGTGTTTCAACACTCATCCAAAATCTCTCCCAACCATGCAGTTGGTCCAACAGAAGATACCATTCCACCCCCCACAAAATAGCCTTAACTCTAAGTGGGACAGGTGATGAATTAACTCTTTAGCAGGCTGCAGTTTCCATGTTGCTAGCTCTAGTGATTTTCTTGTGACTTGAGATACTCGCACTTTACTTCCTCAGCTCCTGGAGACAGATAAGGATTTGAAAGAGTCTCTTCAGCATCATCAAGGTTTAAGGTTTTATCACAGCTCTTGCATCCTTCTTCCAAATCCCCAGCTCCTGGAGTCTAGTGATTACAAGAAAAACAGCTTTTTCTTCCTCTTCTTAAAAGGAGATTTCTAATTCCATTGGTAACAAGAACAATGCTTGGAGCCAAGCTTACAGCCAAGACTTGGAAAATAATTAAGTCATTAGACAAATTCATTAGATTGTAGAAACCTCTCACCCGAATGATGATGCCTCAGTGTTTGCCCCTGGCAATTCTGCAAACCAGGAGGAAATGATACTTGGCGGTGTGGGCGGACAACACATAAATAACATTTAAACAGCGCAGGAAAACCTCTGCATGAGGTTCCTGGCAGGCAGCCACCAGCTGACCACAAGCAGCCGCAGCTCCTCCCCCTTCCTGCTGCCCCTATGCCTCTTGCTCATCCCCCCCTTCAGCATAAGATGACTGCAACACCTTCCCCAGGCACCACTGAGCATGCGCACACCCCTCGGGCGCCTTCCGCCCTAGAAGAGCCAGCCCCGGAAGTAGCTGCAGGGAAGCGCAGGAAAGCCGCCGGAAGTGAGTTCACGAGCTCCTTCCGCCAGCCCCGGTTCGGTGACACCGCCCGGCCCGGCTCCTGATTGGTGGCTGGGGGTTTGGCGCCGGCTGCAGCATGTCGGCGCCGCTGCGGAGGCTCCGCGAAACCCCGCGGCACCTGCTGGTCTGCGAGAGGAGCCACGTGCGGCATGAGCGCTCCCGCCACGCCGCGCGCGTGCGGGGCCACGCCTACAACTGCCGCGTGAGTGCGCGCGGGGGGCGGGGCTTCGCGGCTTGGCGTAGCTCCTGGCTCGCCTGGGCCTTGTTAGGGAGAGTAATTAAACTGTTAATTAGTTAATCACACATTAAACTCGAAGGACCCCCACCCGTTAGGTGCGTGAATGCCATTAGTACTCGGGATGAGACAGTGGCCTGAGCTTTGGCCTGTGTGCTCCCCCCGCCCCCATTTTACAGATAGAAAAATGGAGGTGCAAGGTTGTGAGGTCACCACACTCGCTCTGCCTGTCGGCTCCTCCTGAGGGAGAGCAATGCATTGTTGTCATTAAACCCTAGGAAGATTTCCTGTCCCTCTCTCCCTGGGTGCACTTAATGCCCAGGGGGGCATATCCTGCCCAAAGCTTTTGCTTGGGCACTTGGCCCTCTCCCCATTTTACAAATAGGAAAACCGAGGCACATCAAGGTCCAAGCCAGCGGCAGAGCTGGGAGACAAGCCAAAAAATCAAACCAAACCCAACCCAAACTCAGCATGGTGTTTTCAGCCCAGAGCAAAGCAATTGCCCTCCCTGCCCAGATGTAACAGGTCAGCAGGGGCTCAGAGAGTCTTAGTCGGGGTGCCTGGGGCTGTTTCAGGGGGCCGCACCGCGTTAGCGGTGCTTGGCAGGCAAGCGCCTGCAAGCGAGTGACAAAATAAACCCAGAGGGTGAGTCCAGATGAGCGTAGGAATTTGTTTTCTCTGGGGACAAGTACCAGCAGCACATCTTTTGCCACTGCTACCTGTTCCCGGGGAACGCCCATGCTATGCACTCTGGCACGTGGCAGGTTACCCCGCGTGGGGTAGGGGAGGCTGAGGCCAGCAACTGTGTTGGCCCCAGCAGCCTTATGTGGGGTCCCTGGGGCCTCCCGGGGCTGCAGCCACAGTAGGAGACCTGGCCAGCAGCTGGAGTGTGGCTCTGGCCAGCCAAGCTCCAGTTTTGGGCAGCATGCGCTGCTGCCATGTACACCATCCGGCTTTTCAGCGTGGGTTTTTTTGACCCCGGGATTTCCACCCCCCCACTTGAAGGTAGCAGTGTGGAGAACACCTGCATGTGCAGTGTGTGGTGCTGTAGACCCATCTGTGGCACTGCATACCACACGTCCGCGTTCATCTGGATGTGGCCAGATATTTCAGACAGGAATCCAGAGTGTCAGAAACCTTCAGATTTGCTGTTGGCTTTTCGAGTTCTGTGTTTTTTTCTGTAGTCAAAAAACATGAAAGCTAAGAGCTGGCACTTTCCAAAGGTCTAAGAAGTTTGAGAGTGACCAGGGCAGCCAGTCAAATGATTAGGCCAATAGGAAAGTCTCCATTTCCTGGAGTCTGGGTAGAAAAAAAAATGTCATTGCTCCTTCAGAGCACCTGAGACTAAATTTGATTGTCCAGCTAGGAAATAAGATTTTCCCAGTCTTAGGCTGTGATACCAGTGGCTCAAGGAAATTAATGGGAAACTTTTGCTGACATAATTGACTTAAAGCATTTCTATCTGTTTTTTCTTATTCTGTTTGGAACAATTATGTTAGAGCTTGTTTTTATTTGTAATGTGCCTGTCACTTGGTTTTTACTTTGTGTTGTCCCTGCTTTGACATGAATTAAATCACCACTGCTACCACCTGTTTTGAGTTAATACCTGTGTGAAATGGAGCAACAGGTTGTCCATATTATCACCACAATAAATCTTTATATACTCTGAAGCCACCGTATGGAGTTAGCTTTGAAACCGTGCCTGTGGTGGTTGCTGTAGCCTTGTGAATATGGCATTCACATAATAAAATGGCAGATTAAAACACAGATGCTTTATTTCTTTGAAGTTTTTTCTTTAAATGCTAGCAAGTGTGACAAGTTCAAGATATTGTGGTTGATTTGCCTAACCTTGCTCGGGTGCACTGCATCAATCTTGATTACGCTTACACTTGATTACACCGCCCATAATATGAAAAGTGCACATTTGTGTAGTCTAAATTCAGGTATCTTCTTTATTTTCTGCTTCTCTACTCCGGTTTTCCCTCCTCCCCCAATTGATAAAGTTGTTTTTACTTCTGTGTGGTGCCACACGCTATTCCAGCTTCCATATTTGCTGTCCGCTGCAAAGTAGATGTCCACTGATTACAGTATTGATTGGTATGCATATTGTTTCACTGAATGTTTTATAAGCATTTTGGAGAAACATCCTCAAGGGACATACAGTTGCTTGGGGAAAGTCTTTCTATAATTTATAATTAAACTTAATCCATTTTTGGCCCGCAGGTTGCAGTGTTTCAAAGTCTCTGACACACAAATCATGTTGCAGTGCTACATTTGGTATGCTGAATGAGCTTTTGAAAATCTGGCTCTTCACTTTGCACATTAGGGAACCACCCAGATATAAGAGCTCCGTGTTTGCTTTTTTCCCCCTCTCTCTCCTCCAGCCCTGTTTTAGACCTTTCTTTATGTATGAGTGTAACATCTAATGTGTATTGCAAATATGGTCCTAACAGGTGTCATTTTTGATTCCTGAATGTGGCATGCTTCCAGAACCTCTGAAAAGTGTTACCGCAGATATGGGAGAGTACTACCTGGTGAAGAATTTACCCCTTCATGAATTGGTTGCACAGGAATTTATCAGTGCATTTGTAAAGACAGGTAAAGGAGAGCTTAAAACAAATAAGACAAACAAATAAGGTGTTATCTGTTTTTTTTAATAATAAAACATGTTTTTGTTAGTTTCTGTGGGGGGTAGTCTTGGTTCAGAGAGTTATTTGTAAGCAGAGGGAGAAAAGTATTTGAGTAGAAGTCTGTATCAGTCCCATCATCTCTCTTTCTTTCTGTTCACTTGTATATGTACTTGTATAGCTATCATAATGCAGAGGAAGAGGTTGGTAAAAGAAATGGTAAGAAAAGTGGACAGGAAGAGGAGAGGAGAGTCAGCAAGTCAGTGCGCATTGGCTTTTGTGTAATTGTTTTTCCTTAATTTTTTTTTTTAATGGTGAGAGAAAAAGAGACTTCTGTACTTCAGTTAGATTAATAGATCTTTTCTGGCTAGCACCCTGAGACCAGTGCTTGTAAAGGTACACTGTTCCTTGAAAGCATTTATTTTTCTGTCCTTTACAGCACACTGTCCCTGCACAGTTCTAACGGGAATGATCTTGAGAGCCACTAGAGAGTAATGTTTTATGTCCTTTAAAAGTAAGGATTCCAAGATTTCAGCTATTAATACTTTGTTTTCTTGCCTTAGAGAGTTTTGAGGTAAGAATCATTAAGTGGTTTTATATATGAGTGGGGGACAGTGAGATGTAAAAAGTCCCAGTTTGGGAGATGAGACCCTATTGGGAATAGCAAAAGGTGAACATGTGTAAGACCCATGGCATTTGTCATAAAAAGAAAGGGAAGGAAGATTGGCCTTTGTGTTCCAACTCATTTCCATTTGGGTATTCATGATCTGCCAGTGCAGATTTCTCTTATAATTTTAATTGGGTATTAGTTATGGTTTGCTTTGTATTGTGCACTCTTGCAAGGTGTTGTGATTGTTTAATGATGGCTCTCTTCCAGCCTAGAGATGACTTAATTTACTCTTATCCATATGAGTTTGTAATAATGCAAGTGTCTAAATCTTTGCATAAAAACCATCATAGAAATATTACTTGGGAATAAAAACTTCTAGGTCCAAAGAGTACATAAAAATATGTGCTTTGAGATGTATTCTTCCCTTATTCCTTTCTCTACTGTGATCATCAAAGGTGGAACAATGCGCCTCCTGGTTTTGATGTTTAATCTTCTAAAGAAAAAGTATATTGATGACACTCTAGCCACTCAAAGCACATCTCCATGCTTGTCCACTGCTTTCTTAATGCTAAAAATTTCCCTGCATCTCAAAACTAATTCTCGGAGCAATATATCTATATATATCTATGTATCTATATATCTATATATATATATGTATATATTTTTTAAACAAGCTGACACAAAAAGACACTGTAGGTGTCCCTCCATTAAAGCTTACTTGCCTGCTAAATTCAGGGTTTTTCTTGCTACTTTTATTCTCGTAAGTGCTTCTGATCCTAGCAGTTTTATTGAAATCAGTGGAGATACTCCTGTTTCAAGGTTACAGGATCATACCCTTGATTTTTAGAACATGAAGCAGATTGTGGCAGGAAAGGCTGCAAAATGCACATAATTGTAATGATATTTTCCTCTTTATTTTTCAGTGTGAGTTGATAGCTGAGAACAGGCTGGACTAACACTTTTTTCTAAATTGGTAAAAAGAGAGGCATTTCTGGTTGAATGGCATCTTTCAAGCTTGTGTCTAGAATTAACTTAATCTGTGCTGTGAACTCCTGAAAATAAATGTGATTGTAATTTTTATAGAAGCAATACCATTGTAGTGAGGGAAAATGAATTACCAGCAGTACAGGAATTAAACAAGATCTGAAGAGCAACTAGCAGGCTTTATTACCTTGAGAGGAATCTGCCTTAAATATTGCTGGTATATTTTTTCTCAGAAAATTGTGAACTCAATTTACTGTTTCATTGTGTTAAAGGTTCATGCTATGCTCTTACATACAACACAAGAATTGATCAAGATAATACTGCTGCTCTACTACCAACGGGTAAGTATCCATGTTGTTTACAATACATAGGGTATTATGTGATGTTTAGAGTAGCATTGTTGTTTTGTTTTTAGGGGATGCTGAAAATTGAAAAATATTATACTTTAACAGATATTTATTAATAATACATCATTAAAATTAAACATCTTATACAAGAGTTACACCTGACGTTGATGTTTAACCTAGTTAATTTCTCTCATTTTGGACAGTGAAGGTCAAGAAAGTTAGTTTAGTTTGTATTTATTTTGAACAGTCAGTACTGCAACCCTTCAGTTGCAAATGCTCCAGAGGATTGTTTGTCTGAAAACTTTCCATTGGAGTTAAGCATTTCTGCTGGTCCTAAATCTAATTAAAATCTGTTTTCTACAAATTCTGAAATCTAAACCAAATTTGAATTGACAGTTCCCCTTTAAAACATATTGGTAAGTACTGTTTTAACATTTCTCAAAATACTTTAAGAAACAGTTCAGTGATACCTCCCTCAGAATATTATAATAAAGCTTTTTTCTCAGATGCATTTTACATTGGAGAAGATAAGGAAGAGCTTTGTTTTAGGTAACTGTTCCAAACCCCTCATGATATATGTGTTATCTGATAAATATTATATTGACTACTATAAAAATGTAAATGTATTTATAGACGAATACATTTTTGATCTCTTATTAATGTCATAATTGAGTTGCGGGAAAGTAACACTTCTTCTCTGAAAGTCATTTAAATTCAGATTCCTCATGTAACCTCTTTCAGACAAGGATTGTGTTACCGTGCGTTTAAACAGACTCTAAGAAATTGATGACCTGATTCTGCTTGTTACTTTGTGTTACCTTGGTGTAAATATTACAAACAAATACAGTTATTATACAGTCTATCCTTTCCTTAGTTACTGGGGGTGATTTTGGCAACAGTATTATTTATTTTTGTGTCCAAAGTTCACATTCAGGATTGTGGCTCCATTGTGCTAAATACAAAGACACAATAAGACACATTCAGTGTTACAAAGTTTTCGCTATGCGCACCTAACCTACAAACGCTTAAAGCATACATTTAACATTGCTCACATGAGTAGTTCCATTGAAATCTATTGAACAACACATGTGCTTAAACATTTCAAGCATGTGTGTGTGTGAGTTAGCAAAATTGGATGATAGCTGAGTACTGAATTCAACAAATGATTGTAACAAATGGTAGGGAATGAGGTTGATAAGAGTACAAGATGGCACAATTACAAAAGGAAGGTGTGCATTACTTAGGAAATACTTTATTTTGGATTTATTTTTACTAGCCATAAGACATACTGTGATAACCAGCAAGAATCTAGTTGTTATTTTCAGGGTCAACCTGTGTGATCCATTTAACAGAAACTAAAGGGGCCTAGATTACATCAGTACCGCAGTGACCCGTGGCTAAATTTTATACAGTTTGAGGTTTTCCAAATACTTACAAGGGAGCTTATTGGAAGAGTATTGATATTTTAATACAATTCTTATTGTTTATAGGAAAACTAATTATATCTGTGGACAAGGATACTTATGAGGAACTTGGACTACAGGGTCATCCATCTCGGTACTCTGGCAAAAAAGTAATGAGATATAGTAAGTACTGTTTACACTAGCAGCATCCATGCCAATGTCTGCAGAGTTCTCTAATATGATGCCAGCCATAATCTTCAGGTCCCGTAAAGCTGGTTAATCTTTGAAAGAATAAATACAGGTACTGAGACAATTGAGAGAAATATGTGAACTATTCAAGAAACAATGAAGTAAAAATAAGAGTTCAAATGGGAAAAGTGGACTACATTAATATTTTTAACGTGTGTAAGCTTGTAGATGCTACTTTAAGAACATTAATTTCTGTGTTCCCTAACTTATTTTGCAATTGCCGGTCTTTTGTATTGTGCAAGTGTAGAACTTCAGCATTTTTGGAATATGTATGATGCCTCTGTCTTTGTAGTAAAAATACTAAGGTTCTCCACTTGTTCCATTTGAACTTGTAGAAAGCTTAAAATACTGCAGTGAAGAACCCAAGCCTAAGAGATCCTTTTTTTAAAGAAAAATATGTTACATGCGTTTATGATGTCCTTAAAATCTTTTTGAAGCAAATTGATTCTGCTATAGCCCCCATGCCTTGCATACTGAACAAACTGTGAAGTTCTTGGCAGATGCCTTGTGGATGTGTTTAGAGTGTTGTGTTTTATATCAGTTTCTGCCCTTTAATTTCCCTGCCCCCAACTTCCCCAAATCTCAAAATGCTACTTACTTCTAGGTAACTACAGACAAAAATTCACTCAAAACCAGATGTACTTTGAAAGTTATCTTCATGAAAACACTTGGTGGCACTATAGTAAATAGTTTTATAACTGCAATTCATATACCATAAAATGAATGAATAAAAATTCCTCTTTTAAAATTCCTTCAGAGGCTCTGAGGAAACAGACTCAGAATGGAAACAGGGCTGCAACTCTTGCTTACAACTTTTGCGGATGTTGAAAGCTATAGCATCCTTTTTTAAATGCAGTGATTATTGCCTCAAATTCTTTTTAAAAGCATATTTTTGGTGGAACACCCCTTTCTTCTTCATTCCCTTCTCAAAAGTGAGCTGCATCCACTGTAATGTTAGAAAGCCATTAACTAAAGCAGTGGTACTTGACATTTTGGCCCTGCAAGCTAGATGTGTGGTATGGGCTGGTTCGTGAGCTGGATCCTGAGTGCGGAGTTGGCCTGTGGGTGTGATCCTGCATGTTGGCCTGATCCTGCATGTGGCTCAACCCTGCAGACCAGACCCAGCTGAGAAGTGACCCCATGTGCTGACCCACCGGAGGCTGGCATGATCTAGCACAGGGGTCTGGCTGTGTCTTCTGGCTTCCTGTGAGAGCAGCAATTAAGGCTGCCATTGATCTTCCACTATAAAATTTCCAGACTCATGGAGAGCCCTGCAAGCCAGATGAAATGGCTCTGAGGACTGGATCTGGCCTGTGGGCTGGAAGTTGAGCAGCACTAATCTAAACAGTCCTTGATTTTCTGAACAGTGATAGTCAGGAACAAGCAGAGATGTTACCAAGGAACAGCATCATTGTCATTTGCACCAAAATTCAGAGAAAAATGTTTATAAAACGAAGGGCCGTAGCTGTATTGTTTAGCAGTTTTTAATGTTTTCTCTAAACAGCAGGGATTGACTTAAAAGAAAAAAAAATACTGTTATAGTATTCTTGTAATGTTTACAGGATCTGACTATGTAGAGTGAACTTGGTTGAGTAAAATTTGCCTTTTTATCTGTTACAGTTATAACCATTGACTTGACTGACTCAGCCTTTCATTCTGATAGCAAGAAATATAAAAGAGTTCTTTGGGCCTTAAGAGACAAGAAACCTTTGGAATTTGATTTTCTACTGTCCTGGCATCACACAGGTAGTAACAATTAACACTGCCACCAACAGGTAGCTGTGGACGTAAAATTAAATATTCCTAGTGGAAATATTCCTAGCTTTTTAAAAAGCAGCACTAAATGATGTGGTCTCAAAGGTGGAGAGAGAGGAAAAAATATTGCAAGTGTAGTTTGATGTTTAATATTGACATGGCCAGTCTGTGTTCAGTATTGACTTTTCTATAAGTGGTGAAAAAACTGACTTGATGGAGGGAAAAAAGTTTTCACTGCAGAGTTAAGAACTAACAAATATTTCAGTTTAAAAGTGCTGCCACACCAACTCATGAGAGTCATAGCTCAGTTGCCTTAGCAATGTGGGCCAGGCTGCCTAGTTTGAATTTGTCTCCTATAACTGAGGATTTCCTTGATGCACTGCCTTCCCTGTTCAAGAGAGGAGACATTATGGAACATATACTTCAACCAGAGAATCTGGCTCATATAGGACAACAAGAGTATAAAGCACTGCAGCAGCATTTCCAAATTAAAACGTTTCAGTTTTGGGGAGAATTTTTTTTTTTTTTAGTGACCAAAATGTTTCCCCAAATGGAAAGTTTTTTTGGGAGAGGATTGTTCCTATTCCCTCTGTTTTGGGGATCTGATGTATTCCTTTAGCACAGGGTGTCAAACGCATACCCCATGGGCCAGATCCAGCTCGCAGATCTCTTTTTCTGGTTCTTGGGACCCCTAGAGGGGTGAGATGAGCAAGGGGTGGAGTACACCACTGAAATCTAGGGTATGGGGATGTGTCTGAGTGGTGGGCTGTGTTAACTTCCACTGGTGCTGTTGCTTGGCCTACCACTGCATCTGGCCTGTGAGGAGCCCCACAGTTTGGATCCAGCCCAGGGGGTTGGGTTAGGTTGACACTGCTCCTGGCATGTAGAATGCGAACACTCTGTGGCCACTGTAGAGCATCTTTACGAATGGATTGCAGCTTTTTTTCAGAGGGAGGATACTTTGTCTGAGGTCTTTATACTTAGATGTTTTATTTTTTAGTGAAGGATCTCAAAGTGTATGCACAGATGCTATTAAATGATCTTTTTCCCATTTTTAATGTTTCTTTAAGTGTATTCATGTATCTTGATGTTTTGGAGGAGAAAAGATCCCAGATTCTCAAAACAAAATGTTAGTAATTGGTGGTGTTCTGTTTGTAAAACACTACTATGAAAGCCTCCAAATCTGTAATTTCTATTATTATTAACAGTGAAATGGTCAGATTCTCCATGTACAATCTCACAGATCAAGAGTGAGCAGAAATGTTTAAATCAGTTCTCCTTTCATATCTCTTTTTCTTTGGAAACAACCCATGAATACTTGATGATGATCTCTAATTCAGGTTTAATTTGTACTAGTCCAGTTAAAACTGCCTTAATTATTTCTCATGATAAGTATAATTATATATGTATTGCCAGCTTGGCTTGCTTAAGGTAACTGGACCTAAAACAGTGCTTTGTTTCCAAAAAAGGAGGGAGAAGATGAAAACTGTAAGGCTTTGGCACAGGATAAATAAGCAGCACTAAGCAGTTTAAATTTCAGGGTAACATTGCACAACATCTTCCATTTACAAATACAGGTAGGGGTTTCAGAGTTATTTGGTATGAAATGGTCCTTTTGTGTTGCAGTGTTATAATAACTCTCTGTGGCATGTGTGTTGTTAAGGTGCTGATGGATCAACATTGATGTCATACTTTTCCAAACACCAAATACAGGCTCATCAGCCAAAAATAACATTCAGCACATTAAGAAATTTGCAATGTCCAGTGCTGGATAGCAATGAACTGCAAGGAAAGCCAGAAGAATCATGCAGTGCACAGGAACTATTTGAATGGCTAGGTGCTGTCTTCAGTAATGTTGAATTGTAAGTAACTAAACTTGTCTTGATCTTAAGTATTCCTTAAAAATTCATGCTGTGACTTGAATCAATGTAACAATGAATGAACTATTTATAGAAAGGATAGCATGACATTATAGTGAGTTCTTGGTTCAACAGTCAACCTTTGTGGCATGTGGATTCAAGTATTGGCAGTCCCTATGGTGGGATGTAGAGGTAAGTGTCTGGCATGCCCATGTTTCATGGCATTTGCTAGTTGCCTGCACAGGCCAGGAAGGATTATTTTCCCCTTTCATGAATACTTCATTGGCTTCTGGGTTTTGGTTTTTTTTTCCTTTTTGCCACATTTTGAAGCACTGGATGTTGGCTACAGCTAAGGCTGGAGATTTGATTGGGAAGTGTTAGTATTCCTGCCAGTATTTAGAAATGTCATAAATTCCTGGCTAGAGGATCTTTACTTTCTGCTCAGGATTAAACCTTTCACCAAATTTTGGGGGCAGCAAGGAATTTTCCCACCAGATAAGAGTGGGGATTTTGCTATCAGACAAGGACTTGTAGAGAGTTTTGCCTTGCTTTATGGGAACAGTCTGCAATGTTTTGGAGCAT
The DNA here is from genome assembly GCF_001723915.1 of Gavialis gangeticus. Classification (NCBI taxonomy): domain Eukaryota; kingdom Metazoa; phylum Chordata; order Crocodylia; family Gavialidae; genus Gavialis; species Gavialis gangeticus. Next base: position 49,024,843 of record NW_017728992.1, on the reverse strand, counting down.
GGGCCAGAACAGCCTTACTTGGTTTCAAGGCTGACTGGTGTTCCAGCCTAGCTGCCTGTCACTTCTCCCTGGTGACCACAGTGAGGGCAGAGCTCTCTACCCCCTGGTGTTCAGCAGCTGTCCACTGCCCGGATCCACTGTTGGAACACCACTGAACCTCCACGTGCCAGATCCAATGCCCCTGCAGGCCAGGTTGGGTCTACGAAGAGATTGGATCTGTTCTGCAAAGGTTTGATTTGGTCTCTCTTTTAAGAATAGCCAGCTGATTTCTCTTCTTCCATCCATTCCAGCCTGTGTTTTACCAATCACCAACTGATCCAGCTGTCACTCCAGGTGCATGGAGGGTAGCTCTCTGTTCCCTCCCTCCCTCCCACCTCCTACACCCTCATTACCAAATTAGTTGCTCCAAATCTTCGCTTATCACAATTGTTGATGGAAACAGTAAACAGAAGCTACAGCGGGGCCAGAGAACAACTCTCCTTACAGAGCATGGTCATCTGAAATGGCAGCTAGAAATCTGCCCACAGCTACAGTAGAGTTGCAATGGGCAGCCTGCCTCTACTAACAGGTTTCTGACCCCTACTCTGTGGCATAGGATACAGTCCTCTTAAAATCTTCTAAGCACATTAACCAATTAAAATTCTCTGCCATTGTTTTTGTCTCTGCTCCTTTTTTCTGTGTGTAGGGCATTCTTGGTTTCTGGATTCTGTGATGTGCAGGGGTTATCAATCTTTGGGTCAGTTTTTGCCTACAGATAAGGGGACTGGACTTAATGGCCTGGGAGGCCACTTCCAATTCTGTGTTCGTGCTTTCTAGCTTGAATGTCTGGGCAGAAGCACTTCAGCCGTTGTTTAGGCACTGCATGTGTGGCATAAGCTGGAAAATGGGAGGCATTAGCACAGGAGGCTTGGCAGTTCTTCATTCACTTGTGTTCTGTTTTCAGAGACAACAAGTCATTTAGTTTTGTATCAACTTATTGCTGCCCTGAGCCCAGCACTATGATGGACCAAGCTTATTTGTGCACAATCACTGGGTTCATACTTCCAGAGAAGATAATTCAGTTACTGGATCAGCTCTGGTAAGGGACATCAGATGCATGTCATTTTTATAGCATTTGCACTTTCTTTAAAACATGCTTTTCACCTTGAAAATGTTTTACAAATACTCATTTTCCCTGACAACATCAATAAGCAAAGCGCATCATCTCTATTTTTGCTTATAAGGAAAATGAGGCATAACGGTTGAGGCCAGAATATCATGTAATGTTGAATTTGGGAAGGCCCTGCCTGAGGGGATCAATGTCCTGAGTTTTTTAAAAGTAGAGCACCCACAGCTCAGAAACATCACAGTTCTGAAAATCAGGTCCACAGTATGTCACCTCGATCACTCTGGACAAGTCAGGGCCAGAGTTTCAAATCTTACATGACAAGTCTGACAACAAGGTGGGATTAGAATGTAAAAGCTCTTGGCTGCTTGTCTTTGCTTAAGACCATTGATCAGTGCCTGACCTTTATTAATATTAGTTTATGATTTGCAGTCTGTTTCCCTTCTGGTGGCAGAAGTCTTAATCCTTTAAAACAGCTTGGCTACGTTTTCTTTCCATATGTTTTCTACTCTGGATTATTGTGCTATCCCACTTGCAAATAAAGCCAATCCTCAGAAAAGCTGTTTTCTGTTTAAATAACAAATATTTCTAATATTGTGGATAGCCTACAGCTACACATGTCAAGTAGGGCACAATACCTTCAAAGATCCAGCCTTTTTCATTTTCATTTTGGTCTCATATTTCTTTTCTTTTTAGCTTTTTAATATCTAAAGAAATTCATAAGTTAAAATACCTTAAAACAGATTTTTCTCTTCAATAATTTAATATAAACCAAAACAGACTGTATGAAGGACAACCAAAGCATAAGTGGTCCTGCTGGAAAACCACATCTCTGTGCTTTCCATATGTACCTTCTAAAACAGTATATACAAAAAATACATGTTTTTTCCAGTAAACTTTTTGTTATGTTATAGGCATCCCACACTTCTGTAAACAAAATCACTGATTATTTGACGTAGTCATAAATTTTCATTAAGTGGCTTCGTCTGTCTTTAAAGTCATCCTCTTCTATGTTGTACTACTTCATGGAACTCACTGTTTTGTTCTAATTAGTGATTAACTTTTTGTCTTTCTCCAGTTCTTATTTTGATGAACCCAAACTGGCCCAATGGGTGACCTTAACTGTGCATGGTTTTGCAGACAGCCCTGTTTCCTGGAGAGAAAATGAACATGGTTTCCAAAAGGGAGGAGAGAACTTGTACAATTTTGTTGTTTTTAGGAGCTTGGACTACTGGCTTCAAATGGCTGTTGGAGCCAATGATGATTGTCCACCTTAACATTCTGCCCACAGGAAAATTTTGATCCAAAAAAGAGTGTAATGATGTCTGATAAGATATGCTTATATGATGATCATTCAACCGCTTAACTCTTGAAAGGACATGTATATATCTGTTTATTATTTACCATTTCTTAAAGATCATCTACAAAAGAAGACAAGGACCTTTGCTTCTTTATAATGAATGAAGCTTTCTGAAAGGCTTTCAAATTAAAAGAAAGAAAACAAACAATCCCTCCTGCTTGTTGCTTTACAATGGAAATTTGAGTTTTGTCCAACGAGGGAGAGTCTTAGGTAGTTAGTGAACTTAGTAGGATTATGACGTGACAGATACCAAGATAGTAAAGCCTGCCTGAGAGAAAAGTGATTTTTATATTGATGGTTTTTAAATTATTTCCGTTTACCTATTTTAACTAAAATACTTGGAGCTGAATCCTTAAAGAGCTTTGCACCCATCTCTGTATTGTAAGATCCATAAAAAGCTCCCAGGTTTCATCTTGAGACATCCAGCTTGTCTAGTGACAGAAACAGAAAAGCAGACTTATTTTTTTAAAAAGCAGGGAGATCTCTTATACACACAGCAGAGTAGAGCAGAAGCCACAGACTCACTATATCTGTTGAGGAAGGGAGGGAGGAGAGCAATCCTTGTCATTTAGCATCAATACAGAAGCTTGATCTTTCAGAAAAGCTACATATAAAAGAAATATTATGACTTACTGACAGGACAGGTGGTGTACTAGAACAGGGGTGCTCAAAACAATTCCCAATTTACATGCACTGGGACGGGTGGAGGCAGCATGAAGCCAATGGGGTGCATGGGGTTGTGGGGGAGGTAGGGCCAGATCTGGCCCGTGGAGCTGTGTTATTTGGTCTCTGGTGCTATCCATGGGTCCACAAATCTGGCAGCAAGGAGTGGTGGCAACAGTTGCCACTCCCCTGCTACCAAATGTCTGAACCTGTGGGGAGCCCCGTGCATTGGAAAATGCGACTCTGCACTCTGTTGGGTGCACAGAGCCCAGCAGAGGCAGCACAGGTTCAATTCCTGTGCACTAGGACAAATGAGACTGATGGCACACAGGGCACAGTCCAAGTGCATGGGGGCAGGGCCTGATCTGGCCTAGGCCATTCATCTGGCCCACTGGGCCCCAGAGGTTAGAGCACCACTATTCTAGGATTAAATCCTGACCCCAATGTCCCAGAGAGGAGGCTATGTGAAAACAGCTGTGTATTCAACAGTAATAGTAAGGCAGTTTGTTTTTCAAGGTCTCAATCCAGTTTCCATTGAAGCTGCTGGAATTATTTCCATTATCTTGACTAGGAGTGGACTCAAAATTCCAGGTATATACAAATAAAACTGTGATGCTTTACTAAAGTGGAGGTTACTCACTTAACAACAACAACAAAAAGGTAGAATGATAGTAGAAGTTAAATTGTGGCTGTAGAAAAAAAATGCTAAGAGATCTATCAAGATATGATGTCAGTGCACAGTAAAGGAGAGCTTTCAAGGACAAGAATTTTTCCTGTTAGTATATTATTGCTTCCACACAGTGCCTGGAGAAGCCTTGTTTACTGGAAGGTATTATGTGTTCTCTGTACGCTTCTTATTAAATGTGTTTAGTTTAAATAAATTTAATTTACTTTTAAAAAATATTCCACAAACTTCCCATCTTAACTAAAATAAATACGCTGTTTTCTAAAAAGTTACCTTCTGTGTGCTTTTTTTATTTTTATTTTTATTTTTTAAGACCACCAAAAAAGCACTCTGTTCTGGGATACCAGGAATAGAAATTCCATCTTCCTTTGGGCTAAAAAACCTTATAATCAACAAGGGGCCACAGTCTGGGAAAACTCTTGGCCAAGTGGTCTAACAGTAAACATTTAACGCAGTTGGCCCATTTATTGAACTTTACTGGATGTTTAGTTGTTATGCATCAATGCAAACTGCTTCAGTGCTTGGCACAGGCTATGATCACCCTGCTTTTTAATGTTCCCATTGAAGACTGTTGTGCAGCATTTCAACTTTCACTTGTTTCAGCTCTCACAGAAGTGACTTAATCCTAGTAAAAAGTGCATCTGGCACTGTCCACCTCTAAGCCCTATTCCTGAGACTAGCACCAGTTAATGAAGCAGAGCAAGTACATCTTAAGAGCTAAAGGGATTAGGCAAAAGCCTTCCTGGACATTTTACCTGCCGGAAGAATTCAAACAGAGAAATGCTTGAAGTGTAAAAATTAGATCTTTATGGAAAGTGGCAAAGATTCAGTCTTTAACCATTTATAATGGAAAGTATTTTGTAGTTTTAACTGCTCTGGAGACACCTTTTCTCATAATGATTTTTCCAGTAAGTGTTCACAGTGTGCCAGGGACTTTCCAAACAAAAAATATACAGGACTTTGCCCAGAAGAGGTCACTCTTTAAAAAATATATAAGGGAAGTATGCAGTACGTGCGGTAGTTAAGGTGTGTAAAAATGCTGTTCACAGAGACTCCAGATTTCCATCAGCCCAATAGCAGAGGTGGGTTTTCAGAAAGAGGTTACATGCAGATGAACACAGGAGGGATAGTTTGTTAACCGGGTGGATCAGGCCAGCATTGCAACAGAGGTGGTAAAGCAGTGGAGCAGCATTGCAGAGGGCTTAAGAAATAATGCAAAAAAACTTGGAAACAGGCCTCTCAACTCCATGGATATGGGCTGGACCTGCCAGTGGGGTCGATTTGGCAAGTGGACACCCCTGCCCCAATGTGACTGTGCAGGGCGGAGGTGGGCTAGAGCCCAGCCCCAGTCTGCATGGCAACACCCCTGGCAGGGCCCGATCGAGCCTTGCAGAGTTTGGTAATTTGGTTTCAGCAGATGGGTGGCAGTATTAATTGCAATCATTCTTGCGCTCCCCAATTTTCTGACCCATGGGGAGCCCTGCAGCCAGATGCCATCGCTCTACCGGTTGGAGCTTGAGCACCCCTACTGTAAACCAAGGACTTTGGCCACCATTGGTCTTCAGCTGATCAGAGAGAGTCGCTGTGGTACAACTGCTTCCTGCTAGCCTGTGATGCCCTTTCCTTTCCCTGACCTTTTGACTAAAGGGGTGAAAATGCCAGCTGGCACTGTCCACGTCTAAGCTCTGTTCCTGAGACCAGTACCAGTTAATGAAGCAGAGCAAGTTCCTGTACAAGAAATCCTTGGGCTGCCCTTTTACTTTCTCCTTCAAAAGACTGTGCTGTTACCATCGCCCATTTTTTCCCCTAGGTTGCTACCTATCCTCCTCCTAACTCTGCTTCTTTGGTAGTTTTCTAACAGCGTCCTCTGAACCATGCTCAGGGATTGGGTTCCTAGCCTTCCCTTCCCCAGTCCATGGGGAACGTCACTAAGCACATCCATCTTCCCCATACCCCTCCTGCACTTTTGTCTTTAGCAGTCAGCTGTGTGAACTCAGGCTTTGCTTTTATGGGGAAGACCCAGGAAAATCTTACCCTGCCAAGTAGGCAAGGTTTTAGGTTTTCATAATCACATGGCAGAGAACCTCTGCCTCCTGGGTAGAAGTGACTCCCTACCCTACCCCTAAATCACCCAGAAACTATTCTCGTATGAGCAATGCTTCTCTTGGGTGGGGGCAGGCAGAGTTCCAGTTGCCTGTTGGCTAAGCCCTGAGCAGTGTGGAGAAGTCAACATGCCTCTAATGGAAAATTCAAGTACACCAACTAGCTGATGGTATTGCTGCCACAATGAGGAGACTATGGCCATAATGAAAAGGTATAATGGGTGTGAAGGGGCTAGTGACGCATGGAAGAACTAGGACAGCCAATGAGAAGTGGTAGCTTCACCCCTGGCTCTGCTTCAGATAAGAGGAGTGGGGGGGAAATAAGGTGGGGGGAGAGTTTCATAGTTGTTAGGGGCTGGAAGGGACCTTACAGATCATCGGGTCCAGCCCCCCTGCACGTGGGCAGGAAAGACTGCTGGGATCAGAGGGTTGCTCTGGTTCTGGGTTTTGTTCCCACAATCCTTCATTTCAGAACAGAGCACTGAGCAGGAAAGTCCACAGGGTTGCTAGAAGCAGCTTGTGTAACAAATCGCAGCTCTGCTCCAGCCACAGGGTTGAGCACTCATTGGGGTGTCTGGCCTCCAGGGACTGCTGGAAGGTGAATCAAACTGAATAGGGAGACACAGGCCTGGCTTGAGCTGGTTGCACAGGGAAGGGAAGGGAACATTTGTCAAGCAGACTTCAAAGGAAGGGCCTGTGCAGCTGATGGGGGGATCAGGAATGGGCCTCTAAGTTCATGGACACCCCAAAGTCCCTGAGCTGTGACTCACAGGAAGGAGCTGTGCTTTCTTCTGCTTTTATTTAGATGGGACTAACAGAGGGCAGCTTAGCTTAGGTGAGGCACCTGACAAACTGCTTGGGGGCTGGGTGTGCAGATCTGTTCAGAACAAGAGGAATGTGTGGCTGGAAGGTAGGAGAGAAGTGAATGGAGTGGAATGAATTAAAGCTGGCATGTATGAAGCAACTGATTAAAATGTGTTATGCAAATGTATGCTAATTAGACCATCCCAGGGTTTTTGTTTGAAGATGCTGGCAGCTATGGGACCTGATATTGGGATTTATAAATGAAAGTATCATCATGTGATAGGAAAGGGAATTAATCTTAGGGGTCATATTGACTTGCAGTGAGGCTTTGTGGGGGAGGCAAAGGTGGTAATCGGGGTGTATCTGAAGATGAGTTTTTGCTGAAAAGGTAGAAAGGCAGGAGCGATTCCAGAGATGGTGCAGAGAAAGCAGAAGCAAAATTAGGCATGCGTTGTGTATGCGGAGCAAAGAAGAGGGAAGAGTCGAACATAATCTATGGTTTATAGGCTGCATGAATCAGCTGAGGGTGATGACAGAGAAGGCTTAGGAAGGAAATAGAGTCATATTCAACTTAAATGGGTGGAGAGATATCCAGGAGAAGTTGAAAGTAGTGGCTGAGCTCCAGGGTGGGAAGGCTAGAGAAACATTAGGAGTAGGTGAATTCCCAAATCAGTAGCATGGAGATGGCAGTAGATACTATACGAGTGAGATCGGGCAAGGAGAGGCTATAGTAGTCTTGTCTGAAATAGGCTATGTGCTCCTGTTTTGCTGTATAGCAAGCTGTAAAGCCTTCGTCATCACCTTTCAATGCCAAAAAATGACTTAAAGTGCAGCCAGAATACTGTTTTGTTACATGCACATGCAGTTATTTAATATTATTATGTGTATTTGTTAGTAATTGCAGCCTTCACTCAAGACAGGGGATCCACTGTGCAAGGTGCTGTACAAATCAGTAGTAAGAGACTTTTCCTGCTATGAGCATCTTACAGGGAAAATAAAGGCATAAGGAAGCAAAGGGGCTCTTGCGCAGTGTCATTACAGGTCAGTAATGGAGCTGGAAGTGGATCTTATATCCACTCCAGTGTCCTTGCTGCTGCCTCTGATATCTTTAATCCACTATTGACACTCAGTTTTATAAACATAAAGCTTGAGTTATCAGGGCAAGATGGAAGTACTTCCCTTCCATACTAGCTCCTAGAAAAATAAACTTGTTCAAAGTCCTGGGGACTACTCTGTCTTTGTGAGTATTAACAAGGACTTCAGAGACACCTGCTACAAATGGAGGACAGCTCTCAGATCACCTCTGCTGGTCTAGACTAACCTCTCTCAAATGGTTATTGCCCTGTTTACTCAACCTTTTTATTCAAAATATGCTTCCAATTGTTCCTAAAAGGATTCTAGTTTGAATTCAATCATTTTGTACATTGGAACTAAAGGCAGGGCTAAAGTGAAATATGAAATTCTTGAGCTTGCCAGCTGGTCAGTTTAGTGGGCTTTCTTTCTTCCAATATAGGCACATTATAGCTACACAGGTGGTGAGCAGTCTAGCTAGGGATATGCCCTTCATAAGTCTATTATAGCACAAAAAAACAAAGAGCTAATACAATTTTCCCCATTATTAATATCTGAGGTAACAGCCTAAGTTCAGTGGAGACCAGCAAACTAATATTGATTGTCCCCATCTGTATTGTCATAGTTGTACCCAGAGGTTCCAGGTGATCAAAGGGGAATAATGCCTTGATTGTAGGTGGGAAACTTGAGTTTGTTTGTAATGTTAATTGAAAGGCAAGAGTCTCTGATCTCAGTCACTGCTTTCTTTTTGCCCAACCTCCTGTCTGGTACTACCAAATCAGGCATGCAATTTATAAAGGATGCTATTTAAGGATCCATGTGAAGTGAATATTTCTTTAGAATAGCATCTCCAATAGTATACACTGAAGCAATTGCAAATCTGGCTTAGACACTAAACCTTGCGTTTGGGCGTGGGGCTGTGAATGATCCAATGTATTTCACCCCAGACCACTTCCAGAAGAAGTCTTCTTTGTCCTGAAAGCAAATAAGAGTTGAAGGCTCTGTGCCCCTCATAGGATTAAACCCATGGAGAGGAAGAAAAACAGTTGGCTATAGGCCTGTTTCTGAGACAGGCTGAATCTCTGTAGCTGCTGTTCAAATTCAGCAGGAGTTGTAGGTGCTGGCAGCTCAAAGCATCAGCTGCTTTGGCCCAGAGTTATTTTGCACACTGTCACCAGGCCTTAGGCCAGAACTTCAAAGGTATTTGGGTACTTAGGGGCAATTCCATAAGGGGCTTAGGCACTACAACACTCAGCAATGAAGCACCTGGTTTTCAAGCAGCTAAGCTGCCTTGTGGAATGAACACTGTTCAAGTCAGGTGTCCAGGTACCAGATATGCGAGATCCTAAAACAGGCTCCACAAAAGCCAGCATATTGGGTGGGAAGCCACCTGGTGATGGTGGGTTGTACCTAAGGACATGCCTGTTCTCTGCAACTTACTCTGAGCTGTATGGAGATAGTTTCCTCTGCTTGGGTTTCACAACTGAGTCCCCTCTTGGTGTTAGGTGTATCATCCTTTTCTTTCAAGGGGGGGTGTGGTTTGAATGCTCCTTTTTTTAATCTAAGAGCTCACTGGCTAGAGATGAGGATGTGAGACCTGGATGAGATTCCATTTTTTGCTTGAGGGGGGTTCAACCCACATCTTTGACCTTGCAGGGGAGTGCTATAAACAGACTATTCTGCATGTATGATGGGGGATTCCAGCTGTGACCTGTCCCCTCTGTGTGGCCAGCTTCTTAGTTCTGCAGCTGAGAATGGGGCTATAGGTCATAGTAGGTCTCTTGGGGATAGTAAGGACCCAGTCTGGAAGTGAGGCAGTTCCATGCAGGAAGAGAGAAGCAATGAATGGGTAGCACAAGCCCATTGGCCCATTGTTGTGTGTGGTGGGGGGGTGGGGAGGAAGGGCAAAAGCAAAAGAAGTGGCAAAGGCTTTCACTCTAAGGCAGTGATTCTTAACCCTGGGGCAACCTGGGATACCACCAGATCCTTTGAGGTGTGCCATGAGGTCTAAGGAGATAAGCAGATAATTAAACAGATAAGCATTGGCTCAGGCTTGGCCCTACCTGGATGATTCTCCACCCCCACTGTCCCACACATCTGCAAGGAGCTTAGCACTGTAATATATAAATTCATTTTTGAAACTGGGTGCCACTTAATTCACAAGTCATGGAGGGGTGCCTCAACTCCATGAAGGCTGAGCACCACCATTCTAAGGCAGGGTCGTAGAGTCGTCTCACTGTGGTCTCAGTGCGGTGAATATGAGGTTTATTCCAGACTCATGTCAAAGGTTGCCTCCAGGCTATGCAGCTGTTAATAAGAGGCTGGCCACATATGCAAAGGAATTAGTTAAAGGCATCTGGACATGATCCTAGCTACAAGGGTCAGTCAAAGTAATTTCTCCTATTTATTACTCAGCCAAAAATGATTTAAAAAAACATTAAACTTCCACAGGAAATTTGTACATCAGATTTGTGCATTGATGAACACAGCTGTTCTTTTTTTTTGTTTTGACATAGGCTGCAGACATTCATTTCTACCAGAAGAAATTTATTCCTGTAGAAAAATAGCCTGGGAGCCAAACTGTATAGACATTCCTCTAGCCCAGTTGTTCTCAACCTTTTTGGACTTGAGGCATCACGCATTGGACTCGAGACACCTCTCTATAACTTTTGTGAATTCAGCAGCACCTGATTTCAAACACTAATTTATACATTACAGTTTTTACTTCCTTGTACAAGGGCGGGGCAGTGGGGGTGGTAGACTGATCAGCAGGGACATGCTTGAGCCTGTCTACATCTCCTTAACTCCTCATACCTTTTGGCACCCTTCAAAGGTTCTGACAGCATCCTGGGTGCTGTGGCACCTTGGTGGAAAATTGCTGCTCTAGCCCCATGGCTAGAGGCAAGCTCTCCAGTCAGGGATCACTAGAGGGTTGCACCCTGGGCCACCCCCACCCTTAGGGGAGCCTATTACTTGCCAGCCCATCTCCTGTGACCAGGAAGGGGGCAGGCTGTCAGGTGGCAGTTGTGACAATTGGGCAGGACTCCCATCCTGGGAGAACGTACTCCTATCCCACCAACCAGCTAATTGGCAGGAAGGGGGCACATTCTCCCATAGTGGGAACCCTGCCAGCCCTCCCCTGCAGGAGAAAAGCCCAACTCCTTGCACCTTCTGGGCTGAGACAAAGGAGTGCAGGGAAAGGAGGGAAGAACATGACTGCTTGCAGCAAGGCTCCAGGAGCCTTGTAGCAGTGGCACGAAAGCCTGACTCACTGCATGCTGCTCCAGCCTGGCCCAGAGCAGTGCAGGATGAGGTGGGGGCATTTCACTGCAGTGGCAAAGCTCCTGAGCCTTTCTGCCTTGGCACGGCATCTTGCTTCACTCCGCACTGCTCCAGGTCAGCTGGGTGGCACAGGTGGCAAGGGGAAACTGGAGGAGCTGGGAACTGGGCCTCCACACTCCCAGCTCTTCAATCACTGCCCCCACAGCTCAGCTTCAAGGCAAGGAGGTCAATCAGAAGCTGTGGTAGTGATCTAAAATCCATCAGCTGGGAGTGGAACTTGGGTCCCTGAGCCCCCTCTCCCAGCTGGTATCTTTTAAATTGCTGCCCCCTACCCCTCAGCTGGGTGGTGGGGCAGCAAAGTCCCCTGCCTCTTCCCAAAACCAGGGACTGGCTGGCTTGGGTAAAGCAAGTAGTAAAGGCTGCTCCTTCCCTCACCTCCTGGCCTATGGGAGGAGGGAAACAACTGCCCTCCTGTTCACACCACTGACCAGCAGATAGTGCTTAGAGATCATTAACAATTAACCCTTAAATGGAATGTAAAATACAAACACAGACAACTCAGTGCCCTAAAATCAAAATCTAACTTCATTAATACAAGTATTATCTCAGCAGTTTCTATATTCAGAGAAAGAAAAAACACTTAGTACAATGATCTCACTCAAGCCTAGATATTACTTTGCCTCACAGAAAAGATGGCCACTCAGTTCCTGAAGCAAAGGGTGCGTCATTGGCTGGGATGATCCAGACAGGTGTTGAAAGCTGGATTCATGATGTAAATGATGACGACGACAACTAACTTTCTTGCCTCCCTCTTTTATGCTTTTCTTTAACTTGACTCCTTTGATGACTCCTTGCTTTTGTATTGGTCTATCTGCAGTCAGCATATTGTTCATATTTTATCCTGTCAACATATTCCTTTGTTCAACATCCCCATTACAAGCACACCTCTTAATTTGGCCTTTTTCCCGTGTCTTACTCTAAGCATTGTCCATTGGTCTCCTTTATCACCTTTCATTAACATATCCAATCATTTCATCCCTCTGATTCAGGTGATTAGTGCCAAGTTCAGTTATTCTGAGCCAGTAACAAAACTATTACTATGTTGTGTTAGAAAACCTTCTCACAGTGATAGAAAAAGGAAAGAAACATCGTGCGAGCAAACTCAAGGCTATAAGCTGCATTCAAGAAACAAGGCCAGTTGATATTGCAAACACCAGCAAAATTAAAAGTTCAGATAACAATGAGGCTATACAGAACTTTAGGTTTTAAAGAAAACTTTAAACAATGCTATAATTCACCACTCTGTAAACAGGTGCAACTTTAAAGCATAAAGTATAACAAGCTACCCTGACACTCCATGCCTCCTCAAGACTGGGGTGACTCTGGTCTCAGGAAAGCATAGGACCCTTTCCCCTAGCTCCACTCCTCCTTGTCTCCCAGAAGGAGTTAAGCAGAAGAAAGTATAGATGTTCAGTCTCCTAGGAGAAACTCTCCCGGGAGTGATTTAACCCTGGTTGTTCCTGGGTTATTTTTCTCCTAAAGCAGCCATTTTTACTCCAGAAGAAGAAGCCTGAAAGTCTGCAATTCTCTTGGTGGAAACTGAATGTCTACCTAGCCATAGCTTTCTTCTCTGTCCATGGCTTTTTTCTACCGCTGAACAAAGACACATATCCTGACATAAAAGTCCTTGTCCTTGTTGCACTGCTGCATGGCCTTCATCACATTGTTGTCATCCTGAAAATGTCACCCTTGTAATCCATCCATTGTCCTTCAGGCTGTACAGAGGATCATAGAAAAAAAGGGCTTATTTCAAGGGACCTCATGAAGTCATTTAGTCCAGTGGTTCTCAACTTTTTTGTATCAGGATTCATTTGTAAACATGGATGGCCAGTCCTGACCTGCTGCCTCCTGCCCCCAGGCCACAGCCCCCAGTGTATGGGGCAGGAGGTGGGTGTGTGGGGTGGGGGGTGGGACCCAAGCAGCCCCCAGCAGGCTGGAACTCTGCCAGCCTGCAAGGGAAAAGTCATGGTTTTCCACATTTTTCTCCTTTAAAGGAGAATCTATTTTTAAAGTTTGTTTGTGGCCCTTTCATATATTCTTGAGACCCACTTTTGGGTTGCACCCCACGGGTTGAGAAATGCTGATCTAGTCCAGACCCTGCTCAAGGCAGGATTATCCCCAACTAAAACACCTCAGCCAAGTGTCTGTCCAACCTGTCCTTGAAAATTTCCAAGGACGGCAATTCCAAATCATCAGCGATCTGGATGATGGGGTGGAAAGTAACCTGTTTAAATTCGCTGATGACACCAAAATCTGGGGGGAGGTGAGCACGCTAGCAGGGAGTGAGAGATTGCAGAGGGATCTGGATAGGTTACAGGGGTGGGCTAACAGGAACAGGATGCGTTTTAACACGGACAAGTGCAGGGTGCTGCACTTGGGCAGTAGGAACCAGCAGCACACTTATACAATGGGGAACTCCTTACTCGAGAGCACGGAGGCAGAAAGGGATCTTGGAGTCATTATTGACTCCAAGATGAACATGGGCCGACAATGCG
>NW_017728992.1:49009604-49010555 GCF_001723915.1 Gavialis gangeticus | reverse complement strand
TTTCTCTTTTTGGGGTTTTTTGTTGTTCTCCCGCCCTGGCGGGGGGTCGGGCTAGAAGATCTACTAGGTCCCTTCCGACCCTTAATCTATGAATCTATGAATCTATGAAAACCTCTCTAGGTAGCCTGTTCCAGTGCTTGATCACCCTCAGTCAATAGGTTCCTTTTGATCTCTAACCTAAATGTCCTCTGCTGCACTTTGAGGCCACTGCTCCTAGTCCTGGCCCCTACAGCCACAGAAAAAAAGCCCATTTCCATCATCTCTATAATTGACCTTCAGGTATTTGGAGACTATTATTAGATTCCCCTCCTCAGTCTTCTCTTCTCAAGACTAAATAGCCTTAGGTCTTTCAGCCTTTCCTCATAACACATGTTGCACAGGCCTCTGATCATTTTTGTCACTCTCTGCTGGATTCTTTCCAACTCTCCACATATTTCTTAAAAACTGAACACAGGTGAGGCCTCACCAGTGTCAAACCAAGTAGAAGAATCACTTCTCTTGATTTGCAAGTGACACTCTTTTTAATACAACCCAATAGTCTGTTGGCTTTTTTCCAACTGGAGAACATTGTTGACTCATATTCAGCTCACTGTAACCACACACCTCCTGCTGCACTCCCCCCCCAACTCTTCCTGTGCAGTATTGCAGCCTAGCCAGTCGTTCCCCAGTATATCTTTGTGTATACAGTTATTCTGTCCCAAGTGCATTTGTCTTTGACTTTGACATGTGACTTTGCATTTGTCCTTGCTGAATCTTATCTGATTGATTTTGGACTACTTCTGCAGTTTATCCAGGTCATTGTGGAGCCTAGCCCTGTGCTCTGGAGTGTCTGCAACTTCACCTGATGTGATGTCATCCCCAAATTTGCTAAGCATGCACTCAATTCCCTTGTACAAATCATTAATAAAGATGTTAAACAATACTCAGGCCAGAACACCCCCCACCCCAGAC
>NW_017728992.1:49002829-49009532 GCF_001723915.1 Gavialis gangeticus | reverse complement strand
CCAAAAGAACCCCAATGATATTCCCTCCCAACTAGACATTGAGCCATTGGTGACTGGAGCACCAGTTTTGTATCCACCTTACAGACCACATGAAAGCAGTGTATTTTTTTAACTTTATTAATGAGCATGGCATGGAAGACAGTGTAAAAAGCTTTGACACTGCTATATGGTATATCACATCCACTGCTCTTCCCACATTCACTGAGCCTGTCTGATTTATCAGGTTGGGATAGAACAGGGACCAGGATGGGCCAGCACAGTCTATCCAAACAATGAGCTTACCTCTGCGGTACACAGACTGGGGAGCATTGTCAGAAGCAGCACCACAGATATGTCTCTGTCAGGACTGGCTCTTTGCATGCAATGTTTCAGTTTCTTCAGAGTCTTCATACAGACCTCTGAGTTTACTGTGGACCTCTTAGGCATGACGTCAACAATATAAACTCCTTGCATGTCTAGGGCTTCTTTAGAAGACAAAAATTAGGAAGCATTACTTTCTAATGGACTCTTGTATGATGTTGGGATATGTGCCTTTGTTCACCAGTAAAATAAGGCCACTGGTGGAGAAGGAGACTATGCTGAAAAATAATTGTGTGGTCAGCAATGATGTACAAATTTGTTGTGCACATTTCATATTTTTTCAATAATACTGGCTGAATAAAAAAATAGTAGGCCTTATTTTATGAGTAACCCTTGTACATCACCCCTGGTTGCCACTGGAAATTAGGAATCTAGGAAATTAGGAAACTATGAAGAAATTAGAACCCAGAGAATGAATGTACTAAGGGTGATCTGAAATGCCTAGAACAGTGTGAAGGAGGATTGTTGAACTCCTCTGTCCTCAGATGTGAATGTGAAGCTTTAAAAATGTGAAATATTTCTTTACTGGGTAAAGATTGGCTCTACACCATTAAGAAGGATATCAAGCAAATGATGAAAGGGTAAAGCCACCATTATTAGTTCAACTTGCATCTTGGAGATGGCTAATCTTGGAGATGGCTTAGTGCATGGCTTGAGAGAGATGAAGACACTGCTCATACATTTTATTGGATAACATCACTACCCAGTTTTACTGTCTTATTTTTCCTTAGAGAAGTGCTGGGGTCCTGGGTGTGGGACTCTCCTGGATTTCTGAGTAAAGAGATGTAGTAAAATTCCCATTCGCCCCTTTGTCAAGTCCATAATGAAAGCCATAAATAATAGATGTGTGGTCTGGGCAAAAACTGATTCAGTTTGTATCCAATAACCAAGGTTTGTTTGTTTTTATTTAGATTCAGTCTTTCAAGGTCTATCAGTAGAGGTCCCATGGGCTTGCCACATCAGACTTAATACTCAGCTGTATGCTGACCCCTTGGTACCTCTTGAGAATGCAGGCCTTTGTTGTGCTTTCTTTTCCTCAGCTTCTCTATACTTGGTGCGGATTTCTGTAACGGGAAAGGTTTAATCCGTTTGTGATGTAATAGGTAGAGTGTACATATATATAACCTTATAGAGAGAGAGACATATATTTTTACAAAAAAAACCCAAAAAGCAAAAAAAACAACCCTTGTTCATCCTTCTTATAGAATGCTATCAACAACACTATTCAGGGACTGAAGTGATGTATTGGGTCCAAACCCCCATACTCTGCTTAAAGATTTGAAATTTGGGGTGGCAGCATTCAATTGAGATGGAACTGAACTTTGAGTAAAACATGGAGGACAAGATTTCACAGGCTCTGTCTAGATTGCCTCTGGAGCAAGCCCATGACATCACTGAGACATAGCCCCCACCCACTTGTGCCCTGCCCAGAACATGCCTGTCTCCACCAATTAGATTGCATAGAAAGCTAGGGAGTGTGCTTCCTGTGTCTCAGACAAGCCCTGAAAACACAGCCCTGCCGTGTGCTCAAACATTTCAGACAGAGTGCTCATGGTCATGTGCTGTGGAGGTTGTATGGATAGAGCTAAAGAGACTCCAGTCCAGCTTCCAGTGTCATGTGTTGCTAACCCTGGGTTCCTTTGCATGGGAAATGTTCCTGGAAGGAGAAATGAACATCATTTTAAGTTATAAAACCTACCTTTAGTTCCCTTCCGAGTGCCTGAGATTTTGCTGACCATAGGAAAGATGGCCAGGGCACTCCAGAGACAGCATGAAGGCACACAACTTTTTTGCAAATAGCTGTGGCCTCTTACTTACCTTACTTAAAGGTTGTAGGCAGAACTGCTGCTAGTTCTTCAGTACATGTAATGAAAATTGCCCTTTTTTGTGATTCAGCTGTGTTACAGTTTACATGTACAGGATTTTTTGTGTGTGATTTAAATGACCTCTTTGTGATTCAAAGGAAAACATATCCTGAAGTATTTTAGTTTGGATCAACACAAATTAAAAAGATGCATCCATGGATGTGTCACGTGTAAATGGAAATTCACTCAATGACAAGTAAGAGCCCCTTTGTCCACCAGATCCTGATGCAAGTTTTCTGTAGTGAGCCCCCTTGTCCACCAGATGTTGCTTTGATTTTCAGATAGGAGAGAAAGAGGATACCTGCAATTTGTAGGTATTTGTGTAATGTGTTTTTTTCAGATGCCAGATGTTGCAGTCCAGCCAGCCTGACATGAATCAATCTTCTGCTCATCTGCGTGGACACCCTGCCCCCCGCCCCCCAGCAATGTCCTGGCCAGGGTGACAAGAGATAACCCCCATAATCTGCCCCGGCTCCATCCAAGAATGAAGGACTGCTTGGGTGCCTAAAGAGCAAATAACACCTGCCCTCTCACAGGACTGTAGCCCGTAACCTCCATGGTTCATAATTTGTTTTTTTTTTGTGCTGGCTGCCCCGTCAGTCACGATTGCACAAGCTCAACTTACAGTCAGACCTATAGGTGCTCCTGCAGTGGCAGCAGGCAGCCCTTACTGACAACGGCACTGTCACCCCATAAGCCGCCCCTGCTTCCAGCCAGGAATGAGTATCTGCTTGGCTGCCTAAAGGGGGTACCCTGGAGCGCTTCCATGGGCAGTCGGTCTTGGACAGGGATTTACCAGTTTTTCCAGTTTTACAACCCTCTCTACTGGTGCCTTTGTCAACAGTAGTTGATTTGGCAGTGATGAGAACAAAGCCAGGGAGCCTGGCTTGATTATCTCTTAATGGCCCACTTAGAAAGAAAATAGAAAAATGTACTTGCATAACTAACCATTACTGATATCTTAAGCATAATTTACATACACCAAAAGAATCACTTATCTGTATAAAGCTTTCCTTCTTCGGAACTGAATATCAAATTCATCCCAGGTTTCTACCAATCCTGAGTCAATCCTTCACTCCCTCCGTCCAAAAGGTTGACTTCTACCCCCACTCCCTCCCCATAATGAATGGCCTGATTAAATTAACCTTGTGCTAAGGATTTGCAGGAAAGATGGAAGGGGACAAAAAATCCACTTTCAAAACTGGGTAGGGGGCACACCAGGGTCATTTCTGTGGCCTCAGGCATACAGCAGCCTCTGTTCCACTGGTGACCCTTATCCCCCAGTCGTAGTGCGTGGGAGTTGTTCAGTGGATACAAACAACCATGGAGTCACTGTGCCTTTCCTAAAAAAAGAGGAGGGATTTTCCACAGAGATGGCCTCTGCTGTATACGGGGCTTGTCGAGTGAGATCCTTGTCTATCCTGCCAAGCAGTAAAACTATATTTGGCACTTTTCACAGCTGCTGAACATGTGGAGACAGCACTTCCTCTTAATGAATTTGAGTGGCAGATCTTCCAGAGTGAGCGATATGACATCCCTCATTGAGGCATGAACCCTAGGTAAAGAAACCGTTCATAAGTTTCTTGCACTTACAGACCTTTTGGAGATGTCTGTAAAATCATGAAGGTGTAGACAAAGTAAATAGGAACTTTTATTCCCTAAGTCCCAGAATACTAGAACTAGAGCACAGCCCCTGAAATTGGCAGGAGGGAAGTTTAAAACAAAGTACTTTTTTTACGCAGCACAGCTAACTTGTGGAACTCATTGCCACAGGAGGTTGTAGAGGCAGATAGTATAACCACGTTTAAAAAGGGACTATACAGCTTCAAGGATGGTGGATCCATCAATGGCTATTAAACAGAACAGGAAGGGATGAATTCTCTAACATCCCTAAACCAATGATGGTGGATAAACAGATCAGTCTAGATCAGCCTTGTTCATATGCTTTCTTTCTAAAGCATCTACCACTGCCATGGTTGGAGACCGGATCCTAGATGAGATAACCAATGGACTGTTTATGTTCCAGGTTCTTATGTTCACTTTCATCATTGACAAACTGCTTACCTTAAAGGGGCTGTTTGATTTCTGGAAACTGCTGGATACCCGTGTTCCAATTATTTGGCTCCTTTATGTGGAACTCACTTAGTGGAACGAATTTTGCCTGGAACATCAAAGGCACCACTCCTCAAGTTATCAGAGCATGAAAAAAATGTTAATTTTTCAAAAGGACTGTATATTTTTGTTCATGCTCCCATTACTCCAGAATGGCTCTGATAACTGTGTTTGTCCTTTCAGAGGAAAAGTTAAAAACAACATACACTTTTGGACTGTGATTAAATACTAGGTAGGCCACAAAGGAGATTGTTGGGACAGTTACAAAGAAGTGGAAACAGACTTTTAATACCAAATCATGTTCCCCTTTCTTACTGTCTCACAAACATGTGTGAGTTGCCCTGGAGTTAATAAAGATTCTTTGGATAGATGAGGGGAGAATTTGTATTCAAAATATTTTGAGTGTTAGCCTAAATTTGGAGCCACATGGACTCTACATTTGGTAAAACTTCTTCCATCCCTAAGGATGACCATGATTTATATCAGGGCTGTCCAACTAGAGGCCTGTGGGCTGCATGTAGTCCCCTAGAATTTAAGATTAGGCCCCCAGCTTCTGTCCAGCTGCCACTTCTCCCATGGCTTCCACTACCACTGCTGCCAGGGACTCTGGTCTCCCTCTGTCTTCTCCAGCTTCCACTTCCTACCCCTGCCCTTGAGGAAAGTACAGTGTGGCCACAGGGGCCTAGAGAGCTTGCAGTGGTGCCAGGGCATTGCACTATGCATTCAGCAGAGGGGGGCAAGGACTGTAGCTCATACAAGGTGTGGTCCCTGGCTCCTTAGAAGTGGGACAGCTCTGATTTGTATGTCACAAGGCCAAGACCCACCAAGCACCTTTTTGATAGGATTCTGTTCTCGCTCAAGTTGATGGGAGAGGCAGAAGCAGGGAGAGCATGTCTGAGCAGCAGCACCACAGAAGAGAAATTGCCAGTCAGGATTTGAACCAACTCCCCCCTTCACTTCTAGCACCACAAGGGCAGCAAACTCTTAGCTCTTGGCAAATGCATTCAAAGGAGGGGAGTCCTACCAGAGCAACAAAGTTAAATTCCTCTGATGTTATCAGTGAAGCTTAGCTGCATAACGTGGTGGCTGATTTGAAAGGAAAGATGGTCTTACAGTAGAGGTCCCGGATTCAGACTGGGGAGACCTGTTTGCCAGCAGCCACCAAGTCTTTCTTAGGTATACAAGATGAGACTGGATTTTCAAATGAGCCCTACTCCCAGCTAGACAGTAAAATCATCAGCCAAATTTCCAAGGGCAGTCCTGACCAGCCTGATTGCCTTCTATGATGAGATGACTGGCTCTGTGGATGTGGGAAGACCAGTAGACATGATATACCTTGACTTAAGCAAGGCTTTTGATACCACTTCCCACAACATTTTTGCAAGCAAGCTAAGGAAGTATTGGTTGGATGCAGGGACTATAAGGTGAATAGAAAACTGTCTGGATTGTTGGGCTGAAAGTGTAGTAGTTAATGGCTCAATGTCTAGTTGGCTGCTGGTATCAAGTGGGTTTGTCCTGGAGCTGGCTTTGTTCAATATCTTCATCAGTGACCTGTAAGATGGGATGAAGTGCACCCTCAAACAAGTTTGTAGATGATACTAGACTGGGCAGAGTAGTAGCTACACGGGAGGCTAGGGCTAGGAGTCAGAGAGACCTAGACAAATTCGAGGTTCAGACCAAAAGAAATCTCATGAGGTTCAAAAAGGAGAAGTACAAAGTCCTGTATTTTGAACAATCCCATGCACAAGTACATGCTGGGGACTGTCCAACTAAGCAGCAGCTCTGCAGAAAAGGACTTGGGGGTTACAGTGGACAATAAGCTGAATATGAGCCAACAGTGTGCCCTTGTTGCCAAGAAGGCTAATAGCATACTGGGCTGCATTAGTGGGAGCACTGTCAGCAGATTGAGGGAAGCGATTCTTCTGCTCTATTCGGCACTGGTGAGGTTACATCTGGAGTACTGTGTCCAGTTTTGCCCCCCCCCCAGTACAGAAAGGATATGGATAAATTGGAGAGTAAAGTGGAGGGCAATGAAAATGGTTAGGGGGCACATGTCTTACGAGGAAAGGCTGAGAAAACTGGACTTATTTAGTTTGAAGAAGAGAAGACTGAAGGGAGGTTTAACAGCAGCCTTCAACTACCTGTCTATTTGTAACATTTAGATACAGTGGGCCCTAAGGCCCACCCAGCTAACTAGTATCCCCTATTGTATGGGGGCTAATGGGTGAGTGCTACAACAAAACACTTGGGACAACAAAGGCAGAAAACAGGACAGGAGTGACGTGAGAGTCAAAGGATCAAAACATGAAAATGAGTGCACCTGAGTGTACAAGCAGGAGGAACTCGCCCTCCTGCTGGCTGACACC
>NW_017728992.1:49001248-49002746 GCF_001723915.1 Gavialis gangeticus | reverse complement strand
AGCAAGGGAAGCTTAGGTTAGATATTAGGAAAAACTTTCTCATGAAGACGGTGGTGAAGCACTGGAACAGGTTACCTAGCGAGGTCATGGAATCTCCATCCTTGGAGAAGACAAAGCCTTGGCTAAGATGATCTACTTGGGGATGGCCCTGCTTGGGCAGGGGGTTGGACTAGATGACCTCCTGAGGTCCCTTCCAACCATAATTTTCTATGATTCTATGAAAAACCTTCCATGTGCTGGGTCTTGAGCACTTGAAAATCTGCCCCCCCAGTCTCTCTACCTCAGTTTCCATTTGTAAAATAAAGCTTAATATCACACTTCCAAGTCTTAGCATGTAAGAACTGCTGGGCTCTCACCTTATAATTTCATAGTAGGTAGGGTCAGAAGGGACCTGAGTAGATCATCAAGTCCGATCCCCTGCCATGGCAGGAAAGGATGCTGGGGTCAAACGACCCCAGCTACGTGGTTATCTAGCCTCCTTTTGAAGACCCCCTTATTGTGCATTTGCTGAACACTTACCACTGTGTAGGTGCCGCTGCTGTTCTTACTACTACTATTGGTTGCCTAGCATTTCAGTGATGTTCAGGAAGCTCTGAATGTTTTGGGGCCTAATTATCAGAATTGCCTGATGTAAAGTCTACTAAAAAAATGGAAACTTTAAGCAAAAATGGGGTGAGTAGGAATTTCTTAGGCTGTCAAAAGGACATTGCTGGTGCGGTTCCAATGACTGCAGTGAAGCTATGCCCTTTGTTTCATTTTCCTTTTCAGACAGGAAGTGTTTTTGCACCACCTCCGTGACAAACTTGGGAGAATATGCCCTCCCCACACCTGCCCAACCCAGTCATGCCTGCTCTGTGCACACCATGTCTCCAGCTATGAGCCAAAATAGCTGCTTCAGGGCTGCCTTAAGCTCATGCCTTAATATCTCTCTTGAGCTCTAGGTTGCAATGTATTGGCATATGTTCAAGGCTTTGTTGGGGAAAATATACAACCTTGTTTTTGGGGAGTTGGCATTCATGGAGCAGGACAGTGGGTTGGGATGTGTTTCCTGCTGGACTTAGCATACAGGTGGCTTAGATTTATTTATTCATATGCGTGTAACAGGCTGCAGGCTTGCAACCTGGATCAATTAGCCAGTCACTAATAAACTGCCTATCTGAGAGGCCTCAGCTGGCTCCAGCAATTATGATGGGAAGTGGACTGGCTGACAGGAAATAAAAGGACAGGAAGAGGAAATGAGAGAGTGGGATGTATTTGCATGGGTGAGGGAGGGCTTCTTCAAGGTAAAAGGATGATTACAGGGCAAGAGCTAGCCTATGTGTGTGTACTCATTTTGGATTGTTTTATATTTGTAACTGAGCCCTGTGGTGCAGATTAGCCTAGGGCTTGGAAGCTTGTGTTGCTGAGTCCAGAGAAAGACTGTTGTTGGGACCAAGTTAAAGGCATGTTTATGATGGATTACTTATGTTTTTGGCTGAGCCCGGCAGAGCAGAGGGAC
>NW_017728992.1:48992989-48996248 GCF_001723915.1 Gavialis gangeticus | reverse complement strand
AAGGATGATTACAGGGCAAGAGCTAGCCTATGTGTGTGTACTCATTTTGGATTGTTTTATATTTGTAACTGAGCCCTGTGGTGCAGATTAGCCTAGGGCTTGGAAGCTTGTGTTGCTGAGTCCAGAGAAAGACTGTTGTTGGGACCAAGTTAAAGGCATGTTTATGATGGATTACTTATGTTTTTGGCTGAGCCCGGCAGAGCAGAGGGACCCTGGGCATTGGAAGAGCCTGTGCTGCTGAGCCCAGAGAGAGACTGTTGCTAGGACCATGTATGTATGTATGCATGCATGCATGCATTTAAGGAGTGGATAAAGGGGTTCAAGGGCTGACTTCAGCCTGGGGAAGGTAGGCTGACACTGTACCCTGCTGCAATATGGAATACAGCAACTGACTGAGCTTTAGTTAAAGTGCCCTTGCTGCTGTTTTGAGGTGCAGGGATGCTGAATATGTGAGATGCAGAGGCTGCTGTAGCACACTAATACGCATCCTCCAGATGACTTGATTAACTGAGTCTGCTCTTATGTGCTGTAATTACAGTACACCGGAGTAGCATCCCTGCACATCTCCAGGCACCCATTATTTCATTCAGCTGAGAGTCAGTCAGGCTGGTCTATGTCCTCTTGCCCCTAATTGGGGCACAATACTCAACTGCTGAATAAATGAGGGCTGATGTGTTCTAAGAGTTTCAACATCACTTCCTCAACTCATACCAGCTAGTTTTGAGATGTGGCTTAGATGAGTCCCTTTTGGCCTCCCTCCCCTCTCTGATTCTCCTTCCTCATCTTTATGGGGATCTATGCCTGTGCATTAAAACAAAGGGGAAGCACACTTTCTGCCAGGCTAGTGTTAAAAAAGGGATGACAGGGAAGAACAGGTGGCCAATCTCTGGAATTTAGTTACCCAAACCCACATTTTCAGGTTTAGATGGCCAGGTGTTGAAATAAGTAGCCAGATTTATAGGTGCTGAGATTGGCAGTTCTCACTGATTTCAGTGAGGCTGGTGGCTGCACTGTGTACACTGGGGTACTGATTTCTGTCCCTCACTTCAGGTAAAGCTTATAGTTTGGCCATACTCCATCATTTTCTTTAGCTGTGCAGTCCACTGTTCTGCAGCCCTGTAACGGCTGAGTGTGCTGTTACCAACAGGACTTTGTAAATGGCAACTGCTATTTTGGTTAGATTGTTGGGGGTTTTTTTGCATGCATCTATGACATTGCTAGGTCAGAAATTTCTGTCATTGTTCACTCCTCCGCTGCCTCCTCACAAAGAAAAACATCTAACTTGTACTGTAGGCTTCAGGTTTCCATTTATCAACCCTTTGCACCAACTGTCACTACTAAAGTTTTCAGCTTATGACAAGCCAGTGTTAAGCTACTAAAAAGAGCAAGGGGAAGCTTTATGCAGGGAAGCAAAGCCAGCAAACTGGGAGTGGGGCAGGGGGAGGAAATGGAGTATTAAATTAATTAGCTCATCGCATCATCACAAGGTTTCTGAAAGCAAAAAAAAAAATGGAGCTGTATCAGCACATTGGCTTCCAAGCAAGTATGAGTTGGCTGGAGTCCACTCATCTGCATGCAGTTTTGGATGAATTAAAGTTTTAAAGCCAGTGGGCTTTGCTGGAAAATGACATTTTGCAAGAAGCAAGTTGGCTGCTATGAATGTGAATGGCAGCAGAGCCAATATAAGCTCATATTTCTGTTCTTCTTAACCCTTGGGTCCCTGTAAAGCCCAGATTTTCCAGCTTGATGTCCTAAGGCAGAATGACTATGCACAGTGACCTGACACTTTCCAGTGAGATGGAAGCAAGAAAACAGGCCATGATAGTGTATTATGTAAATGGACTGCATACATCAGAATGGGGGAGGAGGGTGCTGGTGCCTTAGGAGGATGAACTGGGGAAGAGTGGTAAGAGACATTCTGCCAAACTTTGAGGTTATAGTTTGGGTCAGAAGGTAGTAAGTAAAGATGAGACGGTAAAGAAAAAGTAGGAAGGGGGTACAAGGGTGTGTTTTTGTTTTGTTTTTGGTGTGCCGGTTGTGAGGTTTTTGTAGTACTGTAGTGTGTCCTGACCCAGTGAACCTAGACTTGGGGATTGTTTCATGTGGACCAGCTGAGATGAACTTATGGGAGAGGCAAAGAGGACAGCAGCAGGAATGAAAGGCTGAAGAGGAAGAGACCAAAAAAGTAGGTCACCATTACTATTCTCTTGTAATACCAGTATAGCTCAGCTGCAAGGCTGTGACAAGTGTTTGTGAACACTTCTAAGGGATGTGTTAATGCCATGTCTGGAGAGCAAATGAGCACTCCCTTGATCAGAAAAGCTAGACAGATGCAACCACAGCAGGGGTGGGCAATTGTTCAGTGGCCCTCCAGCCAAAAATGAGTTTTGGTTTGAGGACCACAAGTGTAGTCCTACCCCTTGACAGATGCCCTGCCCCCTGGCTGCCATCTTGGGACTGGAAGTCCTGCCTCTGACCTTTGCCACTGGAAGTGCCTCCCTTTGTCCCAGAAGTACTCCTTTGGGGGGAGGGGGGATTCCATCTTGAAACTGGAAAAAAATGTATACTAAAAAAAAAAAAAATCTACTAAACTTGTTTTAATTTTATTAAAAAAAAAAAAGTCCTGATTTATGTGGTTGTCAGGTGATTGCATAATAGCTCAAAATACAGTCTTACTCTTGTATATTGTGTGGGTATGGTGGAGGTTGGCGGCTGTAGGGAGGTGGGTGTGGCAGGGGGTGCTCGGAGTTCCCAGAGCCTATGAGTCCCTGGATCTGCACATGGTGGCAGTGTGCAGAGCCAGCCCCATAGTGCACAGCTCCTGCGCTCCCACCCCAGTTCTCCGCTGCATGTGGCAGCAGTGAGTGGGGCCAGCCCTGTCTGGCCCCATAGTGCACAGTTCCTATACTGCTGGAGTGTGGGGGGCCAGCCCAGCCTGGCCCTATAATGCATGGCTCCCCTTCCTCCTGCCCCTTTTCCCCCCAGTGGGAGTCCCTGGCCCTGAATTCCCATTCTTGCAGGCAGGGAGGCTAGGAACAGTCATGGGATCACCAGAAAAAGCCTCTGCCAGGCAGAGGCTTCTTGTCTCTAGCACCCCCAGCTTGGGACTCAAGTTGGTCAGGCCATGCTGCTATGGGGGGAGGGCGATTGCTGAGCTACCAGAGCTGCACCTCCTGCATGGAGGCACTGACTTGTAGAGGGGAAGTGAGGGCCAGGGCTTACAGAGGGGCCTATGGGCTGGATATAGTTGCCTGGAGGG
>NW_017728992.1:48970656-48987989 GCF_001723915.1 Gavialis gangeticus | reverse complement strand
CCCAGCAGGAAGATGATTTGAGAGCAGGTATATGGGTTAGTGGGGTACAGCTCAAGGCTCAAAAGCTAGGGACAGAAGTTACACACACACTGGTTTAAGTGATCAGAAACTGGTTTAAATCTGTAACAGAATAGGAATTCAGTGCACATAAACCAGTTTCAAAATGGCTTAAACTGGTTTAAGATACACCTGGTTGAATGTAGTATCAGACTAAACTCGTTTGGGTCAAACTGGTTTATGAAACTTCTGTCCCAGACCCCTTCCTGGTTCAAGTAAAATCAGTCCCCCAGCATCCCAGGATGCTTTCCAGCCCTGGGCTGGGCTGGGCTGTGATGTCTGCTCCAGAGGACAGGGCTGGCTCTGCTTCCTAGCTGAAGTAGTGAAGGCTGGCTGATAAGGCAGTGGGGTGGGTGGACAGGCCTGGCCTGGGAATGCAGCCCAGTCTGCAGTGGGGGGAGACTGTCCTTCCAGGCACACCCCAGCTGGGGCCAGGGAGGGGGGTTAAACTCCCCTTCCCCTGCTCAAACTTACTGCTGCCTGCAACTGTGGACTATAAATCCCAGAGGCACCTGGAAGCAGAAAGAGGAAGTGATGATAGCAGCAGCAGCAGCACTCTGCAGGGTAAGTCTGGACTGCAAATTGCAGAGACCTTGGGGACAGCAGGAAGAGGAAGTGAACACACAGCCAGCTTCTGGCCAGAGCCACTACAGGAGGGACAGGCAATGATTTTGGGCAGAGGGCTGCTTACTGAGTTTTGCCAAGCCATTGAGGGCTGCATGACAGGCAGCCACGGACAGATAAATATTAACTCTCTAAAAATTTTAGGGCCCCACGAGCTGGACAGAATGGCCTGGTGGGCTGCATCTGGCCCATGGGCTGCATTTTGCCCACCCCTGCACTACAGGCATGTGGCTGCATTTTCTGAATCAAAGATAATGTCTGTTCACTTCTGTTCCAACTTAATTTGTGCATCTTAAACTAACCTGCAAAGATGGAATCACTTCAGCCTCAGGCTTTTTGACTGTCTGTACCTAGGCAAAAATAACTCTGCAGGATAAGCAATGCTTGTTGCTAGCTAAGTACATTGACAGAAGGAAGCCTGGTAGCACTTTCAGTCCCCAAAGATCCCTGTGACGGGTTCTCTGGCAACTCCAGCAATTGTTCCTGGAGGTCTGCAGGTGGTGGTGAACCTCATACTCTATTTAGAGTCTCCTTTGAGCAGGAAAGTCTACAGGGTTCTGCTGATAAAAGGCTGTAGATAAAAGAAAATAATAAAAGCTACTGAACAGCATTATATAGATGGAAGAAGCATTTGGATGCATATCTTGCTGGGATCCTTTGACCTTAGCTGACTTCCTGCCCTTGGGTAGGAGGCTGGACTCGATGATGTCCCAAGGTCCCTTCCAGCCCTAATGTCTCTGAACAGCATTATATAGATGGAAGCTGTTAACCCAGGAATTTGGGTAATTTAGTAGAGCCCTGTTGGAGAATAAATATCCCAGATACTGAAAAGAGAACAAACACTCAAATGAAATAGCAGTGCTACTCTTGAAAGTCCCTTCCCGTTTTGATGCAAATACAAGACATCAAACTAATACAATGGAGTTGGGCATCTCAGAAAATCTCCCCATTGCCTAAAATCTTGGTCCAAGATTTTTGCAAACAATTACATGAAATTAAGCTTATAAATCATTTTAAGGCACCTAAATTACCCTGATTTGTGGTGCTGAGATCCACAAGTCCTCCTTGAGGCTGAGAGAGCATCAGGTCAGTGTGATATGGAAATGAAATTATATTTAAAATGATCCTGCATCATGAAAGGGATGGTTTGTTACCAAGACAAACTAGTCCTGGGATATTACTTACAGGTCAGAGCTTTAATAGCATTTAAGGAATTAGGGGCAAAACATAGGGAAACAGCTATTCCACCTGTGTAACGTATGCACACAGTAGTCTCATATCTTTACATTTCATGCCCAGATAAATATCTATTATAAGTATATTGCGTATATTTAAGAGCTAATGTTAGAGGTATAAGTTTTGAAAATATGGTCCTAGGTACCTATTCCTTTCAATGTGGATTAGGTGCCTAAATCCCAGGACTCCTTTTGAAGCTCTTTCCTTAGAGCAGCACATCATGCTGGCTTCTCCTTTCTTGCAATCTGCCAGACTGCATTACACGTCATGACTTAAGACAGCTTTTGTTTGTCTGGTTGCTTGTTTGTTTTTTTTTTTCTGGTGGTTTTTTCACCATGGGCAATTTTGGAGTTGCCAGAGAAATGCAGTGTGACCACAAAGGGGGCATTTAATCCTGCTACCACTCCCCTGCTGCCAAATTTCTGGCCTCATGGGGAACCCTGTGGGCCAGATATGGCCTGTAAGCTGGAGGTTGAGCACCAGTGTCCTAGAGCAGTTTAGGTTTAGCTCTTTTATTTAAACACAAATATATTGAGTAATAAAAATGGTATTTCACAGGTTCAAAAAGTAGTGGGCCATTTTGCATTGCTTCAGATGAATATCTCCAATTTGCACTTCAAGTTTGTGGATTCAACCAACTTGGTGGTGTTTTGCAATCCTAAGCTTCTAGCCAGGTTGGCCTTCAAGACTGCAGGTACTATCATTGCTGGGAATAATTAGAGATCTTGTCCTATTTCCTGTGCTCTCCCACTTGGTTTTTTGGAGTAAATCATCCATTTTGCTGTTAGAAACCTGAAACTTCCCTGACGCTCTCTGGAGTGGAGGGGGTTCCCACGCTGTGCTTTGCACCCATATGCTTGTGACTCAGCGTCACAAAGGCTATTTCCAGCCAATGAACCAAGACTCCTTTTGGAACATCACTGGAGAGCAGGGGTAGTCATTCCTCTTCCCCATGGCCAGAATGACTGCTGGTCTGAGGAGCTCAAGACTAGGGAGCAGATCTCATTAATAGCAGGATATTATCATTAAGATATCTGTATGGTCAAAATGCTCGCTTTTGCCTCCTAGCCCAGTGACTTTTTTTTTCTTCATACTTGCTCATATGATGTGAACTTCATCTAAAAGCAGAGGTTGTTCTCTTCAGCCCTTGCAATCACCTGATCCACTCCCCCTCCCCTTTGTGACCACATCAGACTTCTGTGGAAATGTCAGCATTGTTCACGTAGAAAAGTAATACTGGAAAAACCACATAACATAAATTGAACAGATTACAGGAAAGGAGAATATGTATGATGTGACCAATCAGCTGCTTGTGGGCCACTAGCGAGGGTGGTGTGATCAGGGGGAGGAAGTGTAACAGAGCATGTAGGCGTAATATTGTTCACTGCTGTAACTGGCCATTTGGTTTCTCAGGGAACAGCCTCCTCTTTTTGTCAATTGCCTAGTAGTGTGTCCTCTAACTCAGTGGTTCTCAACCTTTTTTTTTTCCACTAGGACCCATTTTTAAGCATTGGTGGCCAGTCGCAACCCAGCACCCCTCACTTCCAACCTGCTGCCCCCAGTGTGCAGGGCAGGAGGTGGGTGTGGAGGCCATGGGGGGGTCCCAATCAGCCCCTTGCATTAGGACTCTTACCAGACTGCAAGAGAGAAGCCACAGTTCACCACATTTTTCTCCCTTAAAGGAGAATTCATTTTTTGAAGTTTGTGGATCCATTTTTAAGGTTTGTTCACAATGCTTTAATATATTCTTGCAGCTCAGTTTTGGGTGGTGACCCACGGGTTGAGAAATGCTGCTCTGTCCTCATGCCTATGCATCATGGTGGTGTGTTAGCTAGGCATGTGCTTGGAAGTTACAAGCTGCCTGGGCTCATGCGAATTGTCTCAAGTGATCAGTGCAAGTGAGGAGGTTGTAGGCATATTCAATGGTAGGTCTGAAGGGTGCAAATAAGGCACTGATCGAGTGAATGAATTCTGCATGTCTGTAATCTTAGTGGAGCTGTGTACTGCTAGTTTATCATCAGTGATTTGCAGAACTGAGCATGGCAAGAAGCCAGGCACAGGGTTAGTCCAGGTTCTTTAGTGTGTCCCTTGGGATGAGGCTCTTACTTTTACACAATAGCACTGCAAAAGGCCTCTCTGCTCTTGTCTGTGAACAGCAATTGCATGTCTCTTGTTGTGAGAGGTGTGGATTCCATGTCCTGGTGACCGTGTGTGGAGCAGGTCATGTTCGCCACAAAAAAAGTTTCAGTTTGCTAATTCCAGGCACGTTGCTAGAAAGATGATGCAGCCCTTATCTTGCCAGTGCCTCTGAGGCTTGTGCAGCTCTGTCTACACTGATAGCACATGCTAATGGAAACATTGTGCTGCTACCCTTGCCTTCATCCAGACTTGGCTCATATAACAGCCACTAACACTGCACCAGCTGTCTACGTCCATGTCTTACCACCACTCCAGGGCTGCAGCAGGGTCGATAAGGTGAAATGCTCTTCATGGCCTCAACAGTCATTTTGCCAGAGAATTCCTCCTGGAAGTTTCCCAGCTTCAACTCCCCTCAAATGGAGGTGGAAATCTAGCTGAGGCTCTGTGCAAAATATCAGAGTCGTATATAGGGACCCACCAAATTTGAGGCAACTGCTGGCCAATTTTTTGTGGGAAAACACAGCCATTCTTGTGGGTGCAGCATAGTGCCCACCCCTCACTACTGTTTGGCTGCAAGGGCTCTTTGTCATGTGGCTCCACCCCTCACTGCCAATTGGTGGAGAGGGGCAGGGCCACATGCCAGTTGGCAGCAAGGGGTAGGGATGGCAGCCATCTTGGGCTGCCCATCATGCAAGCAGCACCCTCCATCCTGCTGGCAGGCTACACAGCTGAGCCATAGCACAGGGGGAGTCAGCAGTCCTCACTGGGGAGCCAGCATTTTATTTTTAGTAAGCTTTCATTTTCTTTTTTTTTTCCTTATGGATGTCACAGATTTCATGGGCACTGCTTGCTTTCACGGGCAATACTGGATTTTGCAAAAACTGCAGAACTGCCATTTTGGTCAGTCTCTACTTATACGTGAGGTACTATGCTTGCTGTTGGGCTAGCTCCTAGCAGACTTCTTTTATTTTATTCCCTTCCATCTCAGGAACAGCTGCTGTTTGGTTATTAATGTAATGAAGTACACACATAAGTCTAGCAGTCTTCAGCACTGCTTGTACTCTGTCAGCAAGAGTCATAGAATCATAGAGAAGTAGGGCTAGAAGAGACCTTCAGAGGCCATCTAGTCCAACCCTCTGCCTGAAACAGGATCATCCCTATCCAAACCACCCTGTGCACTCCATAATCTAAACTTTACATGAGACTACGGTCGGCCATGACACAACACAGGCCTAACACCCTAACCTGCCACAGGTAAAGCAGGGGAACCATGGCAGTCAATATCCTGTTTCTATGAAATGTTGTTAATATATGCTCAAGTGATCCTGGGTAGAGGGCTATGTCCCCTGCTACAAAGGAGGGCAAAACCCCTTACAGTCCATATCAATCTGACCATGGGGTTAAAAAGCCTTCCTCACTCCAAATACGGTGATTGGTCTGACCCTGAGCAGAGGGGCAAGACCCTATAGCCAGGAACCTCTGGCTTTGGTCACAGCAGAAGCGCTGACACATCCCAGCGTTGGCTGTAGCTACTACCTAATGCCACCAATATGCTTAAAAACACCCTGACACATGTAGCAGAAAGGGGAGGGGCATGGGCAACCAGTAAAGCCCAGAAGTATGGGAAATACCCATAGTAGAACATAAACATAGCTATGCCTAGATTATCCCCAATGAGGGGGCTGTCCAATCTCTTCTTGAACACCACCAGTGATGGAGAGTCTCCAACTTACCTAGGCAATCTATTTCACTGTCTCACTAGTATAACAGTAAAGAAGTTTTTTCTGGATGTCCAGTCTAAACTTACTTTGCTGCAACTGCAAGCTATTGGTGTCTTCAAGCTATAACTTCATGCCTAGCCTTCAGCCTCTCCTCAAATGGCTTGTCTTCCAAGCCCTTGATCATCTTTGTTGCCCGCCTCTGGACTTCCTCTAACTTCTCTACATCCTTTTTAAAATATGGAACCCAGAACTGCATACAGTACTCTAGATACTATCACCTCCAATGTCTTGCACCTCGTGCTTCTATTGATGCATCCAAAAACCACAATCACCTTATTGGCACTGAATAAATGACCCGGATACCTTGTTCTAGGTGGACCCAAATGTTTAGATCAACCACAACTTCTCCATTTGATAATAGGAGAATTTTATTGATACACAGTGATAGCAGACAAGAATAATGCATGCAAGGCAAACAAAATAACTTCCCCAATTCTACATCTAGGGCTGTTGGAGAGGGAAGGTATGTTTAGTCATTACACAAACTTCACCCTGTGGTTCTTGAATGTCAGCAACCTGGAGGGTGAGGACTGAGGCCCACCCATCCAGTGGGGTGGGTGAGACAGGCTGGTGGTATGCCCTCTGTCCATGGTGGCCTCAGGTTCCCCCCTTGGGGACACTTTGCTGGTCTTAAATCCCTCCTTTTGTATTCTTTCCCCACTCTGACTCTTTATTCCTGGGGATCATTGATTGGCTTCCTTGTGGTCATCGCACTGTCTATGTTCTGTCCTGCCAGTATATTCCTGTGTTTCACAAACCCATCACATACATACACCTCTTAATTTGGGCATTTACCAGTCTTCTAAATTGGTCCATTCACCAAAACCAGAAATCCCAAGGGCTCTGCAGCTGGGCACTGTAACTTGGCTCCACCTAATCTCATGTTATGGAACAGTGTGGTATAGGTCTTCAATTTCCTAGCCTCTGTGTCTGCCGGCTTCAGACACAGTGGACCTTGAAGGAAATTTTGTCACAAAGAGGCTTTTAGAAACCAATTAACCCTTGCCATTCCCTTGGACCATTGTTCTGATGCAATATGTACCTACAAGCCAATTCCCAAAAGCAATCCTCTAAATATGATTTTCTAGCCAAACAACCTTTTGTCTGGCTGTATCAAACTGCACTTGCATTGAGTTAAGACTCCAGAGTTCTTTTCTGTAGAGCTACCATCCAGCCAAGTGTCCCATTTTGTATTTTGTTTTTGATTGGTCTACACTGAACATCATCCTGTTGACTCTAGCCCAATTTTCCAATCTTTTGAGATCCTTCTGAATTGTACTTGTATTCCTCAATGTCTTTGCCATCCTTTCCAGTCTGTCATTTGCAAATTTGCTCAAGAAGCTCTCTATGCCACCATCCAAATCATTATTAAACACGTTGAACAGCACCAGGCCTAGGGCAGACCCCTGTGGGGGACTACACTTGGTCTAGCCTGACGTGGACCTGTTTAATAATTATCCTTTGCTTGTGGCTATTGTGCCAGGTATCATCTACCTTGTAGTAGTTTTATCTAGCCCACATTTCTCCAATTTGTTTAGGAGAAGGTCATGTGGGACCTTATCAAAAACCTTGCTGAAGTCCAGATATACTATATCCACAGCATTCCCTTCATCAACCTGGGTAGTTACTTTGTCAAAGAAAAAGATCAAGTTTGTTTCTTATAAATGCATCCTGGCCACTTGTAATCACCTCTTCCTCCTCCAGATGCTTGCAAATGGCATTTCTTTGGATATACTCCAGTAACTTCCTGGGTATTGAGGTGAGGCTCGCCTGTTTGTTGTTCCCTGGGTCCCTCTTCTTGCATTTTTAAAGGGCACTATATTGGCCACTTTCTAGTCCTCTGGTACCTGGACTGTCTCTTACAAGTTCATGAAGACCATTGTCAAAGGCTCTGAGATCTTCTCTGCTGGTTTCTTCAGTACCCTGGGATGAGGTTCACTTGGCCTAATGGCTTGAATTCAGTCAGACCCAACAAAAGCTCTATGACAATCTTTTTTGTTATCTCTTTCGCTCAGCGTGTCCTCCCCTTCCTTATCCAGGTAACCCTTATTATATGTCTGGCTGTAGGTTAATTTTTTTGTGAAGACTGAGGCAAAATAGCTGTTGAGTAGATTTGCCTTCTTTGTATTTTCACTTAGGAGTTCCCCCTGAATTAACAGAGAACCTACAGATTCCTTGGTCCATTTTTTTTTTTTGTGGCCAACATACTTATAGAACCTCTTCTTGTTGTCCTTAACCTCCTTAGTTAGATACAGCTCATTCTTTCTTTGCCTTCCTGATTTTGTCTCTGCAGGCTTTGGCTATTTCCTGGTACACCTCCTTAGTGATCTGTCAATTCTTTCATTGCCTGACTTCTTTCCTTTTACATTTGAGACATTGAGACATTTCTTGTAAAGCCACATTGGTCTTTGGCCACTCTTGTGCTTCCGTCATGTTAGGACAGTTTCCTGTTGGGCTTCTGATACCGGATCCTTTAGAAGCTCCCAGCCTTCCTGGGCACCTTTATCCTTCCATGACACCATAGTTATTAACTTTTTGAGTTGGATGAAAACTACATTTTTGAAATCTAGCATCCTAATTTTGCCGACCTCATGTTTTCCCTGTCTCAGGATCTGGAATTCTATCATATTGATTGTGATCGCTTCCTCCCAAGTTACCCATCACCTTCACATCCTCCACCAGTTTTTCCCTGTTGGTTAAGACAAGATCCAAGGTACATATTTCCCAGTTGTACCCTTCACTTTCTGGAACAGAAAGTTGTCCTCTATACCAGTGGTTCTTTTGCATCTTATGTCTCACCTACTTAAGGTAAAAAATCCTGGTCCCACCAGTTGACGAGTGGGGGAGGGGATCCCCCAGCGGCCACTCAGAGTGTAAAAGAGAAACTGTAAGTCCCGCTGTGGCACTTACAGTTTCACTGCTGCAACCTGAGTCCCACCTACAGGACCTTTGCGTCCCACTAGCTGAGAAACCCTGCTCTACACAAGTTAGGAACTGACTTGACATTTTATGTTTGGTTGCATTGTTCTTCATGCAGATGTCCAGAAAATTGAAGGCTGTCAATTACCATCCCAAAGGTTTTGGATAGACTTCTTACCTGTTTCAAGAATGCTTCATCTGCTTCCTTTCTGATTTGGTGGCTTATAATAAATCCCCACTATTATATTGGTTCCTGCCTTGCTTGCTTGCTTACACCCAAATGCAGTCTGCTCTGCTGTCTTTTTTGTCCTGAACTGAGGGGCGGGGGGGGAGAGAGCGAGAGCACCACTTTCTCTCCCAGGTCCTTCTGAAATAGTGTAACTCTCCAATTTCCTCCTTCTCCATGGTGCTCCCAAGTAACGAGGTAATGCTCATTATTTCCTCACACTCAGAGGAGAGAGCAATAAGGGTGGTTTCATTGTGAGGGCCTGCAGACCAGGATGAAGTGGTAGATAAGGCTTTCTTCAAACAGCTAGTGGAAGTTTCCTGATCATAGGCCCTATCTCATGGGGGACTTCAATCACCCTGCCATTTGCTGGGAGGGCAATACAGCAGTGCACAGCCAATCCAGGAAGTTTTTGAAGAGTGTTAGGGACAACTTCCTGCTGCAAGTGCTGGAGCAGCCAACTAGGGGCCATGCTTTTCTTGACCTGCCGCTCACAAACGGGGAAGACTTGGTGGGGAATGTACCAGTAGATGGCAACTTTGACAGCAACAACCACAAGGTGATTGAGCTGAGGATCCTGAGGAAAGGAAGGATGGAGAGTAGCAGAGTAAAGGACCCTGGACTTCAGAAAAGCAGACTTTGACTTGCTCAAGGAACTCATGGGCAGGATCGCTTGGGAAGCCAGTTGGAGGGGGAGACAATCAGGAGAGCTGGCTGTACTTTAAAGAAGCCTTGCTGAGAGTGCAGAAACAAATGATTCTGATGTGCAGCAGGACCAGCAAGTATGGCAGAAGACCAGCTTGGCTTAGCAGGGAACTCTTCAGTAAGCTAAACTACAAAAAGGAAGTTTATAAGAACTGGAAAAATCATGGAGCAGATCATCAAGGAATCTATTTCTAAGCACATGGAGGGGAAGGTGATTCAGAACAGTCAGCATGAATTCAACAAGGAAAAATCATGCCTGACCAACCTGATTGCCTTCTGTGATGAGATGATTGGTTCTACGGATGTGCAGAGACTGATGGATGTGGTATACCTTGACTTTAGCAAGGCTTTTGATACAGTTGCCCACAACATTCTCACAGGCAAGCTAAGGAAGTATGGGCTGGATGAATGGACTGTAAGGTGGATAGGAAACTGGCTGGAGCATCACACTCACAAGGTAGTAATCAATGGCTTAATGTCTAGTTGGCAGCCAGTCTCAAGTGGAATGTCCCAGGGCTCAGTCCTGGGGCTGGTTTTGTTCAGCATGTTCATCAGCAACCTGGAAGATGGCATAGAGTGCACCCTCAGCAAGTTTGCAGATTACACCAAGCTGGGGGGAGTAGTAGAAACACTGGAGGGTAGGGCTAGTATTCAGACTCACCTACACAGATTGGAGGATTGGGCCAAAAGAAATCTCATGAGGTTCAACAAGGTTGAGTGGGAAGTCCTGCACTTGGGACAGAACAATCCCATGCACCAGTACAGGCTGGGGGCTGACTGACTGGGCAGCTGCTCTGCAGAAAAGGGCCTGGGGATTATAGAGGACAGTAAGATGAATATAAGCCAACAGTGTGCCTTTGTTGCCAAGAAGGCTAATGGCATACTGGGCTGTATTTGTAGGAATATTGCCAGCAGGTCAAATGACATGTGATTCTTCCCCTCTGTTTGGCACTGGTGAGGCCACATCTGGAGTACTGTGTCCAGTTTTGGGCCCCCCACTACAGAAAGGATGTGGACAAATTGGAGTGAGTCCAGTGGAGGGCAATGAAAATGGTGAGGGGGCTGGGGCATATGACTTATGAGGAGAAGCTGAGGGAACTGAACTTATTTAGTCCAGAGAAGAGAAAACTGAGAGGGGATTTAATAGCAGCCTTCAACTACCCGAAGGTGGGGTTCAAAAGAGGATGGAGGTAGATTGTTCTCAGTGGTGGCAGATGACAGAACAAGGGGTAATGGTCTCAAGTTGCAGCAAGGAAAGTTTAGGTTAGATATTAGGAAGAATTTTCTCACTAGGAGGGTAATAAAACACTGGAACAGGTTACCCAGAGAGGTGGTGGACTCTCCATCTTTGGAGGTTTTTAAGACCCGGCTAGACAGCCTTGGGTGGGATGATCTAATTGGGAATGGTCCTGCTATGAGCAGACGGTTGGACTAGATGACCTCTTGAGGTCCCTTCCAATCCTAATTTTCTATGATTCTAATGGGTATGTTCAGTTAGTGAACTAAATGCTCCACACTGGCTTTTAGTTGTACACATCTGCCATAGCTATGACATGACTCTGAAATAACAGAGTGCTCTTCTGATTTCAGAAACTTGAGCATTTCAGTTCTTCCAGAGTTCACATCCCTCTGTCTATTTGGCTTGATGCCACCTATTTCCTATCTTTTGACACATCGTTGTATAATTGTAGCAAGCACTTATTTCTTCTGCTCTAGCAACCACCCAACTTGAATTTTAGGTCCCAGTAATTTTTCCCTCACCACCATTTAAACAAAATCATAGTCTTGAATAGGGTTGAAAGACCTCAGGAAGTCATCTAGTCCTAGGATAAGCTTCTTCTAAAAAATCCTAGCCAAGTGTTTGTTTAACTTTCACTAAAAACTTCTAGGGATGGAAATTCTACAATCTCTCCTGGTAAACTGTTCCATTGCTTAACCACTCTCATTGTTTGGATATTAGGAAGAATTTCCTATCTAAATTTCCCTTCTTACAATTTGAGACTGTTGCTCTTTGTCCTGTCCCCTGTGACCCCCAGAGAGCAGTTGATTGCCAATCTTTAGTGAAGGGTTATCATCAAATGTCCCTTCAGTCTTCTCTTCTCAAGGCTCAATAATTACATTTCTTCTATCTGCTCTTGTAAATTTTTGCTTTTTAGATCTTTAATCAAAATTGCTACTCTCTGTTGGACTCTTTTTCTCCAAGTATTCGCTTCTTTCTTAGCATGCGGTGCCCAAAACTAGATGCAGTACTGCAGAGGAGACTTCATCAGTGCTGAATACGGTGGAAGAATATATGCTACTCTCCTGTTAATGCATCCTAGTATACTATTAGCTTTTTTTGAAAGAGGAGCACATGATTAGCTCATATTCACTTTCACTAAGCCCTTTCCCTTCCCCAGCTTCCTTTTCTATAGCACAGCAGCCTAGCTGGTCATTTCCATTTGTACCTTATGTTGTTCAGTCCTAAGTGTAGAAACCTGCATTTGTCCACATTGAATATAATTTGATTAATATCAGACCATTTCTCCAACTTGTCAGGATCATTTTGGGGGGAAAAAAGACTGCAGTTCAATTAGGGATAAATGTGCCAGATGCATTCTAAAAAGGCATTGCCCTGGATGCAAATGTAATGTGGTGCTGTACTACACAATATATATTATGTGATTATTCAGACAAGGCATACAATACTTTTCCCTTCTCCATACTAAACAGACAGTATACTCAAACCTGTATTCTGTGTATACCCAAATATCTCACTTAAGCCAACATAACATGCCACCATGTAAATAATGTTTAAGGTATCTTTGTGGTCAGCTGATCCTGGCTAGTCTGCTGAGGCAAACGCATGTATTTCTTTGGTTTTGGGATATAGCCTGAGTTCAGACATTTTTTTCAAGAGCAATGAATCAGAGAAAGAATCATTCCCCTGAGGAAGTAGATGCAATCTGAATATGATTTTTATGCTAAATATTGTGTTACATACTTGTTGACTAGTCTTTAAGGAGAGTTTAGCTGCCTGATGGAATCAAGCCACTGCCCACCACAACCAGAATCCTTTTATTTCCCATGGCTGTTTTTCTGTCATGTGTTCCCTGCAATCCTCTTATTTTTCTCCCTTGTCGTAAGGAAAGTTATCTGTCTGAAATGACAGGCTGTAAGTGGGCAGTAGCGTGCTGCTTCTGTT
Organism: Gavialis gangeticus; assembly: GCF_001723915.1. NCBI lineage: Eukaryota > Metazoa > Chordata > Crocodylia > Gavialidae > Gavialis > Gavialis gangeticus. The sequence continues at coordinate 48,975,118 of NW_017728992.1, read as the reverse complement.
CAAATTGTGCTTTTCCTTCTGCTTGTTAGAGCAGATGTCAGAGTTTGCATCCTAAACTGTTCCATTGACACGAGTGAAGAGAACATTTGAAAACAATCAACGTCTTTGAAGACCATTTCCAAATGTTGAACCTTGAGGAGCAGAGAAAATAAGACATAACCATGGTGAAGAGCTTTCTCTTTCCTACCCACAAGTGGTCTCATTTGAGGGAGATTGGTGATGCACCTCAAATAACTTTTTAATGTAGGTACCTGAACTGTGTCCTTTTTGTGGCTGAAAACAAACTTCTCAGCTTTGCCTTTCAGAAACATAAGGCTGGTTCATTGGCTTGTTTTGTTTAAGTGCTTGTCCCATTCTAGGAATAGACTTTTATGCTTTGTCCAAATACACACACTGGATAAATGCACACCCTATTCTGTGTGATTATGGTGACCACAACTCCAAAGGATCTTCTTGCATCTTGGAGATGCTAACAAACATCCTACTTATAGGCAGCCACATATTTTGTGTGCGTGTGGGCTTCCATAGGTATGGAAATCCATGCCCAGCACCTGAAGTTTTTTAGAGCAAGAAGGAAAAATATTGATGAAATTGTCCAAAAGATCCAAAATGAGGACCTCTGATGTAGTGGCTCAAGCCTTGAGGTCAAGGATTGTGTCTCCTGTGTAATGATTATTTAATTATTTATTTTATTTATTGTAAGTGTAACAAAACAGGACTCTCAGATCTCCCTTTCTTCTCTGGAATAGATTATGGATATAAGTGAGAAAAGAGATAATATAAACAATTATTGAACAAACTGTGTTGTTTTTACGCATTATAAGACTTAGAGGGCTAAAGGAATATATGTTCCAACAACTTTAAACTTTAAAGGTGCCCAGTGCCAACAAATGTTTATCTGGGCCTGCCTTATTGCTAGGTAAATAAATGCTTTGTTTTTTGTTACTAGAGTAACTTCAGAAGTGGAAATATATCTGGTGACAAGTTATCTATGTCTCATGTATCCAATATAAAACTGCTTTGAGGAGGAATTTGCTTTCCACAGGAATGACCATGCTCTAAGCTGAAGTGGATAGGAGTCATTTATAGCCAGGTGATTTGCACACAAGACTACAAAGCCATCACTTGCCATCATTAAAGTCAGGTTTTATCAGACTGAAGCTTTAGTATCTTTGAGCTTTTAACACCTGCTGCTATACCCACCCCCACTTCTTGAGGCCAGATTGTAGCTGGCTCCCTTTTAATGTAAAATCTGCAAGGAATGCAAAAAGGTATTGGTCAGTGAGGAGCAGTCCGGTCTCAGAAAATGCAGAAATGTAGCAAAAGCTCAGTTGTATTGGACCCTTCAAAGAAAATTTTAAACCACATGATAAAAACTCTTTAGGTATTTCTTCAAATAGACAGCTTAGACAGAAGTGGGGCCATTAAAAACTGAAGAGGTGGTAGAGATAAGGGTAACCTAGGAATAGCCCAAGAACTGAATGAACACTGCTTGTTTTCAAAAGGGTGAAGATTTATTCAAGGGTTATGGTAGTGTACCACGTGGTTATGCAGTCGAAGCAAAACTTGCTGTGATGAAAGCAGGAGACAGCAGGTAATTTCCACCCCCAAATATGGAAAGACTTGGCATATGAAATACCCCCTCCACACGAGTAAGGATTTTCAACAATTTACAAATATGTGTTAATTTCAGGGTTGTCATCTATGACTGAAGAACAATAAATGTAGTGACCATATTATAAAAGGGAAGGCGGGGAAGAGACCAAAACAATTACAGGCTCGGTAATTTCTCCTCAACAACTGATTTCTAAGATGGTGGCTGAACCATGGACCTAATCTATCTAGATATAAGCAGATATTGCAATAGAGAACCAGTTTTATATGAGGAGATTAAAAGATTTTAGCTTGTTTATCTTGGCAAACTGAAAGTTGGAAGAGGAGAACATTATTCTTTCTTATAAATACATATGGGGTGTGGGAGGGTAACTGCTGGTAAAGGGAAGAGTTTATTTAAGTTAAAGGATGATAGGGGTACAACATCAAATGAGTATAAAGTGCTCATGAACAAACATGGACTAGAAATCAGCAGGTTTCTAAATATCAATCCAAGTAGTTCTGGAGTGGGACCTCTGAACACAGTAGTCAGGGCAAGGAACCTAAATTCTACATGGACTTTGGCTAGTTAATGGGAAGGATATTTTGAAAGGATAGGGATATTCCTGGACTTGCTACTTTAAGCATGCAATATGAAACTGAGTGCCTGGTAGCCACAGGAAAAGCATGAAATATAATTTGGTCACTATGTAGGCTGCTTGTATATGTGGGAGGTGTTGGGTGATATAGAGCTTCCTAAGCTGGCTGATCTTAAGACCAGAGGTGGAAGGTTACAGAATGTTTTGGGAGGGCAAGACACAGCTTCCAGGTTGGGCAAGGTTGAGCCATGGGGTGGTAGGTTTGCAATAGGCAGGCTTTCTTAAGAGTTTGGGTTTTACAGGAAACTTGATGGTTGGGCCACTGTCACAGTCCTCACTGGAATAGGTTTCCCTTTTCATTATCTTGCTTCATGAATGATTTAAATGCTTAAAATTCTTAATTACATTATGTTGTAAAAACCCTGTTTCAAGATTTATGTGGGTTGCTTGTACAGGTCAAGGAAAATTCCACCCTCCCTCATTTGACACTGGCTGGGGTATGCCAGCTAAATTCCATCCACTTTTAAAAAATGAAGTACCTAAGTCCCAAGCAAGGCATACACTATCCTTTTCCCATTACTGTTTTTTACTACAGATACTTCAATGAAGGCTTCAGCTTCCATGACCACAGTCTGCTCTTTGGTGAGAGAGGCAGTGAGCTGCTAGGAAGAGACAGCTTCCACCTCTCTCTGCTGGGGAGGAGGCTCGTCTCAGCCAGACTGGCTGACCTGCTCCACTGGGCTTTAAACTAAGGCCATTGGGGGATGGGGGGACTACTGCCACTGCTGGCCTGCTGAGCAACCCTTGCAAAGCCAGCAGGCCAAGGCACTTAAGGGAGTCCACCCCTGCCCTGGGTTGATCTGTAGGCAGGCAAGGGCCCCTAAAGGGATACTTGCGTGCCTGTACACAAATGCCAGGAGCTTGGGGAATAAACAGGAGGAACTTGTCCTCCTGCTTAACACAAATAAACACGCTGTCATAGGGATAACGGAGACCAGGTGGAACTCCACCCATGACTGGACCACTGGTATAGATGGCTATACCCTGTACAGGAGAGATTGAGTGGACAAAAGGGGCGGGGTTGTAGCTCTCTATGTCAAAGAGAGCTATGAGTCCCTGCAAGCCAACATTGGCACCCAGGGTGGATGACTGGAGAACCTCTAGGTTAAAATCCTTGGGGAACATGGCACAGGGGACACAATGGTGGGAGTCTACTACAGACCTCCCACCCAGGATCAAGAGCTTGATCAGGAGTTTGCCAGGGAATTGGCTGAGGCTGAACACTCCCAGTGCATGGTTGTCATGGGAAACTTCAACTACCCAGACATCTCATGGGAAGAGTGCTCGGCCAAATCCGAACGGTCGAATGCTTCCTCACATGCGTGGATGAGCTCTATCTGACTCAAGAAGTCTAAGGGGCGACGAGAGGTAAAGCACTGCTCAACCTGGTACTGGCAATGGGGGATGACCTAATCAGTGACCATGAGCTGATCACCTTCACCATCTGCTGTAAAGCTGGCAAGTCAGTCAGCAATACAGAAGTCCTTGACTTCAGGAAAGCTGACTTTGACAAGCTCAGGAGGCTTGTCAGTGAGGCCCTAGGGGACCATGGCCCAAAGGGGAGGGGAGTTCAGGATGAGCAGCTGCTCCTCAAGGGAGCAATCCTGGATGCACAAGCTAAGTCTATTCCATCTCAGAGAGAGCAAAAGGGCACAGCAGCCCCCTTGGCTCTGCACAGAACTAGCGGACCTCCTGTGTCTAAAAAGAAAGACCTACAAAGGATGGAGGACTGGATCCACCTCCAAGGAGGAATATTCTGCACTGGTCTAGACCTGCAGGGAGTGAACCAGGAAAGCCAAGGCTGTGACTGAACTCCAACTAGCTACAAGTATCAAGGATAATAAAAAGTCCTTTTTTAGATATATGGGGAGCCAGAGGAAAAGCAAGGGTAACATTGGATCCCTGCTAAACCAGATGAGACAACTGACAACCGACACCCAGGAAAAACCCATTTAGCAAGTTGGCTATTTTGCATCAGTTTTTCACCAGTCCCGAGGGACACCCCTACCCGTTACGGGACAGGAAGGTGTGGGTAAAGGAGATTCCTTACCCTCCATCAATGCTGACCTTGTGAAGGAACACCTTGAGAGGCTGGACACCTTCAAGTCAGCTGGCCCTGACAGTTTACACCCCAGGGTACTCAAGGAGCTGGCGAGCATCATAGCCCAGCCCCTGGCATGGATCTTCGAGAACTCCTGGCACTCTGGTGA
>NW_017728992.1:48967925-48970255 GCF_001723915.1 Gavialis gangeticus | reverse complement strand
TAGGATCGGCAGTGCTATGTTGCCTAGCACTACGGATGAAAGGGACTTGCAGGGTGGGGGGAGGTGTCATGATTGACCACAAGATAAACATGAGCCATTAATGTGATGCTGCAGCTAGTAAAGGGAGCAAAACGCTGGCTTGCATCCATAGATGCTTCTCAAGCAAATCCCGGGACGTCATTCTCCCATGTACTTGGCCTCGGTGGGGCCGCAGCTGGAGTGCTGCATCCAGTTTTGGGCTCCACAATTCAGAAAGGATGTGGAGAAGTTTGAGAGAGTCCAGAGGAGAGTCACATGCATGATCAGAGGTCAGGAAAACAGATCTTATGATGACAGGCTGAGAGCTATGGGACTCTTCAGCCTGGAAAAGCGCAGGCTCAGGGGTGATCTGATGGCTGCCTGTATGTTTATAAGGGGTGCTCACCAGGATCTGGGGGAACATCTGTTCACCAGAGTGCCCCAAGGGATGACAAGTTTGAATCATTACAAACTCCTCCAGGACCATTTCAGGCTGGACATAAGGAAGAACGTCTTTACTGTCCGAGCCCCCAAGGTCTGGAATAGATTGCTGCTGGAGGTGGTTCAATCACCTACTTTGAACGCCTTCAAGAAAAATGTGTATGTTTATCTTGCTGGGATCCTATGACCCCTGCTGACTTCCTTCCCCTGGGGCAGAGAGCTGGACTCAAAGATCTTCTGGGGTCCCTTCCAGCCCTAAAGTCTATGAAATCTATGAACTAGTGCATTTAAAGTGTTCAGGTTTCAAATGCTGCCCATCTTGTGATGGTTCTATCTCCCTCAAAGAAAATCATAGTAGTTGCCTGTCTTGTCTTAGAAAAAAACATATGCTCCATCTCCTGGTTGTTTTCCAGTGAGGGAAATGGGGGACGTACAGGGCAGCCTGGGAGGCATTTTGGATCTGTAAGATCAGGGATCAACCTCTTGAGACAGGACCTTCTACCAAGAAGTCTCAGTCTGTTAGTACTATCGGCCAAGATGTGGCTCCTAAGCCTGGTATCAGAAGCACTGGGTCAGCACCAGTGAGCTGAAAGTTATGGGTTTTGAACATTACCTAAGTACTGACAGTTGCACTGGCACCAAAGGCTGGTACTGCACCAAGGTAAGGTTGATCACAGCGCTGGATTGAAAATAGTTCCCTGCACTGATTTTCCTTCTTACAGAATGGGAAGGTTGGGAGGCTGGAGAAGAGCTATTTATCTTCACACTCATCCCAAGAACTCAGCACACACTTCCTACTGCAGGGGCAAGTGCTGGACCTGGAGTACACTGGCCCCTATTTAACACTGGAAATTGCATGGCTGATGCTGGCCACTGAGATACTTACCGATGCTTGTTAATTTATTGCTGATGGAAAGTAACTCTTTCCCCAGTATTGTCCATCGTAAAAGCAAGCTCCATCCAGGACAGACTTCAAGAACTGTGGTTGCTAGTCACCTCACCAAGGAAACCAAGAACATACCTAGAAGTCCGCTCTGTCACACTGCACCTTCTGCCCTCATCAAAATGGGGACCTACACTCTATCACCCACCAAATAAGGAGAGAGTTCATTCTAACATTCACTGTTATCTGGCTGGCGAACTTCCCAACAGAGCTATATTGAACTTACTGGGAAACAAGTCTTTCTCTTACCAGATCATTATGAAGAGGTAGAACAGTTCCTAACTTTCACTGGTCCGTGGATAACATTACTGAGTAAATAGTGCACAGCTGCAACATCGTATTTGGTACTTTCTATGGCTGTAAACATTAGAGGATCTTGAAGACAATATATTATCTTTTAGTCATGAAACGACTGATGCAAAAGGTCTCTTTCTCCTGCAGCGTTGCTTTCAACACTTGCCACAGAAACAGTTAAGGACGGAAAGGCAAAAACAAAAAGATGAAGAACATACAGGTCCTTTCATCTTTTCTCAAAGACCTGTTGTCTCTGGCTCCAAAACAAACCCTGGTTAGTTTAAAAACCATTTTAGAGCTGCCATATTGAATTAGTAATACATGGGAAGCTAGGGAACTTGGTGGTCAAAGAAAAGGGCCATGAATTTTTTTTGATCTCCTCCTTGGATCTCTGGGCTTTACACTGTAGGGGAAAACAAAAAATGGCTGTGTCCAGAGATAAGGGCTGTAAAAAAAACCCCAAACCTCTTTTGTACGAATGCTTATTCCTCTGCTTTACTCCAAGACACCTTGCTGGGGTCATTTGACCCCAGTACTGTTTCCTGCCATGGCAGGGGGTCGGACTAGATGATCTACTCAGGTCCCTTCCGACCCTAGAAACTACGAAAGATCATGAAGCAGGTCCCTCAGGGAA
>NW_017728992.1:48961038-48962925 GCF_001723915.1 Gavialis gangeticus | reverse complement strand
CGGACTAGATGATCTACTCAGGTCCCTTCCGACCCTAGAAACTACGAAAGATCATGAAGCAGGTCCCTCAGGGAAATCACAGTGAATCACCTAGAGGAGAACAAGGTATTCAGCAGGGATCCTAGTTTTCTCCAAGGGAAAAGCAGCAAAAAATCATTAAAAAACGCCCATAGAAATCTGTGTTTTTCTGTGACCTACCAAAAGCATAGCAACATTCTGCAGCAAGTGGCACCATTTTTAGTCTCTCTTATTTTCACCATGGTTTTTGCCTCTCGGTCAATTGGTGGCGGCAGTAGCAGCAGTGGGCAGCCAGAGAAGGTGGGCAAAAATACATGGCAAAAATGAGAGAGAACAGAAATGGCACTGCTTGCTGCAGGATGCTGCCATGCTTTTGGTAGGTTGCAGAAAAATGCAGATTCCACATTTTCCCATGGTGATTCCTGGTGATCAGGAACAGCCAGCATGGATTCAGCAAAAAGCAAGTCATGCTTAACCAACTTGATTTCCTTCTGTAAGGTAACAGGCTCTGTGGATTGGGGTAGGGAGGGAGAAGCAGTGGATATGATACATGTTGACTTTTAGCAAGGCTTTTGACACTGTCTCCCATGACATTTATCATTGACGAGATAAGGAAATATAGACTAGACAGAAGAAGTATTGTAACTTGGACACATCACTGGTTAGATAACCATGCTCAGTGAATAGCCATCAATGGCTCAACATCTAGTAGGGAGGAGGTATCAAGTGCAGTTCCTTAGGGGTTTGCTCTGGGTCCAGTATTGTTCTATCTCTTCATTAATAATCTGGATGATGGGACTGAGTACATAGTTAGCAAAGCTGCAGAAGACACCAATTTTATTGGACTTGCAGACACTCTGGAGGGTAGGGCTAAGGTCCAGAACGACCTAGATACAGTGAAGAAATGGTCCACATCAATTGGATGAAATTCAACAAGGACAGTACATTCCCTGCATTTGGGATGGAATAATTCCATGCACTAATACAGACTTGGGAATGCAAAGCTAGGCTGCAGTACCGCAGAGAAGGACCTGGGGGTTACAGTTGACCATAAACTGAATATGAGCCAACAGCGTGCTCTTTTTGCAAAAAATACCCAGCAGCATACTGGACTAAAATTAATAGGAATGTCACTTGCAAATCAAGAAAAGTGATTCTTCCTTTATGTCTGCCATTCACCTGGAATCCTGTGTCCCGTTTTGGACCCCACACTTCTAGAATGATGTGGACAGACTGGAAAGAGTCCAATGCAGAGGAATAAAAATGATTAGGGGCCTCGATCAAGATTTAAGAGGAAAGACTGAAAGAACTAGGATTACTTAGTCTGGAGAAGAGAAGGCAGGGGATTTGATAAGTCTTCAAATACCTGAAGGGCTATTACAGAGAGCATGGAGATGGGCTTTTCTCTGTGGCCATAGGGGACAGGACTAAGAATGGCCTCAAACTGCAGCAGAGGAAATTTAGATTGAAGATTAGGAAGAACTTTCTGACTATGAGGGTGTTCAAGTACTGGAACAGGCACCTAAAGAAGTTGTGGAATCGTCTTCTTGTGATTCTCAAGAGCATGTTGGACAGTCGCTTGGCTGGGATGGTTTAGTTAGGGATAATCCTGGCTTGAACAGGGGCTGGACTAGATGGCCTCACGATTTCTTCCAGTGTTATGATCCTATGAACTCTGCATAATAAGTTTCCAACCATTATGAAGGTGTGTGGCTTCCCACATAAGCTATTCCAGGGTTGTCAAACTCATCTCACCTGTGGGCCAGAAGGATGGTGTTGGGTGGGTCCACAGGCTGGGTGAACGGTTAACCAGCCTTGTGGGATGGATCAAGCCCATGGACCTGCCCCTTCCTCTGACACCCCCCCCCC
>NW_017728992.1:48950491-48960894 GCF_001723915.1 Gavialis gangeticus | reverse complement strand
CCCAATGCCAGATCCAGCACATGCAGCACTCACTCTGGCCAGTCTGGGATCCATGCTACATGTGGTGCCTACCCTGGCATGGCTGTGGGCCCAGCATACAGTGCAGGTCCCAGACCAGCCCAAGCAGGCACTATATGTTATGCATGTCCTGGGCCCTGTGTGTTGAGCTGGTCCAGTGAACACTTTGGGCATCAGGTGGATCAACTCCAGATCCAGAGGCAGCACTGGGGGCTAGATGAGGGAGCTCCATGTGGTTCATTTTTGACACCTCTGAGTTATTTCAAAAGCAGTTCAAAATACCAAAAGAATTTACCTTTTTGGGCACTGTTTAATTACACAGATGAAACTTTACATTCATTAAGACTCCAAGGTCAGTTTAAAATGCCTAGTTATTTATGACACAGCTTTGAGATCCAAGTCTTTTGAAGTAATCAATCTTGCACCATCCAGTGATCCTTCAGCTATTCTGATCATCCTTGGGTAGAGAGAGACTGCCACCATCTCCTCTTATTGCTAGCACTCTGTGATCTGCCAGAGATGGCAAAACACAAAGTTAGAGAATTGCAAGCTAGCCAGAAGGAGTGCTGTTCCCAAGCCCTACCTTCAGATACTCTACATGGCTAAACTTGGACAGGAGTTGCAACTGTCACTACCACAAACCCTCTCTTGTAGGGGCTCTGTTCTGTTCCAGTATCTGTATCCTCCCTAAATCCCTTTCCCTTTTCTTGGACCTTTCTAATAAAAACTAATTGAAGTAACTAGTCTCCCTGCTTTAACAAAGAGCCATTGAGGTGGTGCTGCCAAAATTTGAGGTAGAGGTGGGAAAGAAGGGGGAGAAATTACTTATTTCCAATATTTCCCTATCTGGAAAGAAATTCTACCTCTACTTGATATAGCATCTCTGATTCAGGATAATAAGAGTCTCACGCTGACTAGTTAGTAGCAAATAAAACTCATTAGTCCAACTTGCCAGGTGGTAATTTGTTGGCAACAAACTTAGTGTGGAAGACACAGACAAGCCTCTGAAAGAACAAACCATTAACTGTGGATCCTTGCAGCATTTTCCCCATGTAGGTTGTGAAACCTACCTTTTGCCCCTGGCTCTTAAGGCTTCACTGTGCTGAGATTTTTGAATTGGCAAGCAAATGGAAGGGGCGCACACGGCATGAGGCCAGCCCAATGGACGCTGCTACTGAGCCATATTTGCATCTCAAAACAACCTGTACCACCATTGCTGTGAAGTAATTGTTTTCTGCAGCTCTCTGCAAGGGGGGCAAAATTTGACTTTAACCTCTGTATGCTTAAGAAGCCCATTCCAGTGGCAAGGGAGACCAAGCTGTGCACTCCTAGGGGAGGGAGGGTCTTGACCACTGCTACCAAGAGGAAGTGGTGAGTAGTGTGGTTGGCTACTCCCTGCTGCAGGGCATGAAGACAGCCATCAGCTGGGCTAATCTGTTGGCTCTGGAGATCTGCTGCCTGCAGAAGCCCATGTCTGAGACGTTGCAGGAAAATTGCTCAGCCTTCCCAACTCTTTGACTACTATCCTATGTTGCTCATCCATGGGAGCACTAACGATACTGCTACAGGCAACCTTGAGCAGATGAAAGTAGCTTTGGGTACAAGGATGGAAGGTACGGGGGTGGAGTTCTTATCAATCCTTCCAGTCAAGGGTAAAGGCCCAGCTAGGAGTAGACACAACCTGGACATTAACACGTGGCTGCAGAGATGGTACTGCCAGCAGGGCTATGACTTCTTTGACCACAGGGTGATGTTCCAGAAAGATGGACTGCTAAGAAGAGATGGTGGGCCACCTGATGAAGAGGGGGAGAAGTATCTTTGCATGTGGGCTTGCTAACCTAGTGAGGAGTGCTTTAAACTAGGTCTACCAGTGAATGGAGACAAAAGTGTGTCAGATGTGTTGGGGACAACATTTTGACGCAGACGGTAGAGGCCAACTGGGGGGTGGAACGGATCTCTTCTTGACTTACTGCCCACAGACAGATATTGGTTGAGAACGTGGAGGTGGAGAGTAACTTGGGTGATAGTGACCACTAAATGACAGAGTTCAAGATCCTAACAGAAGAAAGGAAATCCATATAATAAGGACACTAGACTTCAGAATAGCTGACTTCGGGAAACTCAGAAAACTAGTGGGCAGGATTCCCTTGGAGGCAAGTATAAGGAGAAAAGGAGTCCAGGAGAAATGCCTGTAGTCTTAAGGGTGCATGACCAAGCTATCCTGATGGGCAGAAGAATGGGAAGTGCAACAGCAGAGGTGCCTGGCATCTCTTCAATGAATCAAAACTCAAAAAGAAAGTCTATAAAAAGTGGAAACTTGGTCATAGTACTAGGGAAGAGTATGCAAGGCACAGTTGGAAATGCAGCTAGTAAGTGACATAAAAGACTCTACAAAGGGATTCTGCAAGTATGCAGAAAGAGAAAAACCATAGGTCCCTTACAGAATGCAAAAGGCAATCTAGTTATAGATGATGCCGAGAAGGCTGAAGTATTTAATTCTTTTTTTACTTTAGTCTTAACAAATAGGAGCAGGTACCAGATGATGAATGCAGGTGGTAACAAGACAGGAAAGGAGACAAGCAGCCTAGAGTAATGCAGAACAAGTTGGGGATTACTTAGAGAAGCTAGGTTCCTTAAAATTGACGGGCCAGATGGGATGCAACCCAGGGTACTGAAGAACTCATGGAAGTTGGGTAAGGTCCCAGATGACCAGAAAAGGGAAAAAACAGTGCCCATCTTGAAGAAAAGAGGATCTGGGAAATTATAGACCAGTCACCCTGACTTTGATATCTGGAAAGATAATGGAGCATGTCCTCAAGGAATCCATCACGAAGCACATAGAGGAAAACAATGTGATCAAGAGAAGCCAGCATGGATTCACCAAGACCAAGTCACGCCTGACCAACCTGATTTTCTATTTTCTTCTGTGATATGGTGACAGGCTCTGTAGATTTGAGGGGGGAGGGGGGAAAGCAAGGCTTTAGTGAGGCTTTTGATACGGTCTCCCATGACATTTCTATTAATAAGCTAAGGAAATACAGATGAGATGAAAAACCTGCATCAGGCACACAACTTGTTAGATTATCATAATCAGTGAATAGTCATCACTGGCTCAATGTCTAATTAGGAAGAGGCATCAAGTGAGGTTCTCCAGGAGCCTGGCCAGGACTGGTATTGTTTAATATTTTCATTAATGACATAGACAATGGGATCAAGTGCATACTTAGCAAATTTACAGATGACACCATGTTGGGTGGAGTTGCAGATACTTGGGAGATACTAGGATCCAGAATGACTTGAGTAGACTGAAAAAATAGTCCACAATCAATCAGATGAGATTCAACAAGGACACGTGCAAAGTCCTGAACTTGGGATGGAATACTTATATGCACAAATACAGACTGGGGAATGAGTAGCCGAGAGGGACCTGGGGGTTATGGTAGACCACAAGATGCATATGAGCCAACAGTGTGCTCTTGTTGCAAAAAAAGCAAGCACCATACTGGATTATATTAACAGGAGAGTCATTTGCAAATTAAGGGAAGTGATTGTTCTGCTCTTTTCAGCACTGGTGAGAGCTCATCTGGAGTACTGTGTCCCATTTTGGGCCCCGTACTTCAAGAAGGAAGTGAACAGTTTGGAAAGAGCCCAGTGCAGATCAACAAAAATGATTAGGGTTGTGGGAGGCAAGGCTTATGAGGAAAGGCTGAAAGAACTAGCAATGTTTAGTCTGGACAAGAGAAAACTGAGTGGGGATTTCGAAACAGTCTTCAAACACAGCACTTGAAGGGTATTTTAAAGAGGATGGGGATAGCCTTGCCTCTGTGGCTATAGGGGACAAAACTAGGAGCAATGGCCTCAAACTGGAACATAGGAAATTTAGGTTGAAGATTAAGAACATTCTGACTATGAGGGTGGTCAAGCATTGGAACAAGGCTTCATCCCTGGAAAGAGAAGGTTACACAAATCACTTGATTGGGACAGTTTAGTAAAGGATGATCCTGCCCTGAGCAGGGAGCTAAACTAAATGATGTCATGAGGTCCTTTCCAGCCTTATTTTCCTATGATCCTTATTTTTAAAATCTATCCCAGTCTCATGGGAACTATTAAAGGCCCTCTGCTCTTGCAGATCATGATGTTTTTGGAAAACTAATGCAAATAAGGAAAAAGCAATGTCTGCTTATATCAGCTTTATATGAAGCTATAGCTTCCTGTATTTGCCATGGAGGCATGCTAACAGATTACTTAAGCTACAGATTTTCCAGCTCTTCCTTAAAGTGGATCAGGCTAACTTTTCTTCCTATACCCACTGGGTAATATTGTCTGGAGAACTCAAGCTTTTTGGCCTCTCCTTTTAAAAAAAAGAAGCAAACAAAAAGTAACAGCAGCGTTAGAAAATTCACTACTGGAACTTTTCTCTCGGAAACACAGTTGTCTCTGGTAAACTCTTGTAACTTTAGATAAATCTTTTGTAAGGCAAGAGAGGCCCCAGAGATTATGACTTACCTATAGCTAGGGGTTCCTAATTCAAAGTTAGACAAAACTGAGGACAAAGATTTCAGAGGCACCTGTAAAAAAACATGTGCACTGACATTTAATATTTGTTCTTCAGTCCATATGAGTGTCCTGGAACAAGTGCAGAAGGCAGCATGTGCTTCTATGCTGCACATAACTTTTGAGTATCTTCAAGGAATGCAGGCCCATTCCAAAGCAAGAGGAGGAAGAAACTCTTGAGGGTATCTACATTAAAGTACTTGCATGCTTTTGATTTCAAGGAACAGACAACGCATGAAAAGGGAGAGAGGACCATGGCTCTGTTTCTGATCAACACGTTTTCTCAGATCTGTTGGCTGCAATTTGTTTCACAAGCTTAAATTCCCTAAACAACTTGTAAAAATAAAGTTCTTACTGTATTTTTTTGGCTCCTAAGCAAGGTGACCAACCCTACCCCACACTGTTTGGGTTTTTTTTAATTCATCTCATTTGCTGTTACAGGCAAATGGTACAAAAAAAAGTGTACAATGATTTTTTGTTTCTATTTAATTCATTCCAGCTGAGTTGACTGCAGGGGCATTCTGGAAGATGCCCACAGGAACAGTGGACCGGATCCTCCTTTAGGCTTCTATACACAGCTTAAAGGCAGCATAAAGGAACCTAAAACACTCATTTTGAATGCCATAGCCATGTAAAAGGATGCAAGGAGAAGTAGACCCAAAATCTATAAAATCAGAGCTGGTGCAGCACACTGGGTATCTCCTTTTCATTCAATATGACCATATCCAAACAAATTTCATTTAAGTATAACCATGGCTACGAGTCCACAGGGTTAGTGCAAAAATATCTGGAAATATTATGAAGAGGTTGTACAACAATTGCTCTTGTATACTATATGTGAGAAGTAAGGGTATTTTGGTGTCATCTTTTATTAGGATAACTATAGTTGGGAGAGATGTTACAAGCTCTGGTGCACAGTGCCCTTCTATATCTGATATGATAAGAGATCTCTCCAAAACCCCCTTGCTTCCTGTATACTACCCACACTATCATGGCTACAACAATACTTCTAATCTACAACTATAAATCTTAATGCTTTCCATCCAGTCTAAAAGAAAATATCAGCAAGGTTTACAGGCAGTAAGAAAATTTTCCATTTGACACTAGAGAAATGTGCCACATCTGCCATACGAACCTTGGAAAGTGTAACAGATTAATGTTTTAATCTGCTGTCTTTACATGATCTTTAATTCATCTTACTCAAATTAGCTATGCTCAAAGTGCAGTCTTCAAAAAACCAGCATTTCCCGGGTTTGGTTAAAGATTAAGCAAGATGTTTCCTAGAGAAGGTGAACTGAGATAGTTTGGGGAAAGAAAAGAAAACTGTATAAGAGAAGCACGTTTAAAATGTGTTAAGAAATATTAGTTTTATTTTAACCAGTTTTCACAGCTGAATATTTATTCTATAAAAACTTTACAGATTGTACAGTTTATATATAGTTCAAACTACTAGAACAAAAAAGTAGGTCCCACAGATGCAAAAATACTGTACCAATCAAAGGTAAAGGCAGATTTACACACTGTACAGCTCTCCACTAGGAAGGGCAGGTGGTCAGTTCCAAGTATAAACTTCAAAACTGTACAAAAATAAGGTTTGATATTTTTTCATTCTTCATAATACATTCAATAAGATTGCAAGTGCAGATACCCAAGTAATAATAGATATCTGCAGTCAGGAATCAGTAATCACTCCTGAAAGGAATGCAAAATAGGTCTATTTACACTGGGCACTCTTTTACACCATACTGTTTATATAGTGTATATTTAAAATAATAAAAAAGCATAGACAAAGAACATTAAACATCTAATATAAGGTAGTTTTTTAAAGGAGTTTTTTGTACTTAATAGTGTGCCAAAAGAATTTTAACTTATTAAATAATATATTCTAAGTGAACCTAAAAATTTATGAACATAAAATGCATTTTTGGTGTAATACATCAATTAAACCAGCAAATAGGAAAAAAAACTGTATATAAAGTAGTATTCTCACCCAGCAACAGAAGCACTTATGTAGTTATAAAAAAATCAGAAAGACTATTTAAAAACCCACTAAAACTAACTTATAACTTAGGATATTCATATATAAGATATTCAGTGATTCACTAATACTGCAAAACAAGCTTTTTTTCTCCTCCCCCCACCCCCCATAAGAGACAGTGGTTTCTTCATGCTATCTGGGTAAGAATTAGACATGTTCCCTCCCAAAAAAGGACAGAGTGTTTCCTTAGCATAAATCCTGAGCACACTCATTTTTTCGGGACATGTAGGTGATTAAAACTTTCATTACAGGTTTTAATTCTCAAACAAAAATTATTTAGAATGTTTCATTATTTGAGGTATTTCAACCTTCTTCTTAGACAATGCCTTATGTCTTAACTAACTGGTTGGGCAGTGAAAGTAAGGGCTGGCTAATACCCGTTTTGATTCTGCATTCTAATGAAAAATCATTATTCCAGACTTCCCTGCCACATAGAAAATAATGCAACATATTTCACTTTTTCCCCATTTTTGATACAGTACTAGCCAATGATAACAAAAAACTAGAGCATCAAAGAGATGTTTGGTAGTGCACTCCATTATAATTTTAGTTTGTGTATATAAAGATATATATATATATAGGGAGAAAGGAATTTTGTTCATTTTTTTTTAAGATACAGTACTTTAAAACCCCCATCAATAAAAAGTGGGTTTTTCTAATCCTATTCCCAAGCTCTGAGCTATGGGTGAGTTTATATTAGGTTTTCAAAATTAATTTGGGCCTCTCTGTGCCCTTAGCTGTCCAAGCAAATACAAATTCCAGTGTCAATGTGCATTTCATCAGAACTCATCAATTTTCCTCTGCAGGTATTTTAACATAGAGTCCATCCCTTGTGCAGAGCCCCAGATTTTCTTTAAAACTTCACACTCCTTTTCATTTGCTTGTTCTAAGTCCACCTTCATGACATTACGGACTAAAGCTTTGGATTCTTCAAGTACCTAAGTCAAAAAACAGAATTAGTGCTCTGTGACTTTACTAGCAAAACAATTTGTTCACCCATAGATGGATACAGACAATTCTAATGTTGTTAATAAAAATGATGCATGTGAGTCTATGGAACAAAATGCCTCAAAGACCTTTCCATGAAGTGCTAGAGGGACTTCTTGGTTTTGTACCCAAGTAATTAATAAAAGCTGACACATCAACCTAATAAATACAGCTTGATGTTAACAGAGTAATCTTGATATCCATACAAACATGGACTTCAGAGGTGATCTTCATGGGAAGCAACTTATTATATCCCATATGGCATCATACTCTGCAGGAATGCTCTAAAGATGACCAGAAATACCTTAAGTTTAAATAATAATAAGACAGCAGCCCAAGTAATTTAAAATTTAATCTTAAAATTAAGATACACTTAGTTGTTTTTGGACTATTCATTTGTCCTCCTTAGGCAAACATTTCACAAGCATGAAAACAAAATGAAGTCTATTCATTCTGAAACTTGCCTATTATTTACCCAATCTGCACATCAAATGGTGACGGTGAAATTCTAGCAGCCAGGCCTGCAACTGTCACCAGTGCACTTGAGCAGGAAGGCTTTTGTAGCTTCTTATAATTTGTATCTTGAGTAACCAACAAATATTACTTAACTAATGGTGTGTCGAAGATTTCAATCTCATGATCTGCATATGCTGGTATATTTGTTTGTTACTGTATATGATAAATGTTTGGAAAAACTTGTCACTATGGCATTATTAGGCAGTGCACTGAAGATCCTCAACAGTGCCCTACTAACTTGTGCACAAAACAGCTTGGCTAACTTGTCATCTGTTGAGATATAATCAGTCGTGTACAGGCAATATCACAATGGAATTTACTCCTGATAATATGTCTACTTGAAAGGTACTGTGCCCTCCACAGCATCTCACAAAGCACTTGAAGCTCTTTAACTTTCCTTGGCTCAGGCAGATTATTACTTGATATTCTTAATTCTAGAGTTGACTGTGGTATGTGACTTTGTAACAGTCCAATATCATTAAGGAAAAGAGAGGTGTTAGAAAGTGGAACAGCATCAAAACTTGGGACTCCAATCACCAAGCTTTTACATTTATCCTGAAACGTCTTTCTAGAATGAGGAGTAAAATGATTAATCTCTCTATAATATGCAAGAAAACAAATGAAACTTACAACTGAATTACATGTGACGAGTTCCTTAATTCGAACCATGACTTCCTGTGTAAATGTCCCTGGCCAAAACACTTGAGAGACTAGTCCTTTTGCACAAGCTTCCTGTGCAGTCAGCTTCCTTCCACTGAACAACATTTCATTTGCCTGGAGAGAGAAAAAGTTGTTGCTCAGATTAAAAAGAACAAGACAGAAAATGTTCAAGCCACAAAACAAATGGAAACCCTCCCCCCTCCCCCCCAAACCTTTTGCAATAGTTGGGATGTTTGGACTCCATTAATCTATACACACCTTTCACCATTCTGTGTTGCTAAATATCATACCTCAAACACAGATCAAATCTAAATATGCAACTAAAAGAACCTATAAAATGTTCCTTTTCCCACTCATTAAACTGAAGTTTCAACTCATTGAAGTATTGCTGACTTTAAGTCAAAGTACCTATCATAATAGATCACAATTTTTTAAAAGACAGTAGGTGCATCACACAGCTATTTGTAATCACTTATGTTCTAATTAGCTATATTGGCTTACTTTTTGTATATAAATGTTTGGAAAAACTTGTAACTATGGCCTTATTAGTCAGTGCCGTTTCACTGACTAAAACAGTATCATCACTTGTATATTTATAAATATACTCCAGCTCTAACAGCAATCTATATGTAAATATAGGATAACTGACTTATGTAGGAGTTAGTACAATAAACAATGTATTTTTTCTATTGTGGTACAGTTACAAACACCTACTCTAGCATGGAAGAATGTATTAATCAGTTACCCTATTAGACCAGAGTCCTTTAAACACTTATGTACACTCTTCACTTTAAACAACAGGCAAGAATTTCTTACACCATAATTTCTGGACCGCCACAGCTACAGTACCACTTTTATATCACTTTAAAACATACATAAATCTAATTTTTAAACATTCTATTTTGCAGCAGTAGCTGCATGGGAATAGGACTGTTACTACTGTTATTATTACTGATTTGCTACTTTTCACCAATACCTCCTACGCTCTCTCTCAAAGGGCAGAGCAAAGAGCTCATTTGCCAGTGAAAACCCTTATAACAATGCTATTATCAGAGCTCTCAGAATGCACAACATGTAAATTAAATAAAAATATAGGTAGCTGACAAATCTGGCATTTCTTGTAAGTACCAAATATTATTCTAGAGCGTACTATTACAACTTCTATCCAATCACCTCAAAACACCCCAAAAATGCAGGTGTTGTTATCCTTATCTCATTTTAGGCATGAAGAAACATAAGGTCAAGAGGAATTAAATCACTTGCTCATACAGGAGAAACTAGAAAGCCTGGACTTTACTGTTCCAGTTCACTGGATTCGTACTGACTGCAAGTATACCAAGAAAAGTGAAGCATCTTTTCAGAGTGTTGCAGAGCCAGGGATGCCACTGTAACTAGATGTCTCATAAGATAAATACAGAATTTACAGATCTGTCATACAAAACAAGAAAGCAAATGTCAAGCAGTAAGTATAGTCCTGCATACCTATAAATCTAACTTATGCAGAAGGCTCTAACAAAATAGATCAGGTGTTTTCAACCTTTTTTTAAACAAGTGTACCCTTTCTGCCTCAAAGTTTCAGCTCATGTATACTCCTTTATATTTTTTTCTTGGTTTGGGGGGGGGGGGGGGG
>NW_017728992.1:48945510-48950376 GCF_001723915.1 Gavialis gangeticus | reverse complement strand
GCAGATCAAGGC
The DNA here is from genome assembly GCF_001723915.1 of Gavialis gangeticus. Classification (NCBI taxonomy): domain Eukaryota; kingdom Metazoa; phylum Chordata; order Crocodylia; family Gavialidae; genus Gavialis; species Gavialis gangeticus. The sequence continues at coordinate 48,950,364 of NW_017728992.1, read as the reverse complement.
CCCTGTGGTGAGGGAGAGAGTGGGGCAGGGGCTGAACAGCCAGGGTGGAGTGTGGGACGGAACCGTGAGAGTGGTTTGTCGGGGGGGGGGCAGTTCCTGCTGCTGCATGCACCCCAGTGGAGGTCCAGGGGGCATGTGTCCCCCAGATCTGTGCGTGAGGCAGAGACAGCTGCTGCTGTAGGCTGGACTCTGCACCCCAGGACCCCAAGAGCCATGTGATGCCATGTACCTGCTGTGGCTGGGCAGGCAGGGGACAGACACGCAGACACAGACCAGCAGGTGTGTGTGGGGGGAAGAGGCAGGGCAGGAGAGAGGGAAGTGGCTGGGGGGAGCCAGATTAAGAATGGGCAGGGGAATGCATCTCTGTAGCCACTCCCAGGAAAGGGGAGGGGGTAACAAGGGCAGTGGTGCCCCTTTTTGGGCTGTATACACACTGCCTGGCCGGCCAGACAGGGCAAGGCTTGTATACAGCGGTCACCACTGCCCTGCACCGCTGCTGCTGCACCCCATGCTGCTTTCCCATGGCCACATGTGCGGCTTCACGGGCTGCTGACAGGCAGCGCACGACGTGCACTGGCAGTCTGCAGAGCTGCATGTGTGACCACCCACGGGAAAGCAGCACAGGGTGCAGCAATGGCTATGTGGGGTGGTGGTGGCCGCTGCATGTGAGCCCCCCTTCGCCCCCCTGGCTGGCATGTGTGTGGCCTACAGAGGGGCACCATTACCCTTGCCCTCCTGGCCCTGCTCTTGGGAGTCGGCACAGAGAATGAGTTGAGGTGGGGGGCGGGGAGGCGCTGCAGTGTGTTGTGTGGGGCAGGCAGCATCCAGTATACCCCCCCCAGGTAAGGAACAAAGTATGGGAAGGCACCAGGGAGATGCTACTGCTGCATCCTGGGGCGTGCTCCATCCCTGCCTGCCTGCCCACCCATGCGTACCCCCTATGTCCTTTCTAAGTATCCCTGGGGGTACGCATACCTCTGGTTGATAGCCCCTGAAATAGATGAACAAAAGTTCAAGAACAAACACTCCTTTTGATTTTAGCAAAACACAGCTCCAGGTGAACTCAAACCTCCACATGATTTGACTGGGCTGCAAGCAGATGTTGCTTTTGTGCTACCATAAATTATTTTATGGAAACACAAAGTGAAAGCAGACGTTTATGCTCTTTTTTTCACTATAAATGCCCACATTTGTGTCTGAGATAATTGGTAGTATTAATACTGCAGATATCTATCTGCTTTCAGGCACAGAGCATGGCCTGCCTGGAGCTACCCACATGCTCCATCCGCCCCCAACAGGCCCTTCAAGGGCTTTAGGGGCCCAATCCTACATGCCCCAGAAATTCTCCTGAAGCCCCAGGAGCACCTTCTTGGGTTACCCCTGTTTGCAAAGGTGCACCACAAGTGTTGTCCTGCAGGATTAGGCCCCTGCAGCTCCTAGGAGTAGCAAGGGCCTGGAGCCTGCAAGGCAACGGTCAACATCTGTTTTGCCCAATGAAGCAGATCATCTGTGCTACAACATATCCTGGCACAGCTGATTTGCTTCATTTGGCAATGTCTGTTTATAGCCTTTGTGTACCTTTGAAGCAAAGAATTTACCAATATTTTTAGTCTCAAAAGGTCAAATCAATCTGTGCAGGAGTTTACAAAGCATAGACTTAAGCCAACAAATTAACTCTGCATATTTATCACATGCAATAACTGTGGGATGAGAGTGTCTGGATGACAGAGAGCTTGCTTATTTCTTCAGAATTCAATAGATTTGGTTGAGGTCTCTGAATCAGAAATTTTTCAAAGAACTGTAATGGAATTATTTTGGTCACGTTCAATCCCATTTCCAAGTTTTAAAACAGCAAAGCCTCAAACACCTAAATGAAGCAAGAGTCCTCATTACTGTTATGGGTTAATAGGTTCTGAAAGGTAATACTTTGCCACAACAGCTTTTAGTTCTTCAACCTAGTTACAGTATGCCAAAATGTTAACTTCAATTTGACTGAAGTGCCACTATCAATAATATTCTACTATTACCACTTGTGAAATTAAAAGCTATTGGCCATTTTCCAAAGAAATAATAGTAAGCAGTACAATTACAAGGGATAAAATGTTTCTCTAACATTTTATGAGTGCTGTAGTTTCTCTGTTTGTTCTGTTTTCTGCTCGTTCTCAAAATTGCCGTATCCATTTGGTCCATTTTCCCACTTTCTTTTGCTTATTTTTCTGTCTTCTTTTTCTCTGGGAAATTCTTTTTAAAAGTCAGTGCATCACCTCTCCCCCAATGAATGACATGCATGAGTCTAGGGAACAACGTGACTTTTTGAAATAATATAGGAATTTCCATATTGCATCAGACCAACAGTTCAACATCTCATCTCCAACAGTGACCAGTATGTATAAGAACCCTGCAATGGACTTATACAGAGTAACTCATTCTCTTCTTTACATTTCAATATGATTCCTAACAGGCAGCATAAATTCTGAAACACAATGTGTAATATCTCTTCTTAAATATTCACTGTACCTAATTGTAAAACTGAATATTTCCAATATCCATTATAAGGACTTTCAAGAATTTAATGTAGCAGTGAATTCCAAGTTTAATTATACATTATGTGAAAAAGTCTTCATGTTGTACCTGAACTCCTGATGAAATTGAAATATCAGGGATAATGGAGTCTAGTGAATGAACACAGAAATTTCCTGATTAACTGTCATAAAAATGCTGAATCTCTTATGGAAAAAAAATCATGATCTCTAGAGGCTCCTACACATATGTACAGAGCCTGCTCCAATATACTGGAAATCCAGTGCATCAGAGCAGACTCAATTAATCGAGTCTGCTGAAGCATGGAAACTGACGTGCTCCGGCAGCCTTGCACATCACATGTATCAGCATGTCTGTGCATCTCCACACTGACAAAATGGCGGTGCTGCGCTCTGAAATAAAACACGCCTGATGAGCTATAGTTCAAAGCACCCCGCTGCCATTTTTTCAGCACGGGGATGTGTGGTGACATTGATACATGTGAAACACAGGTGCTTTTAATTAGTGCATCTTGCTAATTAAAGCGCCTGGCACTGCATCCAAAAGCACAGGTAAAAATGTCCTAGGTTGTCAAATCCAGATAAGGTCTGTGTTATTTTCTGAGAAGGAATGCAGGCTTTAGTTTTGGTATAAGGAAAAAAAAATCCATTTGCAAAAGGTACATGAAAGGTCAGACTTCATACAGGCAGTGGCTGTCCAAACTCAAAACTTACTAAAACAAAATAATCACCAGGTCTCTCATAGCCAGAGTACATAGAGATGTAGAAACCAAATAAAAATGGAAAGGTATGATTACTTATTTGGAATATGCAGCATGTATGAAGACTCTAAAAATGAGAAGAGACAGCAAGACAACAGAATGATGAATCTAACAAATTTCAATTGATTTTCTAAGAACTGTATCCATATATCCTACAAAGATCCGTTAATTAGCCACAAGATCTGTTCAAATCACATGCAATTAAAAGATCCTTTTACAGTGATGAAATGTATTAGTAAATGCCTATAGGAAAAAGCAGTTTTATAATGAATAATAGCTTGGGGGATGGGGGAGGAAATCATACAACTAATGACATATGCTTCATACTGCTAATAGTCAGTTTCATATTGGAATGTGATGTGGATGCATATGTGGTATGAAAGAATGTACCATGAAAAAATAATGCAAATAAAATAATATAAAATGATGTTTTAAACCTTTTGTTTTTGTTAAACTGTCTCTTCACTTGATTAAAAATACTACTACAAACAGCCTGACTGCCTTTATCAGTCAGCCAGCTTGATCAGCTTTAGTAATGTGGGTATGGGTTTTTTTGTTTGGGTTTTTTTTTAAACTCTGATAGGGACCTTCAGGGTCTGTAGTATCAGGAAACTCATGAATGACAAAACACAAAAATGTTTCATCACACAATTAACTGGGACAAAACCCAGAATAATTACTGCATAGCACATCACTTGAAAGGAACATAATGGGGAAGTATGATGAGTCTTTTCAGGCAAAAGGAAAAAAACCACAAAAGCCCTGCAATGTAACACACCCGTTTTACCATAGCAAGCAAGGATGCTGCAAGTAAACCAATATAGGTGTTGCCTGGAGGAGCAGTACTCCAATACGTTTGTACTTGATTTAAACATGATGCCTTTTGGAGTGCTGTGGGGAGTACAGATGAGAGCAATTTTTGGTATGCCCTTTGAAAGGTTGCTGCATAAACTCCCCCATGTGATAACCTAGGTATGGAAAGGGGTATGAGAAAAATGGTGAGAAATCCACATACCCTCTTACTCCTTTTCCGCACACACGTAGGCCTAATTACAATCTACCCTTTGGAATGGAAAAGGCTAGGAATGCATCTATTTCTTAGGAATAGCTTTATGAAACACATCCAGTCCATAGAACACTGTAAGATGATAGGATCAAACACCAAATAATTAAAAAATTTAAAAAATCCCCATGCAAGCTACTTACAGAAGCCAAGCCCATTATCCTAGGGAATGTGAGGGATGAACATCCATCCGGACTCTGTCCGAAAGTAGTGTATGGTGTCTGAAACCAAGCCTTCTCATTAGCCCAAACCACATCACAGAGAGGCAGTATGGATGCTCCAAGTCCAATGGCTGGGCCATTTACTGCTACAATAATGGGTTTCTTAAACTGGATAAAAGTATTCACAAAATTCCTGAAGGAAAAAAAAAAGCATTTCATGACTACTTATATTGGCAGCAAAATGCATTAGCCTCTCAGAGCTTAGTCACAAAATTTCTGCAACAGCTACCTGCAAGCAACATTTCAGGGACCTGCTTCCTCTTCCAGCC
>NW_017728992.1:48912910-48940510 GCF_001723915.1 Gavialis gangeticus | reverse complement strand
AACAGCTACCTGCAAGCAACATTTCAGGGACCTGCTTCCTCTTCAAGCCTCTGCAGAACCCAGTCATTGGACAGTAGCAAAGCTCTTCTACTGCCCAGCCTGGTCTGAACTGGGGGTGCATATGTAACGAGTGAGCAACTGCCAATCAAATTAGCAGGTCATCATTAGCAGTAGGCTCAGAGAGGGATCCCCAATTTTAAGGAGAGGGAAAGGGGAAGTTTTTTTGGAAACAAGTGGATAAAAAACCCCACAAATAGCACCATCCCCATTACCTAACATCACAGATCTCTTAAACTTTTCCCCTTCCTCTTCTCCCTCATGCCCATCAATCCTCTACAAGCACCATATTCTGTGTACCTTAATAACCACCTCATTCCCCTCCTTTCTTAGTCACCCAAACCAACAGTCTACTGTAGCACTGAATTGTATGAAGTAATGTATGGGGGTGTACATGACTCTGTTCTTACAGATGGGAACTACCTTCAAGCAACTGTTACACAGAAATGTTAAAATTCCTGGGACCTAATTTAGACCTGGAACATCCTCTTATTACCACAAACACAGGAAAAGAGAAGTAGATGTTTCTATGTGTGTTCCAACTATGCAATTTGTGACATCTCAAGACAATAAAGCATCAGGGTGTTGTATGCAGTGTGGTTAATGAAAAGTATCATACAATCTTAAGTCAGTAACTGAACAGCCTCCTTTTAATTTGGATGGAGACATATTTCAGTATCATGCCATGAATCTTCTGCCTCTAAGAGGCCTAATGATATTTTTAAACAATTTGAATTACTAAAATAAAAAAAGTTTGCCCTTTACTGAAGAAACTAGCTGCAGAAATATAACAAGAGATACCCCAGAAAAAGGTATACTGGCTCTTGCACATCACAGCCACCACTTAAGACAGACAGGCTTCTAGCTGACTTGAACAGATTAAGAGAAAAGTTTTCTGCATGAATAACTACCTCCCTTTGGTCAACCTTACCAATAACCCACTCAGACTTAGGATGATAGCTTGGTCTCTCCAGGAAAATCCAGCTTTGGCCATAAAAATTCAGTAGAAAACACACCTAAAACCTCAATTAAAGTTCTCTCGTTTTACTGTTTCGCAGCTCTGCAAATACCGATTAAAAAATCAGGCTTACAGAAAAGCATACATTAAATTACTGATAGAGTAGCATTACAAAGAACCTCTCTGTGCATGTCATATCTAAGGACAATGACTGGAAGAAGATTATGTAGACAACTGACACACTTTCTGTGCAAAAAGACTTTGTCATCATGTCTATGAATTAATTTAATTTGTAGACCTGATAGGCTTTAAAGGTTAGGAGAAATTCTCTTTCAGGAACCTGACCTTGGTAACTGCTGCTCTGTGGTTCTGATGCTATTTTTAGGGTAACTGGTTTCAAAAAGGGAAGCTGGAGTCTGAAAACAGAAATGGTTCTTCAGAACCAAAACTAGCTGAATGGATAGGCAACTTCTCTGACATTACTTTCAAAGGGCATTCTTCAAGTCAAGAGAAAAGAGAGGAAGCCAATATGAAAAGACCTGTTCTATAACAGAAAACAAGCTACCTCCATTTCTAGTGTCTGCCAACACAGTGATTTACACAAGCAAAGTACACTGCTCCTCACTAGTCTAACAGTTCAGCAGGCCTTTAGTTTGCCTTTGGCAGAATTATTAAAAAAACTGATACCAACTTCTTTGAGAAAAAAACTGGTACCAGATCGTCTTTGAGATCTGTTTAGGTTTTAGGTCTATGATTCCAGAACAGAAGTAGTAGATTTTATGTGACTTGTAAGTATGGTAGAAAGCAGACTGCCCAATTAATCTCAATGGACATTCTCATTCCATTTCTACCAGAAGAAATGCACAAATGTTCCTTTTCTTTTTCATGGTTTCCTTCAAATGAAGATAAAAAGTATCTAAAAAAAATAAGAATTTGGCTCAAAATAATAATGCTTCATCAGTACACTGCAGATGCTGGAAAATAAAGTACAACTTTGATGTAATTGGGTTACAGTTGGTACCAGTATTAAAGTATTTTATGAAGACTTAATTTCTCAGGACCACCACCATTTTCATTTCTACCCCTTTCATCCCAACCACTCAAAATTAACATTATATTGAAATTCTTTATTTCAACCCAAAATCTTAGTGCAGTAGGTCATACCCACCCCCAACAAAGGAAAAATATAGAAAGCCTGAATGAGTACATAAATAGATTCTGGAAGCTGACTAAGCTAAACCAAAAGCAGTACACTTTTTTCCTGCAATGAGAATCTCCCCCATGAGCAGGTGGCTATAAATGCTTTAAATTCATATTGTACTTTAGTCCAAAGTAACCGTGCCACATTAACAAACCATAGTAGCCCTATATTTCTCTCTCGAGGAGACAGGTGGGGTTTTGTTAAGTACTTTTTGCATTGAAATGGTGATGTTCTTATCTTCAGGCCTGTCAAAATCAATACATCTTTTCCAACCCTCTTCGCTTAATTGTTGAGGGTTCTATCTTTCTCCTCCAATTAAAGCAATATGTTCATCAGTTTTTCACCCAAGTATTCAGCAGGTCAATACCACATGCACATGTGCTACAGCACTCCTAGGCGCTGCTTGTCAGGGATAGAAGAATATGGGAAAGGGAGGGTTAAAACTGTAAGAGCTTTAAACTGGCAGAAATACACAAGAACCTTGCATACCCCTTGCTCATGTTCACATTAACATGGAATAATCAGGAACAAGAAGGGTTTGCCCTGCTGAGCTATAGTTCTGTAGTATGGGTGTTTTAAAACTGGAGGCCTCTCATGGGGAAGAATCATAGTAAACACGGTGAAGAGGCATACAATCAAGTTTTTAAAAAGTGACTGGATAAACAAAACCACTAATGAACTAATTAGATAAATCATTCACTAATAAAATTGAATTGTAACATAGGTAAATAAAATATGCAAGTAAAAATCTTCAGAGAGAGTTTTCTGTGTCGAAAGAGAAAAGTACCTTCCAAAGGCTTAAAAAAAACTAGGCCCCATAAGGCAGTCTCATATTAAACTGAGCAAACTCCAGAGTGCTTCCACCAAATAATCACATGCAAATCACCAATGATATAGAAACAAATTTTTCTTTAATTCAGAGAGCAAAAAATTAATTAAAGGGGTGATTTCTACATACTGTCAGTGTATTTTGCTGCATGCAATGTTTAAGTAACCAAAAAGTAAAATTTATGGAAGTACATAGGAAGCAATAATTCTGGAAATGTTATAAGACACAATATTCAAATAACTGACAGGAAATTTCTTTCTTCATAATACTTATTTTAATTTTTAAAAGACTACATTCATTCATTGAAACAGATTTTGGCAGCTATCATTAGGCCACTGCTTAGAAAAAAAATAAGCTATTCACCTAAAAAGCTATCATTCTTTTTTATGAACCTTCTCTAGTTCACTCTTCAAGTGCACTTAAGTGTTGTGGCATATCAGATTAATCACTTTTTTTAAAATTATGTTTTAACAGGACCCTCACACTTGAGGTATTTCTATTATAAACCCACCTTTATATTTTTATCATGAACAAAGATACAATTTTTCATATTCAGTTTTAATGCAGTAAGTAGCTATTTACATTCGGTAAACTTGAACAGAACTGGACAAGTATTAAAAAAGTTCTGCACACTGTATCACATGACAAGTGAATGGCTGAAACCTGGTTGAGTTAAAACCTATAAAGGAGAATATAGTTATATATTTTTTAATCAGAGGATAAGTTAAAAATAACTTAGTTTAGACAATGAAAAACATTAACATGTAAATGACTAAAAGCAATTTTACGTACCGAATAGCTTCTGCCATCTTAGTGCTTTCCCTTTTTCTATCATCTGTTAAACGTCGTATAAAATAAATAAAATCAAGACCACAGCAGAAGACACTACCAACTGCACTGAACAGCACAAGTTTACTGTCATCTGCAGCTGCTGTACTCAGTGCACTTTGGACTTCCTTCATAACCTGAAAATCAGCAGGAATTAAATTCGTCAGAATCTTTTTATTACGTTATTTAAAAGTAACACACTCCTCTTCCTTTTTGACAGATCTGAGTGAACTGTTACATTCCTGCACATTTCCCTAGGAACTGGGAAATTTGCAAATTCTGCTGCAGGTCATGTTCTGAATACATTTAAATTTTTCATTGTCCAAAGATAAAAGAGTTAAATAATATACCTTAAACACAATTTTGATCAGCACAATTGTATAAGCTAAAATAAAGCAATCATTAGGAGATCTAGTAGGTTTTGTCTCCACGTATAGCATTCATTCAGCATTTCTATAATTTGAACAGCAGGTGGCATATGCAACCAGTTCAGAAAAAGAACTTTAATTTAGTATAAAGTTTGTGTTTCATATTGCACTTAAAACCACCAAACTATGTTATGAAAGATAGAAAATCTAAATATTCAGCCAAATAAACAATATTCAGCCAAATTCAGTTTTTAAGAGGCAAGAAACTAGTATATATCCCAATGTAAGCTACTACAAATACACTAATGCTGGCACTTCTAGAATTCAGTGAACCACCAGTAGGTTTTTAATTTTTTTTTTTTTATCAGAACTTAATATTATTTTAGCAATAGATGTTAAATATATATGTATATTCAAAGCCCAACCCTCTACAGCGTCTAAAAAAGTAACAAACACACTAACCTCTGGATTTAGCGAATTGTTCTCAGATGATTTTGTTGATAGCAAAATGTGTGTGAATCCATCTTGTTTCCTGACAACAATGTCTCTGTACCGGTAAGCACTTTCTGTTTGTCTCACACTGAAGCGTAGCCTCTTATCAAAAGGCTGGTCTCTCCGATCATCAATAAATCTTCGTTTGCTGGCTGTCACTCCTGTTACAGATGTTTGGAGGTTGGTGGTACCATTGGCTGCTAATGCTTCCATAAAAGTGGATGTACCTGTAAAAGAGTTTGAAATAGCATTCCATTAAGTCCTGTTTGCTTAGTTCAGTACCTGGGAAACCCCTATTGCCATGAAACCGTGTCAGTCAAAGCATACCATGAAAACACACAAGAAAACAAGAACCGTTTTTTTCTCTGCCACTTCTCTGGATGTCACTAGAGCACTAAAAAAGGTACAGCTGTGCAAGAAAACCACAACTGAATGCAAAATGCAAAAAGTATGAAGGCACCTAAATAGTGAATTTTACAGCTATTAAAGCATTTAAAATGGAGAAATGAGCCAATCATCCGTATCTGATAATTCCTAAGGGATATAGATTCTTCTTGAGAGTTCTGCTAGTATCACAATTAACACATATTTAAGAATACAGAGAAATTATATAAGGAAGCACTAGCTAAAGCAATTTGCTTTTCCTTTTCTCTGTAAGTGGACCAACATCTTCAAAGCCAAAAAACAAAGGAGAAAGTGAAAGTTTTTGTTTCTCCTGACAAAAATGACTACTTCAGTATAATCAAACAGAGCAGCTGGCTTAATAAGGCCAAATAAGGAATGATAATCTTTAAAGGAATGTAGAAACTGAGGAACATAGAACATGTTCTTAGTGAAAGAGAGACACTTAAACAACCACTGCCATCAAACTGACGCATGTAATGCTTGGCTTTTCTGATCTTGCTCAAAGTGATTTAAACTTGTGAAATTTGAGGGGATGCAAGTGAATAGCTCCACACCATATGCTGCAAAAGGTATCAGGTTCTTCTACATTCCATTTTAGAAATTGCATGATGAATAATTAGCCTTTGTAGGAGATGGAAGGGAAGTTAGGAGAGATTCCCATGTCAAATAAATCAAGGGATGTTTTTCAGCAGATAATTTTGTTTGCATATTGCACATTTGAAATCTCAAAGCTGAAACTTTAGGGACAGGAACACTGGAAAGGTATACCACAAGTTAGCATAACAATCTGAAAGCTTTTTGGTATTTTCTTATTTAAACTATGATAAGAAACTGTATGTCAAAATATTTAAAAACTATGTCCCAGATCCCACAAAAGTACCCACAGGATCCATAATTACACAAATTATAGTCTCAACAGGAATAGCTAAAAAGAACCTATAGACAAGTTAATAATAAAAACTCAGTGGAGGATTTTATTTAATCCCTGAAATTTCCTTTGGAATAATTCACTGTATCTGAAGTAGCAGTTTCCCATTGGGTTTCTTACATTTCTCTTTCAGATGCACAGATCCTTTGAAAATAAATGGAGAACACTTATGAAAATTGCAAATAAAAATCCCTCCAACTAAAAAATTCAAAAGATGATTAATTTTGTAAGCTGCCTATCAAAAGTGCTATTCAAATAAAACATTGTATTTTAATGTCTTGCCTTCCCCATTAGCAATCTATACACCTGTCCTAGTAACACTTTGTGAAGAAGATAAAGAGAATTCAAGATTTCTTCCCCAACTGTTCTAAGGGACGATACTGAAAAAATGAATTCCATTTGTGGACTATTCTTACAAGAGAGAGTAATAAAGTGATGTGGAAAATGAATATTTTATACTGTTTCACAACACACACATTTGTTTCTCTGTTTTCTACAGTTTATCACATTTTTGTTTCAACAGAAAAAAAGTATGAAATCACTTGTAGAGGCTTACTTCAGCTTCTTCCCCATCTTTTAAAACACCCTATGGTGATCACAGTTCTACAGACATTTCAGTGGTGAAGTTGTAAGAACAAATTTTTATCCCATTTTCATTAGGAATTCAAATGAAGTGGCATGAGTATTTGCAATGGCTGTCTTCAATATGAAGGGGAAATCAATGCAGGATAAATCAGTACAACTCAAATGACTTCTACTTTCTAAATCTCAATGTAAAGTTTGACTGAACTTGTCCTACCAATGGTTAAACACATGAAAATCCAAAGAAGATGACAGAATTAAAAAAACAAAAGATTTATTTTCCTATCAAAAATAGCTTTTGACATTCAAGAGGTAACATCTTTTAAAAAAAATCTTTAGCAATGTAGACTGACTAGTGTCAGAATAAGATAAATAAGAATGTCAAAGAGCAATTCCTATGCTTAATAACAATAGACATTAGCAAGTTATACATATTCCACAGTGCTGGATGATAACTAAGGTTTAAAATCACAAAACACAGAGAACTGGGCCACTGTACTTAAATAGAAAGGGATCCATGTTTTAACAGTCCTCTATTTTTAATCTTTTAAAAAAATCCCCACTCTCAGAATTATAATGGACTAGGACAACAAACTCTCTGGCTTCAGGAAAAACTGTATTTTTTCACAACTGCTGTTCAGCAGAAAATTGCCATCATTGATTAAAAATACTGGTTCAGGATCTATTAAAACTTGTTGGTTATAGATCACCACCACAATGTCCACTTGGATTTTCTGCACCTTGAGACGGAAAGCAGTTTTTCTCTTGGCTTTTGACCCTGAAACTGAAAAAATGGATTACAGAAATTCTGGGTAAGGCCGTATTTCATTCTAAGTAAAAACAGGCAAACATTAGTCCAGTTACACCAGAGTCCTGAAGTGGCATTAGCCATCTGCTGTAGCAAATAGGTATAAAGGAATTAAGCATGTAAACCACAGAAAAATCTTTGAGTTATATTTACAAAATTAAGGTAAGATTTTTTGAGGTCATTTAGTTTCAGGTTGCTTCATATCATAGCAGTATTTTAAACAATTTATAAGGAAGTTATTTGATAACAAACAGAAAGCTTTTGTTATTTCAGTCTTCACTGGATACACTATTAGTTCATGATCTTATACAAAAGGGCTGGGGTGGAGAGGAGACTTGAAAAAACTCCATTTCCCAAGTCCCTTATTAATTAGTGAAGAATTACTTTAAAAATTTAACCCTTATAAAGATAATCTTCTGAACACAAGTCAAGCATTAACCAATGCAGTGTGGGATCTTCCCAATGACAGATCTAGACTGCTGTGACCCTTCTGTTCAAAGTCCTGCCATATGAATGCAGAGTGAAAATAAAACCATTTATTCTGTTTTGTGGCTGCTATTCAGAACCCTGCAACCCAATAAGTTACTATTTCTGTGCAATAGTTGCTGCTTGTTATAAAAGCTATGAGCAGCAGTTAAGGCAAGCACTAGTATAATTCAAAAAGGAGGAGATCACAAAATACAGAAGTTAGAAAGAAGCATAAGTAGCAGAAAGCAGCCACAATGTCTTCTCTATTTCTTATTCCCATTGTACCGCAACCAGCAAGCTCTGAAACAGCACAAGGAAGGAAACTCCTTTTGTACTTCTAGGAGTGAGCAACTGAAACATCAGATGCCTGCTGGCAGAGAGTGCTAAAAAAACCCACACACAGTTTATCCAAATCCCAGTATTTTTTTCTGCCATAGCAGCTACTGGGCCTTGCTAATAGAGCCCCTCCCCCCAAAGTCCTGATTAAATGAATACAACACACATACATAAAGATGCAATAACAATACAATGAAGAACTAAATGACCCAACTTTTTACATGGTAATTTTCAGTATATGCATACATCCGTAAGCAGGTATTTCCAAAGCTTCACTCCTAAAGGGCCATTTCTAAGAGGCCGCTCCCTGTGTGGGGTCAAAAGGGTCTGTGTGTTGCATTTGGCCTGAGGGCCACATTTTGTGAACCCCTGTACTAGAGAAATGAAGGGGGTGATTTTCAAAGATACAAACAGATGTGAGATTGCAGAAAAATCCACCGACTTTCGGTGGAAATTAGGAATCCAAATTCCCTGTGCGCCTCTCCTCAAACTAAAGGGAACTGAAATGATCATTGCCCCCCAACTCTGCCCAGAGTGCCAAAGGGGCTCCATATGTCTCTAGCTGCAGTAGGAGTAATGAGAGGGAATGGTGCTCAGGTGAAAGCCTGCCAATTGAAAATTAAGCACTTGCGGGCTGTGCCAGTTGGACAGTCCTGCTCTAGGCCAATGTATATTAGCAACTCATAACCTTATCAGAAACAACCAATTAACACTTTTCCTGTTTTGTCTTGAGTAACTATATTTACATTTCAATTTGTGAAGTGTTTTCCCTATATAGAACAGCATGGTGCAAACACAGAAGTAATATTTTGCAAAACAAAACTGGCAAGTGTTGTACGTGAGTATTGTCTTTATACACTGTTTCCCTTTTCCTGCTTATTCTATGAAGATGGAATGATCTTTAGGATTGAACGCTTTCTTCCTGTCTTTCTGTAAAGTATTTGAGCCCACAGGGCTGCAGTCTTAAGAGATGGTACAGTAATGCTAATGTCAACCACTTTCAAGTATTTTTTTCACTTGTTAACACTTCTTGAAGTTACTGTGCATACTTGCACAGATTCTTGATGCTGACTTCACAAAGCACTCTGTCCATATCCTGTCTGCACCAAGAAAGTGATACTTTGTGTATCCTCCAATTTGTCTTAAAAGAAAGTCCCAATTATTGTAATACTTGCATTTCAGGATTAAACTAAGTTGATAGTTTTCCTTTTATATTATTAAAAAGAAATGTGTGTATGTACAAATAAAGAGATATTTACACAACCTTTTATTATATATATTTGATAAAAATAGTTTTGTTTTGTTCTGGAATAACAATCAGATACAATTTGCAGGTTTGTACTATGCCTCTATAGATCCTGCATACAAATACTGATCTGGTGCACAAAACAGCCATGCTACCAGCAATCTTTTCAAGAGACTCATGTTAAACTATAAAGCTGCAAACAAGGAAAAGAAAGATGCCCATCTGCTCTCTGGCTATAGCTCCTTCAAATTATTCAAAACTGAATATTGTGCTACACTGTCAATATACACTCAGGATAAATTTTGGGATAAAATGTTAAGATGCATGTGCAGAAACTGCATTTATCCAAATGAAGCTGCCCATTTCTTAATTTTTAAAATACATTTTGGTTTAAATGGGAAAATCCTAAACATTCCTTACTGCACACTGGAACAAATTTCTTTGGGAACATTTGTAAAAAATGGCAACCATATGCTATTATAACACAATCAATCTCACACTGGTCAGATGATTTAAATTGGCCGCCTCCAACTTCAATTTCTGTGGGCCTTGACAGCTCCCACCTCTCTGCCCCTTCCTCTTTGGGGAAGAAGTGGTGTTGGGACAGCAGGGACAGTGAGATACTGGTAGACAAGAATACGTGTCCACACATTACATTTGGCGTGGAAAGCCTTCCCAGGACAAAGAAATTGCTGCTTTAACAGGAACAATTTTTTGTTCCAGATCTGTCATTTTTTCTTCATTTTTTAGTGTGACATTGGGCCGTTTTTTAGTGTGACAAATGTGTGGTTGCAGGTAGTTCTTCCTACCAAAATGATGAATAAAACAGCCCTATAGAATAATTTTCCTCAAGACATGTTAAAGTATGCACAACATATTTTTATTCTGTTCCATCCAATTTACATTCCCATGGCATATAAAATCATAGAAAATTTGGGTTGGAAGGGACCTCAGGAAGTCACCCAGTCCAACCCCCTGCTCAAACCAAGACCATCACTAACCAATTCTTCCCCGCCAAGGCTTTGTCGAGCCAGGCCTCAAAAACCTCCAGGGATGAAGATTCCACAACCTCTCTACGTAACTTGTTCCAGCGCTTTACCACACTTCTAGTGAGAAGTTTTTCCTAAAATCCAACCAAAATGTCCAACCTAAACAACCCTAAACTGCAACTTGAGACCACAGCTCCTTGTTTTATCAGCTGTCACCACTGAGAACAGTTTAGCTCCATCCTCCTTGGAACCCCCTTTCAGGTAGTTGAAGGCTGCTGTCAAATCCCCTCAGTCTTTTCTGCAGATTAAATAAGCCCCATTCCCTCAGCCCCTCCTCAGAAGTCATGTGCCCCAGCCCCATAATCATTTTTGTTGCCCTCTGCTGGACTCCCTCTAACTTGTCGACATCCTTTCTGTTGTGTGGGGACCAAAACTGCGCACAGTACTCCAGATGTGGCCTCACCAGAGTAGCTTAGAGGGGAATAATTACTTCCTCAATCTGCTGGCAACACTCCTGCTAATGCAGCCCAGCACGCCGTTAGCCTTTTTGGCAACAAGGGCACACTGTTAATTCGTATCCATTTTATTGTCCACTGTAACCCTCAGGTCCTTTTCTGCCGACAGCAGTGTCTGGAGTAGCGCATCTGGAGTAGCGTACAGGTTTTCCTCACTTTATGTGGGTTCTGTATGTATGAATTCGCTCTTATGTGATGACCTTTTCTATATGAAAAATTTGTTATATGTGAGGTAAATTTCACTCTTATGCAACTGGTGTGGTGGAAGCCTGAAGACAGCCGCTTTGTGCAGTGCATTGTGGGAGTGACGCACACCAAAATATAGTCTCCTGTGTGGATCTGTGCTCCTCACTCATCGCCTGTGACATGGGTTTCTGTAGTTATGATAATACCCTGTGCTTGTGTGTACTGTCTGCTGTTGGTGAGTACCAAAATTGTCTGGGAAATGTGGTAGAAATGGGTCTGGGGGTCAGTACAGTCGAGGTCTTGGAATGTATCCCTATTTGTTACATTGTAAAGTAGGTTCCCTTTATGTGAATTTGAGTTATGCTCTGTTTTCCAGGAATGCATGTGCAGCATAAAGCAAGCAAAACCTGTATTCCACACCAAAATGCAGTGTTACAAGTGAAACTAGCTAAAGTGAAACTAGCTTCTCTCCCTGGTATGATATCACAGTATTAATAGAGCATATCTACAACTTGCAATGGTACAGTTTAAGGATGGCGGTACAGTTGGCTGTCTTCAATTTTGTAAGCTGTAGGCCAGTGGTGCTCAACCATGTGGCCCCGTAGGCCAGATCAGTGACGTGGTGCCCACCTGTAAGCCAGGCCAGCCCCCAGCCTTGCGTGCTGGGTTTGGGTCCTAGGAACCCGGCATCATCCCCTCCTGTCCCCTAGGTGCCAGGATTGGGACCTGGGGGCCCAGCCCTACACCCTCCTGCTCACTATGCACTGGAATCAGGCCTCATAGTCCTGGCACCACCCCTGCCCAGCCTGGCATGTTGGGATCAAGTGCCACACCCAGTTCTCAGGACCCCTTATTGTAGGCTTTCATGATGTACTTGGTGCTTAATGTCAAGGGTGTGGCATGGATAATGTATTCTGTCTCTCTCTCTTTACCAGAATGGAAGTTAATCAGAATTTCTCTGACCCCGACACGTTGTTTCTTACTGCATACACCTTATGCTGATTTTTCTCTCCTAAATTTAAATACATTTACCTCAGTTTGGGCATTTTAAATTACATAAGTGGAAACAATAAAATGAAAGTTACATACTTGTTATATTTGTCTTATCTACAGTACTTTGGATTGATCCTTTTTAAAATTATGCTGAATTATACTCATAGAGATAGAAGGGCTAATTTTATTAATGAAGTTAGGTAACATGCTTAAAAACAAATCTGTGACTGATTTTGCTAACTCAGAAGTAGACATTTGCACTGTTACGTACAAGCTAGTGATATTTCTACAAACTGTCTTAGTTAAAATATTCAAACCACCATACAGTGTTAACTTTTTATCAATGCCAGTAAGTAACACTGGAAGGTTTTTGCCTCCCTTTTTTTGGGTGTTAATTTTTTAGTGGGTTTTTTTGGTGAACCATACCAAACAACAGCTGAAACAACAAACTTAAATAAACTGCCAAAATACTACTTAATACAAAAAATTGTTAGTGTTCTAGTATTTTAGATTTTTATTCAAGATGACTGCAAACTTGCTTTTGTGGCATGGCTAGCAATACAGAAATCTCACCCCAGTTTCAGAAGTATATACTTTGGTGCATATTTAAGTTATTTATAAACATTTTCAACATTTTTGTAAAACTCATATCTGGGTAAAGGAACCAAAGTCATCATTAAAGGAGCTCTTAAAGCACCTCAAGCACCATAGAAGGCCTATCAGGAATTGCTGTTCAAAGAGGAGGGGAGGCAGGGCGCAAGGAGTATCCCAAAAGTGAAATCCCTCACCTCCACCCTCTGCAGAACCTGGTCCTATGTCAAGGACTTCTGTTCCACACCTATGTGAGTAGCACCTATACTAAGAAGATGTATTAGGTAAATGGCAGTTATATTTTCTGCTGTTTTTTGAATGCGGCTGAGTAGCTGGAAATAAGCAGGCACAACCAGCACCATGTTACTAGCCATTTCTCAGCAGAACCCCACTAAGTGCTCCACAAAGAACAGACTTGGAACTTCTGAATTACACATCTGTAGATTTTTAAAATCCAGTTTTTGATGCTACAACTTTGAAATATGCAACTATTTGGCCCTTGGAGATCTGAATAGTAAATGACTCTAAACTGGATGACACACATCAACTAGCAGTACATGTACAATATACCTTAAGAGTATGTAAACCTGCACTATCTGTATCCATGAGATTGTTAGAGACATATTAACAGACCAGAACTTTTGTTTCAGTGGTAAAATACTATAAAAATTGAGGCCGAGTGATTTGGCAGCTGGGTCTCAATGAATGCCAGTTCATGTGGTAATATATCTGGAGCTGAAAAGCGAGCCAAAATGAGTTTAAGTGAAGAACTAATGCAATGATAATAATGCTTGGTACATGCCACAATTTAAATCGTCCATGTACTTTCCCAAACATTAGTAAAGTACTCACTGATCATCACTGATTTCATCACTCGGGATAGAGCATACCCTTTCATGGAGAAATCTGTAGAAGGGAATTGGGGAAAGGAAACCCACTGAACTTCCTCTCACCAAAATTTCTCCATGTTGTTCCTTCAGGGGACAGTAGGAGTGGATCTCCGCTCACAACTCCCAGAACCTGAGCTGTCTGCATGGATGCCCTCAGCTTCTGCAGCAACCCTGGCCCTTAGTCAAGCCAGCTCCTTTGGAACCAAGTGGCCAGAGCTTTGTGTTACTGCCCGCTGCCCAGAACCATATCCAAAGCAGTGCCCATGTGTTTATGTGGGAGCTACAGAAAAGTATATGTGAGAGTATGTGCGCATGCATGTATGTGCGTTTTGTAAGTCCCTAATTGGTATTCAGCAGTAAAGATGCCAAAGTGGGGAAAGGCACATGGTTCAGATACTGCAGTAATGGTTAAAATCCTTTCTTCACAGAAATGAGGGTAAAAATAGGCAGGGAGATCTAGGGGCAAAGATTTTACAGACACGGGACAAAAATGATTGATATGATTAGATTTTACTATGTTAACACATCACCCTCCACTTTCCCCTGCCCTACCACCTCAGGGAATATGCAGTGTAGATATATGCTGCTGGTGACTTCCCTGAGTCCAAAGAGCAAGGCAGTATCCAAGCCAGGACAAGAAATCTGTCTTCTAATCCAACACCCTAGTCTATTTCTCAAGCAACTGCTGATTTTGTAGACTGCTGGACTCTTTTCCAACTACTGTATGTATCTAAATTAAAGATGTACCAACTGGCAATAATAGCTGAAGAAATGCAGAAGAAACGATAAAGCAATTACCAAAAGCTAAAGGCAAACAAGCAGGTTTTGCACCGTGGGCAAACCCTGTGGGAGAGTGGTGAGGAAGAGGGAGCTTCCAAGAGCCAGGGGACAGTGTGTGTGGGTACAGGAGTCTTACCCATGCTGTGAACTCCAAAAGGGTTCTCAGCTGCCACCGCCAAGTGCTCTGCTAGCCCTTGCTCTTGCAGCAGTAACAGCACAGTGTCCATGCACTGGCTGCTGCTATAAGAGCAACCCTGTGGAGGTGCTCTTGCTGCCGGGTCACAGACTCTGTAGGGGTGGGAAGGTGGTTCTGGCACCTGGGACTGGTGCCCCTCTTGCCTACCCCTAGTTACGTCGCTGCCTAAAACCCCTAGCATTTTAAAGGAATAACTGATATTAAGCAATAAAAATGTACAAATATGAAACTTTTGTGTCTGACCAGTTCAGATTACTACTAAAGAACGTTACCTTGCAGAGATACATGTGCATTGTTAAAAAATCAGGAAACTACAAATGGCAGAGGAAAAACAGGAGCTAGAGCAAATTCCATAAAGAATGAGACAAATGAAACAGGTTAAGCACCCATGGCGATGGGTATTAAAAATTCAAGACAGTTTTTATATATAGTGTCTAAATCCTTAGTACAGACAGGGCCAACCCTGACACTTTGTACATCACCGTGCAAAGCAGGGTGGACAGCAGTCCAAATGTAACTTTTGCTGGTAGCATTTTTAGGTGGAGAAAAGATGGTAGGATAAGGTTAATATGATGCTTTAAAGGGGGAAGTAGGAACAATTTGTCTAGCAGGAAGTGAAAATGATGCAACTATCATTTTGAAATTGGTGAGAATTTTGGCAGCTGAAACGCAAGTAAGTTTCGACAAGTTTGTTGCTGGAAGGCAATGGAGACTTGGGGTTCTAAACCTAATCATTTAAAATGGAAAGGGATTTAACAGCTTTGTTGGGAGTTTCATAAATGCATGCTGGGATTATCAATAACTCACACAGCAGGACTTACAAAGATATGTAGGCCTTGCGTAGCCGCACATTTAGTACGTGTCTATAAGGCTACTTTTTGTTCTGGGAAAGAATTAATGGAGAGCAAGCCAAGGCACCAAAAGACTGAAAGAATGAAGCCTAGAAGTGAGACATAGGAATTACTATTTCATAATGTAAAAGATGTATAGGCATAGTTAACAAGATTTTCAGTGTATGTATATTTGTCAGCCTGATTTTCATTTAGAAACAGTTTCAAAATGTGGTACAGATGAGATAGAGATGATGGATGAATTAAATGACTGCTTCTTGAAACTTGTCAGGGACCCACCTGTCCAGATCAGATTCCAACTACTGAACAGAGAAGAATAAATAAATTAGAAACAGAACAGAGTCAAGTGGCCACAATATGATTAAATGTGATGTGGAAATCAAATTTATTACTATTATGGGAAAGCTGCAGAATTTTAAATAATGGTGCATGTGAAAGGATATTACACAAAATGTTTTTAGACAAATATCAGGTACCCCTGGTAGGGGGATGAAAAAGCCAGACTAAATTTAGATGATAATTAAAATAGTTTCTTCAGAAGTGAGATGTAGCTTCAATAAATTCCACATTCTTAAACAGGACAATAAGGAACTGAGGGGAAAAATAGAATATGCTATACTTACAAGAAAATAGGAAGTAAAGAACACTGGGAAGAATACAGGGAGATGCTAAAACAGATAAAGAAGGGTATTAGAAATGCAAAGTAAAACTTTGAAATTTACATAGTAACAGATGCTAAACACAAATTATTTTTCTAAGTGATACAAAATAGGAGATAATGTAGGAAGATTAAGACTGACAACAGGAGAATGAAATGGAATATAAAGTTACATATGCAAATAAAACAATGGACTGGTAAAAAACAAAAACAAAAAACAACCCTGACATGCCATAAGAAACTAAATATAAATATACTGTGGACAATTTATGAAGACAACAAATGACAAGCTAAAAAGGCAAAATTTCTGATGTATAGCATGACTAGAAGCATACAAACATGTCATCCTGAATGGAAAAATTGGCAATCGCTGGTATATATAAAGTAATTGAGATTCTCTCCACAAGCAAGCTTGCAGAGTGTTTTGAATAATGAAATTCTGATTATAATAATTTCAGCAAGAGTAGAGAAAGTGCCCTAAAAACTCTGCAGTTTATTTCTGGTTTCAGGATTGCTTTCACAAAATTACAGTTAAAAAGAAGTTCTGCTAAGATTAAAACCTACTGGATCCAAAAAAAGCCATCAAGAACAACACCCAAGAGACCCATCTTGGATTCAGTAGAGGACTGTCATCCTTTACAGCAGTTCATTCACTATTTGTCATATGCTTTACCAATATTTTTGTACATTTACACCATTATATGCATTACATCCGTTTTCTCTACTATATCTTCAACTTAAATGCATACTCCAGTTTTTGTTTTTAAATACTTTTTAGAAAGCTTCTCCTATTTTGGTCTGTATAGAAATCTGAAGTCCTATGGTTAGAAACCCTTCTCTGTTTCAATGACAATGTTTCCATAACTTAACATATATTCTCGAGTTTAGCATTGATGTTCATAATCTTGCTGACAAGTGGCAGATAACTAAGGAACAAAATTTGGCCAACGTGAAGATGTGTTAGAACAGGTCTGACTTCAGTAGGCAGTACCCAGTGATCCACATTTAGACTGAGGATGGTATATGCAACATAACTAGATTTTGCACGAATCTATGCAAAGTAAGATCTGTACCTGCTCCGTTTTTCCAGTGAACTGCTTCCTTGCCCTTATCCGTAGCATTTGGTAGATTTTCCCTTATAAGCAATGGCAGTGAAACGGTAGCATAAAAAGTGGGACTATTCAACCTGAAGGAACAGATCTATTGCTTTGGTTTGTTAGCTTCCCAACATTTTGTTTCAGTAGTTTTGCTCCCAATCCTAATATGTTTTGAGCAAATATTGCCTTAGTGTACATACCAGCCTGCATATAAAAGAAGCACCTGGAAAGCAAGACTGAATTGTCATGGTGGTGTTCTGGGTCTCAGGAAGAATCAAAGGAACATGCAACAGACTTGAAGGCTCTTCTGTATATGAGGTCTTCAAAACCCTGGGTTTAGTCTTGTAGTTCTATAGTATACTTGACCTAAAATAGCCCGCAACTGGAAGTCTGGGGGAGAAAAGGGTTTAACTGCTGCTAAAATAACTATTTAAATCTTTACTCTAATTTTCTTTACTTTGGTGGCTTTTAATAACTTTGAGAAACTTAAGGAACTGAATGAATGCAATGTCTACAAAGATATTTTTATTTAGTTACGTAAAATTATCAAGGGATTAAATAGTTTTTACTTCTGCATAATTAAATGAAAATTAAACTACATACAACTCCAACTGAGAAAGATAAAGGTAATGAGGAAAGATAGTCCTACAATACAGATTATTAAATACATGCTTAATAAAGGACTTTACTCAAGTATGTAAAACCCCTCATCATGGACAACTCCAATTCAAATTATTATCTTTAACCCAGTACTGATGATGGAATAAGATCAATTCAAGTGGTTATCAAACAGTAAATTTGAATCACTGATGTACAAAAAATGCTCACTGTTCAAGGCTTCAAAGATAAACACAAAGCCCTTATTAAAAACAAAACAATAATCTGAAAGCAATAAACTGCTAGGGGAGAGAAGACTGTAAAATTAAATAGTAGGTGAGGAGGAAGAAGATGGATGAAATAGCAATATTATCCTAGTTATATGTTCTAAAAAATGGGAAAAATAGGTTTTGTAAATGAGCATAAAATACCTACAGTCAAAAGAGATAAAATAATGCTACACAGTAACATAATCCGTCACAGAATTTATGAAGTGATGCATGACAATTGTAAGTTCGGTAATATTTTCTTTTATTTGGCAGCTGGTGCCCCAGGAAACTCTGCATCAGAACTCTGCATTCGAGGAAGTGGTGCCATGCCACTTCGAAACTACCAAACAATCCTGCAGCAAACATTTTGCTTACTTTTCTTCGCAAATGCAAAGAGAATTTCATTTCAGTAAAAAGCAGTTTCTGCATTTCATTTTGTACAAGTTTGGACAATTTCTGTTCCAAAATATGTTTTTTGCTCAGTGGCACAAAGGACAAATTCAAATAAAGTGCAAAAAACACTGTATTATCAAATTTAATTTTCCACTGCTTAGTTAAAATACTATTGAAATTTCTTTGAGATCCCTATGTTCACTTCTATCAACAAAACAGAGGAAACAGAAATGAGGTTATACACTATATTTTCTGTTATAAAAGACACAGAGTGTACAAGATGCATTTCCTCCCTCAAAAAGGATAATATTATGGAAAAAAGTTTAATATAAATATGATTGAATTTTAGTCAACTCATTACAAAGATTTCAATTACTTTTTATCACGTAGCTTTGGAATGTAATATGCATCTTAAATTTAGATCTTGTTAGGAAAAAAAAGGTTGAATCTTTTCATCAGAAAGTAGGCATCACTGACATGTCTGCCTTTTTTTTACAAGAAGGACTTCCCATAAAACAATACTGTCAAGGAAGAAAGGAAGGAAGGAAATCATGTGACTTCTTTTTCAGTATGGAAAATTTTTCCTAGTTAAACGAGATGACACATGGCTTTGTCACAGGGCCTAAACAAACAGCAGCAAACTAATGTATAGATTAGGAATTACAATCTCAACCTGCTTTCCAAATTCACCTTTGTGGTACCAGGGCAGGGTCCTGTGGCAGGGAGAGAGCTGGAAAAGTTGCTGGAATACAGTTGCTGAAAAGTTCCTTGAACTGTGCTAGAACACAGTTTCTTGGTTATCAGACTGCCTTACAAAGAAGTAATCTCAAGATATAGGCAAAATATATGAGAAATATTTTGGTCTAATGAAGACTGCAGCAGATGAGGACAACATTCATGGGCTGAAAGGCTTGATCTTCAGATCAGCTTGAACAGCATTTAGTAGAGTGGGGATCAGAGGTACAGGAGCTTTATGCTACCTCTCCTATACTGATCTGAGCAGCTATAAGGTTCCTTTGTGTCAGGGGTGGGCAATTATTTCAGCTGGAGGGCTGCTTAATGAGCTTTGTTGAGCTGTCAAGGGATGCAACAGGAGCCCCGCCCCTTGACAGGTGCCCCATTCCCTGGTCACCATCTTGGGTCCAGAAGTCCCCTAGCCCTGACCCCTAACCACTGGAAGTCCCTCCCTTTACCCCCAGAAAGTACTCCTTTTGGGGGGGAGAGGTTGCTATCTTAGAACCTCAAACCTCTCCAAATCATATACTAGAAATCAAATATCTACTATAACATATTTTAACTTCATTTAAAAATATATTTTTGTCCTGATTTATGTGCGTTTGCATAGTGTATACAGAAGTGATTGCATTATAGCTCAAAATAAAGTCTTACTCCTGTATATTGCGTGTTGGGGGAGTGTGCGAGGTGTGGGATGGGGGAGTGAGAGGTATATATGTGGGTGTGTGTTTGTGGGGTTTGTGAGGGGGTGTGGCTGTCTGTGTGGGGGGCTGTAGGGTATGTTCAGGCTTGTGGGTATGTATCTGGGGGACAGTTGTGGAGAGGGGATGAGCAGGTTGTGTGTATGTGTGGGGTTTGTGGGGTGTGAGGGAGGGCTGGGGTATGTGGGGACCCCTCTACATATCCCCCATGGCGCACAGCCCCCACTGCTGGCAGCAGCAGCAGCAGCAGGTGGCAGGTCCTTGGGGTGTTCATGGTGTAATTTTAACAACTCTCTATTGCTGTGAGCCCCAGACATTCACTTGGGCACTGGAAAAGCGAAGAGACCTTTGAAATGGGGGGCTTCCGAAGACTTCTACACATACCCTACACTGCACACAAAACAAATGAATCTGTAAAAGATCAAATCAGATGAAGTCAACAAATACAAATCCTTACTTGAAATTGTAAGAAAGAGGCAGTGGTTTAAACATGTAACAAGGACTTGCAGCCTTACGAACACAATCCTGCATGGTGCTGTGGACGAATGAAGAGGAGGAGAAAGACCTAGTACTGCACATGAAAACTGTGAAAGCTTGGACAGTGTCTCTTGCAAAAAAATGCAAGACAATGTCTGGGTCAAGACTGGATTGTGGTAACAAGGCTGCCACAAGAAAATCAAACTTCACTAATGGCTTGCAATCCATTAGGTGTCGAAACAGTGGAATGCTTGCAGTACCCAATACGAGACCCATGCCATAAAATAATAAGTGATGGTTAAAATGGTTAACAGAGATCCGAAACGCTCATTATATGTATGTGTCTAAGAGAGCCAGTGAAGGCAAGGAAACTACATATGCATTTCACTTGACCTAGCAGCTAAAGAAAACAAAAGAATAAATATGTATTTCAAGAGAAACCTGTAAAAGGTATAGGAAGGATGCCCGGTACTGACAAATGCATCCTACTCACATTTCTCAAAACAGGCATCCAATGTCTAAGATGTTATAAATGTCTCAACCATTCAATGTATGTCTGGAGTTTGGTAAACAGACCATCACTTGCAAATTTGAAAAATTGTAAATTTGTCCTGCCGATAGACAAATACCCCAAAACAGGTCTAGTAACACCTCTGAGCATCCTGTTTGACCACTCAAAGCCTATCACCTGTAATTAACCTATAATTGTAGGGGCTACAGAGAAACACAAGTCTTCACACCTAGACAAATCTAAAACAGGAGCCAGGCAATTTAACAGCTGTGATATGATGGTCACCCTTTTCCTCTCTGTTTTGTTCAGACTTTAATCGGCAAACTATTAAGGAAAAATGCTTTGAAGCTATACAATTAAACAGTATTAAGCAAGACAGAACTGCCAGCAAGGTGTGTGCATTCCAGGGAAGACAAAGCAGACATCCTGCCACCCAGCTAATAAGTGAAGGATCCATGCTGTGAGGCTGTACAAGAACTGCTTCCTTCCTACACTGGGTAAAGATCTCTGCAGCTAAGATTAATAGCTTGTTGGTAGTTATTAAAGCAAGCCTTTCTGCTATTCATCGACTGAGTATTGTGTCAATTCTTAGAGCACTAGGTTTAAAAACCCACTTTTTAAGTGCAACACCTAGGACAAGCTGGACCACCAACATTAAAGACCAAATGGGACTAAAACTGACCGAGTGTACAAGGATTGCAAAAGACTGGGAAAAATGGAGAAAAATTATTGCTACATCAAAGGTGCCCCGATGGTTGGTCCGGCCTCGGGAATGACTTGACTTGGCACACCAGAAAACATAACATAGTATCTATGGTCATTTCTGAAAAGCTGACAGAAGGCCAAGTAAAGACATGAAAAATTCCTCCCTGCCTCTTATCTCATGCACAGACAGACGCAAGGATAGAATTGCTTATCTCACACCACAGCCACATATATGGTAGGGGAGTATAATTTTTAACATCAAGGCATCTCAAGATTTTAGCTTGTCAAGGTAAGTCCTAGATGAAGGCATCCACAGCATATTCAAAATACTTTTTTTTTTTTAGTGAATGTAAGGTTGCCAACATAAGGTCTCAAGCATTCTCCCTCCCATAGATCCATAATTGTCCAGAACAGCTAGTTAGGAGTGCAAAGTCCTCTCTGTTCTTATTCTGTGGTGTGAATTTTGCCTACTTAGCAGCAAACATGCATGAATTTAAAGTAAAAGAGCCCTCTCAACCAAGCTACTAAATTTAAAAAGTTAGAACTGCATTACAGATTATTTAAGAGAAACTTCTCTATATTTGTTATTACCTACTTTAAAACCTGCCTCACAAGCCCTCAGGATTCAACATGGGTGATCTACAGAATCCTCTCAATGTTATAAATCCTTTCCTTTTTACATTCTCCACCACTTATTCTCTGCTCTTTTTCACTGCAAAGGAGTTTGGATAAAATTTACGTTTGGTTGGGACAACTGTTCCTATGATTTTATGAAAAAGATGGATAGAATCCAGTAAGACTGATAGAACTGTCAGTTAAAGATATGATCTCAACTCAGTTTCCAAATATCCTCATTCACCGTATTTCAGAAGCCAAATCCCTTCTTACAGCAAATCCCTGAAATCTCTTTCCTATCCTTCTCTCTAGTTCTGGCATTCACTTAACCAGTGATTCAGATGACAGATTGGCTCCCTGAGACACACTGTTTGGAAACTGCTGCCACAGCCACATATTTCTAAAAGACATTTTCGCTTGAATAGACTACTGAGCTTGTCATGCATGTGATATTACTACGATGGCTCTCAATGGTCATCTTCAATTTTATTCTAAATTGTTCCAAAAAAAAAGAGGGGAAAAAGTACAAAAAACCAAGGAGCTCTTTACTTGCAGTGGTTTTAAATGCTTGTGATACAGTAAACTGAAGTAGCACATTTGTTAACTGCATACAGAGGTAAGTAGCTCATGAGCAGTTTCATTAAATTCAATAAAAGCATCTTGTGTAATACTTCCTCCCCCCCTCCCAAAATATCTAATCCTTGAGCCTTCCACAAGGCTCACTTTACAAATCAATTATTCTAAAGCTGATCAAAAAGTTGAAAGTGTATAATGTACTCACTTTCTCTCTCTGACACATATGCACACACAAAGCAGATTTGTTTAATATACTGGAAACTAACTAAACATATACATATATTTTTAATTTCCACTGCACACACGTACTATTTTTCACCCCAGACCTGGTAAAAACATTAGGTCTTATCCTGTTTGCTTTAGTTTCTTTGAAGTAATAACGTTAAGGTGAAGACTGTAGGCAGGGTTTCTCTGCCGTTTTCAGCGGACAACTGAAAGCTCTAAGTAAGCATCTCTTTCTTATTACCATTAAATGCTCCAATGTCTTTCTGGAAAATATTTTCATCACTGCTATAAAGTTAAAAAGTGGTTAAGCTATGGATAACTGCATACATTCAGACAGGCAAGGATTTTTTTTTCAATTATCTTCCATCAGACCAACTGCAAAGTTGGGGAGAGTTGTTGGATAAGCTTTCAGGCATCAAGTGCTCTTCCTTAGGTCTTCCCTGAGGTAAGCCTGAAAGTCTGTCCAACAGCTCTCCCAATTATAGATATACAAGATATCACAAAAAGTCTTTGCCTCTTGGATGTTTCCTGGACCGTCACAGCTACAACACTCCAACCCTACTATTGAAGTAGACACACATCCTTTATATACAAAAGAATAAAATAGTCAATAATGCAAGGACAGACATTCAAAATGCCTGAGCCTGAATTGATTCAATCTTTGCAGGTTAGTCTAACCTGTCTAGGCTGAATCAGTTTGTACACAGACAGATATTCCCTCTAGACTGAGAAAATGCAGGCATATGCCTGTAGTGGCACAGGCTAGAAGCTGGGGGGTGCTAGAGCAGCCCTTCATTCCCTTCCACAGTACTGAGCTGAGGGAGGCATGGCCAGGCCCTGGCAGGACACTCTGATTAGGGAGGGGTTCTCCCCCCCTTGACCCTGCCCAACAAGCCCAGCATTGGGAATCGATAACACAGTGTTTATCACCCCTAATTCAGTGTTTATCAGCCCATTAAGAAAACAACAGAGGGACATTACCAGCTACCTGTTGATACTCCCTTTGTCTCATCTGTCACAGCAGGGACCATAGCCAGCTTGTGGTCTGCTGGCTAATGCTGTGTGCCTGTGTAAGGCAGAGGGGACAGGGAGGGGAGGGAGGGAAGCCAGGCAGATGCCTGCAGCCACTTCCAAGCTCTAGCCATGGAGCAGAGGGGAAGGGCCAGCTCGATGTGGAGAACAGCCCCACTCAGCCCAGAGAGCATGCCACTATGCGGAGACAGTAGTATTCAATAAGCAAACAGCTTTCTTAAAGTTAAGCACTGTTTCTGCAGACCTAAATGTACCTAAGTGAAAGATGATTAAAAGAAACAAAACAAAAAACACCAAACAAACCAGTAAAACCTATCTGCATATCTAGCTTATCAGGTCCCTAGTTATATCTTCCAGCTGAGGGTCCTAGTAGGTGCGACTCCCTACAACTTCTCTGCAGGGGCACATTATTTCAGCTTGTCATCCTGGACAGCTCCTGAGAACCAACAGACCCCTCCATCCACACAGGAGGCGTTAACAGTTTAGCATTCTTTTGATCACCAGACTCCCAGCCTGGCAAAACAAAACTTGCATCTTCACTGGAGACAGGATAATGAGTCCTTGAAGTAAGTTGCTTCCCACCTGTCTTTCAAGTGTGCGCCAGGTTGTTCTTATCTGGGGAGTCAATGTTTCCTTCCTGAAGAGCCCGCAATGAAATCAAGATTATAAATATATAACAGATATTCCACTACCTCACTATAAACTGCATTCTCGCTCCCTTTGTCTCTCACCAATAACCAGATGAAAGCTTGTTGCCTACAAAAGTTTTAAGAAAATTCAAACTGCTTAAAGAATACAGACTATAGTAACAGTAAATAGTAAAGACAAAAGTATTATTAAATAACTAGTTACATGAAGCTAAAATATGGCAAGGGTTTTAGAAGAAGAATGGCAAGAGTTTGGAAATGTTATGAAGCATCCTGAAAAAGAAAAAAAATATATCCACACAAGTTTTAGACATAACACGTTTACAAAATGCTTTAAGCTCTAGGGTTTGAGGTATTTATACTGACTCGTATTGAATAAATTTATATGCTATCATGTTAAGCAAGTGGGCTCAATGTTTTTGGCAGGCATGCCACAAATTAAGCCCTATACCTTCCCAAGTGTCATACTGATCCCCTTTCCCCCTTCCCCTGCCTGACCTGCTGCTATGCTTTTTGCTCCCTGCCCTATTTGCATACATTTGAATAATATATAATAATGACTAAGTAATGGGAATAGGATAGTATAGAAAGGGATGTTATTTTGGAATCAATGTCTTTGACTTTATCCTCCCTGGCATCCTATTAGATTCAACTCTTATCTGCTCATTGCTTGGATTAACTGTATAAATCACCTGCATGTTGCTAAGGTGACATATTACCCTTTCTGGATTTGCCACTAGCTTTGCTATAACCATACAGAAATTCAATAAAGCATTAAAGTTTCTACCCTGCCTTTTAGCATTGCTCCTTTAAATCCTTCATGGTCCAAACATATACGAACTTCATTTGAGCCAAACCTGGTTGCAAACAATATAATAATGTAAATAATTAAGATAAAAGTGGGAAATAAACTGGCAACATGCTCCAAGCTTATCACACTTGGTGACAGGGAAAACATCCTCTTTTCTGGGTACAAATGATGCTTCTGCTGCGACTATATGTATGTTACATACTGTATCTGTACCTTGACTTTTTCCCAGAACCATCTTTATAATCTGTTTACTGAAGCATTGCCCTTTAGATTGCTTTTTCTCTTTTGAACATGGCACATCTGCAACAGCTGCATTGAATGGAAAACTGACTGCTGGGCTAGATATTTCCCAGTGAGAAGACTGGACTGAGTAACCAGGCCCAAAACAAGAGCAGGTCTCTTTACTATGGTCTCAGAACAGTGAGGAAGAGATAGAAAACTTCTGACAGACCAAATTCAGACTCTTAATTTCCCCTTTTCTAGGTGACAAGGACACTGAAGTTTCATTCACCAGAGGAAGCTACACCCTTTGACCGAGTATCACTGTTAGAAGAATTTCAAAAGGCATCCCTCTGGACTTCCCAAGACAGCTGGAGGAGGGGGTTTTTGACACAACCCTCCCTAAGGCTGTGAATCAAATTATAATTTAGCTGAACTAGAGCAGTAAAGATGAAGGCAACTGACTGCTCCAGAGCATCACCATCCAAATGAAGACATCAACTCATGCTCCTCAGAAGAGAACAAAACCTGCCAGTGGGAAAAATTTCGGCAGAGGACATTAATGGTTCAGTAGAACTTATTTTCTCTGAAGGGAAAGTTACCATCCTGGATTTACCCCTTTGGGGAAAGTTACCTTGTCTGAAGTGCAACTTTTTCCCTCCCAAGATCTCTGAGGGTGCCGAAGCTTCCCCCCATCCATTGCCCTTTACTACCATAAATAGTTCTTCTGACTCCCACATTGGCCTGCTTCTCCAGATTCCCCACCCAATCTCAGTTACTGCTGAGTTAGTTCCTTACTTGGGAGAAGACCAGGTTTCCCCACTTCTTCCTAAAACAAACATGTAGTTGGTTAACGAAGTATCCCTGTGAGCAAAAGCAATGCTCAGTTGATAAAGAGATGCAGAAATATCCTTTGAGCTGGCTATACTTTTAGCTGCCTACCATTGTGTAGGTGCTTAAACTACAGGCAGAGGGGCAAGCTCTCTTCTGCAGGCCAAGGAAAGGACATGGTAAGAGAACAGAAGTATTCCAGAAGAGTGGGAAGTGGAGCAGAGAAATATAATACAGAGACAGAAGTAGCTTGAAGAAGTAAAGTTTAAAGGGAAAAGGAATTCCTAACTGTCTGTCAGGGGAAGGAGAAACAGATGGTAGTAATGTGGTGATCAGATGTTTCCTAATCTAACCAGTTCATAGCACAGCTCCAGCTGCCTCTGATCCAGTTCAACATGGTGGTCTCAACACAGAAGCAGCAAATCATGGGACATGCCCCTCTCAGAGGACAATCTAGAAATAGTGCTAATTAAGGAGCCAAGTGGGATTGCTTTGTGCATTAGCAGTTATCATGCTTGGTAGTGAGCAGACCCCCCCACCTGACCTATGACACACTATTCAGGCCCTGCTCTGAAGACAGAAGGATCAATTTCCCCATGGCCTTTTCTATGATATACACTAATATAAATACAAGTTAATATTATTTACAACACTCCCAAAAATGAGAGCAAATTATCTTCACTTCACTAACAATGGACAAGGATTCACTCATTTTAGACGCCAAATTTGAGACAAGACCTGATTTTGCGCAGCTCTTAGCACTATTTACCACTGTGGGGTGCATCTATACATTTGTATTAAGGCAAAACAATAATCTCTGATGCTTACTGCATCAGTTTGTTGTTCCCAGGCACCACATTTACATGTGTGCCTGGGACTGCAGTATGTTGAGCAACCATGGCTGGCAGAGGGCCTGGGTGTGGTGGTGGGAGTGGTGTCAGGCTACCAGCCTGGGGCTGCGCCAACCCAGCTCAATGTGCAGTGGAGGGGCTGGCTGGGGCATG
>NW_017728992.1:48908928-48912594 GCF_001723915.1 Gavialis gangeticus | reverse complement strand
CAGTGGAGGGGCTGGCTGGGGCATGAGGGTGCTCCAGTGTGGGGCTAGCTGGCAGGCAGCCTCTACACTGAAGCACCGTTGTGCCCCAGCCAGCCCCACAAGTGTATACATGTGCACTGTTGTGCACAAAAAAATCTGCAACAGGATAGTACTTGTATTTTCCACAGCAGGATAGTACTTGTAAATATGCAGTAATACAAATACAAGCTCTATCCTGCTGCAGAGTTTATTAGTTTCCTGTGGCTTAATAAGGCCACATACGCAGACACCAAGACATTTACGGTGGAGCTAATTAGGCAACTGAAGTAAACGTCTCGTGTAGATGCGCCCTGTATATTTAAAACCATGGCTTCCACTGCCTTCAGCTGCAGTCATGGTGATTAGCACTTCTGTAAAACAGACCCCAGCACCTCAATTCATTCAGCTAGAAAACAACGAGGATACAAATAGGGGCCTACCTGTGAAGATAGTGGGATAAATTACTTACGCAGCATCACAACATTTTTCTTTCTAGTAGCTTCCCTATCTTATTCACTACATACCTTCCACAATGAATCCTAAGGAATACAGTTTTCACCACCACTAGAAAACCCATTTCATCCCAGAGCAGGTCTGTCATCAGTAGAGAGCTAGGTAGACAGCCTTCCCTAGTTCTTCATTTGATTTGGCTTGCTTCCACAATCTGGCCTGCAATTAACACCCCCATCTGAAGTTCTTCTTCCCTATATCTACTGCCTCTTGGATTTCATCTCCCAGTCCAGGTTCCTTATTTTAGTATCCTCCTGTAAGTAAGGAAAATAATGTGAAACAGATTCTTAAAATGGCCACTGGCTTGCTGAGAACTGGTAAGAAAATACAGGAAAACTGTTCCTTGAAGTGTGCCTGTTAGACACCTCTAACTGCTTAAAAACCTATTCTTAATTCCATATACATGATAAAAATGGAGTAAATCCCTCTAGTAGACAGACAGCATATATTGGCAAAAATCCATAAACCAGTGCCATGAATGGAATAATCTATAGGAAGACAAAAGTACTATTTGCACACATTTGGTTTCTTCATACTTCCTGCTAACATATCTGTGCCATTAAAACTTCCTAGTTTAGACCAGTCATACCCTAGGTCAGGGTTGTCCAACTGGCAGCCCACAAGGGATTAAACTGCAGTCCCCAAGCTTCTACCTACCCACTGCTCTTCCTATTGCTTCAGCTGCAACAGCGGTCAGGGTCTCTGGGCTCCCTTTGGCTTCCTCCCCTCTGCCCCAGTGGGTAGAGTGCTACTGAATGCTGCTTTGGGACCCCATGACAAGTTTAGGGCAAGGTGTGCAGTGCAGTGGGTCGAGATACACTGGGACACTGGAGTGGCCCTTGGGGACTGTAGCCCCCTAGCTGTTTAGAAATTGGACAGCCCTGCTCTAAGTACTGATACAAACACTTGTATGAAAGCAATTTCCTATGGAAATGAGTAAACTTTTCTGTTTTTAAAGAAAGGACTACAAATCAACTTGATTAGCAAAAAAGTGTTCATTATGGGGTTTTTTATCCCTGACACAATTTCATAATGTTGTTAATATTTTACTTTTGTCTACAATGATTAGGGATCTGTCTAAATCATGGTGGAAGTTCGTGGTGCAGCATTACCTCCAATCTTACTTTTTTCCCCTTTTTAACCCAATAATTAATGACACAGTTTTTGCCTCTTGGACGATCAGAAGCAAAGGGTGGGGCTGCTGGGGCCCCTCAGCCACTAACTAGGGGTGGTGGGTGGGGGGGAAGCCTTGGTGCAAAGAGCGAGATTAAAGACGCTGCTGCACTGCAAACCTCAGCTGTGATTTAGGTAGATCCCTAACAAGAATCAGAGCAAAAATTAAAGGATCAGAATTATGCAAAAAATACTTTAAGTGATTTTCTGGACAACCAAAAGGTCTGTCAGTTGAAGTTCACAGCTTTAGTTTTAGTCAAATTCACAATTCTTTAAGGGATGTGCTCTGTCAAAGAAATATGTATTTTAACTTTACCTGGGAATCCTGGTTACAGTTTAAAACATCTGCCAATTGCTGTAGCAAAAGCAGTCAGAGGAATAAAGGAGATCAACACACTAGGAGATGAAGGTTTTCTAGATTCAGACATATGACTTCTTTGGTACGCTGCTCCTTACCTTTGTAGAAATTTCAGATTGTGAAATTTTAAAATACTTTTGAATGAGTTATTTAGTAAAAGAATGTAAACAGCATCTAGTTGTCTAATGATATGAATTCTGTCATCCTTGTACTACATAATATTTTATAAAATGCCTACCTCCATGGCAGCTGGGGCACTGTATTATATAATAAAACAGAAAGTAAAACCAAAAAAGCTTTCTTTTCCTTTAAAAATATCTTAAGAAGATCCAATTAAAAGAACAGGAAAGAGAGACCGAAAGAAATGAAAGGTAATAAGCAGCAGAACAAAATACTTCTGAACCAGGTCTTGAAACTGTAGGAGGAGGAGGAGGGAGAGGCACAGAAGAGGTTTACTTCTAGGCACTGTAGTATTTGCTAGAATTTATGGCTAGGGACAGAAGTTACACATAAACCGGTTTAAGTAATCAGAAACTGGTTTAAACCTGTAGCAGAACAGCAATTCATTGCACTTCAACCACTTTCAAAATGGTGAAAACTGGTTTAAGATAAACATGGTTGGATGCAGTATCAGACTTAACTGATTTTGGTCAAACCAGTTTATGGCACTGCTGTCCCAGAGCCCCTCCTGGTTCAAGTTAACTCACAGTGCCCCAGCATCCCATGATGTTTTGCAGCCCTGGGCTGTGCAGCCTGCTCCAATGAGGAGGGTCTGCCCTGCCTCTCTTATCACTCCCAGGGGCTGAGAAGAGGGTAGAGGGAAAAATCTCACCCCTCTGGCCCAGCACCAGACCCCCAGCTGGGCGCTGCTGGTTGGAGGGGGGGTGGGTAGAGGAACCAGATCCTCAGCTGGGTGCTGCCAGCCTAGGGAAGGGAGGAGGAATCTGCAGCACTCTGTCCCTTAGAGCTGGGAGCCACGCCCCCTTCTCAGACTCTGGGCTGGCTGACAAGAGAGTGGGGGAGAGGAGGAAGAGGAGAAGCCTGCGCTTGGCTTTGGCTCGCCAGGAACCATGCCTCCTACTCAGCCTGGGGCTGGTTGGAAGGAGGAAGAAGCCTGTACCAGAGACTGGCTTCACCCTCCAGAGCCAGGATCAGGGCTGGAGTCCCCTTGCCATGTCCCTTTCTCAGCCTCTGGGTTGGCTGAGGGCAGGGAGAGGCAGAAGCCTGCAGCAGGGCTGGCTCTGC
Organism: Gavialis gangeticus; assembly: GCF_001723915.1. Classification (NCBI taxonomy): domain Eukaryota; kingdom Metazoa; phylum Chordata; order Crocodylia; family Gavialidae; genus Gavialis; species Gavialis gangeticus. The sequence goes on along the minus strand of NW_017728992.1, from coordinate 48,909,290 downwards.
CCTCCAGAGCTGGAAGCCATGCCACCCTCTCAATTGGCCTAGAGACTGAGAAGGGGACGTGGCAAGGGGACTCCAGCCCTGCTCCTGGCTCTGGGGGGTGGAGTCAAACTGTGGTACAGGCTTCTCTCTCCTCCAGCCAGCCCCCAGGCTGACAAAGGGGTGTGGCTCCTGGCTCTGGGGGTGGAGCCAAGCCCCAGTGCTGGCTTTTCCCCACTCCCTGCCCTCAGCTAGCCTGGAGACTGAGAATGGGACATGGCTCCCAACTTTTGGGGGGCAGATAATGTTCGACTGGGCGCTGCACTTCAAGAGGGACGTGGACAGCATGGAGAGGGTCCAGAGTAGGGCCACTCGCATGATCAGGG
>NW_017728992.1:48908193-48908552 GCF_001723915.1 Gavialis gangeticus | reverse complement strand
CCAGAGCTGGAAGCCATGCCACCCTCTCAATTGGCCTAGAGACTGAGAAGGGGACGTGGCAAGGGGACTCCAGCCCTGCTCCTGGCTCTGGGGGGTGGAGTCAAACTGTGGTACAGGCTTCTCTCTCCTCCAGCCAGCCCCCAGGCTGACAAAGGGGTGTGGCTCCTGGCTCTGGGGGGGGAGCCAAGCCCCAGTGCTGGCTTTTCCCCACTCCCTGCCCTCAGCTAGCCTGGAGACTGAGAATGGGACATGGCTCCCAACTTTTGGGGGGCAGATAATGTTCGACTGGGCGCTGCACTTCAAGAGGGACGTGGACAGCATGGAGAGGGTCCAGAGTAGGGCCACTCGCATGATCAGGG
>NW_017728992.1:48896798-48908118 GCF_001723915.1 Gavialis gangeticus | reverse complement strand
AGAAGGCTGAGGGGGGATCTAGTGGCCTGTTACAAACTAGTCAGGGGGGATCAGCAGGCACTGGGGGAGGCGCTGTTCCCCCGAGCACTGCCAGGAGTGACCAGGAATAACAGTCACAAGCTGGCAGAGGGTAGATTCAGGCTAGATATCAGGAGGCGCTACTTCATGGTCAGGGCGGCTAGGAACTAGAACCAACTTCCAAGAGAAGTGGTGCAGGCTCCTACCCTGGGGGTTTTTAAGAGGAGGTTAGATGAACACCTTGCTGGGGTCGTTTGACCCCAGTACTATTTCCTGCCATGGCAGGGGCTTGGACTAGATGATCTACTCAGGTCCCTTCCGACCCTAGAAACTATGAAACTATGACTGTCTGCACTTAGCCTAAAAGAACAAAATTGACTGAAGTAGAAAATGAAGTCACCTGCACTTGTTCCCAAAGTCAAGCACAACTTATTAAAGCAGATGAGTATGGGGAGAGGGACCCAACCCTATAAAACCTGAAGAAATAGTAGTTCTTAAATGGAAGGAGGCTGGAGCATGTTTGACAGAAAAGCAACCAAGCAGTACAAGGATTATAGCAGCTTCAGTCATTAGAACCATAAATCAGTGGTTCCCAACCTTTTTAGACTGTGGACCGGCAAACTGTGGACCGGAAGTGACCACAGACTGAAAGCGACTGCAGACCAGCATACTGCAGGCCAGAAGTGACTGCCATACTCAATATAAAAAAGGGTTGGCTGCCGATCCGCAGTATGCCAGTCACTTCTGGTCCGGCAGGCTCCTGTGGGCTGGCAGCCAAACCTTCGCAGCCTGCGCGTTGGGAACCTCTGCTGTAAATAGCTGCCAGTTACTTGAAGGAATACTTTTTACATGGGGCAAAGTAATTTGCATTTCAAATCTCATCTTGAAAAAGGATGTCAAACTCATTTGTTTTCTATTTCTTGCAATCTATAAAACTACCCCACAAAATAAAAAAACAGCTGGCAGTGGGATTATGAAAAAAAGGAGTGTTGGGGATATTTTGTTAAGCTGTATGCATCCAAATACAGAAAACTACGCTTGTGAGTGCTAAAAAGAAAAAAATCTAATGTTGTTAATGATTATCAGAAAGCTTATTATGTCTCTGAGTGCTACTTGTACAAGTCATGTACAGGGAGAGAATAGCATTACATTATCCCCTAGGTCAGTGGTTCTCAACCTTTTTGTACCAGGACCCATTTGTAAACATTGATGGCCAGTCTCGACCCAGTGCCCCTCACTCCTGACCCACTGCCCCCCTACCCCCAGGCCCCAACTTCCCTGTGTGTAGGGCAGGGGGTGGGTGCGTGGGGAGTGGAGGGCATGGGGGGCCCCAAGTAGCCTCTTGCAGGCTGAAACTCTGACAGTCTGCAAGAGAAAAGTTATAGTTTCCCATGTTTTTCTCCTTTAAAGGAGAATCCATTTTAAAATTTTGTTGATGCATTTTTTAAATTTGTTTGTGACTCTTTCATGTACTCTTGCGATCCACTTTTGGGTCATGACCCATGGGTTGAGAAATGTTGCCCTAAGTGGCAACAATCTACATTCAAATCTAGCCTTAAGTCCAGGAGAGACCCTGGAGATAGCTTGTAAGAATTATGAGAAGATTTAAAACGGTTGTAAAAAAGTTGATAATCTTCTTCAGGGACCTTTTTCTTTAGGCTATTGAAACTCTGTTCATATCTTTTTTCTGTTATTGAAATTTGGGGAAATGAGATCACATATCTGTCAAATCAACACTTGGGATCAATTCTTCTCAAATACCAGAATAACAAGTGGCCATAATATAAATGATAATCTTGGCCTGTAGTTTACCATATACAAGAAGTGTCAGTCAGCAAAAAGAGGTAATTCTAAATACACCCCATGACTCAATCAGATTTATTTGCTGCAGTTACCAAAAACACTCAGTCAATCCAATTTACAAATGCTCTTCACCATTCAGCACTGAAATACTACCATATTTTGTAGTAAGTGCTCTAGTGCCCATCAGAACTCAAAGAATTAATAAATTTCAGGCCTCTGAAAGCATTCCCAGGTCCTGCCATCCTCAGAAGCCACCACAACTTTAAACAGCTCTTGGGCTGTTTGGCATGACCATACAAAGCACAATCCAGCATGCTATTATACAGTACCTTCCTAGATCCTCCTAAAACAGATTTTCCCTGCAGTTGCACACAGTCTCAAGGACATTTAAATTACAGTACTGTAGTAAGGGCCACGACAACACAGAAGGTATTCAAACATCCTGACAGATTTACTAATTCCAGAACCAACTGAAGGACCAACCAAATCAACACAATCTTCCAAAGGAATAGGCTTTGGCTCATGTCAGTTGCAACAAAGAAGTAGGGCTAGTCATTGACTGAAATAAGTATACCTTCTTCTAGAGCTTGGTGAATTCATCCCATAGATACAAGCCTATCAACACTAGTTAGAAATAGAGAAGCTAAAAGGGGAGGACATTTCTTCCAACTTGGAAAAAGATGAGTGCTTATCTTTTACTTTATATTTGTAACAGGAACACCAAAAGAAGTTTAAGACTGCAGTAAAGATTTAGTACAGAAATAGCACGAACCATCTATGGGTTAATCTCAGCAGGAGTCTCTGAAGAAAAAGCGAATGACTTCAGGGTAGAATATCAGTGCTAGAGTTTTTAGTTGGACAAACGTGTAGCAGATGTGCCTAATGATGGCCTGTTTCTCCTGGAAACCCTCCTTTTTGCCTGCCTCAGTAGATGCTTTCGTTTAGGAATGATCCAACTCTGACTCACACAGCTCTCTGCCTTCTTTTTCACTGGTGTTTGAGGAAAGAGCTATACAGAGAATTTGTGTGGCATCCTGCTTCCAAAACACTTTATAAACTTGCAGTGCAAGTTCAGAGAATGGGAAGCCATGCTGAAATATGCTGCAGGCACAAAGTAAACCATGCTGGCTTGTTCAGCAGAGGGTAAAAGAATCTGAAGCATAAAAAAGGAGGATGGATCATCATAGGAAAGGGGAAAATAAATCCTTAGTAAATTGAAAAAAAGAGTCGTTAGAGAAGAAACAAGAGTTGATAAGCGGATGACAAGCAGCAAGAGTCAACTAAAGCAGCATCTCCGGTGGTATCCGTATGTACTCACTTTTGATTCTTGTCCTATAAGATTAGAAATTATTCAGCACATGGACAATTTTTTACTCTGTAGAATACTTAGCAGAATGGTGTCCTGATACTGACTGTGTCTACTGTAACAGCAAGAATAATAAGGTATATGGTATTTGAATTGTGGTCAACTAACACAAAAGCATCTAGTATAGCTGCCTTGACTGACTGCTGAAATGCCAGTTCCAGGCTGCAGGATGGGTTTAAAGTTTTACATAAAAAAGGGTCCTAAGCCCAGTTGTGATTTAAAGTTTTGGATAACCTGATAAAAACCCCTATATAATAGCCTGCATTCCTGTTGTTATTCTGATGTAAAAATTAAACAGGTCATGTGCCAGATCCTACCTGCAGTCTCTCTATCTGGCCCACCAGCTACCAGTGTGTGTGGGGGTGGCGGGGCATAAACTGTGCATGGTCTTTGGCCCCAGTGGCCATGGCTGTCACAACTGTCCCTGGACCCCCACCACTGGACCACTGCTGCTTTCCTCCTGACTTGCAAAGAGCTCTGTGCTCTGTTTCTGACCTGGGCCTCAGGTGAGTTTGCCACCCTTGATGTACATAGCTTGAGTTTTTGTATGGCAGCAAGTATCATTTTGTGCAGAGAAAATGACTGTAGTGTCTCACTGAAGGCTGACAAATTCAAGAATGCAAAACGAGAATACCCTGAGACTCAGATGTGGTTCTGTATAAATGCTCTAAGGGAGTTTTAAGTGCGGGTTTTAAAATGTCTGAGTAAACAAGAGTGATTACAGCAAGGTGGGTTTTTTTTTTCAATTATGTAACTGGTAACTGTCAGATTTTAGTGCTGTAAGATACAGCACCCTGTCTGTTAATATCCATTCTCCCCAATACCTCCATCAATCCAAGGGCCAGCTAAGAATGTCAGTCATGCATACATATTTACATTCATGTTCATGAACTATCAACAAACAAAACTTTCCCCAGAAAATCTATATTCTGAGGAATAAATTAGGGCACTTTGTTCACAGGAGCACTAGAAGGAAAATGGATCCACACAGGAGCTGGCACAACTTTATCACCCAGAGCAGTAGGTTGGAGGGGATACAGGGGCATAAAAAGAGGTGAATCAGCATTGTATGCAACCATGAAATACACTAGAAGGGGTGTTTCTAAGCAGACATGAGATGCTTACTTCCCATTAAATTAATTCTACTGTGCATTAGCATGGCTGGCAAAAACCAAGCTAACACACTAATCTGCAGTAGATTAGTCCAATGGGCATTTAGCATTACACAACAAGCAGTCATCTGCGCTAATGCACAGTAGATTTAGTTCAATGGACATTAAGCATCACACAAAAAACATCCATTTGTGCTAATGTGCAATAGCACCAACTGAGGCACATTCAGTACCTGTTATTACCAGTACTAAACTTAATATGCTGTAATTATGATACATTAATGAACATGTAGATGCGCCCACTGTGAGTTTGAATATATCCCAAATCTTGGCAATGCACTAGCATTTTCAGATCCACCCCATGCTGTGATAGCTTCAAACCACAGGAAGCATCACCTTTTCAGAAGGTATATGGCTTTTTAACATATTGCCTCTCCTCTCCACTCCACCTAAGTTCAACCATCTAGGGAAGTCTGAGACTATTGTGTGGCTTACAGGCTGAAGGGTATGTTTATGGTGTTTGAAAATATTTTGAGTCATGTATATTAATCTGCCAAAGAGTTACAAGAACCTTCTTTGGATAGTGACATAAATCTAATAAAACAAGTGTAACTGCAATTTGATGAGCTTTCCTAGCTATCTGCACTAGCTCCTTTCTCTTTATTTGCTGAGTTCATTAATAGAAACAGCATCACCCATCTTTCCTGCAATATCTTTATTAGTGTTTCCCAAGTCTCAGAAAAACTTAATTCAATAAAACATCTTCAACTAATAGGAGACATGGAAAATTAGGTATAAAAGATTGACAAGTTAATAATGAGTTTCCTTATGCAATTCATTTTTCATTAAATTCCACGATCCTGTAGTCAGATGCCATGAAGTGACAAATGCTGAAAAGTGGTTCTGGGTTGTTTTTAAAAAGCTTAAAATTAAAATTTTCTTTACAAATGATAAAACAAGGGTCCAATGGGCTTGATACTTTCTTAAATATAGCTTATTAACGTTATTCTCATGTTATATATCTACAGAGGCTCCTCCAGAAGGTTTAATGACTCAATGCCTAAGAGAATCAGGTAAACAATTACAAAGACAGTTTTACACCAGAAAAGCACTTCTGCTTTGCTTTGGGGAGAAAGGACAACAGGTTGCAAGGATGGATACAGTGTTTTTAACTTTGCAGCCTGAAGCCAGTCAGAATAGGGATGCAAAAAGTTCTTAGCAGAAACTGACTTCATTGGAACTATACCATTTTCCAACTAAAAATCTGGGTCAATACTGGTTTTCTGTACACTAAAATGTTTTTTGTTTAGTGTTTGTGTAATGTGGGAAAAGGAGGGACCTCCTCCTGCAATTCTTTACCATTTTCACCAGCCTGACAGTTTATCCACCCACAGTATTTTTGAACTCACTCACAGGACAGCTTGAGAAGGGCTTCCCTATATCCTGAATCAGAACAAACCATAATGCAGAGTGCCACTGTATTAGTCAGTTTATTTATTTATGCAATAGACAGCTGAGACTGAAATTATTTATAAACCATTTGCTTTCACTGAGGAAGGAGACAAACTCCAAACCCCAAAACTATGGTAATGTTTTAAAAGACTGATGAACGTTCTGTTTCAAAAAGGAATGTATTGTATGTCAAAGGTGTCATTTTATCCCAAGATATGCAAACTCAGAGAAAGCATGGAAAGCTCTACCACAGGGCTGTTCAACTACAGCCCATGGACAACATGCAGCTCACAGGGATTAAGTTGTGGCAGCTGATCGCGGTTCCCCCACCCTCTACTGTGTTTAGTTCCTACCTTAGCAGGTGATGTGGTGCAATGGGGGACTCAGGGTGAGGCTGGGGCCACATGGTCCAGCAATGGGGTCTAGTAGTTTGGATTTTAAAAAAGAAACCTCCTAAAATAATTCCAAGCTACTTCTGGAACATAAAGTGCAACTAACCCACCAGTCTGAGCTACTGAAAATATCAGTTACCAGGCAAACCAAGGGAGCCATACTGCAAACTACATACATAGCTTGAGTTTTTGTATGGCAGCAAGTATAGTTTTGTGCAGATAATGACTGCAGAAGAATCTCACTGAAGGCTGACCAGTTCCTATTACTGGAAAAATAAATTCTACAGGAGGAACCCCCCTCCCCCCAACATTATATCAGGAAGTGGGAGGGGAGTTCAAAGAAACAAACAACCCCCCTTCCTCAACAAATCAGCCAACCCTAAGGACTGAGAATGCCCTGGCCTCATTGTGTGACCAGTCTAGCACAGACAAAAACAGAATGGATGAGCTGTTCCTCTTAAGGAGGTAAGGATTTGTTCAGGAAAGAAGTGTATCAGGTGCAGCTTTCAAAGCCAGAAAAGCAAGACCAAAATCAAGTTGAGTAATGTCTTATTTTCTGGTATGCATGCCCAAGACCAAATTCCCAAGCAGACTTTGGCTGGTAATTTCCAATGTTCTTGAAAATCTAAACTTTAATTTTAAATTTAGAAAATTAATTCAGGGATAGAAACAACTGATTTACAGACTTATGGAGTTGAGCCATAAATTGAAGCATTATCTCAGGCTGCTTGGCAGCAGGTGAGGGGGGCTGCTGGGGTCATTTTGAAGCCTGTTCAGGAAAAAAAAAAAAAAAAAAAGCTGGTCTGCCAGATGCAGAGAAAAATGATCCAGTAAATATCCCATTTAAAACGGTGACCATGACTTCAGTTTCAGAACAGCCCAAAGTTTGAATCCTATTTCAGAGGAAGAACTGATTAAAACAGAACATCAAGAGGACTTTATTGAACTGATGGAGTGGCATGGTATGCTTCTGTTACACCAACTTAAACAAAAAACACAACACAACCTGGGCATGTCTATCTTTGTGCAAAGAATTTCAGTGAAATAGTAAAGAAAAACAACTGTTTTATTTTGGAATATATAATCAAGTTAAGCTGATGCAACAGTACTGTCCTTACTAAATGCAGCTAATCAATTCCATTGCACTCTGAAAGCATCAAATGGGCATTTTCAGCAGAAGGCAGGGTAGATTTGCACCTTCTAGGGCGTGTTTACATATGTGCTTTAATGCGCATTAGTCTATTTTAATGTGCATTAAAGCATCACAAAAACCTGTGCTCTTTCGCTAATGTGCATTAAAACAAGCTAATATGCATTTTTCTAGTACTTCACAATGGTGCTACTAGATTTAATGTATGTTACCTAAAGTGCATTAATGAACGTGTAGACACATCCACAGACCAATTAAGCTGGAGATGCACAGCACACACTTTTTTAAGCAGCGGGCTTGCTTCATCAGATGCTATGACGCATCAGATGCAGATGTCCTTTCATAGCATCTGATGAAGTCAGCCCATTGCTTATGGAAGAGTATGCTATGCACCTCTGATGTAGTTAGTCTATAAGGGATAAATCTACCCTGCCTTCTGCCTATTTCAGACTAATGCAACTAAAAACCTCTCTCAATCCCTGTAAAGCCACTCAGAAGATACTGCTTTCATTATCTCCCGTCTGGTATCACAAATGTCCCAGACATCTTGTGTGTGATAGTTTCACATATAGGTCTGACAAACAGGAGAAGATGAAAAAAATCTAAAGGCAATCAATGCTGTTCAACTGAGAAAAAAAATCTATGCTACAGCACACTCAATTAAGATCTTGCAGGCATATAATTCAATGCTATCCAACTGGTGGCCCACAAGCTGCATATGGCCTGCAAGGGGTTAAGCTGCAGCTCCTGGTCTTCCACCTAGCTGCTTCTCCCCCATCACTCTGACTGCAAGAGCATCCAGAGTCTCTGGGCTTCTCATCCTCTCTCTGGTTTTCACTGCCTGCCCCCACCCCAGGAAGCAAGGCAGTGTGGCATAACATGATCCAGGGAGCTGAGGGGAAGTCTAAGGCCATGTAGGCACATGGTACAGTGGTGGGTGGCAGAGGAATGTGGTGCCTTGGGTTCTTGCATGGTGCAGTGGAGGCAGTCTGAGTGGTATGTGGCCTGTGAGCTCATGAGGCGTTTGCCACCAGCCACTTAGAAAATGGACAGCCTGAATATAACTGATAAAGAATGGTGTGGGTGGATACAGAGAAATCAAAAACTATGGTCAAAAAGCCACTACCCAATTGCATTCATCCAGTGGCCAAAAATTCAATTCATAATGAAACTGCTTACAATATGATCACTGGCCTAGCAGATAAAAGCGAAATAGTGGATATGATGCATTTTCACATTAGTTAGGATTTCTTCCACTGACCTATATGACATTTTCAGAAGCAAACTAAGGAAACATCGAGATGGAATTACTAAGGTACACTAACGGTTGAAAAACTACTCAAAAGTAGTTATCCACTGTTTGCTGTCAAGCTCAGGTGGCATTTCAACTCAGGTACCACAGGGGACTGTTCTGGGCCTGCCTCTATTCAGTATCTTCATTAATGACCCATGTGACGCATCACAGTATGCTTATAAAACATGCAGACAACACTGCCTATGTATGTGTTTCAAGCACTTAAGAAAGCAAGATCACAATTCAGATAACCTTGACAAACTGGAGAGATGGCCTGAAATCAAAAAGATGAAATTCAATAAAGACCATTAAAAAGGAGAAATCAAATGAACAAAGAAAATGGAGAACTAATAGCTAAACAACAGTACCACAGAAAAAGATTTTGAGGTTATAATGAATAACAAAACCAAATGAGTCAACTATGTGAAGCTGTCGCCATTAAAGGCAGACCTCATTCTGCATATATTAACAGGAGTGTCATACTTATGATGTGGGAGGCAAGTATTCCACTTACAAGGCCCCAGCTGGAATACCATGTCTTGGACAGAACACTAAGGAAAGTGCAGACCAAGGAGATAGATTCCAAAGAAGAACAAGAGGCTTACGAAAAACATGACCTATGAGGAAAGGTTGAAAGAACTGGGTTTGTTTAGCTTAGAGAAGAGAAGACGATGGGTAGATGTTAGGCCTGTGCAAATAGGGAAGTATTCATTTCGGATTCGGCCAATTCAGAGGACAGTTACTTGATTCGGAGATTCAGATCACTGTCCTGAATCGATTCGGCCAAATCAGCTTCAGAAAATTCGGTGATTCGGATCGGCTGGGGAGAGCTGTGGGAGAAGCTCCCATGGCTTCTCCCATGGCTCCTCTGTCTGGGCCTGTCTCTTCCCTGGTGGGAGGAACCACAAGGGCTCTGCCCTGCTGCTGCTTGCCTAGCCAGTATGGGGGGCCATGATGAAGGCACAGTTCACTCCAGGCGGCAGCAGGGCATAGCCCCTGCGCCCAGCGCTGCCACGCCTGCATCAGCACTGGGAGTGGGGGCTCTGTCCTATCACCGCTTGCCAGCCAGCATGGAAGGCATGGGATGCAGGCATGGCACTGCTGGGAGTGGGGGATCTGCCCTGCTGCCACTTGCCTCCTTCCGCCTGGAGTGAGATGCACCTGCATCCCACCTCTCCCCTGCCCCAGCTGGGCAAGTGGCAGCAGGGCAGAGCCCCTGGTCCCAGCACTGCTGCGCCTGCATCCCGCATCCCCTTCCCCGAGTAATGTGCTCCCCCCGCCCTGGCTGAACAGCTTGTCCCAGCACTGTCTCCAATCCCTCCCTCCCCCTTCTTACAACCCCAACAGACTTATCAGCTGGAGGCAGCCGTCAGCTGCCCGTTTAGCCTAGGGCTGAATCTCCGAATCAGCCAAATCTTTTTCCGAAGCTCTTCCGAATTGACCCCTGGTTTAGGTCAGGGGTGTTAAGCCAGAAAGAAGCCCCATAGGTTGGATGGTCCACCTCTGTGGACCATGTTTAATACCCCTAGTGTAAGCATATTTGATTCTGCCTCTAGGCAGATGGATGGAAAATATGATCTCTTGACATCCTTTGTAGACCAATGTCTCTATGAAAACAAACTGAGTGAGTCTCACAGAGAGCTCAAGAGCATCTTCTGATAATTATCTACTGGCATACACAGTGCTGATTTTAGGGTGGTTCCAACTCAACAGTCATTTCAGCACAGGGCTACAGCTATGTTTCAGTGACACTTATTCCCAACAGCCTTCAGGCTCAGATCAGGTATGTTCAAACAGGGGAAAATGCTTAAGCAAGATTTGCAAGATATATGTATTATTAATGTTGTTAGTTTACTTTTGACTGATTACAAGGCACTTGAAACCATCACAAAAGAGGAAAGATGAAGACAAGAGACTCCTTTTTAGTTCCAAGATTGCCTATAGATTTGACAAGATTTAAACTGATTTGAAAATACTTGCTAGACAATTACCTAGCGGCAACTGATGCCTTTTTAAGAATCCCTATTGATCACTCAAGACCACTAGAGTTTTAGGATAACACAGAAGTATGTGCAGTGTCATTCCGAGAAGCCTGCTAGTCTCACCCCAAACATCAGAACTAGTTGCAATAGTCTCTCATGCTGTAAGTTTGGACACATTTTACAAAGTACACTTTGCCAAGTTACCTATCATTTAATCTTATATCTGACTTGAAATTTCTATAAAATAAGGAAGAAAAAAACCCTTAAAACCACACTTCCAATACTGAACATCTAACTTATCATCAGAGATACTGATTTTCTCTTTTAAAAATTGCAAAATTCTCTGATAAAAATGGCAAATTCTCTAGTTAAAAACCCCCAAATCCACATTTTTCTGCAACTGGAATGAAACGTCACTATATATATACAGGTATCAGTTGAACACAATGTTTTATTACTGTATTTACAATTTAAAGCACTTTGGAAGCCTACTAGTGTCTCAATCACTACAATAAAATAAATTCTAAATATCTATAAACTCAAAAACAAATGCCAAAATTTATCATGGAATGTCAGAACTCCCCCCCCCCCCTTTGCTCACCATGAAACTGGTTCAGCTATGGCTGTCCACCCACATCACTCCCCACTGCTTTGCAGTGCTGAGCAGACCTGATATGCCAGTGCCCTGCCCATGCCATTGCCCCTCACTTCCAAGCCACAGCACCCCAGCCCTGCCAGTGCCCTCACTCCC
>NW_017728992.1:48887635-48891798 GCF_001723915.1 Gavialis gangeticus | reverse complement strand
AAGCCACAGCCCCCCAGCCCTGCCAGTGCCCTCCCTCCCCCCCCCTACAGCCCCTCCCCCCCAGCCCTGCCATAGGGCCCCCCCCAACTGCCACAGTGACAGGGACAGGGACACAGGTTCACAGCCCCCTGCCCCACCCCAGCAGCCCCTGAGCCCCAGCTGCCATCTGTGGGAGGCAGTGCCCGCTGCAGCGGAGCGAAGCCCAGCTCCCCCTCCCCCATGGGTGGCATGGCTGGAACTGAACCAGTGGCAGGTGGGCGGAAGTGCATATGGGCTGCCCGCTGTGGGGTCAGGTCTCCTCACCCTGCTGCCTCCCCCCCGGGGCCTCCACAGCCCAGAGGGCGGGACCCAGCATGCCACGACAGAGCATGGGATGGAGTACAATTTCAGTGTTGTAACTTTCAGTTTCAACTTCAAGAAAATAGCTTGTGGGAAGGGGAAACCATACAGACTGCTCAAGGTAAAACTACAATGTAAACAGACGATACTAGCTTAGCTGAACACCAGGATAATTGAGTCAGAACAATGTTGCCAACCTTTGGAGGTAAACTGCCTCCTAACTTACCCTTCTTGCTTATGAAGAGGAAGGGAAAAAAAGGAATGGTTGGAGAAAAGAAGTGTGAGGATGTGAGTACTGGTTCTTTAATTCTGTAGCAGAAAGCTAATCTGGATGGCCTGGGAAGGTTTTAGAAGAGAAACCACAATGAAGTAAAAAGACAGTTAAATCAGAGCTAATATTACTTTCTTCCTCCTGAGCCCTCTTAGCAGTTCATAGGGCCTTGGTGTATGAAAACCTAGTTGCATGAGCATTTTTTCCTTTTGCTAGTCTATTTTTGCCTACTCCATTGTTCCCTTTACACATGAAAGTGTATCATGTAAGTGCCCCACATGATGTGGTAGAGGTAACTGCATACCAAAGACTGGCTAGAGACCCTTGAAAGCTTTTCCAGTTTTCTTTCTCCATTATGTTTTGTTGTTCCCCTTTTCAAAGGGTGCTAATATTTCATTTGGAAGACCAATTATGACAAGCATTTTTTTTAGTATTCTTATTAAATCAAGTGTCCTTTAACCTTTGAAAATGCTAAAGACAGGGAATTACTAGATAGCATACTGAAAAAATGTTATTACACACAGGCAACACATTTTGAAAAGAAGTGTTCTTCATCTGGCTCAACATTTTTATCTTGTCCATTAGATGGTGTAATATGCATTAAATCTGGCATAAGTCTGTTTTGAATAGAAGCCACATATATCCAAATGTGTTGATACGAAATGGTTCATTTGCCACACAACAGTACAATGCAGTGCATTACAAGCGAGTCATCCTTCTATTATACTGACATACAACACATAATTAAAATTGTAAAGAACTCCTACATATACCAAAGTTCATTTTCACTTGAAGAATGAACATGGTGCCAATACTTCACTTAAAATTTATTTATTTTTGTTACAGATAAGCATGATAAAGTAACAGAACTTCACAGGCCACATGTGAGCTACCAGATGGACATTTCTGTTGAGCACAATTTACTTATTACTTTCCCCATGTTTTGACTAGACAAGGGATTTATACACAAATCCATATCCTCTCCTTGGATGTGCAGCCTATCAAAACTGTGACTAGTCATATCAATACAGCTCCAAATAAGTGTTTTATATTGCATACAGATGCTTATAAGAACAGAAAAGAATCAAGTTATTAAAGAAAAAACAATAACTTTGCACTCCATTATGCCTGCTTCTTACATGCACAATAATCCCAACTGTTTACTAACTTTATATTTCCTCAAACTTTGCAACATTATTATTTTAGCTAAAAAGCCCCCCAAATAGTACACAACAGGTTATACAGATTAAGCCTGACTAGGCTTTCCCATTGGCTCCTTCCACTCACATCCCTTTATTCTTCAGCAGATGCCAACAGGGTACCTTCTCCCTTATGGGCTGCTGTCCTTTGGACCCCTCAAGGAGGGGGTTCTCTTCTCCTTTAGGTGAAGGCTTACAGTGGGGGTGTCCAACCTTTTTGAATGTGGGGCCTGATCATGAATTTTTTATCACACAGTAGGCTGGTGAGCCATATTCAAACACCCTCTATCCTGGGCCCGAGAGACCCTGCCTGTGCAGCCCTACTGCACCTGCCTGTTATGCAAGGTTCATGGTAGCTGCTGGTGGGCAGGGACAGGAGCAGGACAGACCCATTCTGCATGCAGCCAGCTACTGCCCCAGAGACTGAAGGGGAGAAATAAATAGCTCCACATCCCCATCTCCCGAGCAGCACAGCCCCATGAGCCGGAGCTGCCGGAGGGGGACCGGAGCAAGGCGACTGCTGAACCACAGCCCCTCACCTACGCGCCTGCATGGTCACGCATGCAGCCCTGGCAGCCTAAGCGCTGTGAGCCCAGAGCGCTGTGAGTCCGGCAGACACCGGCTCCCGCTGCCTCGCCCTGGAGAGGTCACGCCAGGACCCCACCTGCCAACACCCCCGCGGGGCTGCCCTGCCGACTGCCTGCGCCAGGCGTTGCGCCCCGTTCCCGCCCTACGGCTGCCCAGAGGTAGGCAGAACACAGGGGGCAAGGGGCCGAGCTGGAGAGAAGTAAAAGCAGGCACTGTCCCCAGCTCGTCCCGTCAGACGCAGCTGGGGTAGCCCTGCGCCGTGCAGCCCTTGGGGTGGCAGCAGTGGGACCGGCTCATGTGACGAGCCCGGCCCTGCGGGGGTGAGCAGCTCCCCTCCCCTCCCCCACCCACCTGTCCCGAGTGAGGCGCCTCAGAAAATGGCTTGGCGGGCTGCATAGCAACCTGCAGGGCCATATGTTGGACAAGCCTGGCTTACAGAAATGTCACCTCCAGGTTTACAGAAATGTCTCTGTACCTGTCATTTTTGGTACACTGGATCCTGTGTACAGTTCTACTATAGCAGCAACCTGTTAGAGGGATGGATTGCCTTGATGGGGGAACACACAGAGCTGTTGATATGAGGTTTTCCATTTTTATTAATCTAAAATTATCAGAGTCGTACTTAGATATATAGTATCTAGTGAAATAAGCTGTTGCTTACAGAAGTTTGTGCCTCTCTAAATTAGTCTATAAGGTGGCACTTTGCCCAGCTTCCTGCCTAAAGTTATTTGGGAGCTTACAGTTGCTGCTGTTTACTATTATCAATGTCAAAAAAGTGAGAAAAACCATCAAATGAAGAATGACAAGGCATCTGGAGCTGATGGAATCTCCACCTAAATCTTCAAGCAGGGCAGAGAGGAGCTCACATTACAGCTATATGCCTTCATCTTAAGGCTCTGGAATGATGAGGAAATCCCAGATGATCTCAGGGACCCCATGATCATTCATGACAATTTTCAAGAAATGAGACAAGTCCGACCGTGGAAATTACAGAGGGATAGCTTTGCTGTCCACCACAGGAAAGATCACTGTGAGAATCCTCCTGAGCCATCTCCTTCCACTTGGTGAAGAGTTCCTCCCAGAATCTCATTGTGGGTTTAGGGCAGCCATTCCCAACTTTGGGGTCACGACCCCATTTGGGGTTGCAAAGACAAACACAGATTTTCTCCTTTAAAGAAGAAAAAGGCAGGAAATGGCAGGTTTTCTTTGCAGGCTGGCAGAGTTCTAGCCTGCAAGGGGCTGATGTGGAGAATGGGAGAAAGATGATCAGGCAGGGAGCACCATGTGCATAGCAGCCAGACAACACAGAGTATCTCCTACAGCTCCCTCCAAGTAAGTCTTTGGGGGGTGGTGGGGAGGGGTGAGAGCAGATTGAGGCCCCCACGGTGAAGACAGAGAGAGGGGCAGGGCTGGAGATATTGCCCAGCTGGGACAGTGCATGGGGCCTGAGGGAGCAGGATGGAGCTATGGGCAACTTGTCTGGGGGGAAAAGAGGGGGGCTGGCTCCTCATCACTGCACACACTCCTGGGGAGGGAGGCAAGGGGGGGGGCACGTGCCACCCCCAGATTTGCATGGGTTGGGGGCAGATGTGGGCTTTGCTGCTCACAGTGGGGAGGAGGCAGGGAGCTGAGCTTGCTGCTCTGCTTTGGCTGCAGCAGTTGCTGCCTCCTGTGGGCAGCAGCCAGGGCTTGGGTGCTGCTGGGGGGGGGGAAGCTGTGGGCCCTCACCCTGTAGCCCTGGCAGCTGGGGGCCCCTTCATGAGTGA
>NW_017728992.1:48885405-48887324 GCF_001723915.1 Gavialis gangeticus | reverse complement strand
TCCTGTCTGAATTTCCTCATCACTGTGGGTGGGCAGAGTTAGTCACTGGCACGGCCATGGGGCTGTGGCTGGGGAGTGAGAGGTCATGCTGAGGAAATGGAGTCATAAGTAGAGTCATGCTGAAGAAAAGGTTGGGAAGCACTGGCTTGGGGCATTAAGAAGCTCAACTGACATGAACTTCAGAGCTCATCAGCTTCACGAAAAATGCTGGAACACATAAACCTCTCTATGTGGCCTTCTTTCATCTCTCAAAAGCCTTCAAGAAGTGCTGTGGAGGATTCTTCTGAAGTATGGACGCCCATCAAAATTTGTTAACATGACTGAGCAGACAAAGAATGGTATGTGAGCTATCACAGATCCCTTTGAGGTTAAGACAGGAGTTAAGCAAGGCTGCATCATCGCTTCAACATTCTTCTTGATATTCCTGCAGTGTTACATCTGATTACCAACAAGCCTCCAGTTGGAGTGGAGCTAAATTACCAAATGGATAATGGTAAACTGTTCACTCTCAGCTGACTCTGAGCCAAAACCAAGACCACCCCAACCTCAGTCACTGAGCTCCTGTACACTGATGATGTTGTAGTGTGTGCTCACTCAGAAGCAGACCTTTAGGCAATTGTCAATATCTTTACTGAGGCATACAAGTGGAACTGACACTTAACATTCAGAAGACTAAGGTCCTACATCAACAAGCTCCTAATGTGCAGTCCCCAGCTCCAGCAATTCATGGTGAGACTCTGGGGAATGTGGAATATTTCCTGTATCTTGGAAGCCATCTCTCACAGGAGGCTGACATCAATGAAGAAATCCAAGATCACCTCAACTGAAGAAATGGGTGTTCCAAGATGGCAACACCAGATCCGAAACCAAGCTTGATTTATCAGGCAGTTGTGATCCCCACCTTACTGTACAGAGCTGAGACGTGGATAATGTACAGAAGATACTTCAAGTCACTGGACAAGTACCATCAATGCTGCCTCTGGAAGATCCTTTGAATTTGGTGGAAAGATAAGACACATCAACATTACTGTCCTCTTGAGAGCAAACAATGAGCAGAGGCAGTGCTCATCTGACATCAACTTTGCTGGGCCTGCCATATTATCCGGATGTCTAACTCCAGACTCCCTAAGCAAGTTTTATTCTCCCAGCTCAGTTAAGGCATATACTCCAGAGAAGGCCAGAGAAAGTGCTTCAAGTATGTCTTCAAGGCCAACTTGGAAAAAAAAATGCATCATTGAAGTCAACTCGTGGGAGACTATTACCCAGGACTGCCCCAAATAAAGGAAAAGTCTGCTGCAAGGATCTCAGTATTTTAAAACAGATGACAGGAGACAGAAAAGTGGGAGTGGCAGAAACGGCATGTCACAGACCAAATCAAGAATCCAGAGCCCCCAACCCTTCATAGAAACACACGTCCAAATTGGAAAAGAGCCTGTCTGTCTGGGATTAGCCTTTTTAGTCATCTTCAGATCCACAGATAAGACAATCATGGAAGACAATCATCCTCAACTGTGAGGGATTGCAAAAGAAAACTAATATCAAAAGGCACTACTACAGCAGTGAGTTGCAGTCAATTCTGACATTACAACTGACAGTAAAATTACTCTTGTCAACTATGTAGGAAGCAGGTTCTATATGAGAAAAAACTCCAGAAGCACAATATGTGAAGAATAGTAACAATTTAAGCTGCTATACAAAGAAAAGTTGAAGGCACACAAACTTTTCTGAGATAAAAGCCTAATTCTGCAGAGTAGGGATGTAAATGGTTAAATGATTCATTGTTTAATCAATAAGCCCAGTTACTGTATAGCATGGGGCAGGGAATAGCCTGGCAGGGGAAGAGGGAAGCTGCAGAGTGCCCCAGCAGAAACCAGAAGGCAGCAGGGTAGGCAGAAGGGAGGGAGGGAGGGGCGAGGAGG
>NW_017728992.1:48876803-48885387 GCF_001723915.1 Gavialis gangeticus | reverse complement strand
AGGGAGGGAGGGAGGGGCGAGGAGGAGGGGAGGGTGTACTAGTACCTATTGCTAAGCTCCCATGGACTCCAGTGCAGCTGCTTTCAACCTTCCCACTGCCTGCCATGAGCAACCCAGGCTCTGGGCAGGTCCCTGCGACGCTCAGATATCGTGCCTTTTGTTCCTACAGCACCTGCTGCTGGTGGTGCCAAAGGCCTGGCAGGGGCAAAGGTAGAGGTAAGGGGGTGCAGGGAAGCCCTGGGGCCTGAAGCTCAGCCCCACAGTGCACTCTGCCCTGTCCCACCAGTGCCTGGAAGGGACTCTCCCACCTGCCCAGTGCATCATGAGGTGTCACCATGGGGAGCTGCTGAGTCCTTGCTGCACCTCAGGGACCTGGAAGTGCCCTGCTAGTGCCGGGCTAAGCAGGGGCGCCCCATAGGCTGGGCTGGAGCATCCCCACATTGGCCAGGCCAGGGGTTGCTACACCAATTAATCGTTTAACAACTTTAATTACAACAGATTAAATAAATATATTTTTAATTGGTATTTACATCCCTACTGCACAGCCTAATAATTTTGCTGCTGACCTCTGTAGTGCTAAGCTGTGCAGCAATATTCTTTGGAACAGATGAAGTATCCACCTTTTTGTGGTTTGTTGGAAAAATTATTGTTGAAATCAGCATGTTCTGGGGGACCCAGCTTTAAGAAAAATTTATCTCGACGTAGCTTACAATTTTATAATAGTGATATTGGACAAAGTCACTTTTGGATTGCTATAGATGAGATGACAGATGATCTTGTGTGTGTGTGTAGTGAGGCAAGCACAGTGTGTGGGGGTGTGGTCGTAGGGCAAGTCCTACAAGCACCCCCCACCATACACATGCACCCCCCCCACACTGCCATACACGCAGACCCCCATAACCCCCCACAAACCCCATACCCACCCACACCCTACATATCCACACCCACATGCTCCCCTACCCCATACCCTCCAACAACCCCCCATAATCCCCCCACAAACCTATACCCACCCCCCTGCCCCCCACACCTCCACAGTTTACAAGAGTAAGACTTCTTTTTAAACTATTGTGCAATCACCTCAATGTACACTACACAAACATATATAAATCTGGACATAAAGATTTTTTTAAATCAAGTTAATTAATGTTGTAGATGTTTGATTTTTAGAATATGATTTGGTATTCTTCTGGTTCTGAGATGGCAAAACCCCTTGCTGAAAGGAGTACTTCTGGGGGGCAAGGGGAGGGACTTCTGGTGGCAAAGGTTGGGGGTTAGGGAGCGGGACTTCTGGCCCCAAAATGGCAACCAGGGGGCAGGGCACCTGTCAAGGGGTGGGACTACCCAGGCAACCCTTGACAGCTTGCCAAAACTTGGCAAGCGGCCCTGTGTACAAAATAATTGCCCGCCCCAGGCTAAATGCAATCCTACTTTATGCTCTGCCTTTTTAGGCTTTAGAAAATACTATTGATGACAAGACAGCCTCCATCAGTGCTGCACAAATGGCTTTTGACAGCCCTACAGTCAGGACAGATCTTACAGCGACTGACACACCTTTTTCTGCTCTGCCATAGGCAATGAAGAAACCTGAGATGGGGAGACTCTTGATATACAATTCCCTTGACTAAATCAAGAAAGTAAAAATGACATAGTCCAATGTCAGACAAGTTACAAAGACCTCAGAAAAGGAACCACAGATGCGAAGCACTCTTCACTATGAAGAGTTACTTGCATGGTACAGGTTTGCAACTACCAGAACAAGTACCAACTATGCTGGCTCCTGTTTTCAAAGTTTTGCTCTGTACCCTCTGTGGACATTGATTTTCCTTAATGTAGAAACTCATCCTGAGAAACACTACAAATTAACAGGGAAAAACTTGGGAAAACTTACTAGTTACATATCATGAATCAAATTATTTTGCAAGTAAGTAAAAGAAAATAATATAGGTATATCTGAAAATGCATACAAATATTTTCTGGAGTAATTTTTTTACTAGTTAAATTGATAAGTACCAAAGTGAAAACATTTCAATTGAAATGTATATGCTTTCATTTTCTCTAAGTTCTAATGCTATGATGTTTGAAGTACATATTTCTATTATTTTAAATGCATGTATAACTTTTTTCAGAGAATAAGTGCATGCATGGTTTGTGGGGGTTTTGTGCACACACATCCTATGGCTAGTTTTTACTAGGGGTGTGCCAAACGTGCCCTATTTGATTTGGATTCGGCCTGAATCTGGGACAGAGATTCAATTTGATTCGGATCACTGTCCCCAATTCAATTTGGCCGAACCTGAATCTGGAGATCTGATGCTGATTCAGAGAATCAGCGATTCGGACATAGACATAGCTTTAAATGTTTTTTCTACGTACCTTTAGGTACCAGGTGCGGCTCGTGAATGCTGCAATGCTGGGGCAGATGAATCATCCCACAGGAGCGTGGGGGACACCCCCACGTGCTCAGCGGCGAACCCGGAAGTACTTCTGGTCCACCGGGGAGTGTGCTGCCCCCATCCCCCAGCTCAGCAATTGGCTGTGGGGGGACCCTGGGTGCACACCCAGACCCAGGAGGCACCAGTCACCGAGCCAAGGGGGCTCCCCAAACGCACTTTCTGACAGACCTGGGAGTGGACTGGAAGTGCTACTGGTACACTTCCGTGTCTGCTTCCAAGAGAGCTAGGGAGCCTCCCGCACTTCTGAGGGACACTCCATGTGCCCCAGCATCACAGTGCTCATGAACCGCCTGCTACCTAGAGGTATGTAGGAAAAAAATACTTGAAGCTGTGTCTATGTCTGAATTGCCAAATTTTTCTGAATCTCTCCAAATCGATTCAGAGGGTTCTGATTTGATTTGGAGACATTAAAGGGTCCTCTGATTCGATTTGTATTCAGAGATTTGGCCACTGAATCGGGCTGAATCTCTGCTGAATTGAGTCAGGGACTGAAACTTTGCAGAGCCCTAGCTTTTACATCTAGCATTCTAGAATAAGATACCCTGAAAATAATCCCTCAACATTAATTAAGAGGAAGACACCAAGTAGAACTATTGTACAAGAGAAGCTCACATCAGAGTTCATCCAGTCAAAATAAGTATTCACGCACATTCAAGACTGCCATTCTACTCGTTAGGTAGGTTATATAGATTTTTTGAGAAAACCAACTCTTGAACAACAAAAACATTAGGAAGCAACCATACATACACACACACACGCATTACAGAATACATATTTTTTTTACTTGAAAAGAAAAAAGGAAAAAGGGATCTCATCCAGCTATTTTTATTTTTTACACTCATACAAAAAGTCTCTGATAAAGTACCAAATAAATATCTAAAATTCACTATTTATACTTACAAAGATAATTGTAGCAAAAGCAAAATTAAACACAAAATGTCATACATATAAGTAACAGGAAAAATATAGCTTTATGACTAATTCACTAGTTTTGCCACAAATAAGGTTGGAATCAGTGTCATACAACTGATTTTGGGCCATGTTCATATTCAGAAAAGAGAAAAGAAATGCCTTTGCATTTGAAAATTGGAATTTAAGAGAATTTAAGAGACAGGTGGAAGAGGAGGAACAACTCTGAAGTGAATCTGTTTACAGTATTTTTGAGATGGACACTAACACAAGGAGGAAAAACCCTGTTTGCTTTTTAAAACTGTAATGCTATTTTGGTTGTGTCATATTTCAATAATAATTTTCCAAGATGCTTTTTACAGATATTATATATATATAAAGATATATATCTATATCTCTATCGATACATATAAAGATATTTTTATTTATCTATATATAAAATACGTCTATGTGTGTGTGTGTATACACACACATATAAACAGATATATAAAATTATCTATATATAGATATATAAATAAAATATCTGTAAATATATATATTCATGTCTTATTTAGAGGGCCTGGAGTGCTCATTTTCAGGGCTGACAAGGTTCTTTGGGTAAATGTGATATCTTTTATTAGACCAACTAGTTGGAAAAATTGTTTTTTGCAAGTTTTTGGGCACAAACATTCTTCTTCATTCTGTGCCCCAAAGCTTGCAAAGAACAATTTTTCCAGCTAGTTAGTTAGTCTAATAAAAAGATATCACATTTACCCAAAGAACCTTGTCTGTCTATGTCCTTAGATCAACACAGCTACAACCAACCACCCATTTTCAGGTTTAACGCTTTGCGATTTTGTAATAGTTGCAAAATATTTTGTAATACTTGACAAGTATTTTCAAGTTCTAAGGTACAGTACATTTCTTAAAATGTCCAGCTTTTCTTTTTCTTTTAGAAATAAAGTTAAACTTTAGACTACTGGATTTTGTGAAATTTATATACTGTTGAATCTCACAGTAAAAAATTAAGAGCTCTGTATGAGTCTCTACAGAGCAATCAAAGTTTGATTGGCAGGATATGCTACCTTTAGTAACGCTACCACGGTGTGGTAAAAACAGACTTTGTATGCTCAAATGCCCCAATTTTGTATCCTGCTTTAGCAAATTAACATAGATTGCTCTGAGAAAGCTATTTTACCCAAGACAAATCTTGGTGGTGCACAGTTGCTTCCACAAGAACCTTAGAGCCGAGTTTGAAATGAAATCTGGTCAGCCTGGAGGGCTGCTAATGTGTGATAGGTATCTAGTTGTGAACAGCACAGGCCCAACCATGGGAAGATGAATGGGTTCATTTGGAGGCACTCTACTTAGGCAACTATGATGAACAACACTCACCCACAGAAGAGGATCCAGTTGAAATTAATACTGGATTTCAAGTAATGATATGGACAACCCGTAAAACAAGAGAGACGAGGACCAGTGGCTTCCACCTTTTCTTTATCATGGTGTTATGTGTCAGAACTTTACATGTGAGAAGTTTATTGACAAGGAAGAGGTGGGACTGAATGGCAGCAATGTTAAGGTCTATCAGTGCAAACGTACTATGTCTACAAGACTGTGGAATACCGTGGGGACACTAACATAAGTATCTGGAGAAGAGATGGAGTTTGGGATGGTCCTGGTGGGCAGGGACAAACGGGAACAAGATGTCAGGGGTCGCAGTGTTAATTAAAAATCTAGGGCTTAAAGTCAAGCACGTGCAAGTGTTAGTAGAAGGAAGACTGCAGAGGGTGTTGTTGGAGACAAAAGAGATGGAGGTAGAGTTATTTAACATATACACACCTGCGGAAAAGGAGGGGAGGGTGGCTTTAATTTGGAAGTTGGAAATGTACATGGTGGGGGGAGACACAGAGTCACAGTTGGCGACTTCAACTGCATAACTGAAAAAGGAGATGGAGGGGGAGGGGGAGTTAGACAGTTCCTCAAAGATGTTAAAGAAAATTATCAAGGAAGAAGGTGTCAAGGATGTCTGGGCACGAGAGAAAGTACATATGAGAGTGGAACCAGGAGGAAGGAAAACTTTAAAGGATTTTGGTTTGTCTTGGAAGGAGTGCTGGTGCACAAGAAAGAGATACAAGATGTAGGTTTTACTGACCATCAAGTGCTGTGGGTAGAGATGGGAATAGGGGGATGGAATGGGAATGGGAAGGGCCTCTGGAAACTGAACATTAGGCTGCTTCACAATGAAAAGCTGTGTAAGGAGTTTATGAAGGAG
Source organism: Gavialis gangeticus (assembly GCF_001723915.1). Classification (NCBI taxonomy): domain Eukaryota; kingdom Metazoa; phylum Chordata; order Crocodylia; family Gavialidae; genus Gavialis; species Gavialis gangeticus. The sequence continues at coordinate 48,879,771 of NW_017728992.1, read as the reverse complement.
TACAAGGAATGGAGAACCTTAAAGAATTGTTATAAAAGCAGGGGGGAATGGTGGTGTATGACTAAGAGAACAAACACGTTTCATGAACGATGGGAAGAGACAGGTGAGGGACAAGATGGGGGAACTGAAGATGAGGCAGGAGAGGGTGTAGCGCTTCACTGTGGAAGCAGGAAGGGGGAGAAAGGTGAAAGATAAACTGGAAGAGGCAAAGTTGGAAGTGGAGAAATAGTTTAAAGAGAGCCGCTGAAAAGATATTCCTAGTGAAAGCACCCTGGGTAGCGGAAGAGGAAAAATGGAACTCACACTTTTGCTGCAAGAGTCAGGAAAGCAAAGGGAGAGAGACGTGGAAGGAGTGAAAAAGGAGACTGTGTCAAAGGCCAGGAGGAAGTACTGAACACTGTGGCAGACTTCTATGAGGATTTGTACAGAAAATAGAAAATTGATAGCAAGAGGAAGAGGGTTTTTTTGCAGACATCAAGGAGAAGGTGGAGGATGAAAGGAGGGATGAGTTGGTGGGGGGAGGGAATAAAGATAACAGCAGTAGAAAAATGTTTGAGAACTTTTAAAGGAAACAAGTCACCAGGAAAGGATGGACTCCTAGCCCAATTTTATGTGAAATTCTGGCTGTGGGTGGGAAAGGATTTGGTGGAAGTCTTCAGAGAGAAAGAAAGATTGGGGAGGGCTCTGCAGACAGAGTAGCGGTGCTACTGTATAAGAAGGGAGATTGAGAATGCCTCAAAAACCAGTGGCCAATCACATTACTGAATACAGATTATAAAATCCTGGGGAAGTCATAGGGATACGAATGAAAAGTGTTCTGGATCAGGTTATACAAGAGGCCTAAACATGTGCAGTGGAAGGGAGAAGAATTGTGTGGGTACACTGGGTGTTGAGAGATGTATTGGCAGAAGGACAGAAAATGGAATATGGTGCCAGCAAACTTTTGATTTTGAGACAGTGTCTGACAGATTAACCTGAGTTTAAGATGCTGCTGAAAATAGGATTCCCGGAAAAGTTGGTAGGCTAGGTAGACAAGGTTCTTTGGGTAAATCTAATATCTTTTATTAGACTAACTCAAATAGTTGGAAAAAGTTCTTAGCAAGCTTTCAGATATATATACCCTTAGTCAGGCTGAGGAACCATTTGCAGTTGGTGCATGCTCTTCCTGGATGGAATAAATCATAAAGAAGCCAGAGGCTGGTATGCATGGGAGGAAGTCAGTCAGTGAAGATTTAATTGAGGAGTCAGCAGGTGAGAGACAGGCTGGGGGGGATGTAAGGGGAAGAGTATGTGTGTAGTTGGTGGAGAGATACCTGGGGAGTCAGCTGTTAGGTAGGTTATGATGCATCATAAATCCAATGTCTATATTTAGTCCATGATTTCTGTATCCAAGAGGTTGATGAAGTGAAGTTCATAGGCTCATCTGTGAACAGTGTTTTTTAAATTCGCTTTGAGGAATAGAAGTGATAAACTGGAGAGAGAGAATGATTTTCTTTTGAGAAATATGACCCCACAGGTAATTGGGTATTCTTGTCTTTGATATATTTCCAGTGTGCATTCATTCTAGTACACAGTTGTTTGGTCTCTCCTACGTATTTTCCATCAGGGCATTTGGTATATTGGATGAGATATATTTCTGGAGATGCAGCTATGCTAATGGTTCTGTTGTGGGTTGCAGTAATTGTGGGGGTGGTGGAGATACGCTGGCAGGTTTTATATTTCTTGTCAGGGCATAGTCTGGATCCGTTTGGTGTGTTTTGGGTCATAGGAAGTTTGCTTCTGGTGATGAGGTTGGCGAGGTTTGTCATATGCAGGAAAGGTGAAGCTGGTGAAAGAGGTGTGCACCCACATACACGTGGCTGGTATACAGCCAGACAGGGTGGTGGGGGCAGCCCCAACATCTGAATACAGGTAAGTCTATGGGGGGGGGGAAGAGGGGGACCAGGACTTAAGGACTGTCTGGGGGGTTGTGTGGGGCATGTGTGTGTGTGGCATGGGGGTGTGGAAGGGACTGGGGGGGAAGTGTGGGGCAGGTGCCTGCTAGTGTTGGGGGAAGGTGTCCAGGCACTGGGGCTGCAGCGGGGTAGGGGAGGTCTGAGGCAGCGCTCAGTACTGCCAGCAAGCCCATTTCTGTGCTGTTGCCTGTGGGGCCTGCCCAGAGGCACCTGCACCTCCAGTAGGGGAAGGGAATGGCAAGGACCTGCATGGCCAGGCTGGCGGTGCCAGTACCCATGCTCTCAGGGACAGGGGTGGGGCAGCCAGGAGATGCTGCCCAACTTGGGGGGGGGAAGAGAGGCGGACCCATGGCCAGGCTGTCTGGCACAGCATGTGAGCCCCAGCCCAAGCTGGGGGGTACCTCAGGCATCCCACCCCCTCCAGCCCACACCAGGGCCACACTCGCTCCAACGTCCCTCACATGAGCTGGAGCCACTGCAACCACAGCTGCTGTGCTTTGGCTCAGGGGAGACAAGAGATTGTTTGGAGCCCCTCACCCTCCTCCTGCTGCCTGCAGCATGGTCCGGGCCAGAGCCATGCTCAACTTCATGCTGCTGCTGTGGAGCACGGCACTAGTCCTCCCAGCTGTGCTGCACTGCACCACAGCCTCCACTAGTGGTACAGGGTAGCATATGGTGCCTCAGCTGCTGCTTGTGCTTTGACATAAGGTGCGCTGCATGCATCTCAAGCTGGAGGCTGTCCCTGCATACCACTATCCTTTGCATCCATGCAGGGCCAGGTTGGGCAGGGTAGAGAGCAGCAGGGCTGAGAAGGGGGCAGGAGGCTGCAGGTCAGGAATGAGGGGCACCAGTGGGGCTGGGGAGGGGCTGTTGTCTGGGAGTGAGGGGCACTGGCAGGGCCAGGGGGCTCTGGGTCGAGACCAGGGGGAACCAGCATGGCCAGGGGAAGGACTATGGGTCAGGAGTGTGGGGCATCAGCAGGGATGGGGGGGTGGGCTGGAGGTTGTTACTGA
>NW_017728992.1:48854626-48871803 GCF_001723915.1 Gavialis gangeticus | reverse complement strand
CAGGGCCAGGTTGGGCAGGGTAGAGAGCAGCAGGGCTGAGAAGGGGGCAGGAGGCTGCAGGTCAGGAATGAGGGGCACCAGTGGGGCTGGGGAGGGGCTGTTGTCTGGGAGTGAGGGGCACTGGCAGGGCCAGGGGGCTCTGGGTCGAGACCAGGGGGAACCAGCATGGCCAGGGGAAGGACTATGGGTCAGGAGTGTGGGGCATCAGCAGGGATGGGGGGGTGGGCTGGAGGTTGTTACTGAGGAGCACTGATAAGAACAGATGGTGGGGTTGAGAACCATGGGTTCGGATTAAAGGGCACTGGCAGGGCTGGGGCAGGGCACTGGCATATCAGGGCTACTCAAGGCCACAAAGCAGCAGGGGGAGGGGGGGAAGGGAGGATAAGGGACACAGCTGCAGCTGGACCCACATCCTGGTGAGCTAAGGGGGCAGGGGGAGCTCTGATTTTCTATAATAAAAACATCCAAAATCAAATGCCAAAATATATAGGTATTTACAATTTATTTTATTATGATGATTTGAGGCACTGGTAGGCTTCTAAACTGCTTTAAAATTGTAAATATATCAATAAAACATTGTATTCACCTGATCCCTATATATATAGTGGCACTTCATTTTAATCATGGAAAAAACAATACAAAAAACAAAACAGATTTTGGGGATTTTTTAAAAAATACAAAATTTTCTGATTTAAACAGAGAAAACCATGATTCCTAGTGATCACACTTGCCACAGACAATCAGTAAGGCAAAAACAATGAAAAGGTTTTATTACAGAAGAGAGAAAGCACACAGGCAAAAAGTACCTATAGTTTGAGACAAAGAAGAGGGAAAAAAAAAAAAAAGAAAAAGATCAAAAATACAAGATCTTACCCTGCTTCTGTAATAAGACGCACCCTTCAGAGTAATTCCTTGTAACCAGCAATTTCCCTGCAAATCATTTTTCTTAGCTAGTGTTTTGCCAGCTCACAAATTCCCTCAGCTTGTCCGAGCAGAACCCTAGATGGATTCCCCACGTTCAGAGGCATCAAATCTTACCAGCTCAGAGGTCAGGACCACAAAATGTCCCTTCCTGATAGGGGTGTGCAAAATGGGCAGTACTCAATTCAGATTTGGCCTGATTCGGGGGACAGTGATTCAATGATTTGGATCACTGTCCTGGTTCAATTTGGCTGAATCGGAAGATTCTATTCCGATTCGGAGAATCAGCAATTCGGTCATAAACACAGCCTTGTATGCTTTTTCTACGTACCTCTAGGTACCAGGCACGGCTCGTGAGTGGGCCAGTTGGAGCATCCCACGGGAGCATGCGCACTTGGCACTGGACCTAGAAGTGGACTTGTCTACTTCCGGGTCCACCACTGAGCACGTGGGGCGACCCCCCATGCCTCCCCCACCTCAGCAATCAGCTGTAGGGAGACCACAGGTGCCCCCCCCCAGACCCAGGAGGCACCAGTTGCTGAGCTGGGTGGTCCCCCATGTGCTCTGCAGCAGACCTGGAAGTGGACCCGAAGTACTTCTGGTCTACTTTAGGGTCCACCACTGAGCGCACAGGGAACCTACCCCTCCCCTCCCCCCCCAATCTCAGGGCTCACAAGACACGCCCGGACCTTGAGGTACATAGAAAAAAATCTATAAAGCTGTGTTTATGGCCAAATCGTTGAATTTCTCTGAATCGATTCAGAGAGATTAATGGATCTCCTGATTCAATTCAGATTTGGCCACCAAATTGGGCTGATCTCCTCCAAATTGAATTAGTGACCAAAGCTTTGCACATCCCTGCTTCCTGAACCTCTCCCTGTTCTGTAGATGAGTTGAGTTTTCCCTCTTCACCAGGTGGGATATGACTGAAGTATATCTGTCCCCTGATGTCACTCCCCTTTGCAGACAAAACCTTTTGGGTTAATTCACTTAGCCACTGTTTCACCCCAAACAAGGAGCAAATATTACCTTCTTGGAATGAGAATGGCTACTGTTTCTCAAACGTCCACCCATGACACCTTGCCTGATCTAGATGCATACTAACAGGATCTTCCTTGGGTATGCACTACCATTTTTACTTCAAGCGCGCTCAAACTCCAGCCTTCAGGCCAAATCCAGCCAACAGAATTGTGGCATCCAGCCCACAGGGCACCCTACAGGTCAGGAAATCTGGTGGCAGGGGAGCAGTGGCAATTAATATTGCTACCCATCCCCCCCTACCAAATTCTTAAGTCCTGTGTAACCAGATTGGGCACAGGGCAGCTCCCTCCCTCCCCCCTCATGGCAAGAGTGAGGCCAAGTTGCCCCTCTGGCACATATCTGCCCCCCTGGTTGGATCCAGCTCATTGATGGACCAGGCAACAGCCATCCAGTCCATGGGGCAAAAAGGTTGGTCTCCACTGTTTTACTTGTTTATGTTCTAGTTACATCATATAATCACAAAAGTACTTTTTAAAAAAATCAAATACTAACGTGCGCGCGCACACACACACACACATATAAAAATGACAAAAGCTGAACATATCTTCAGCCTACCTACAAACAGAAACTGAACACCAAAACAATAAATCTAAGTCAGGAGAATATCCATTAGGCCTGTGCAAAGCGGCTAGCATACACTTTGGATTTGGGGGACAGTGATTTGATTCAGTGATTTGAATCACTGTGCTGAACTGATTTGGCTTATTCCGATTCGGAGATTCAGCCACTGCCGAATCAGCCGAATCTCCAAATCAAACAGGCCCAATCCCCCACCCATTCGCTCAGCCCCATCAATGGCTGCCCCGCTGGGCCCCAAGGCTCTTTAAAAAAAAAGCCCAGCATTCACCAGCTGCAGCCAGGCAGGAGCGGCAATGCCCCCTGCCCGCCACTGCATGGGGGGGTTCTGCCACAAGCCCCAATGGCTGCTGCAGCAGCTGGTGAGTGCAAGGGTTTTTTAAATTTTTTTTTTTAAAGAACTGGGATTTGAGACTGGGCAGGGAAGCCATTCACGGGGCTGGAAGAGTGGGTAGGGTTCAGGGGGCGCTCGGGGGGCTGGGGAAACAGGCAGGGGATAAGGCCTGGCAGAGCCCCCCTTGCTACCACCCCCTACTTACCAGCACAGAGCCTGAGTCCAGCTCCCTGAGGCAGCGAGTGGGGTCTGCCCAAGTCTCTGAAGCTCTCCAAATCGATTTGGATCTTTTTATTGGTCTCCTAATTCGATTTGGATTCAGAGATTCAGCCACTGAATCAGGCTGAACCTCCTCCAAACTGAATCAGCATATGAAGCTTTGCACAGCCCTAATATCCATGTATGCCACATGGTGAACTCCAAAGACAACTTTGTTTTGGGGTGAACCCATGAGAGCTACACCTCTCAACTTCATCAGCATTCTCTTCTATCTGGGAATATGTTCCAAAGGAGTCAGCAAAGAAATTATCATTTTCCTGTTCCAACACGGAGAACAAATTCTCAGTAAACCTTGCTTTTTGTATGTTCTTGGATTTTGAGCATTAAGATAACTGACTGCAGTATAAAAAATTCCTAAAGAATAGCCTACCTCAACCGCATCTTTGTACTTAACAGGGAAACCTGGCTCCTGGTTATTAAGAAGGTTCAAGTGGGTAAAGGCCAGGGATCAGGCAGCTAATAGGGCAATTAGCAGAACCTGGCACTGGGAAAAGTGAAACAACAGGACCAATCAGGTGGCCAGAAGGGGGCTGGGCTGAGGAATATAAACCCTGTCCCTGAGTTGGAGACGGGCAGTCTGGCCCTGCATGCTGCCAGGCAAGGAGTTCTTATGTACAGGAGATGAACTAACCAGTGTCCAGACAGTGTCAGAGAGCTGTGAAAAGGAAGCCAAGGGCAATGCCTAGGCTGCAGGGAAGTATTAACCCAGGGCTGGAAGGATTTTATTGTATAGCCATGAGACTGGTGTTTATATTTTGGTTAGATCCACTGGAGGACCAAGGTGTAGCTATAGGGGCTGAGGCAGCCACAGACAGGGGTGCTTTAGTGCATTCCCCTTGTAGTAAGCACCAAGGATCTCAGCCATAAGGCAGAGGCTACCAAGGTGCAGGTAGACCCCCAAAAAGGGGGATTACCACCAGGACAAAGCTGAACCGCAGAGACTGAGGTGTTGAGTAGCAGGCCCAGGTGAAGGGTGTAGCCAGAGAGGAAAAAGGGGCCAAGGCTGTGACAGTGGAGACCCTGACAAGTGCCTCAGAAACCAACAGGTTGTATCCCCTTAAAAGGGAAGTACTGTGAAAAGACAAAAAGGCTCCAATTGCGGCCAGTGAAGTGAGACAGAGCAGCCCCACAAAGTGACCACTGCCCCTCAAGCACCCTTCCCCATCAACAACAAGTAACATCTGAGTGACTGGGAGTAAAGTGGGGTTAGGAAGGAACTGGCAAGCAAGTGGGCACCCCTGCAGGCCCTACAATAAATTTTAATCAGAATTTCTAGTTTTTGTAGAACAACAGAAAAACCTGAGTATCTGATGCATCTTTCTGACTTCAACCATGATTTCTTCTCCTATTAAAAAAAAAAAAAAAAGAGGTGGCTAGAGACAGAAAAGGATCCCTCTGGAGTGATTCTGTTGATTGAAGATTTAGCTGTACCCTTATTCTTTGTATTAAACTGATCTGCTCTAGAGAGCTATTGTTTTCATGAACAGAAAATCACCCTGATACCAGCTGACCTGAGGTAACAGATTTTTATGTTAACTTAATAGCATTAACCTTCCTTCTTGTTAGGAGAATATTACAACATAATGCCAGTATCCTTACCAAGTATATACAACAACCATCTTAAATCCTTAAGTACTATGGCAAACAAGTTTTTCTACATGGGAAACAGCCAGAAGCAAAAGCAAAGCTGATGGTTACTTGTAGGTGCAGAGTTGCAGGGACAAAGCACACATGGATATTAAAAGCCATTCATATTTTTGCAATGTACCTTTAAATAGTGGAGACTTCTGCTGTATTCTCCAAAACTCTTTGTAAAGTACCTTAATTACCACAACAGGAGAGGCACAGAAGAAAAACCTATCTTCCTATTTCTGCACTATTACCAAATTAGGCTCACTTTTGTATGTTGCTTGTTGGTAAGGAAAACATAAAATTGAAGGAATCTAAGCACCTGCTGAAATTTGCTCTATGCTTCCTAAGCTTTTCCACTATTTATACAGATGTAACAATGTGACCTTTGAGACATTTTCTATTGCAAACTAAAAGCCATTAGTTTTCTGGTGAAAAGCTGATTTTCACTGAGAGCTTTTTAACTGTCAAGAAAAATGTAGATTCTTGGGGTCAGATCCACAGCTAATGTTCATCAACGAAGTCAGCTGCATCACACCAGAAGAACAGCGAATTAAATCGAACCCAGGCTTAGAGTTGGGGGCAGTATCTGGTCAACAGGGTTTTGCCACTGACTTCAGTGAGGTAAGGATTATACCCTTTGGACACGATCCACTCATTTCCTTTTCTCTTATGAAAATTCAGAATCTTTTTGCCTACTTCATTTAATGTATTTAAAAAACATAATTTGTATCAATGCTTTAATCAAGGTCAGATAAAAACAGTAAAGTACCAGCAATGCATATGCCCTCATCTTCTTCAGGGTGTAGCAAAACAGGTCCGTCTTTAAACTTCAGCCACCTACCTGCCTTCTCAGGTGCTACCTTCCAGGGATCTTATTAAACATAATTAAGTCCATTGTTAAAGTAACATTTGCTGCAGTTCCAAGTCAGCACACCCTTGACAAAGGTCCTCACAATAAAGTCCATTAGTCCTCAAAAAGCAAAGTAAAAAATTTTCACTTTATTGTTGATTAACTAATTCCTAAATGCACTGGTAGCAAGAATACTCTTCCATTCTCTATTATGTTTGAAAAAATTATGCAATGTAAAACAACAATTTTATCTAAAAAGATTTAATTAAAATGAAGGCCTGAACTACTTAATATTTATACTGAGGTCTCACTTAGGGGGAAGCCAAGTTGAGGCCCTTGTGCTGAACAAATGTATATAAAAATGGTAGTGCCCAAAGCATTTATAAGTATTCATGTATCTATTGAAAGCAAAACGGATCCAACCAGAGGCCATGTACATATATTCAGTTTCTGTGGGAGAATTACTGTTTTCCCAACAGAAACCAAAAGTATGCAGAAGTTCATGCTTTTTCTCCAAAAGCGAAAATGGCTACTCCAGGAAAAAAAGTAACTCAATCTACAGGAAGGTAGAAATCACTCCTGAAGACCAGAAGGAATGGAGCCAGGGGAAAAACTTTTAGAGACCAGGATCTCCCAGGCTGGAGAAGGTGCAGGGGAGGGCAGCTGTTTCCACCCCTCATGTAGACGGGGAGAGAAGCGGAAGACAGTTGCCAGCTTCTCCCCATTTGCTTCTCACTCTGGAGTCCTTGGTGTCAAAAGAATGCAGAAAGCTGTGTTATTCCCTCTGCTTGGATCGCTGGGCCCCGGGAGCTGAACTGCTTGCTTCTTTCATCAGAGTCCCTGAAATTAGGATCAGGCAGGGGCTGCTTTGTTCCGCTGCTCCAGCCGCCCCCGCCCCCGCCGGGAACAGGACGACTAGAACAGTTCATGCCTTCCCCAGTCTGGCATCACCCTAGTGTCTGGAAGATGCAAGGAGCAGTAGAGGTGGCTGCAGACAAAGTCTGTACTGTTCCCTCACCTGGAATCTTTTCTAGCATTGGACATTTTTCACCACTAAAATTGAACATTTTCCATATCCACACACACTTCTCAAGTGAATGAATCACTAATCAGATAAAACACAATGTGCACTTTGGACTGAAGATGTGACTTTCAACCAAGTAATTCAAAATAATTTTAAAACATTACAGTTCACAACATAACAATCAGGTGGGGAAAATAAAAAGTAGGAAGAGAATAAAGGAACAATAGAATGCAACTATGAAAGCAATGAAAGTTTTTTTTCCAGAGTCTCCTCAGAATGAAAACAAGGTGTAAAAAGTTTTCAGGAACTATAACGTTTTTGAAAAACTAAGTGAATATATGCATGAATCAACTGTACATACATCCACATATAATAAGTATATATAGATATGAATTAAGGAGACTGTATATTTAATGACTGAATTCATTATCATTTCAATATAAATTCTAATAAGACCTGAAATAAAACAAAACATTCTAGAAACTATAATGCAGAACATATTGCTTGACTTATTAAAGAATGAAACAACATCCCCAATCAGTACATTTGGGGTCACCTCCAAAGCCAATAGGACTCTTTTCAATGACTTCAAATGACTGTTCAGTCAGGCATCCAGTGAACAAGAAAGTCTTGAACACTCCCTGCCTTCTCAGATTCATCTCTGTGGTTATAGTTTGGACCAATCGCTTGAGTACAGTTATTTATGTAATCTAATATGCATATATTATATGTCTTTATAAAGATATTCTCTCATTTTATATTTTTGAAGTATTTTCTTTCAATTAAAGGAGGAAATTGAGCTACGAATAACTTATTTATAACAATATTATACCATCTAGAGTTTGTCTGAACTACATATATGAAATGCTTACAAGATAACTTTGTCATACTTTCTCAAATTTTATTAACCTGTGTGCACACTATTTACTTTTCAAAGCCCAAATACAGATTCTGCTTTAATGCAAGCCATTTAAAGCACTTAAGGTAGGGTAGGTTTTCCTCTACAACCTTTACTACATATAGAACCCATACTGAAACAGCAGTAACTCAAAGTATCAAGTTTGGTTACTGAAACAGACATTTCAACTTCATATCACTTGAAAAAATCCAACCCATTCTGCATAGCATGAAACAAACTTAAGAGACACATTTTTCCAAGATGTTGAGCTGTGATAGCTCTGGCATCTCCAGTAACTGGAATAAGTGTAATTTGTATTACTAAGCATTTCCAAAAGAGGACGTAACCATGGTGCAAATGGTTTTGGAAAAATGTGGCAAAATAAAAAACAACCTTGGAAGAGGGAAGCTGGGCCTGAAAAGTAAGCTGCAGAAACCTCGACTTCAAACCTCGGACTTTGGGAGGACTTGCAGGCTAAAGCATAAGTGCAGCTGGGAGATGAGCTGCTTATGGTAGATATTTGATCTTGTACGTAAACTCAGTCCGGTGCCTAACTATTGGTACAGACATGCCCAGAACATCTGGGGATAATTAAATATTTCACACACATTTAGAGACCGTATTAGTTTGAAAGCTTTTAAAACGATAGCTGGGAACACCACGAGACTGCTAGGCTGTCTTGCCTATCTGGAATATAGCACTGCCTCGCTGAAAAATTCCTGCTTTCCCACAAGGCTATGCAAGACTGATTATTTAATCTGCATGAGAAACTCTTAATATTAACGGGCCTAAGAAATACTGAAGATGACTTCTGAACTGTCAATTACAGCAAGCAGCTTTTGACTGTTATTGTGTATTTTGACAGCTCCATTAATTGAAGGAGGGTGATGAAATGTGTATGGAAAAAGAAAAAGTAATTATTTGGAAAAAGCAAAGAATGCACTTTATTGCTGATGTAGCCAATGTTACTTAAGCTCCAAGAAAAGTTATCTAATGACTGATTTTGTGTCTTGGAATATCATTATGATCATGTCATTTCCTGCTAAACAGAGATACAAGAGATTTTTTTAAAAAAAGGATTCTGATCCTTTTTTGACACCTCCCAAAATAATAAAGAATCTGAAAGGAGTAAATTCATATTGACCAGTTTGATTCTTTTTTAGCTAGCTTTTGAATGTGCATATAAAGTCAATGTTATTACCTAATGTAAAATTAACTGAATAATTTCTAAGTTTTTTTTCCCCCAGGATGACAGGAATTTTCTGCATATAGAAGTATTTCTACCTTATCAAGAACTTTTTCTTATTTTTTTTTTAGAAGCTAAATAGGCTAAACAGGTAATGTAGAATTACTGTTGTCACTGGAATAGTGACATAATTTAATAGTTTTTGTATAATACAAATTATGGGGGAAGGGAAGGGCAGTTCTTGATTTTCAAGTCAGCTGCTACATATTTTCTGCTTAAACCAATACATTTAACTACACAGCATCTCCCGAGAAATAGGCTTACCATGATATGTACTTATGCTTTGGTGTGGATAAAGCATAATTAATGTATGATACTTTGACTCCAAATTTTCCCCACAAAACAATAAGTGTGTGAATGTTATTAAAGCTAGCATTAAGGACATTTTGTTGCTAATGAAATCTTGCTGGAAATAAGATGGTGGGATCTCTCAAAAGCCATTGGTACTGAAGAATTAAAAAAATCACTGGACTTCAAAAACATTTCTGTTGGACACTATTTGAAATATACGGTACTCAACCTTCAGGGGAACGGCAAGCATGTGAAGCCTCTAATGAAGTTAATTTTGATCTATGAAAGCTTATGCTCTCACTCTAATCTATAAAGGTGCATATCTACCATGCCTTCTGACTGACTTCAGATTAACAGAGCTAACCACTTCAATTACAAGAAGTAACAGATTTGCACAGCATTAAAAATGACCCTTAAATGTTTCTGCACATGCTTCTCAAGCCAAGGCCAGGAAGAAGCAAGCCATACAATCCCTGAATGCTTTTAGGTTCATTTTATCTAACTGTATGCAAGAAAACCAGTTTTAATCTGTATTACAAATTAACTTGTACTATTCAGTAACAGAATCAACCCAGAGATTATAAGCATAAAAAGCTTGCTATTCATGAATAGAGCTGTGTTAGTCTGAAGTCAGGCAGAAAGCATGGCAGGGTGATACCTTAGATACTAACTAGTTCAGAGAGGCGTGAGCTTTTGTAGGTGACAGCCTACTTTGTTAGATTCTGTGAATGGCATTCACGGAATCTGATAACATAGGCTATTGCCTACAAAAACTTATACCTTTCTGAATTGGTTGGTTTCTAAGGTACCACACCCTGCCCTGACTGGCCCAATCATTTTGTTGTGGAGTTGTTCAAAAAGACTCTGCTTCCCAGGTTTCTGGTTGTGTATATGGAAAAAGGGTCTTACAGCAAAGTGCGGACTCGCTGCCTTTACCACAAATTGGCGTTCAAAGCCTGCATTTTACAGAACTTTTTAAATTTCCATCTCAATGGCTAGAAGAGGCCTACAGCTGAAATTGTGGAAAACTGCGATCTTTCTACATTCTGAAGAGTATTTTTTAACCAACCATTCCTCACAAGTGCTCATCTATGTTACAGGAACAAATCTGGGTTAATTTGCATCTAAAATACTTTCGGCAATCATTAAAACCTTACCTCATAGCGGTGCGGCTGCCATTTTGAAATACTCCAACTGTTAATGTGGGCCTCAAGGGACAAGATAATTGACAGGATCTGTTCAGTCATGTGTGGGGCAAATACTAATTACACAACAGGCAGGATGGATGGCTCTAGGGAGCAGCAGAAAGCAGCAGACCAGCTGGTCTGCTGGCTGCCTGAAAACAAGAGTCTAGTGGAAATTGAAGAAATGTGTTTTGTCAATGATTTCCTCGTTTTCACTGCTCTGAGAGGGAACCACAAAACCACACAGGTAAGCATTACCCTTCTGCAATGTGGCCACAGTTAAGGGGTTGTAGCAGGCCACTGAGGTATTTGAACCCTCCTTAACAGTACCTTTCCCTTATGCTCAGCCAGAGGACATGCTTAATCCTATAAACCAAACTCACTGGGGAATGCACTGATACAAGCACAACTTCTGTTGTTCACCACTTTCAGAAGTGACGGCTGGACATTTGCCCAGGCCTCTCAGCTCTTCTGTGAATTCCAGTTCATCAGTTTTGACCACTTCTAATTCTTTTGCCCAACTCTGGGTCCATTTTGCCAACTTTTAGCCCTCATTTTGTCCCAATCTCTGTTGCCTGTCATTCTTACTCTCACTGCAGATCTCTGGTTGGAAATCTTATTACTTGGCTGACTTTCTCCACTACAAAATTCTGTCTTTCAGCTCTGCCTTTTTCCTAGCTAAGTAACTCCTCCTGCCTTCCTTGGTGAAACTGGAGGAGACGCAGCAATTTTAGATAAAACATTCAATCACCTTGGAGATAAAATTAAGAAAAGACATGACAGAAGAGTACCCCATTCTTGAACAGTCTCCCCCCCAGGCTGCCTGTTCTACTGCAATTCTTGCAACTCATAATGGCATTTTTTCACGCCCAGTTCACCTCCTCCATTCCTTCAAGCAGACTGTTCGGCATTTCATGAAGTCTTTTCTCTGATATTTAGCTCAGTCTGTGTCTGCTTTCCTCAGACCTGAGGAAGGGCACATGTCCAACAGCTCTCCCAATTATACAGCTGGCCCAATAAAAGATATCACACAAAAATCCTTGCTTCTCAGACATTTCTTGGACCCTCATGGGTACAACACCATTCCAACCCTACTCCTCTGACAACCATTTTCGGTTTGATGGATTTGTCTTTTCTGACAAAAAGACTGATGAAAGATTCCAGACCAGCTCCAATAATAAGTCTGTTTTAAAACACTGTTGTATCCATCTGTGGGATTTTTGTTGGTCCTATATATTTTCCCCTGTGAAGAGAGATAAAGGAGATACAAGTCATGCACTGCCATGATCATGACAGTCATGAGGTGGCTTTGTGCTGACATGGTAGTGTATTGGTTTTCTGGCTAGCTGTCTTAAAAAGGCTGAACCAGAGGACAGCAGTTGAGGAAATGAGATAAGGAAACCTACAACTAAGCAAATCTGACATGCCCTCTTCCTCCACAAAAAAGAGTCCTTGATTTCCTTTCCTCACAATTCCATTCATTTATCTCCCCATTTATACTTACGGTGCTATACTGTCTGTCATATGGCCTATGCTACCACCTCTGAGATCTGAATGCTAGACACTTTTGCCATTTGTAGCCAGTGATTTTGCCTTACTGGGATCTTTGTTGATCCTGCTCCTTGCTCTGAAAGGTAGGAGGTGACCATGCTGAAGATAGGACACTGTCCTCTGTCTGCAGATACCAACAATGCACATACTTTAGCCTCACATAGCATCCATCACAAAGCCCCTGGACATCAGTTCTATATACTGGCATATCCTGAGTTTTTCTCCAGCTCCTATTTGTGTCCTGTGAGGTTTATGTTCCTCCTCTGTCCATGCCCATGAAAAGATATTCCTGGCACCAATATGTGCATTACCATGGTTACCTAGCTCATCTGCAGTATAATGGCTGATCTATGACCTGACACTGGAGATCCCAGAGTGGGTTCCTCATTGCCCATCTCCTTCCAACCACTCTTGCTGTGGCCAGGTTTTCTGAAAATTTGAATAAAAATCAAGGCACCGGGCACTGACAGCTGCAGAGACCTCACACACATTTTGTGCCCATATGCTGTGCCTGTAACTGCACTTTTTGGTAATCCTGATTTGGATTTTAAACATTTTTGTCTCCTGTCCATATTCTGACTTCACATTCTGTTTGGAGATGCACTATTACTCTTTTGAAATTTGAGTCCTAAAAATACAGTCGTAAGAATATGATTGTACACAACGGTACGAACATGTTTATAATTGTTTGGGATGTTTGCCTTGCTAAGAAATCAAAGATCTTCAGGAGCAAAACAGTGAACAGGGGAGATTTAAACAGAGGGCTCAGTTGCAAAAAGAGAAGCAGCTTTTTTCGGTAGTACAATTTTGCAAAACTAACTGAGATATTAGAAGAAGTTTGGCCTTATATCTAAATGGAGTCTTAAATATAAAATGAGATATACAGACACATATTGATAAACTATGAAAAGAAAAGGCAAGACTGAATTCAGTCCAGAAAGCAAGCATTTTCATCTGCCCAATTGACTCAAATTTGCATAGGCACAAAACACAAGAATGTTATTCTTAAAACATAATTCTCCTGGGTTCATTCCAAACAACAGTTAGGCAAAATAGAATGTAAACCACAGTAAAGAATCCCTATTAAAATCACATGTCTATTCCCATCATTTATATTCCTAGCATTCATGACAAATTTGAGTCTTTAACCTATTTAGAAAAAATTAAAGCAATTCAAAAGCAATGGTGTAATCTTTGGGAATGGCACACTGAATGTTAAGTCAAACACAGATGTATCTTATGCTGATTCTGAAAACACAAATTGTCAATGGATCTCAGCAAAAAAAGTACAGGCAGTCCTGGACTTACAACGTTTCGCACTTACAGTGTTTATAAACTGACACACTGTTTCAACCTTCTGACATCAGTTTCAACTTTACAACACTTGATCTGACGCCAAGCCATGCCAGCGAACAAGTTTGCTGCATCACCCATCTCCCTGAAGAACATCTGTCCAAACTTCCTTGGACACTTTCTTTAAGAAA
This sequence comes from Gavialis gangeticus, assembly GCF_001723915.1. Classification (NCBI taxonomy): domain Eukaryota; kingdom Metazoa; phylum Chordata; order Crocodylia; family Gavialidae; genus Gavialis; species Gavialis gangeticus. Next base: position 48,858,492 of record NW_017728992.1, on the reverse strand, counting down.
GCAGACAAGACTCCAGAAAAACCTGCAGCCAAGTCTCCTGAGAAGACTCCAGCCAAGAACCCTTCAAAAAGTCCAACCAAGAGCCCTTCAAAACATCCAGCAAAGTCTCCTCAAAGAAGTCCTTCCAAATCAATATGATTGCTATTTACAATATAAATACATTAAAGTAGTTATATTACTCATCTATAATTGTTTGGGTACAAAATTCTGAGTTATTTTTGGTGAAAATAGGGTATCGGGCCTTGGTTCAGGAACCAATCCCCCATTTATAACATTGTTTCCTATGGGCAAATTAGTTCTGAGTTAGAACGTTTCGACTTAAGACGTGGTTTTCAGGAACCAATTATGTCATAAATCTGAGGACTGCCTGTAAAAGCTGGAAACATTCTAAAAGGCTTTTTCATTCATAGCTATTTAAAAATAAAGGAGTTGTGAAACTCTTTAGATTTGGTTTAATATGGGTAAAACAGGTCGGCTGAATGAATAACTGTTTGCACGTGAATTTAAAAAAAAAAAAAAAAAAAAAAAAAAGAGAGCGAGCCCAACTTAACATATAATCCATGTAGACAGTTAACTTCTAAACTTACCTTTTCCATTTATTGTTAATGCTGATGCAATTGTGGCTGTTACTGGCACTGGTAGCTGTGGCACTAGTGGATGTATCCTTGGCCGGCTCCCCATCCTAGCACGCTCTGCACCAGGTCCTAATAAAGCTCCCACTGGTTTTTCTGCTGCTACTTCTGGTGCTACAGAGTCTTCTTGATCCTGCTCTATGTGGTCCAATTTATCAGGGCTGTCATTCTGAAAGCCATCAACTGCTGTCCTGCTCTTAATGGGACTTTTGGGCACAAGGATTTTGATACCTGATTTTGCAAGGTCCATATTTTTCCTGCCAGAAAGAGATGGTGAATTGTTTTTCCGAAACTTCTGTGTGGCAGTGAACAATTGATTATTTTTTGACTCATGGTCTTTACCAATCACCAAAGATTTAGGAGATGTCTTTGAAAAAGAACTATTGGTAGACCTAGATATTTGTTTTCTGGCATTATTAGGAGAGGTCCTATTTGTCCGGGTTAATGTGCTTTCCTTTTGCTTTTCGTTGTGGCGTCTATTAAATTCATGTATATATTCCTCACAATTCACAAGGTGCTGTTCTGGTTCCCAGGTGTCATCTTCGCTGTCGTATCCTTTCCATCGTACTAAATATTCTGTTTTTCCCTTCTTGTTTTTTCTCTTGTCAACAATTTTCTCTACCTGTTGAAAGGAAAATAAAAAGTTACGCATGGCTGGGTATGTAAAGAGCAAAAAACATACAGAAAACAACTACACAGGAAACACTTTTATAGGAAAGTAAATTAAAAAGACTGTTACAATTCAACAGTGTGGTTGTGCTCTTACATTTATGACCAGTAATACAGTTTACTACATTTCATAACACTACTTCCAAATGATCGTAGAATACCAAAAATATCCTCCAACAAATATTTTGAGAGTATAAGCTCAATATAATGCATCTCAGTTGATAATATGGGCAAAATCCCAGGCCCAGTGAAATTTTGATACTAACTTGAATTATTTTAATCCTTCAAATGAATAAATAATATGTACATGTTATATACCTTGCAGATTTTTTAATATTATTTGGAGATCAAACATATGGCCCATGAAGCTGTGTCATCTGGCATGAGAGGATCCCAGAGAGGCCATGAATTTTTAGGGTGGGATGCATCCTGACCCAGCCAATGAGGAGAGCCCCAGTCATATTCTGGCCTGTGGGGCCAGGTGAGTTTGACATCCTTAGTTCAAGTATTTTATTTAGGATGGAACAGGTGAATTTTTGGCTTGTGGTAAACTATTCCCAAATTTACCAAGGGGATATTGGGGTGGGGAGTCTATGTGAAAGCAGTAGATGGGCAGCAAGGTTGGGTTGCACATTGGCACACTCCTAGATCAGAGGAAAGGGACCAGGAGGGGTGGAGTCAGTGGTTTACTTTGGATTTTTTTGGGGGGTGGGGTGGGGAGAGAGGGGAAACTGAGGAAGGCAGGGGAAGTTGCTTGATTATACTTTCTTAGTTTAATATTTTATTCTGTTTTTGTGTTGTACTGTAAGCTGCCCTGTATGTTATCTTTTTTAAGTCATCTTCTTGAAAAGTGCAGCATACAAATCTAATAAATGAATTTGCAAACAAACTCAGGAACACAGCTATGCTTTTAGTGAAGGTAAAGAACTGCAAATCAGGAGGGCTGAGCCTGATCCTGGCTGGAGTCAAACTTTTTATCTATTCTTGAGCACATCACTGTGCTCGAGGTATCTGCAAAACTGGGAACTTAGGGATCATATTTTTAGAGGAAGTGCAAGAACTGCTCAGAGATCATCAGCCTCTTCATTCCACTTACTCCTGAACTTCGGATGATCCCCACTAATGTTCCCCACGACCCCATTTCAACCTTGAAGCTGCTGTTGCTCTCCTCCCCCTTTCCATATTCTCCTCATTCTAAAAAGTCTCTTCCTTTACACCTCCAGGTCCTAAACCTGATGCTGTGGCTATCATAAGCAAGGCGATGCCATGCAGCAAACATTTACCTAGAGTTCTGCCAACTGCCTAATGTACAGCAGCACTGTTAAGCATGGTGTAAAAGGACTGAAGGCATAGTATAAGAGTGAGTATTATGAGAGAAATCGTACTTCTAGAATCAACACATCTGGTTAAAAGGCATCTCCAAGTTCTGAAATCATATATTTAAAGTGGCATTAAACTATAGCATATTTGGACTGCAAATGCTTTTTAATCTTTAAAATATGTTTCATTTGAATTACATTAATATTTTAGCTGCATCAGCTGTAAATATGCATGTACCAAGTCTCTGTGGTAGAGCCCAGGAAGTCTGCTTTAGTATCCAATCATTAGGATTCTCTGTAACCACATAAATTTAAAGCTAGGAGAACCTTTTTATCAGAGCCCCCTTTACAAATATTGCTTTATTATTCAAGAATACAGTTCTATTATTTCAACACATGTACACAAGTTATGGAAAAAAAATTTAAAAAAAAAATCAGCTGCCAAAATATTTAACTGGTGTTAAAGATTTAACTGGTGTCCAATGGCTAGACTAAGAATAATTGGAATTTTTAAAAGATATTATGTCCAATTAGATTACTGTTTATGTACTTATTGGACTGATGAAAAATAGGTATATATAGCAGATTAAACAAAGCCACTTGCATTTCCTAAAAATACCGTGTGAAAAACATCTTAATAAAAATGCTGATTCAAAGAAAGTGAATAAAAGTTTACCATACAGATGCAAAAGAATAAATCAACAAAAACTTAAGACTAGACTGTAAAGCACTTGTCAGTTTAAAATAAAAATGTTAAAATAAACCCTAAAAAAGAAAAAGGTAACACCTGCTATTGTACTGTCAAAGAAGATAGTGATAACAACTCTGTTTTGCTTTTCCAATTTCTGTCTTGCTCATATAACACAAAGATCAAAACACAAACCTCGGAAAAGATGAACTACAGATACTGGGAAAGTATTTTATATTCTCTAAAGACAAATCTTCATAATAAATCCAACCCACTAGTGCCACAAAACCTCTAACAATATTTTTTAAAACTATAAAACATTTGCTGATGACACTAAGATGTGGGGGGGACGTGGGCACACTAGAAGGAAGAAGCAGGCTACAATCGGACCTAGACAGGTTACAAGGGTGGGCGGATGAGAATAGGATGGGTTTCAACACAGACAAGTGCAAGGTGATGCACCTGGGGAGGAACAACCGGCACCATACCTACAGGTTAGGGAACTCCCCTCTTGTCAGCACGGAGGCGGAAAAGGATCTTGGAGTCATCATTGACTCC
>NW_017728992.1:48852655-48854374 GCF_001723915.1 Gavialis gangeticus | reverse complement strand
CGGACTAGATGATCTTCTCAGGTCCCTTCCGACCCTAGAAACTATGAAACTATAAAATCAAGGAGAGCCAAATATTAAGGAGATGTTCTTTTAAAGAACTAAGGTAATTAGGAATAGGACTTTAGAAAGGAATCTCATAGAATAAAGACCAACCCACAAACAATAAACAGAAAAATCAAATTATCTGTAGAACAGGCATGATTAAAAGTATATAGATAACTTCACCATATTTAACTATATGCTTCAACACTACATATTTGTTACAAAAAAACCCAACCTGCTTTAATGTTACCCTGTGTGCCCAAAGACCATCTTCCTTTTCATTTAATAAAGATGCTTAGTTCACCCTGGCTACAAGGTGCTGACTATGCAGTCGTTACTGTGCAGTTGCACTGACAGATGGCATTTTTGTGATGTTGACTGCGCAGTAGCCCAAGACTAATGTGCAATAGCGCTGTGTCACACTTTCTGCCACACAAAGCCTGCGCAGTCAGTGTCTCATGTTGAAGTGGCCCAAGGGTGTACCTTATTTCTCTAGATTTATACCACAAACTTAGTAGTAATTACTGTGGGATAAATTGCAGAAACATGATAAATTGCATTAGTTGTGCACTTTTTGGATCACCTCAACTTCATTCTATTAATCCGATTCCCTTAGGACCACTCTGAAAATTGCAAACATCTCAGCAACTTTAAGACGGCTGCCATTTTCTTTTAAACTACAGCCACAATATATTTTTCCTCTCTCCTAAAATGTAGAAAATTCTTAGGCTACCTCAATTCATACTAAACAGTGAAACAAGGATTATTTATCCTTACCTACTGGCATGTTTAAGGTCCAATATTTTGTTCAGAAATCTGGATCAGAAACTGGTATTCTCTCTTAAAAATCCTTCCCTTTTCAATGGTACAAGGAAGGAGCCTGGAACCTACAACATGCAAAGCCGAGCTTGCAGATGTGGGACTTCAGTGGCAGGGAGAAAAGGCAGCTGGGTCCTAGAGCCTCCCACTCTCTCACCTAAGGTAAGTCATTCTGGCCCACAGCCTATAAGGGTTGTTGACCATTGGTATAAGGCATTTATTTCCATTCTTAATATTACACATTAACACTGACATTATGACATGCAATGTAAGAAATACAGCTCTAGTCCAAGATATTTTAAGTGACCAATTTAAAGTCCTGAGAAATAAACAATGAGGTCAAAATAATAAAAAATATACAAGAAAAAAGAGCGATGAATGAAATGGGGGAAGATACAGACCCTTATTGCACTATGAAAGGACCCACGGACCTCAACAAAGAATCAGACGGCCTTATTGACAAAAATATCCCTGCCTCAAATAGTCTGATACGGTCTCAGACTGGACACAAGAGGTAGGTGAAACAGAGAGAATGTATGGGTGGATGGGGAAGAAGTAATAACAAAAACAGCAGCCAGGTCTGCCTGGAAGGGAGGGATGGCAGCCCCTCTCAGATTTTTCCTCATTGGAGGAGGTAGAGGTGTGAAGCCTGGAAGGGATTGCCCGCCCCCAGTTCCCCAGCAAACCCCAGGGTTGGGGTCTGGGGCCAGGGAGGGAGTTTAAACCCCCTCCCCCATCTCAGTGCACTACCCTGGGCCAGGACATGGCCATGGTCCCTGGTCTCTACACAAGCAGGAAGCTGGGTGCAGGGGTGGTGGGGACAACAGCTTGGGAGGGACTGCCCCCCCCCCCCCCCCC
>NW_017728992.1:48840620-48852584 GCF_001723915.1 Gavialis gangeticus | reverse complement strand
CCCCCCCCCCCCCACAGCAAACCCCAGCTGGTAGCCTGACAGCTCCAGGGGAAGAGCCAGGTCCACCTGATGCTTTGGGACCTGGGCTGGAGTCTCATGTGGGCCATAGTGGGGGATTTAAAGAGCCTCTCCCCTTCACCTCAGCATGCTAGCCCCTCCACTTGAGCAGGGAAGGGGGAAATCCCTTGGAGCTTCAGTCCCTTCCCTTTGGCAGGCTGGGAGGCATACTCTAGTGCCCTCCAGCTTCTGGCCTAAGCCACTGCAGGCAAGTAGCTGCATTTCCTGAATCAAAAGTGAACGTCTATCTACTTTCTTCTCAATTTAATCTCTGTAACACAAACTAACCTGCAAACACTGAACTAATTCAGCCTCGGTCTTTTTGATTGTCTGCACTTAGCCCAAAAGTCTAGGACAGGCTATATTTCCTGAGACATCTATAAATATAATTAGACCGCAATGTACATACTTCAACATTTAAATTAACAGAAAGGCCCCTAGAGATTACAGTAAACATATAGTGCACTTTGATAAAATATCCCAACATGGAATGGACATGCTAAACTACGTACATCATAAGCATGTAGCAGGTGATAAAACAGAATATTCAAGATTAACTGAAAAACTCATGATTCAGTTTTCCAATCCCACTATGATCGCTTCCTTAAAAGTTGCCTCTGCTTTTAGCTCAGACTAAGTTAATATAGAAAACAACGCTGGAAGACCTATTGGGTTTCACAATCTCTCTCTCATTATTAAAATGCCTTGGTTCCTGTCACTGAAACCCCCTGGGTTAAAATAAAGAGGAACAAGGAACTTATTCCAGAATAAGTGTGCATGCATGGATTAATAAGGAACCATTACCATGTGGGTAATTAGTAAAAAGTCATCCATAAAAGTACATCTGACCAGCTGACTGCGCCTCCACACTACATATTAAATCCATAAGAGAAACCAGTGTTAAACTTCTAATAGTCATATGCTAGCATTCAGACCTGAACGTAGTCAGTGTGCTTTACATTCAGGAAATGCAGTAACTGCTTACAAACCATCAGCCGCAACCAGTGAACTTACTGAACTGGCACAGCAATCACTCACACTGGAACTTCATCAGGATGTCAGCAAAATGAGACCCTACTTCTGTAAAAGTTGCCCCAATCTATTTAAATGAACAGAGGTAATCAGGACTTCATCAGAAAAGACAGCATCTTTCTTGCATATTGCTTTACACCATGCTGGGCCCCTGGTTCAGTACTGGCTCTGAGAGAAGAGTCCTACAGACAATCACAATCGTTACTCCATGCAAGAAACTAGTGTTTCTCAGAAGTCACCATGCAAGTACTGAACGGGTTCAGTCCCACCTGTGATATCTGGTGAAGTCACAGCTTGACAGATACATACACAACATTCATATATAAAAAAAAAAACAAAGACAAAAACAAACCAAACTTACCCTTGCTTCTCAAGGTACTTTGCCATGAATATTGGCAGGTGGCATGAACAGATAAAAAAGTGAAGAAAAAAAACCCCGTTACAATATATTTTTAACGTACTCAAAAACTACTTTAAAAACATTACCTTCAAAGCTTTCAAACTGGAATTGCTACTAGTGAAAGCTAGGTTAGAATGCAACAAGTGTACTTCCTACTGGTTCATCTTCATTATATAAGATAGGTCCAGGCTAGAAGAGGTGAATTTAAATTACTCCAAATGAGCTAATCTAGCCTAAGTAAAACTAGGCGTGTCCACAAGTGCATTAATGAGCTGTAATTATGGCGCCTTTAGTTAATACCTATAATAACATGTATTAACGTAATGTGCTGTAATTGGTGTTACTGTGCAGTAGCACCGCAGTGTGCATGCTTTTTTTTTTGGTGATATTAATGTGCAGTAGACTAATTCTGCGTATTAGGCCAACGTGGTCCCTATTTTCAAAAAAGGGAGGAAGGAGGACCCAGGAAACTATAGACCCGTTAGTTTTACCTTGGTCCTAGGGAAGCTCTTTGAGAAAATTATCCCAAAACACATCAAAACACAAAATTATCCAAAAACACAAGGGACCAGCAGGGAAGATTTTGCTTAGGGGCAACCAACATGGATTCATTAGAGGCAGATCCTGTCAGACCAACCTGGTGGCCTTCTATGACCAGGTCACAAAATCCTTGGATGCAGGTGTTGCAGTGGACGTGATCTTTCTGGACTTCAGGAAGGCCTTCGACACTGTCTCTGATCCCATTCTCATCAAAAAATTAGGCAACTGTGGCGTCAGTGCCTACACAGTCAGATGGGTCACAAATTGGCTAGAGGGCCGCAACCAGAGAGTGGTGGTGGACGGGTCGTTTTCGACCTGGAGGGATGTGGACAGTGGGGTTCTCCATGGCTCAGTCCTTGGGCCCACAGTGTTCAACATCTTCATCAGCAACTTGGACAAGGAGGTGAAAAGCACCTTGCTCAAGTCTGCAGACGACACTAAGATGTGGGGAGAAGTGGGCAAGTTAAAAGGGAGGGACAGGCTACAACTGGATCTGGACAGGTTACAAGGGTGGGAGGATGAGAATAGGATGGGTTTTAATATTGACAAGTACAAGATACTACACCTGGGGAGGAAGAACCAGCAACATACCTAACAGGCTGGTGAACTCCCTTCTTGTCAGCACAGAGGCAGAAAAGGACCTTGGAGTCCTTATCAATTCCAAGATGAACATGGGCTGCCAATGTGAGGACGCAGTCAGTAGGGCCAACCACACCTTATCATGCATCCAGACGCATCACAAGTAGGTCCAAGGAGGTGATCCTCTCCCTCTATGTGACACTGGTCAGGCCACAGTGGTCTGCGTCCAGTTCTGGGTGCCGCACTTCAGGAGGGATGTGGACAGCATTAAGAGGTTCCAGAGGGTCCAGAGGAAGGCCACTCACATGATCAGGGGGCAGCAGGGCAGGCCCTATGAGGGAAGGCTACGGGACCTGAACCTGTTCAGCCTCCACAAGAGAAAGCTATGGGGATCTGGTGGCCGTCTATAAACTTACCAAGGGGGACCAGTGGGGAATGGGAGAGACCTTGTTCCCCCCGAGCACTACCAGGAGTAACTAGAAATAATAGCCATAAGTTGACTGAGAGTAGGTTCAGGCTGGACATCAGGAAGCACTACTTCAGTCAGGGCGACTAGGATCTGGAACCAACTTCCAAGGTAAGTGATGCTTGCTCCTACACTGGGGGTCTTCAAAAGGAGGCTAGATGAACACCTTGCCGAGGTCGCTTGACCCCAGCATTCTTTCCTGCCCATGGCAGGGGGCCGGACTGATGATCTGCTCAACTCCCTTCCGATCCTACCAACTATGAAACTATTAGAATGGTTTTTGACTGCCACACTAATGCACAGTAGAATGAGTGTACAGCACATTTAACATCTCATGTAGACGCACCCACAGTGTTGCCAAGTCCACTTACTATTAGCGGAATTGGGCTTGTTTTTTTAAAAAGTCCCTTTAAAATTTTTAGAGTTGCGGGTTGCAGTTTTTTGGCCTTATTTTATTTGCAGGTTGCTTATTTTGGGCTTTTTTGTAATACAGCGGTTCCCAAACTGTGGGTCACAGTTGCAGAAACACGATGGAGTTGCATAAGGGCCCAGCCCGGCCAGCATCCAGCTTCTGGGTGGAGCTGCTGCTGCTGCCACCCCAGGGATCTGTGTGCCTTCCCCAGTGTCTGGTTTGTTCTGGGCAACATGTAGGGAGAGAGTGGGTGGGAGATGCACCTGGGCAGGAGTGCAGAGCCTGCACCCAGGGCAGTGGCAGGAGCCTGGAGATCAGTGGGGGCAGTGTGGGTGTGAAGGAGGGTGGGGGGAGTGGGGACCCCTCACACTCCCCCCCACAGCACACAGCCCCTGCTGCCAGCAGCAGCAGCCCTCAGGGCACTTGTGGCCTGCACAGGCTTGGGTGCGTGGCTCCAGCCAGCACTGCACAGTGGGAGTTAGGAGTGCAGCCAGCCATCTCTCATGTCCAGCCTTGCACAGCACGTGTGCAGCTCTGCGTTACCAGGGAAAGCCAGCCAGCTGCCTTCCCAGCCCCATGCTGTGCAGGATCCGGGAAGCAGGGGGTGGGAAAGGCAGTTGGCTCCAGCCTCCACTGCTTCCCCTGCAATTACGCAGTCCCGCACGTGAACTACACGGAGCCTGGTACAAGAGAGGTGGCTGGCGGGGCTGCACTCTTTGCCACCACTGTGCAGCGCTGGCTGGAACCATGCAATGCAGGGTGCCAGCGCTCATGCAGGCCACAAGTGCACTGAGGGCTGCACACCATGGCACAGAGTGTGTGGGGGGTCTCCACCCCCTCCACCCTGCACCCCAAAATATCCTATTGCCTCCCCACACACACAGCCACAGGCCCTCACAAGCCCCCCACCCCCACTCACCTCTCTTTAAAATAGGATGGGTTTGTTTTTAAAAGGCAGTGCCATTTTTTTTTCTCATGTGACTTGGCAATATGGCACACCCACTTGAGCGTATTATGAAGCAACATCCAAACTATGCAGACTTATTTAATTAGCTGCAGAAAGTGACTGGATTAATAGTTAATAAGCTATCCTAACTCAAGCTGCAGCATCTTTACTGCACAACTAACTAGCTGCAGTGCCACTAGCACTGGTGTTTCCACCTCCATTGCTCTTTTTGAAAGAGCCAGCTTCAATACAAAGTACCACTTGACATGAATTAGATTTGTTTACATGTTCCTCAAGCTAAGAATGCAGTGAAGATCAACCCTTAAAGATGCTCCCAAAAGTTAAAAGCCATAGAAACAACAAATATTTAGACATTAATGTCCTTGGTTTTTACAGCACATGGTTAACACAAAGCACTGAAACTAGATACAGGGGAATTTAGTTAAGGTTACGAGCATCCGTGTTGAACACATGGAGATGGAAGTACATGGGGTTTCAAGGAGATGAGGACATTATACATGGCAAAAAAACAGCAAAGCAGATTCTTTAATGAGAGATGGGCTTTGAATTTTTTTTTAAAGACATAAGCACAGAATACAAAATTTATAGTAGAAACAAGAATACAGACTGAGATAAGAGACAGTGGAAGACAGAAGATTTTGACCTTGAGAGTCAAAAATAGGCAGGAAAACAATCCTAAAATATGGCTCAGCAAGTGAAGTTGACACCAAAAGCAAATGGCTAATCAGTCGAATCACAAATAAACAATAGCTGGATAATAGTGGTTGGCATGCTGCACACTTTGAGAAGGAAGAGGAAATGTTTCAAAGCGGTGAATTTTGCGCTAATGGAATGAGTTTCTTACCATGTATTTCAATGGCAGGACACAGGAAGCATAAAACGATTTTGTCTCTGCCCCTTCCAGATCAGAATTTTTCACATCCACACTTTAACGCTGCTTGTGACACACTCAGGATCTCAAACATAGGTAGCAGGAAGCGCCAAGTATTACCTCAGAGAGGTTAAACAAAACTCGGTTTTAGCCTTCACATTCCCTCAGATTTCAACGTGAACTGAAGATTTCAAACAATTACGTTCCCTTAGTTGTAAGATGTAATGACTATGCTTTAGTATTTCTAGCAAAGGGAACAATTTATTTCCGGCATACACTAGTCTCACACACCAACCAAGAAAGGATGCGTATGCAGTTTCTCAACACTACTTCCAACTTGAGAAATCTCGCCTTTGACACACTAAACCAATTTAGGAAGACTTTATTACAAACTGAATCCAGGGATCTTATGCAGCAATGTTCACCACGACTTCTGTAAAGATGATCTGTAAAGATCTAAGTTTATGGCAAAAAGTTATGTTAAAAAAAAATTATCAGGCAAAAAGCACATGAACATACACCATTACAGGCCAATTCAGCTTTATAAAGACTCCTCCCCCCTCCCCAACTCTCACTTAACTATAACTGCTAACTTACTTATTAAAAATAATATTTAAGTTACGTGAAGTTCACAGTTATTTGAATCAGTGCAACTAGTCAGATGCATGGTTTAATCATTTGACTTTTAAAAAGGTAAATGTCCTTTTGAATCACTATCAACAATTGTTTTGGCCCAACACACACTTTCGGTCTAGTAGCTTAATTAGAACTCCACTAACAATATGTTTTCTTCAAGTTAAACTGATGTTTTTTCTAGATTAGAATTTTTAAATACTAAATTTTTAAATTTAAAATATTAATGAATAACAAAAGTATTTAAAGATGGTCTGCAAAGCATCCTTCAACTTGTTTTATGCCTTTTTCTACATTGAGAGACAAAATTTGTGTCCTTCCCCTGATTCTGATAATTTTTTTAACAACCTTATTAAAAATCCCTTCCACTCTCAAACTGTTTAAACTTTCAGAAGTGGTGGTTTTGATCATTTTATAATTTCACTACTTTGTGGTCTCCACAGTATTTAGCTTTACTATAAAATCGGATATTTAAATTGTTTCAACATGTTCAGAGTTGAGTCAGCTGATTCAATACTGATTGGTCAGTCTAGCCAAGGACATGTCATGTTTGGTGTTGTGTCAGGTAGCTGCAGTTAAAATTTGGGGCAGGTGCTGCCTCTGGACAAGATGTAAAAACCTGTCTGACAACCAAATAGCTCAGGGACTTGTTAATGGAATCAAGGCTTTAAGTTACCAACATTAAGATAGGGGAGAGTGTCATCTTTGGCAGAAGAATAGCTGGACAAATAATTTGTTTATGAATTATTTTTCCATATAGTTAGTCAACAAAGTGCACATAAAGAGAACTTTTAAACACATCCACTCTGGCAGTGGTGGGGTAAGAAAGAGTGAGTATTAGCCAGTTTAATTTATGAAAACATTCACTTTTTTGCTGCATTGTCTGAGGCAGATATATTGTACAACCAGAACTGACCATTAGATCATAAGTTTCACCTCCAGTCCATCAAGCAATTATATTTAATCTTTTATCCATATATTGAACCCTAAACCTGCTGACTAAAGCATGTTTCTTTCTTTTCCCAATTTCACTCATCATTTCTTCATCTTTAGGAAATCCGCACTTGTGGAGTGATCAAATGCTTATCTCCCCAATTGGGAATGTCCTCTATTTATCTATATTCAATATAAAGAGTCATGATTGCTGGTCTCTATGCAAGCACCTGGATTAGGGACAGAAGTTACATATAACCGGTTTAAGTGATCGGAAATCAGTTTAAACCTGTAACAGAACAGAAGTTCAGCACACATAAACCGCTTTCAAAATGGCCAAAACTGGTTTAAGATAAACTTTGATGGATGAAGCATCAGGCCAAACTGAATTAGGTTAAACCCATTTATGGATATTCTGTCCCAGATCCCAGACTCACAGTCCCACAACATCCCAAGATGCTTAAAGCCCTGGGCTGTGCTGTCTGCTTGAGCAGATCAGGGACTGCCCTGCCCCTCTGCTCCCTAGCCCAGGTCTACACAGTACAGAGGGAGAGAAAGCCCCCAAGGTGTGGGCTTTTTGCCCCTCCACAGCTCTTCCCCAGCTGGGGGCAGCCTGGGGAGCTGAGGGAATTCTCAACCTCTTCCTCCCCCTTACAGCTACTTGCCTTAGCTGCTGCCATACAAGGGAGAGGGAAGGAGTTCCCAAGGCCCCAGGGGTGCAGGCACCAGGGAGCCCCCGTCTCCGGTGACTTCCTCCACCCCAGCCCAGGGTCCCTTAGTCAGGCGCAGCCCTGCAGAGCTGAGGGTGAATTCTCCAAATTGGCTCCCTAGTACATGCCCCCAACCCCCTCTTCTCCCCTAATAGGGTTAAGGAGCCCTCTGTCAACGATTTCCAAATCTGGTTGTCTCGGAACTTTTTATTTTCTTGGCTGCTATACAGTCATGATCATTATGGTTCCAGATGACACACGCTATTACTCCAATAGGGCTGTCACAGCTTGTTTGTCATATAATTAGAAATTTCTTCTGTCTTAAGACAGGAAAGCACACCCAAGTCAGGTCACCACACTAAATCCCTTGCCACCATATGGTAGAACCACCCATAAAACAGAAGGAACCTAGCTCTTAAATTCCTTTAAAAACTCCACTGCTTGGTGAGTCCCTAAGCAGGTCACCCCAGCTATATTCAAAAACTCAGCTCATAGGTCAGATCAAACCTGCTTGATGCATTTGTGTGACCAATATGCCAGATTCAGAATCTAGGCTTTTTCTTTTTTTAAAAAAAATACAAGATAGTCTAGTTTCACAGTTGGTAGGGTCGAAAGGGACCTGAGAAGATCATCAAGTCCGACCCCCTGCCGTGGCAGGAAAGAGTACTGAGGTCAAACGGCACCAGCCAGGTGTTCATCCAGCCTCCTCTTAAAAGCCCCCAGGGTAGGAGCCAGCACCACTTCTCTTGGAAGTTGGTTCCAGATCCTAGCCTCCCTGACAGTGAAGTAGGGCCTCCTGATATCTAGCCTAAATCTACCCTCTGCCAGCTTGTGACTGTTATTTCTAGTCACTCCTGGCAGTGCTGGGGGAACAGGGACTCCCCCAATGCCTGTTGGTCCCCCCCTTACTAGTTCGTAAATGGCCACCAGACCCCCCCTCGGCCTTCTCTTGCGGAGGCTGAACAGGTTCAGGTCCCTTAGTCTCTCTTCGTAGGGCCTGCCCTGCTGACTCCTCATCATGCGAGTGGCCCTCCTTTGGACCCTCTCGATGCTGTCCACATCCCTCCTGAAGTGCGGTGCCCAGAACTGGATGCAGTTGGTCACTCCAACTGCGGCCTGACCAGTGTCGCGTAGAGGGGGAGGACCACCTCCTTGGACCTGCCTGAGATGCATCTCTGGATGCATGACAAGGTACGGTTGGCCTTCCTGCCCGCGTTCCCACACTGTTGGCCCATGTTCATTTTGGCATCACTAATGACTCCAAGATCCTTTTCTGCCTCTGCACTGATGAGAAGGGAGTTCCCCAGCCTGTAGGTATGCTGCTGGTTCTTCCTCCCCAGGTGCAGCACCTTGCATTTGTCAGTATTGAAACCCATCGTGTTCTCATCTGTCCACCCCAGTAACCTGTCTAGGTCTGATTGCAGCCTATTCCTCCCTTCTAGTGTGCCCACTTCTCCCCACATCTCAGTGTAATCTGCGAATTTGAACAGGGTGCTTTCTACCCCCTCATCGAAGTCACTGATGAAGATGTTGAACAGTGCAAGCCTGAGGACCAAGCCCTGCAGAACCCCACTGCCCACATCCCCCCAAGTCAAAAATGACCTGTCTACCACCACTCTCTGGGTGCAGCCCTCCAGCCAACTAGTGACCCATTTGACTGTGTAGGTGTTGACGCCACAGTCTCCTAGTTTTTTAATGAGAATGGGGTGAGAGTGTCAAAAGCCTTCCTAAAGTCCAGAAAGACTATGTCCACACTGCTACACCTGCGTCTAAGGATTTTGTGACCTGGTCATAGAAGGCCACCAGGTTGGTCTGACAGGACCTGCCTCTAATGAACCTGTGTTGATTGCCCCTAAGCATAATCCCCCCTGCTGGCCCCTCACAGACACGCACCAGGATAATTTTCTCACAAAGCTTGCCCAGGACCAAGGTAAGACTGACTGGCCTATAGTTTCCTGGGTCCTCTTTCCTCCCTTTTTTGAAAATGGGAACCACACTGGCCCTTTTCCAGTCCACTGGAACCTTGCCAGAGCACCATGAGTGTTTGTAAAGCCGTGCCAGGGGTCCCACAATAACCTCTGCTAGTTCCCTCAGCACTCTGGGGTGGAGATCGTCAGGACTTGCTGATTTAAATACGTCCAGTCCCTCCAGAAGTTCCCTGACTAGGTCCTCACTGACCCTAGGCCTGAGTGCGCCTCCCCTGAAACCTATAGGGGTCCCAGTCAGGGGGTGTTACCCGATCCCTGCTCAGAAAAATGGAGGCAAAGAAATTGTTAAACAGGTTAGCTTTGCTGTCTGGTATGACGACCAGATTTCCTAGTGCGTCCTGCAGAGGCCTCACGTTACCCAGGGTCACGTCATTCAAGCAACCTGCATTTCCAGATGCAAGTTAACTTAAATTGGGTGTATTGCTTAAGGGTACCCCACAAGCAGCTGAGATAAACTTGCAACTACATGGCTAGCATACACTTAAAAGATAATGCTAATGTCTAGTTCCTTTTACTTTTAAAATACCATACTGTAGTTGCTTCTTCCTCATCATTCATATGGCTAGGGCAAGAAATGGCAGAGGAGATGTAGGTTAATTAAAGTTGTATGTTGAGGTTTGATAGCTAGGTGATGATGACATCCAGGCAGGCTAAGTGGAGTGCTTCAATCTCTCCATGACAAGCAAGTTCAGGGCAGGAGTTTGCCATGTGGTTCACTGACTGCAGCTCATTGCATATTCAGTTCAGCACGTCCTTGATGCTCCATTTGTTCAATAAATAGGCACACCACATTCCATGTCCCATATGAATGCAGTTCAATGTGGCCCAACATTTATGTTGCATGAGGAAACTGAGACACTCAATGGTCGGGATCTAGGATTAAATTTTTGTTGCATACTGCTGCTGCAGACCTAATTTCACACCAGTGGCTCTCAGCACTGAGACTGTTTAATGGAAGTTGAAGCATATGTAACAAGAAAGGTTTCCTTGACTTGTGCCTGCATGATGGGTGCGACAGGTGTGGGGTTTTTGGTGCCAGGGCCTGGGTTGAGCTACAGAATAGGAGCATTACCTCCCCAGGATATTCCAGCGAGCTTCTCTATAATGTTTACCCTTGTCACTGTCTTTTTGCCAGTAATTTCAAGGTGCTGGAGGTAACTAAGAGTTCGATCTAGAGTGACTCCAAGGTACCATGGATGTTTTTCACACATTATTTTAGTTCCAAAAAACCATACATTTAGCAATTTATTGGCCTGAGACTTGTTAAGGTGAAACAAAGAAACTGTCATCTTAGGTGCAGAAATAGTCCTTTAGTGTGTGAAGACTGTTTGAGGATTTTCTGTTGTCTCAAAAGAATCACCTCGTGTGGTTAATGCAGTATCATCAGCATAAATAAATTTACACACTGCTGTTGGCGGGATGTGTCACTGGTGCATAGCTTGAAGAGAATCAGAGAAAGAACAGACCCCTGAGGGAGACTGTCATTTAGCACTCATCAGCAGCTCAAATCCTTGCCGCGATGGGGAAGATGACGACAACTTACTCATGGTCTTTCCCGCTAAGCGTGAAAACATAACCAAGGTCATCAGTCTGGCAGCCAAACTTCAATCTTTGAACTCACAGCTCAAAAGCAATGGCAATGTAAATGGCTCTTTTCAGGGCCACATAAATTATTATATCGAACCCTCACTGCGGATCATACACACTAGTTGCTTAAGAACTATGATTAATCTCAGCCAAGTTTACAGCAGGTTATTATAACTGACTTTTTCATGATCTCAACCAATAGAGTTCAACCTTTTAGACAAGTGAGCCTGCAGCTAGCAACCCAGCTCCACCATGGGCCACCATGCCTCTAGTAGGGGAGGGGATGAGAGAGGTGGCTGTCAATGTCAGAAGGAAGGGAACGAGGGAGAAGAGAAGAGAAAAATAGAGGTAAAGAGCATACCTCCAGCTGCAGAGGGATTAGCAGCATGGTGCAGGACAAGAAAGGGGACACAGGCCAAACTCCTGGCCAGTGATACTCTGTGCTATGGGCTAGTCACTTCAGGGGCTGGATCTGGCCCACAGGCCATACGTGGGGCACACTGAGCTAAAGCAAGACAATGGACACAGCAACTCAACTAATGTGATCTCTCATTAGCAGCAGTTGAGAATCTAAAGTATAACTGACACTAAAAAACCCTATGCGGCACTGGTCAGGCCGCAGTTGGGAGTACTGTGTCCAGTTCTGGGTGCCGCACTTCAAGAGGGATGTGGACAGCATCGAGAGGGTCCAGAGGAGGGCCACTTGCATGATCAGGGGACAGCAGGGCAGGCCCTATGAGGAGAGACTACGGGACCTGAACCTGTTCAGCCTCCAAAAGAGAAGGCTGA
>NW_017728992.1:48837384-48840439 GCF_001723915.1 Gavialis gangeticus | reverse complement strand
TTTAGGTTAGACATCAGAAGGCGCTATTTCATGGTCAGGGTGGCTAGGGTCTGGAACCAACTTCCAAGGGAGGTGGTGCAGGCTCCTACCCTGGGGGTTTTTAAGAGGAGGTTAGATGAACACCTTGCTGGGGTCGTCTGACCGGAGTACTCTTTCCTGCCATGGCAGGGGGTCGGACTACATGATCTGCTGAGGTCCCTTCCGACCCTAGAAACTATGAAACTATGAAAAACCCCAACCAGTAGCTACTCACTCAATATCTGTTTCTGAACACAGGGTAAGAATTTTTAAATAATTTAAAGAAGATGCATGTCTTACATACATTGAATTTCAGAGGAACTAATTTCTTTAGGATCCTTTGAAAGTACCAGCCATAATATGCAAAAGGTCTTTGGAAACCTTCTGCAAGAAAAGCACATTAGAAATTCTATACATCGTATACAATAGAAGCCTCTGGTACCTTAGCCTGCCTTCCTTTAGTGAATTACAAGGTTTATCTTTTCATAAGTCACCCACTGACTGAAGCTGAAAGTCAGGAGTGCAGACCTTCTCCATTACTATTAACACAGAAATTATCATACCAAGTTTTACTAACATAAACAAATTAAAAGCCATTACAGAACCATTATCAAGAAACTTACTTTAAATGACATGCATCTGCCTGGTCCTTTACGAACTGACAAAATTTCTTACTCATCACTTGGCTAAACAAGTGCCCTAGCCCCTTATTTAGAAAATGTTCAGGGAGCTTTACTGCCGATTTTTTTTGTACTTCAGCAAAATGAAATTAATCAAAATATGACAGAACTGATTCCTAAAATTTGGTTAAATGTGTATGTGTTTTATAGATTATATGCACATTATTCATCAAGTAAGGTAGGAATAACACAGAAAAAGAGAGAAACTATGTATTGTTCCTTTTGAAACAAGGGTGAATGACAATCACACCTGCACTGAATAATTTGTTCTCCTAAATTAATATACTCATCAGCTACTAAAAAAGTTTACTGCTATTTCCCTTCAGGTATGTAATAACAACTTGGGCTGCCCAGAATGCTACAACATTATTGTGCTAAATTCATTAAGTTACCAGGTTCTCTCATCACTAGTTACTGTGAAATATCATCACTAGTACATAAAATGTCAGAAGAAATCATTCCTATTTTAAATTCATTAGTGATACATAAATCCTACAAAAGATGGGATGTTTCAATTCATGGGTTTTTTTACTGCTCACACCACCAATTGTTTTTGTGTCTTTTCTTCAAATACCAATATTTTCTCTGTAATTATGAAATTCTGCTGTCCTCACATCTCTCTATTGCAACCATGGACCCAACCAACAGACTCATGTCTTGTCATTATTCCAGAAGAGCAATGAAAAGTGCAGTTTATTTGACAGATGACCCTGGCAACAAGAAACATAAGGGAGCCTCTCATTCAAGCAACCTGTATTTCCAGATGCACGTTAACTTAAACTGGGTGTACTGCTTCAGGGTGCCCCACAGGCAGCTGAGATAGCTTTCAACTACATGGCTAGCATACACTTAAAAGATAATCCTAAGGAAAAAAAGATACTATCACCATTTCCTGCTGCTAATATAAAGCTGAGTAGCAGATGAACAAATCATCCAAATTAAATATCAAAGCAAGCCAGACAACTGCTTTCAAAGCAGGAGATGCCAATAAAGCAAAAATATTAAAATACAATGACTATTCCAATAAATAGCTCATATACATACAAAATATTGTATTCAACTGGAGCAATGAAGTTACAAAAACCTCATGGAATAATCATTGACCAAACTGGCTTAGAAGAACAAAGATTTGTTCTCCAGCATTGTCAAATAAACCATTTAAAAAAACGTCGGCGGGATGGGGGAAAAGGGAGCTGGGGAGGGGCTGGAGGGGACAGAAGGAACAGTATGCTACATTTCAAAAGTACACATTCGCTTCCCACCTTCAAATACATATCTTGGTTCACCCCAGTTAGCGTCTAATGATATCTAATTGGAACATGTTATATTAATGTAATTAGTGGAGGTGTCACTGCCCCTGGCAAAATTACCAGAGGTATATTTTCCACACGCATTAACTTCTCCTTCAAAGTCTCTAATGTACTAGTCACAACATAAGCTTTTTCCCACATCAGTTATCATATCCTGTCATTTAACATATTATTGATGGTCACTGAACTCAATATTAGGAGATTCTGAAATCACACGGAAACAATAACATCAATTAGATTTTGACCTACACATCTAGCTTTTTGGGTATGTCACTCTATAAATTCACTGTTATGCAGCAACTACATTTATCACTGTCCTCTGTCACCACGTCACGTACATACAGGGTGCAACAGTTGCTAGAAATCAAGTTGATTATTGTAATCACAGAAACCGTAGGGGGAAAAAAGGGCTAGAAGGAACCTCAGATCACCTAGTCCAGGGGTTTTCTACTTTTAATAAGTGTACCACTGGCACCCTTTTTTTTTAATAAGTGTACCCTGGGGGGGGCAAGTGGCCAGATGTAGGGGTGTGTGTGGGGGAAGGATGGCGAGTGGCCAGATGCAGAGCAGGGGGGGGAGGGGTGAACAGCCTTGGCACAGCATCTGTACAGCCCTGCTCTCGCCCCACTCCAGTCCTGCTCCTGTGAGGCAGTGCCACGGGGTAGCAGCACTCCATCCCAGCCTACCCCCACATACCCCCTGGGACCTTTAAAAGTAGCCCTGGTTGACAACCCCTGATCTAGTCATCACTGACCACAAGATGAACATGAGCCTGCAATGTGATGCTGCAGCTAGTAAAGTGACCAAAACGCTGGCTTGCATCCATAGATGCTTCTCAAGCAAATCCCGGGACGTCATTCTCCCCTTGTACTCGGCCTTGGTGAGGCCACAGCTGGAGTACTGCATCCAGTTTTGGGCTCCACAATTCAAAAAGGATGTGGAGATCTTGAGAGAGTGCAGAGAAGAGCCATGCGCATGATCAGAGGTCAGGAAAACTGACCTTATGATGACAGGCTGAGAGCCATGGGGCTCTTTAGCCTGGAAAAG
>NW_017728992.1:48835989-48837325 GCF_001723915.1 Gavialis gangeticus | reverse complement strand
CTGCCTGCCATCGGAGGTGGTTCAAGCACCTACACTGAACACCTTCAAGAGCAAATTGGATGCTTTTCTTGCTGGGATCCTATGAACCCAGCTGAGTTCCTGCCCTTCAGGCAGGGGGCTGGACTCGATGATCTTCCCAGGTCCCTTCCAGCCCTGAAGTCTATGAAATCTAGTCCAATCCCCTGCCCAAGACAGGATCATCCTTTTCTAAACCATCCTAGACAAGTAACAGCAATGCAGTGATTTTTCAACAAGAGTTGCACTGTAGAAGGGAGTGACCCACTGCAGCCCAGCCTAATGGGAGAGACCACCATGAGGATGCTGCTGCTGGCCTGAGCGCCCAGACCAGCAATCCCACCACTGTAAACAGGATGCATTAAGTGTCACCCTTCAGTTCCTAGCAGGCAAGGGGTACCTCTAGGGTTCATGAATTGAAGTGGAGAGGTGGGGTGAGGGTGGGGGAAACGCACATATTGCTTATGCTGGGAAAAGAAGGGCTCCCTCTGTCTGTATGTGCAGAGGGTGCCTCTAAATTAAAGTTATGGATAGGGTCCCTGAATCTAAGAAGTTGAGAATCACTGGTCTAACCCATTTTCTTAAAAACGTCACAAAACAACTGTCACACAACTCCCAGGCAGAATGCCCCAAACATCAAAAAACATCCTTATAAGCAGGGATCTGGGTTTTCCTCTTGCCATGGAAAAATGAAGAATACCACAGATTCCCTGTTTTTAAATTGGGGAAAACACAGATTTCCCCTATTAGCAAAGAAATCAGCAGATTCTCTGCTTTTGCAAAGAATTCTTGCAGGCTGGCACAGCTCTGGCCTGAAAGAGCTGATTGCAAAAAAGGTGGGAAACCCCCAGCCCTACCCAGAAGGGTAGGGAAAGGAGGAAGGGCAGAGCCTGAGCCTCTAAGTCAGCCAAGGCTGGGCTCAGGCTCAAACCTGCCCTTCACCCCTGGATCCCAGAGGTAAGTGGGGCTTGGGGGTTGTGGGCCATGGCTGGGGAAGATAGCTGGGGGCTGAGGGAGTGGTGCGTGCTGGCAGCCCCAGGCAGCACACTGCAGCCAGAAGCAGGGCCGCACCACCGTTGCTGCTCGTCTGCAGAGCCAGGCCCACGGACAGGGAGGCTCGCATGCAGCACAGCTCTACAGGCAAGCAGCAGCAGTGGTGGCCACTACGTGCTAGCCCCACTGGCTCTGCAGGCAAGTGGCAGTGGTGATGCAAGGTGGTGGCGGCTGCCGTGTGTGAAACCCGCCCCCCCCACCAGGTGGCCGGATGGCACACAGCCACCCCCACCACCATCTCACATCACTGTTGCTGCTTATTTAAGGA
>NW_017728992.1:48832058-48835777 GCF_001723915.1 Gavialis gangeticus | reverse complement strand
GGGGGGGGGGGGGGGTCGCACGCAGTGGCCGTGGCTGCCACCACACTGTTGCCACCGCCCTGTGGCTACCTGCACAGCTCTGTGGGCATGGCTCTGCGATGGCAGTGGCACCATGGGCAGGTTTTGCACAGCAGCCACCACCACTGGCATGGCTCCACAGGTAAGGAGCAGCAGCTGCCGCATGCGAGCTCCCCGTTCCCCACAGCCACCATCCCTTGCCACTACTGCAGAGCCGTGGCCATGGAGCCATGCAGCCAGCTGCATACGAGCCCCCCTCTCTCCCTTACCTGGCCAGTTGGCTAGGCGGCATGTGTGTGGCCCACACATGGTGGGCCCCATCATATCACACCCTGAATAGCTTGCCCATAAATCGCGCCCCCGCCAGTATGCAGCCGCTGCCTCCCCGCATTGCCGCGAAGCCATGCAGCCAGTCGTGGGGCATAAGTGGCAGTGCAGTGACAACCACTGCATGCAAGCCCCCTTTTGCCCCCCGGCTGGGCAGCATGTATGTGGCCCACACAGTGGCTGCCACCATGTTGGTGCATCCTGCACTGCTTGCCCGCAAAGCTGAGGGTGGCTGTGGGATGGTAGTGCAGGGTGCAGTGGCAGAGTTTCAGTGGCAGCCTCTGTGTGCAAACCCCCCGTCAGGATAGCCAGCCAGCGCATATGCGGTCTGCAGAGTGGCACCCCTGCCCTCATTCCCTGGCCCTTCTCCCGGGAGTGGGCACACTCCCTCCTTTCTTGATCTACCCTTCCCCCCAGCACCTACCCTTTCTCCTGCCCTGCCCCACCCCTTCCCTCCACAGACACTTAGCTGCTGGGGTGGGTGGCAGTGTTTGTGTGTATATCTGTGTCTCTGCATGCCTGTGCCTGCATCTCTGCCTGTGGGGCTGTTGCAGGGGAGTGAGGGGCATCAGGAGGGCTAAGGATGCTGGGGGTGGAGGGGAGTGCAGGGCAACAGCAGTGCTGGGTGGGGCTGGGGGGCCTTTAATTTTTATCACAGATTTTGGGTTTTAAAATCAGAGAAAACCAGGATCCCTGCTTATAAGCCACAGGTGAAACCAAAGGACAAGGGCACTGCCACTGCCAATAGCCTGCCACTGCAAAAACTGAAAGTAGTTGTTAAATACACTCAAGAAGTTTGAGGAAGAGAATCAAGCCCTTCTCCTAGCTCCTGTTGCAAAGGAAAGCAAAAAACCAGTATAACCATGGGGTAAAACTCCTTTCTGACCTCACATGATGCGATCAGTCCAACTCTGAGGGTAGGTTCAAGACCCTGTAGCCAGGATCTAGGTTTTCAGTTGCAGCAGAAGCAGCAGCACACACTAGTCACAAAGCCCAGACGTAGCTGTTTTTAAAGAAGGGGAAAAAATCCTGAGGGGGCGGGAGGAGTGGAAATAACTCCTTTCTGGCTCCACGGCCAGGTATAAACATGACACTTTTACTGGTATAAGTGACAGAAAACTGGTCTGAATCTGTAACACAACATAAGTTTGGTGCACACAGACTGGTTTAAACCTTGTGGAATCCAATCTAAGGGCATCTTAACATGTGCTCCGGGGGTGGGAGGGTGGCACTTGAATTAGAGTGGCTCTGGGTGCCACTCTACTTAAAGCACCTGCAGTGTCTCATGTATTCAGCATCCCCACATTTCAAAATGGTGGCAGAGGTGCTTTAACTAAAGCACATTTGACAAGGCTGCTGGACTGCATTAATTAGCACACTCTAACAGACTCGATTACTTGAGTCTGCTCCCTGCGCATCCTAAGATGCCCCCCACCACTTAAGGGCAAATGTGGGTTCTGTTTGCTACCAATCTAAGCTACACTGCTTACGGAAAACCACAACTTGCATCAATTCTGCCTCAGGCTTTTTGAGTGTCTGTACCTAGCCCATGTGGCAACCATCAAAGCCCAGAAACCTAGGAAACTCAACACATCACACCCTGTCTGTAGACAATGAACTCCCTTTTCCATTCTCCTATCACCTCCATAAATTTATCCTCTAATCTTCTTTCAAAGCCCAGCCAGCAAAGCATGATCCTTCTTAATTTTTACCTGCTTAGAGCAGCAGTTCTTCCCATGATCTCTAAATGATACATATGTGTATGTGTGTGTGGGGGGGGGAGGAGAGTGTCTTGGAATTCCTACTGCTCTTCACAGCACATTTCAGACATTGCTAATCCCAAATCAGTCCTGAAACCATGCTTATCCAAACTCTTCTTGAAAGCCTCCAGTGAAAGATATTTTACAACCTTCCTTAGGCAGGCTATTCTATTGCTTTGCTGTTTTAACAGTCAAGGAGTTTTTTCTGATATACATTCTAAAACTTCTTTGCAGCAATTCTAAGCTATGGGCACATGCTCTACCTTCTGCAGCAAGGGAAAAAAGCTTCTCTTCTTCTTTAGGGCATGTCCTGCCCCCACTCTTTCCCCCACCAACCCTTTCTGCGAGCTAAACAAATTTAGTACTTAGCCTCTTCATGGATGGCTTGTTTACCAATCCCTTTATCATTTCAGCCTCCTGGCTTTGGACCCTCTCTAACGTTTCCATATAGTTTTAAAAATGTGGAACCCAAAACTATACACAATATTCTAAGTCACTGGTGACCAACCTTCCAGCCTTGCAGGCTGGACAAGTTGCACAGGATCAGTCAGTATGCCAGATCCCAGCTGGGGTTGGTGTGTGGGATCAATCCACAGGCACGATCTGACTGTGTGCTGGTCTGGTGCCACCTGCCCTGGATCCAGCCATGGAGTGACCCCACATGCCAGCCCACTGGGCTCCCCCACAGGGTTGGAAATTCAGTGGCAGCAATTCATGCCACCCAAATTTCTGGACTTGCGAAGAGACCCATTTGCTGGATGATACAGCTTTGTGAACCAGATCTCCGTGGGCCACTGCTCTAGGTGAGACCTAATCAGCATCAGAGAAAGGCACCATTGCCTACCATGTTTTGCACTTAATATTCCTGTTGATGCAACTGAAAATCACATTTGCCTTTCTTGCAGTTACATCACACTGCTGATTCATCTTTAGTCTATGATCTACCAAAATCTCAAGATCCTTCTCCATAGTGCTATCACCCAGCCAGTTATCACCTATTCTTAACTTGTGCTTTTGAATATTCTTCCCTAGGTGAAACACCTTGCAACCATCAGCACTGAACATCATCGTGATGTCTCTAGCCCAGCTTTCCAATCCATCAACTATTTCTGAATTCTACCTTTTACGCTCTAGAGTGTTTGCAATGCTTCCCAGTTTCATATCATCTGCAAAATTTGCTCTGGCATCCAAACTATTATTAGGAACACATTGAACACCCCATGATCCAGGACAGTCCCCTGAGAGACTCCCACTACAAACCCATTCTGACACCGATCCATTTAAAATTACCCTCTGCTTGCTGCTAAAAGAGCAAGTATTTATCCATCTTGCAATAGTTTTCTCCATTTTGTTTATGAAAAGGACATGCGAGACTTCGCCAAAAGCCTTACTGAAATTTAAGTACACTATATCCACTGCATTTACACAGTTACTTTGTCAAAGAAGGAAATCAAAATTTGTTAAGCCACTCAATCAGCTTTTCCTCCAGATATTAGAGAGACTTCTTTATAATCTCCATTTACTTCCAGTTACTGAAATCAAGCTAACTGGCCTATAATTCCCTGGGTTGTTTTGTTTGTTTGGTTGGGGTTTTTTTTTTTTTTTTTTTTTTTT
>NW_017728992.1:48814222-48832029 GCF_001723915.1 Gavialis gangeticus | reverse complement strand
TTTTTTTTTGTTGGGTTTTTTTTTTTTTTTTTTTTTTTTTTTTTTTTTTGCAGATAGGCACTTTGTTAGCCCTTTTCCGGTCCTCTGGTACCTCGCCCATCTTCCACAACTTGGCAAATATTCCCAAGGGCTCAGAGATTCCTTCTGTCAGTCCTTCAGTATCCTTGGATGAACCTGATTAGGCCCTACTGACTTGAATTTATTCAAACTGATCAAAAGTTCTCTCATGTTCATTATGACTCAGTCTTTCCCCTTTCTTGACCACATAATCCTTATTGGCTGCCTGGCTGCAGCTTTTTTAATTTTTTTGTTTTTATTTTTTTTGTCAAAACCAAGGCAAAGTGGCTGTTGAGAATTTCTGCCTTTGCACCTTCTATTAGATCACCCTGGCTATTTAACAGTGGACCTAGTTTCTTCCGTCTTCCTTCTCTGACCAACGTATTTATACAATCTTTTCTTAATATCCTCAACTTTCCTTGCCAGAAAGAACTTTAAAAAACCCCCAAAAACAAACCTTTGCTTTTATAATTGTGTTCCTGCAAGTTCTTGCTATTTCTTGCTATGCCTCCTTAGTGACTTGCCCATCTTTCCATTGTCTGTATGTTTTCCTTTTGGTTTTGAGTCATCCTAGGAACTTGCTTTATAGCCACACTGGTCTCCTGCTATTCTTGTGCTTTTACCATGTCAGAATAGCTTCTTGTTGGCCTTTACATATTAACTGGAAGAGTGTTTTGACCCATCTAAAAACTGAATGCACCGGCATACAGTAATAGATATACCAGCAGTTTTTTTTTTTGTTGGGGGGGGAATGTCAGCTTAGAAACAGCAGGCTGTATTTAGATAGCTATCCCACTCATTTTGCAGTATAATACAAGCAATTTAAAACTGAGCAGAAATAAATTTTCTATTACGTACTTTAAAGTCCTGAAGCAATATATGTTCTTTAAATATATTTCAGAAGAATTAATCTACTTTCCCCTGAATTCAACAAAGATGAGGAAATAAAACAGACTATATTTTAAATACCAGATAATGTAGTTATATAGGTACTGCATTCACTCTCTACCTTGCTGTTTGGGAAAACAATACCCCCAAGATAATCAAACCAAAAAGATCACTGTGACCTGAAAAGATGGATGAGAAAGAAAATTTAAGAATACTATCATTGCCATATGGTTATTACTTAAAATAATATTGTGATCTTTTCTGAACTGCTAAGCAAAGACAGATCTTGTTCATAAGCTAGCGGATGAAGTTTTGATTTAGGCTGAAATAGCATGGAACTGTACCTCACCAAATGCTTCCAAATCCACAGGAAAAGAAGACACTAGATTCTAAGTTTTAATATTCTATCAAACAAAATAAGCGGCATTCTACCATATCACCATCCAGCCCCACTATGCAAAGTGATGGATCTCAGAAATAGCGTGTTCCCCTAGGTACACTGCTTTAAATGGCAGGTTTTTCACAGAAGCTCTTTTGTTAGCTTTCTGATGGGGATGAAGACTCAATACCACTCTTTCTAGAATAGGTGACAAAGTGATAGTGTGAATTGGTACCATGACTTCGATTTTGAGGGATTATAAAAGCCTTCGGAACTATGAAGGCAAAAGGAAGCATCTGGGCAACTCATATAACAATGTTTTGAGATAGGAAACAGACAAAACTATAACTTCATGAAGGCTAATGGAGGATGAGAGAACTGAATTTTCTTCAAAGGGCAGAGTACATTTTCAGATTGGTTCTGCAGGCTTCTTTATGCAGCTGTAGACCATCATTCCCACTGCATGCTCCATTTGCACTCTTAAGTAGCTTTTCCTGAAAAATTTACCTTCCTTCCATATAATAGTGCAAAAGCAAACATTTAAAAAAACAAGAAATATTAAGAAGAGAATGTCTCTAGGGCACAAAAATATTCAAAAGTTTTAAGTTACTTCCGTCCAATTGTCAGAGATAAAATCATTTTTGCATTACTGGAAACTGAAACAAAATTTCATTTTAACAAATACCCCAAACTTCGTAAGACAGATAGCAAGAGTGATATCCTCAGGTTCCCCCGCACTCCTTTCACTGAGATGTCAAATGGGCTGAGAGAACCACTTAATTTAAAAAGTAGCATTAAAATCATTATTTTAAAAACAACCTAGGATGGCTCCATTCCAATGGCATCAAAAGGTGTGATATATTACGAACACAGCTTACAATACTTTGTATGTTTAATAATTTAGTCATGTACCATTTTAGTATTAGAAGAGCATTTAACAATAGGCATGGCTCAGAAATTGGAATCTCCTCTAGTCTAAACTGAATGCTTTAAACAAGCATCTAAAAATAAAGCTGACAAGCTGAAAAAGACATATACTTGCAACCAAAACCATTTTGGTATAACCATTTGTAGCTTGTGAAAAAACATACAGTCAACATAGAAATAATTCTCTTGATATTTCTTGGACTGGGATTTAGGGTTTTTTTCCCTACCCTTACACATTTTAAGAGAAAGATCACATGAGAACAGGAATTCTGTTCTTTAAATATTTGGGGAAAAAGAAAGTAAAAATAGAGATGCAAATGAAGTCTTAATCCTTTGTTTTGGCACCACGTTAATCATTCTGCAGCAATCAGGTATGTTGTCATAAACATGTAATGCTTAATTTTTTTCTTTAATTATATCAAACAGATATAGTAAATTGAAGCGTTAGAATGTCTCTTCTTTTTAACAAGGTTTATTTTTACAAAAGGTAAGTGTGTTTCATTTGTTTTAAATAATTAATGTCTATCAACTCAGGGAGAAATTTGGAAAGAGCTTTTATAATATAAACAGCAAGCCCACATCACTGAGTAGCCAGAATTTTCATAATATTCACATTTATCTAACCACCTAGATAGTTTAGAAACGTTGATTATCAAATAGTGGGTTTAAAATCATTTCTCCATAGGTCCTACTGGTAAGACAACTCTGGTTACAGTTTGTCAAGTTTAGATTTCTTTGATTTTTTTCTAAGGAAATATATTTCCCTAAATGCGCCAACCATTACCTTATGCATTATTATTTAACCTATAAGCCTGTTGAGACAACATACAACAAGACCAAAACTAAAGTTTAAAAATGTGGTTCTGCAAATCAAACTATCACATGCTTACAACAGCTGTGGACAGCTCTACACATCTGAGGAATGAACATTTTCATGAGGGAACCATGTTCAAGAACACAAGTTTCCCTTGATCTACACAGGTTCTGTAAATGTGAATTCACTCATGCAATAACATTTTTTATACCAAAAATTCATTATATGCCAGATAAATTAACTCATGCAATCAGCATAGGTGCCCCCCCCCAAGCAGGTAAGTGGGGAGAGGGGAAAGGGCTATGGGGTTGGGGCCCCACTCACCCCAGCTCCTGCTGCAGCTGCTCCAGAAGCGGCCGACACCAGCTGCCTGCAGCTGCTGGGCTGCACCATGTCCCAAACCTGCTGGGGCTCCACCTGTCCCCACTCACCCCAGCTCCTGGGCTGTGCCATGCCATAGTGCAGGCAGGTGGTGTCAGCTCCTCCTGGGTCTGCTGCAGCAGGAGCTGGGGTGAGTGGGGAAAACCAGAGGCCCAGGGCTGCAGCAGGGAGCTAAGTGGAGGAAACTGTCAGGGAGTGCAGGGCACAAGGATGGGAGCGTGTGGCTCTTGTTGCTACATGCAACCTGGGGGGGGCTGCGCCAGGCTCTTCCCGGGGGCCACATGCCCCCAGATCTGTGTGCGCGATGAGAGCAGGCTGCCACTGCAGGTTGAGGCCAGTGGCTGCACCAGGCTCTATCTGGCACTCGGTGGTGGCACTCGAAGGACAGGTTGGGGGGGGCGCTACAGCAAGTTTTGGGGTGGCAGCAGCACCCCCCTCCCAGTGCTGCGGCCTGTCCCAAATGCCAGGAAGAGCCTGATGCCACCGCCGGCCCCAGGCTGCAGTGGCAGCCTGCTCTCTTTCCGCGTGCAGATCCGGGGGCATGTGCCCCCCCCGGAAGAGTTCAGAGCAGCCCCCCAGCCTGCAGCCCTCCCGGGGTATGCATAGCTGCAAGAGCTGCAAGTCCCCCACCCCATCACACGCTCACTTAGTTCCCTTGGCTTCGCTCCCTGCTGCAGTCCTGGGAGTGACCGGGCTGCACTGCACCCCTCCCCCTTCGCCCTTTCCCTAGTCCCAGCCTTCCTTGCTCCCTCACCGCTGTGGGAATGTAATCCTCTTTCTTACATTATAAACTGGGTTCCCTTTATGCAAATTCAATTTATGCGCAGTTTTCTGGGAATGCATGTACTGCATAAATCAAGGGAAACCCGCACGAGGCATCTCAAGCATAGTTTGCAAGGATTAAAGAGACTACTATTTTCAGATCCAAGGAAGCATGTACAACCCACTTATCACAATAAAACTTCTACCTAATTTCTGACTATCAGAATAACTACTTCTGTTCCTAAACCCCAAACACATATAGCGCTATAGTACACAAAAGTTTCCAATTTACAGAATTAAGCTTGGAATTATTTGAATAAATTAAACAGGCATGCTCATATGGATATCTATTATTCATACAGGTAAGTGCTGGCAGGATCAGCATTGTAGTCATTAGAAATAACAGAACTGTACATCTGAAACTATTTACAAGTGCTTGCTTTTATGCTTGACTGAGTTATGGGGAGTTTTTTTAGAGGCTTTTTCACAGCCTGTTTCCTTATATAGATCCAATTGTAATTATAACTTCTTTAAAGGAGGTTGGGGAGGGGAAGAAAATTGGACAAGCAGTAAAGTAAAATACCACAAACCCAAAATATTTTAACTTTATTGCAAAGTTTTATATTCTGTGGTGTACTACTCCCACCAAGACATTTTCTAATATTAATAGGCCATCAGTATCTATAACCACCAACTTACCAAAACATTTGCAAACTTTTGGTTCATTTTGAAAGTCACATAAGAAGATGGTATGTACTAAAATATTTATTTCAATTAATATACTTATAACCTCAAACATTTTAATAATTTTTGGTCTTAAAATTTCAAGCATTACATTTATGAGCAAATAGGGATTTTTAATCTTACATTCCTAACCAAATCTTAACACACAAAGAAAGATCTTTCAGATGGTATGAAAAAAAATCAGTTATTTTTATGATGTATAACTGTAGTAGATCGGATATTAAACAACTGGAAAGACTGGAAAAAGACAGGTTTTATTCAGAAATGGGTAAGAAGAAGAAAGGGAAACATTTAACACCATGGTTAAGTGATGCAATAAAGCATGTAAAAGACCAGGCATTTTAGTATTAGTTACATACACACACTCTGCCCTCATGCATGCTTTTCAATAGATCACATACAATTAACAATAAAAGGTGTTTTTTTAAAGGTATTAAAACCTGCCTATACTATATGTCCTTTCAGTTTTTTAATATAGCAAGTAATTTAAAGCAGATCAACTAACTTTAAACCCAGCAAACAAGCATTCTTTCTAGCATAGAAAAGAAGTGAGGGCTCCTCTGAGGTCTGATGCATCAGAAATTACTCCAGTTTAACTGAATTGGTTTCTAAAACGATTCAGCTAAAGCTAAAGCAACCACTTTTGCAGGCACTCACACAAATTTAAGATTTAGTTCATAATGAAATTACTTTACTTAGAAATCAGCTTAGTTATATCTATACGATTTCTGTAGGTAGATATTCCCTTTTTAGATAAGGCCAATGGTAGAACAATGTTGCACTTTTGAAAGCACCAGCTTACTTTGCCAAATGCTATGAAAGAGTCTGCAGGGAGCAGGTGTTGAAATAGAAAGAATAATTTAAATACAGATGATGGGAAGAGAGGAAAAAAGGAGGCGGCACAGAGAGAGGCAAAGTTGGGCTGAAGAGAAAAACAGCAGCAAATGCATAAGGTCATAAGGGTTATTAAAAGCTAATCCAGATAATGGGATAAGAATCCATAGTCTCTGTTCAGACCATGATTTCCACAATCAAGTCTGTGAATTGTAGAATGATTTCTTGTTCTGCAATTTCATGTTCCAGCTGGTTTTTAAAAGTGTTGTTGTTTAAGAACAGCCACTCTGAACAAGGAATATGAAAGTACATTCAAAATTGTTGGAACAAGCACATTTTTAATGTCTCAGGGAAAACAGTACCCCTTATGTTCCCATGCCCCCTACTGACCGGCATCACTGGTAGGCAAAGTGAAGCATCTGCACAGAACTATCGTTTGCTCCCCACTCCACCCACCAAACATGCCTAACAGCCTGTTCCTAACCACTTCATTACACAAGTGGTCCCAAATGACTTACAAACAACAACCGGGAAGTGGGGAAGGGAAGAAAATGGAGAAAAAGGACAGGAGTGCCATTAAAAAGGAACATCAGATAGCTGAAGCAAATACATGTCCTGAAGATGATTTTGATATCTCCACCCTCCACACCCCCAACAATTGGTTCTTGGGGGAAATGGAACAGTCTAACTGAAATAAGGGAAGCATCTTGAGCAACAGCATTTGAGATGGATGTTGCAAACAGAAGGGTGGCAGGCATTCGAGCTTCTGCAAGTAAAGCTAACTAAAAAAATTGAGGCTGGAGGTAGAATAGAGAGCGCAAAGGACACAAAAGAAACCAATGCTATACAACAGAAAAGGTTAATACAGGATATTGATAACAGGACTTTAAAGAAAAGGAGATGAAGTCTGAACTTCATGCTCAACACAATGGGGAAGTCAATAAATTAACCTAGAATCCTGGGGGTGGGAATAATATGATCAAAAAGACAGACAAGAAATCCATTATGAACGCAGTAGTGAGGTCAAACTATTATAGAAAAAGAGCCCTGACCGTGATGAGACTCATGCAGTGAAGGACATGAAAGGGTTATGAGCACATGAGCTAGCTGTTGGAACAGAATGGAAAAAAGTAGATTTTTTAAATGTGCAACTTCAAATACAGCCATTTCCAGCAAAATATATTCATTCACTTTGGGTTTTGCTAGCCAATTTTTAACACTTACCTCCCATTCTATGTTTATTGTAGAAAAAATTCAACTTATCCTTAAAAAACAAACAAACAAAAAACCCCAAACCAAAACAAGGTTTTTCCACATCAAGATGAATTAAACCAATCATATAACTTTAACCTAAACCAAATCCCACCCCTGTTGTGAGATCAAAAGTGGTTAACACTTTTAAAGGGTAGGATCTCTCAAGTTACTTATCTCTATGTAACATTTGGTCAATAGATTCCTTTTTAGTAAGTTGTCTCTGCAACATCCTAGCCAGTCATATTTGACCTTATTTTCCTTAGAAGAACAACATAGCACTCTACCACTCCTTTTCAGTCTTGTAAGTATTTCTCATGCATGGCACCCTACTTTTCCAAAATTAATTAAAAAAAAAATCAAAGTCTTTAAACTGATTTCTTACTCTCCTCATATATGCTAATTCACTGTCTTGATCAGTTTTCTGAAGGCAGTCTAACATAAAAACTGCCATTTACTGGGTCAGACCATGGGTCCATATCGCCCAGTTTCCCTCGTCACACAGATGAAACTGAGGGTTAACTAAATGAGGCATATGCAGAATTTTCCACCCCCTGCTCCTCACTCGCTGCAGCTTCCAGCATTCAACAAAAATGTCACCCCCAAAAGACTTACGATGTTTGTTATGTTTGGCATTAATCCTGTGATAACTAGTATCACTTATAAACCCTAAACCTATTAACTATAAGAAAAAAAAACTTGGGAAAAAAAAAAGTTAGGTTAAAATCCATCCATAACATATTTCATGACTTCAACTGAGTTATGTTAGTAAAAGAAGTTTTTACCTTTACCTCTAAATGGTACCTCCCCATAACCTGTCCCATAACCATTTTTTCTTGTTCCTCTACACAAGCTTTCAAGGAGACTCACTATTATCACTGTCAACTTTGCATAGCTCTGGAAAGATTAACATATCCAAATCAAAATTCATAGAATAACCTTGTATTTCAGACAAAAGCTACAATGAATTGCTTTGACAGATAACAGGCCAGATCCTGGCTACCAAAATGAGAAGAATTGCATCCTGAGGACTTCGATAATTGTGGTTTCCCTTTGTTTGCTATACCCAGTATCAGAGCAGCCTTAGCATCTCTCACTAGGTCTTTACTACAATATGGACTATGGCTGCAGCAAGACTTCCAAGTTTGATTGCTTTCAAGGCCAAGGGATTTGCACACTGATCTCTCACTTTTGTGATCAGCATGGTGGTTTGTAGCTTACCCATCAACACCAGCTGGCATTTACTTTGAGAGTTGCACCCTGCTGGGAGTCTGGAGCAATATTGACAAGTTGGAACCTTCCTTGCACATGTTCACTACTCCATGGAGTCCAACTAAATAAATCCAGATTATGCTCTCCTTTCCAGAATATGCTGTACATCACTGTGGCAGACTAGGAAATGCTAGTTCTCTTGGTCTTGTTTTCTCCTCTTGTTGCGATGCTTAACCACCCTCACATCAAGCAAATTATTCCTAATATCCCACCTAAATTTCCCTTGCAGTAATTGTCCTGTCTCCTGAAGTCACACCATCCTCTCCATATGACCACCATTTAGCTATTTGATAGCAAGGATAGTAATTATGTGTCCACTTTACTGTACTTCCATCTAGACCACAATTCCCTTACTCAACTAATGAGAATGTAATAGGAAACATTGTTGAAAGGCTTTATAAAAATCAACATATAACCTATCCACTGGTTCTTCCATCAACAGAGCCTGTTTCTTTATCACAGGTATAGGAAACCAGCATGGGTTCATCACAGGTAGATCCTGCCTGACAA
Organism: Gavialis gangeticus; assembly: GCF_001723915.1. Lineage (NCBI taxonomy): Eukaryota > Metazoa > Chordata > Crocodylia > Gavialidae > Gavialis > Gavialis gangeticus. The sequence goes on along the minus strand of NW_017728992.1, from coordinate 48,823,210 downwards.
ACCTTATAGCATTTTATGACCAGGTCACACACTGCCTTGACACAAGAGCTGAGGCAAATGTCATCTACCTGGACTTTAAGAAGGCCTTCGATACAGTTTCGCATCCTGTTCTCATAAGGAAGCTAGCAGGCTGTGGAGTGGACGCTTACACAGTCAGGTGGGTGGCCAACTGGCTTAGGGACTGCACCCAAAAAGTGCTGGTGGATGGCTTGTTTTTGGCCTAGAAGGAGGTGGGCAGTGGTGTCACACAGGGTTCGGCCTCATGTTATTTAATATCTTTATCAGCAATTTGGATAAGGGTGTGGAGAGCACCTTGCCCGAGTTCGCAGATGACACCAAGTTATGGGGCAAAGTTAACGCACCTAAGGGCAGAGAATAGATACAGGCCGATCTGGACAGGTTGGATCAATGGGCAGAACAAAACAGGACGCAATTCAATGAAGACAAATGCAAGGTACTCCACTTACGGACGAGGAATTCCCAGCACATCTACAGGTTGGGGGATGACCTCCTCAGCAGCTGAAAGGGATCTTGGAATCATAGTTTACTCCAAGATGAACATGAGCCAGCAGTGTAACGAAGCTATCAACAAAGCCAATCACACCTTGTTGTGTATTAGCAGATGCATGACCAACAGATTGAGGGAAGTGATGCTCCCCCTCTATGCAGCATTTGTCAGGCTGCAATCGGAGTACTGTGTCCAGTTTTTGGTACTGCACTTCAAGAGGGATATGGAGAATCTGGAGAGGGTCCGGAGGAGGGGGGCCACTTGTATGATTAGTGGCCCCCATGCAAGACCCTACGAGGGGAGGTTGAGGGATCTGGATCTCTTCAGTCTTCACAAAAGATGTCTGAGGGGAGACCTTGTAGCCGCCTATAAGTTTATCAAGGGAGGACAACAGAGAATTGGAGATGCGCTATTTACAAGGGAACCCCTAGGAGTAACTAGGAATAATGGGTACAAACTAATGGACAGTAGGTTCAGGTTAGACATTAGGAAGAAATTTTTCACAGTAAGGGTGGCCAGAATCTGGAACGGGCTGCCAAGAGAGGTGGTAATATCATCCAACCTGGAGGTCTTCAAGAGGAGGCTAGATAGGAACCTGGCTGGGGTTGTCTAACCTTGGTCCTCTTTCCTGCCTGGGGTAGGGGGTTGGACACAATGATCCTTTGGGGTCCCTTCTGATTTTACAATCTACGAGTCACAGAAGGAAATCACATTGACTTTCTCTTTGAGAAAGAATGTACTATTACCAGTAGAAAAACAAAGAGCATGTGTGCATGTGTGCAAGCACAGCACTAACAGCTATTCCTTTTTGTATTAAGAAGGACTAAGACCATTACTGACAATCCCCAAAGGAAAAAAGATAGTTTAGAGCTTTCCCTTAATTTATGTGTAGCCAAAATAATAATTTTATAAAAAATGTTTTTTTCATTTGTTTTTACATTGAAATTTAGCTTATGTTTACTGGATTATGATGGACTATCTAAATACTAGAGACAGGTTATAATCTGTCTTAAGGAGCTTCTCCCAAACCAAGGGAGGATCATTGATGCAGACAGTTTTTGCCCTTTTCAAATACTTTATTTGGTCTAAAGTGGCAAATGTCGACTGCATCTCTCTACAAGTATTCTGTCCAATGCCTGATTTTGTGTTACTATACAGAAGAGAACGTATTCTTTCATAACTGCCTTGCAATATAATCTCTAGTGTCCTTATGTTAAGAGCCATATGGCTTTGCATCTAGCTGTTTACACCTGTTCAGTGTTGCACCAAACGCTTCCACATCTTGATGAAGTTTCTTTTAGTCTCCAGTTCATTTGTTCCTGCATGAAGAAATTATTTATTTGTGCAATTCCTGTTGAGTTCTTTAGTCTCCCCAAGTAGCAATCCAGTTGTTACAATATCTTTATTTTTCTCACTCACTTCAAATTTTGCTTTTAGGGAAGTAACCTGACTGGATTCATGCTCTCTCAACCTCTCTGTCTGAAGTCCCCAATTTAGCACAGCAATTATTTTTGTACTACGGCACATGAACTGTCACATTGACCTCAACCAGAGGACTTACAGGCTTAAAGTTAGACATGTACTTAAGTATGTTAATGAATAAATAACAAAACTGGGAAAGGACATAGCATTTACAGTGAGTGACATTTTTTGTGAAAGTCTTCTATGGCTGAAGGTAGTCTTTGGGCATCTGTTACACTTAGAAAATGGAACCCTCTTTGCTCCTGACTAGAGAAAAAAAATGGACTAGAACTTTCCTACGAGAGGTGGCACAGAAGTCCTTGCAGTTCAATTTCAGAATAGAGTTGGCTTGACCTGTGCCTTCAAGTGCTGGAGCTAGAGAAATGTTAGAACACTTCCATCACCCATTCAGCATCTAGACTGTTAAATGCAATGGACCTACATCTGGAAATAGAACTCAGTTCTTCTGTAAGTTTATATAAGTCAGGGAAGATAGTCCAAAATTCTTCAAATGCAAATACCTATATGGCCTAGGCCCAACAAGGGTTATCATGGTAAGTCCCTATATCTTATTTCATCTTCTTAAAAGTCAGAAGAAAATAATAAATTAGTCCCAGTGTCAAAGAAATGAGAAAAGAACCCCCGGGGTGGCTGGATCTGAACCACTTTGGATCAAAATATTTTATGCCTGTTCTGTCCACAGGCAAAGGATTTATTTGGAAAATGACCATTTATAGAAGAGGATCTGCAGCACTGAGTCTTTGACAAGCTGCTTGTGGTTGTTTTGAGAACTGCCTGTTAAACTTGATCTGATATGGTGTTATAAAAGTCAGAAAGGTGTGGAGCCAGTAGCATGATTTAAGTACAAAGCACTGGCTTAACTGACAGAATGAACCTGACCTTACTCCCTCTTTTCCATTGACATAATGTAGAACAGATGTCTGTCCCCAAGAACTCAGATTGTGTATCCCTGGAATGGGAGCCAGACAAATAGCTGTGAACTCTAAAAAGCTTATTCAGACATGCTTCCTGAAGGAACCACAGGCTCTTAGTTTGAAGGTGACCTAATAACTTCCTTACCCCGAATGGAAGCACCCAGCAATAGTGTATTTGTAGCTTTATTTGCAAGGAAAAGGTAGCCCTGTAAACACCCAAAGCTTTCCCATGCACTTAATAGGGAAAAGACTCTTCAGAGGACGAGTATATCCACACTATATTTTCTGGGTAAATACACTGATTTCAGTCACACATGTATGGAGTGTAGATGAAGGGTGGCAAACCTGCATCAAGTAAGCATGTAAGACCATTTATCTCAAAAGCCAGAGACCCGATCTAAATCTAACATTCTGGATACAGTTTGAAGATCATTAATGAGCAGGTGTCTATCTAAATCAAGGAGATGGCTGATTTTATGAGCAGATCTTGGGGCCGGCTGCCATTTTTGCAGGCTGAGCAGAGCTGACCCCTCCCCCCCACAATTAGTCGAGGGGTCCCAGTAGCTTGGCCCCTTGCAACTGACTGGCTGCAAGTGGTCTCTGGCATATGGCCCCACCCCTCACTGGCAACTACTGGAGAGGGGTAGGGCCACACAACAGACAGCCCTCTCAGACAATAAGCAGCAAGGGGTGGGGGCAGCAGCCATCTTGCCAGCAGTCCTTTGTGTTAGGAGCTCCCCATCTTCTTCTGTGGGCTGCACAGCCAGACTGCTATGCCATGAAGACTGCTGGCTCCCTCTGGAGAGCCAGAACTTTATTTTAGTAAGATTTTTTTTTTTTTTTTGGCAGAGAGCCAGCTGTTTTTCATGGAGCCTGCCCGAATTCATAGTTTCTGTGAAAATCATGCAATCGCAAATTCAGCAGGTCCCTGATTAATGAGGCTTGTTATGGCCTGGAACCCATCCAATGAAAGGCAAGCTTTTGCAGAACTAGAATCTAACACTGCTCCTAAAAGCTGCATCCTCCAAGTCGGAGTAAAGGTAGATTTTTCTCCTCCGACTCCTGAGTAAAGTTACTCAGGTCAGGCTGTTAATCTGCTGGGGTGATTTTTCTTAACTCAGCCAGTGGTCAAACTATAGGTAGATCTAGATTCCCCGTTTCCTTCTATGAGCTACCATCAATATCAAGATCAGCGAGTGTTTTTTCTTACAACATCGAAAGTAAACAGCAGAAACTCATGATGACAGCAAGAAGTTTCTATTAGTAATCTGAACACATTATTTTGGTTGAACAAAGATATTTAACAGCAAAAGTCTTGGATGTGAAGAGGCACAAATCATTCTTGAGGATCTAACAAATACATTTTGGAATCCTGTTACCATCCTAAACCTTACAGAAAGGATAAACTGATGAGATGTCAAATACCTGGAATAGAATGCTTACCATCTTCCTTCTTTGGAAGGATAGCTAGACTCCAGACTCCGAGATCATCAATACAGCTAAGGTAGAGGCAAAAACCTGGGGCTTCTTGGCTTACAGGGCAATCAATAGAGTAGGACAACACAGAGAAGATGTCAGCAATATTTTGGGGCACAAGTCAGCTCAAAGCACAGGCCTTGCAACTCCCACAACTGTAGTCACTACTGTAGTCCATTGCTTCTCCCTGTTGCTCAGTCACTGCATGGGGGGGAAAGACTCCGGTTTCTGATGCTCACCGGCAGCATACACTGTGGGTTCCTGATCCCTGACCTAGAGGCCTACAGGACTGAAACTGAGCTGTATTCTGCTCTCTGGTGTCCAAGAAAACTTAAGAAATATATAGTCTCTTTAAACATGGATATCTAGTGTTCCATCTTTTTTTTAGCATTTAAGTTGTATGGGTAAATTCTAAACAGAAGAGATATCTCCAGAAGTCTCTCTGTACAAGGGAGAGAATGTTTCGGCTTACAAGACATGAGTCTAAAATACTGTACTTTCTTGCATAAAACATGCCTCAGAATGATACATACTTTGTTTTGAAAGAATGAATAAAGATTTTTTCAGAGATTTTTCTAAAGATTAGACAGAGCCTAATCTTCAACTGACTCATCCTCCTTTTCCAGGTTAACTAAAGCTGAAAAAGGAGAGAGACCAGGGACAGCTAGCAGACAGTAAACTGCTCTTAAAAGGTTAGCTTGATTAGTGGAACATCAAGGTCATTAAAAATGAGACAACTGCTAACACCTAGGGAGTTGAGAACAATAAGCCATAAAGTCACTCCCTTAGTTGCCATTATAATAATGCAACAGCTGCTGCATTGTGGAGTAGGAATCAAAGCAGAAAGCTCCTCTCTTGATCAGAAAATTAATTTCCTTGCTGAATATATGCACCCCAGTTTTGGAGGGCTGATTTTTTTTGCAGAAAGTATGTCTGAGGGGGTGGGGATGAAGGGAAGAAATGCAAGTTACTTTAACAATTATGTGCTCACAGTGCACAGAGAACTGAGCAGAGACAATGCAGGGGTTTCATCTTGTGATAAAAAGTAACTGAAGGGAAATTACCATGCATACTAGCTCACTGGTACTCAGCCACGGTTTCACAATGCCCTGGAGTATGCGCCACCTCTGCCCCCTGGTCAAACTGCCTCACTGAGCCTCTTTATTCCAAGAGGAATATGGCTAGACAGGGAAATGGCTGCAGCATAAACCACAGCAATTCTGAGGGGAGGATCTTGCTCTTTCTAGTACTCAGTCTCTTTCCTTTCTATTAAGAGACTCCAGCTGCAACTGTAAAGGTAAGGGTCAGGAAGGAGCTCTTGGCTAGGGGAACCTGGCCCCATCTCCCCTAATTCCTGGGACAGCTGGGAGGCCCCAATCCAGAAGGTCTTGCCCAAAGGGAATGTGTGACCAGGGCTTTGGGCAAGCCAGGTGCTGCTGAACTGTGCCATAACTGACTAGACCCTTCCCAAAATAGGGACACAACCAGCATCTCAGTCCTACAGGGAAATCCTCTTCTCTTCCCTTCAGTTTTATTTTCCTTCATAACCTCCATCAGTATACAACATGCCAAAAATGAGCAATTTTCACCAAACTGGGGAAAACTTGTGTTTTTATTGTGAAACATAATATATGAGAGTATGCTCAAAGGCCTCGCTTCTAGAAGGACTCTTTTTTTTTTTTTTTTTTTTTTAATGCAAAATCAGGTTTTTAGACCTCACGCTCAAATGCCTAAGTGCTATTTAGATATACTCAAGAATAAAATGGAACCTGACCCTTAGTCTCTGGTGCCTCATTATACCACTGCTCTATACCTCAAGGTATTGCTCCAGGGATAGACATTAAAGTTTTGGTGTGTTCCAATACCACAGTGACAGGAGTTGTAACAGTACCTTTCCAGAGCAGTGATTCTCAACCAGAACACTGACAGGCTTACGTGTTACATTACCATATTTACTCAAATATAAGATGACCCCCCATAATTATATTCTCTCTCTCGATCTCTGTCTATATTGATATAAATAGAGATGTATTTATATATACATATACACACAGAGAAAGATATATATATATATATAGAGAGAGAGAGAGAGAGAGAGATACAATTAGAGATATCTCTAGATATTATGGCTGTGCGAAGCTTTGGTCCCCGATTCAATTTAGCAGATTTGGCCTGAATCAAAGGACCCTTTAATCTCTCTGAATCCAACTGGAACCCCCTGAACTGATTCAGAGAGATTCAAAAAGATTCAGCGATTTGGACATAAACACAGCTTTAAATGTCTTTTCTACACACTTCAAGGTACCAGGCAGCTCTTGAATGCTGCAATGCTGGGGCGCATGGAGTGTCCCACAGAAGCGCAGGGGGCTCACCACTGCACTCAGCAGCAGACCTGGAAATGGACCAGAAGCACTTTTGCCAGAGAGCGCACTGGGCCCCCCCTGGCTCAGCAACAGGTGCCTCCTGGTTCTGGGGGCACCCAAGGCACCCTGCGGCCAATCGCTGAGCTGGGGAGGAATGCCCCCCCCCCACGCACTCCTCGGCGGACCCAAAAGTGAACCAGAAGTACTTCTGGTCCACTTCCAGGTTCGCTGCTGAGCACGTGGGTCTGCACCCCCCCACACTCCTGTGGGACGCTCCATACACCCCAGCATGGCAGCATTCACAAGCCACGCCTGGTACCTCAAGCCATGTAGAAAAAACATTTAAAGCTGTGTCTACATCTGAATTGCTGATTTGCTGAATCAGCTTTGAATCTCCAGATCCGGATTCGGCTTAATCAAACCAAGGACAGTGATCCAAATCAACTAATCGAATCACTGTCCCCAATTTGAGCCAAATCTGAAACAAGATTCAATGCCAATTCCGCAAATCAGAAATTCAGATATAGTCTCAAGGTAGCCACAGGGGACAAAACTGTCCTGGTTTACAGACAGCACCCCAACCTCAAAGGGCCTCTCTCAAGCAACAGACTAAACAGACTCCAGAGCCTGGATTGTATTAAGGATGGTTTAAACAGGGACTAGGGATTCTTAGCCCATAACCCGATTTAACTTTCTGACCCCTTTGTTCCTACAGGTTCCTTGCTCATTTGCCTGTCACCGCTGCCCCTCTCCCTCCCTTCTAACCTTGTGTATTCAAATCTCTCAACTCTACTTTATACACTGCTTTATGCTTGCCTTTTCACAGAGTTGATGAAGTGAGCTTCAATTCATGAAAGTTTATGTTCTACATACATCAGAAGCAGTTAATCTATAAGGCATATATCTACCCTGCCTTCTGCCTGACTTCAGATTAACATGCCTAACTACCTCTCTGTGCTCTGGAATGGCTTAGTCGGGGATGAGCCTGCCCTAAACAGGGTGCTAGACTAGATGACCTCAGGAGGTCCCTTTCAGCCCTTCTTTCCTATGATCCTACTCTTTTAAAAACTGAAGAGTTTGGGTTTTTAATGTAATTTAAGAGACATATGGAAAGAAAAGGATAGCAAAATAAAGACTTTTCATGTCCCCAGAAGCATAAGTTTGTATAGTATAATGCAAAACCAGTTCAATCAGAGTATACTGGCTCTGCCCAATTTTCTGCCTTGTCTACAGTTGGGCATTTTCAAGAAATTATTCAATATGAACAAACACGATGTGGTCACATTAATTTTGGAAAGGGATTAAGCTAAACTGGGAGGGGGGGGTAAGAAAATAAAAAAAGTAAGAATAACATTTCAGTAGAATTCTAAGGGTAGATAAACTCATTCTACATAGATGTCATTTACTTGTAGGCAGCAACTTTAAATCAACAAGTATGAAGAGTCAAATCTCAAAACTTTGATGTATCTAATCATCAGGGGATGTTTTCCCCTCATGTTCTGGAACCCCTCTCAACTACTCCCAGGTAAACACTGTAGCTTAACCATATCTAAGTCAAAGATAAAGACAACAGAGTAGAGTTTCAAGTATAACCAGATAACCTTTTTATGTCTGTAAAATATCCCTAAAAATACCAAATAGCCAGTGTAAAAGAAGATATTGTAAATAATTTTGTTCTCCTGACGTGCCTTGTAAACATTATGGACACACAGAATATTCCACACGCTTGATTAAAGTTTCCAGTTCATTTTCTTTAGTAACACCGTAGGTAATACATACACAGTAAGGGTATGCCACTTTCTAGGCCGATACTGATTGCCGATTATTAGCCAGCCATAACAGCCAATACCAATCTGACTGTTGATATGCAGCCCAGCAGCTTGAAAAGCAGCATCCAGCTGGTAAGCCTGTTGGGGGAAAAGGTCATGGGGGAGGGAAGGGGCATGGACAGATCAAGGCCCTTGTGGTGAGGGAGGGAGTGGGGCTGGGGCAGGCGCTGCTCAGCTCGGGCAAGGCAGGACACCAGAAAGAGCTGCGGGCAGCTCATCTGGGGAACACGGGAGGGGGGCAGGGAGTGGCTCCCACCACTGCACTTACCCCTAGGGAGGTATGGGGGGCATGTGCCCCTCAGATCTGTGCACAGGATAAGAGTGGGCTGGCTGCTGCAGGCTCGGGGGCTGTGCCACCTTCTTCCTAGGGCTGTGCTGGAGTCGTGCTAGGCAGCGGCGCCCCTGGGTGGGTGGGT
>NW_017728992.1:48805737-48814127 GCF_001723915.1 Gavialis gangeticus | reverse complement strand
CTCCCTCCCAGTGCCACCACTGTTGTTCATCCCCAGTCCAGCCCCTTTGCCAGGAAGAGGCTGGCACCACCCCCAACATGCAGTGGACAACCCTCACCCCTGACTCGCAAAAATATCTGGGGGCTATGTGCCTTCCATGCAGCAGTGGGAGCCACCCCTCCTACCCTCCCAGATGAGCCCCCAGCAGCTCCACCCCATGCCTCACCCACCCCTGCCCCAGCCACACTCCCTCCCTCACCATGGGGGCCTTGATATGCCCCCCCAACACCCCTTCACCCATACAGACTTACTGGCATGGACACTGCTCTCCAAGCTGCCGGGATGCATTCCTGGCCATGTGTATGCTATGGCTGTGCATATGCACACAGCATTTATCAGCGACATTAATCAGCCACATCAGCCAAAAAAAAACGACTGTTGAGAATGTCAATTTTCCTTTTAAATCGGTGCTGTAGCAAGGCACTAAGGTGCCTGCTACTTGAAAAGCAGTAGTGTGGGCTCAGGTGCTGGTTGCTAGGGGCAACCAGGAGGAGCTAAGGGCCCACACCTGGTGAGTCAGCTGACCGGAAGGGGCATGGCTGACTACTATAAGACTCAGACTGGAGGCTGTGAGTGCTCTCTCTCTCTCTCTGCTGGTAGCCAGGAAGAAGGAGTACGGCCTAAGGGAAAGAGACCATCCCTGAATGTGGGAAAGAGAATAAGGCCTGAATGTACTAGCTGCTAGTTACACGGGTGAGAGATGTGGTGTGGTTTGAAGAACGTTTAGCCATGAGATTTAGCTCTGTGTTATAGCCCAGGGGCTTGCATTATTGTTTTTTTGTTGTTGTTACATCGGAGGACCGGGTGAGGCTATTAGGGGTTGGAGGAGACCTCATAGGGGCTCCACAGTAGCGTGAGGACCTCAGTGCCAGAGAGGGCACAACATTCAGGGGTGCACTGACCCCAGCCCTGAGAAGGGGAGCAGAGGATTGGGAGGGGGCCAGGTAAGGCCGAGGCCGCCTGAGCCCTAAGGCGAGAAGCCCCAGAGCAGGGGCAGAGATTGACAAGTGCCAGAGAATGCCTGTGGGGCGCAGGCTGCGAGACGAGCCAGAGAGCGCCCGTAGGGTGCAGAGAGTGAAATCGACCAAACAACGTCCAGTACATCTGCGAGGCTTGGGGCATGGTACAGGAGTGGTTGGAGCCATGCATAGCCCATAAAGGCTGGGGTGCACCGAGTCACCCAAGATAGAACAAAGACTGAGATACATCAGAGCACCGTGTCAGAGAGGACTAAGGGCAGCCTCCCTTATACATTGTTGACATCAAAGACATGGCAGGCAAAATGTGAGGGTGCTTTTAATACCACACTGGCATGGTAGGGGGCGCTAGGGGAGTTCATGGCCACCCCTAGGACCCCACGCTGTTACAGGTGCCGATATGATTCATAGATTGTAAGGCCAGAAGGGACCTTGGATGATCACTGGGTTCAGCCCCCTGCACCAAGCAGGAAAGGTAACTGGGGGTCAGGTAACCCCAGCAAGGTGACTGTCTAGTCTCCTTGTGAAGATTTCCAGGGTAGGTGACTGCTCCACCTCTGGAAGGAGCTTAATCCAGAGTCTGGACACCCTTACAGTGAAGAAGTTTTCTCTCATGTTGAGCCTGAATTGATCTTCTGGGAGTTTGTGGCCATTACTCCTAGTTTTCCCTTCAGGTGCCCTGGTGAACTGGTGCTCACCAAGACCTTGATGTACTCCCCTAGTGTAGCGGTAAGCTGCTACCAGGTCCCCTCTCAGTCTTCTTTTCTTCAGGCTGAAGAGTCTCAGATCCCTCAGCCTTTCCTCATATGGCTTGCCCTGTAAAGATAATGATTATATGGGAGACTCTTCTTTGAACTCTCTCAAGCTTGTCCATGTCCTTGTTAAACATTGTATCATAGTACTTAGGATCGGAAGGGACCTAAACAGATCATCAGATCTGACCCCCCTGCCCCAGGCAGGAATGGGTGCCAGGGTCATATCACCCCAGCCAAATATCTGTCCAGCCACCTCTTGAAGACCCCCAAGGTAGGAGACAGTACCACCTCATTTGGGAGCCCATTCCAGAGCGTGGCAGCCCTAACTGTAAAGTAATGTTTCCTGATGTCCAGTCTGAACCTTCTAACAATTTGTGGCCGTTATTCTTAGTAACACCGGGTGGTGCCACGGGGAACAGAGCCTCTCCCAATTCTTGCTGGTCCCCACTGGCAAGTTCTTTCAGCCTTCTCTTGTGGAGGCTGGAGAGGTTCAGGGCCTTTAGCCTCTCTTCGTAGGGCCTGCCCCACTGCCCCTTTGTCCATGTGAGTGGTCCTCCTCTGGACCCTCTCAATGCGAGCCACATCCCTCTTGAAGTGCAGCATCCAAAACTGGACACAGTACTCCAACTGTGGCCTGACCAATGACGCATAGAGGGGGAAGAATCACCTCCCTGGACCTGCTTGTGATGCATCTGTAGATGCATGATAAGGTGAGGTTAGCTTTACTGACCACTTCCTCTCATTTGTGGCTGTCCATCCTGGAATCAACAATGACTCCAAGATCCCTTTCAGCCACTGTGTTGACAAGAAGGGTGTTCCTCAGCCTATAGATGTGTTGCTGGTTCCTTTTCCCTGATGCAGTACCTTGCACTTGTCTGTGTTGAATTCCATCCTATCCTCATCCTCCAACCACTGTAATTTGTCTAGATCTAGCTGGATTCTGTCGCTCCCCTCCAGCATGCCCACCTCGTCCTACAACTTGGGGTCATCAGCAAATTTAGATAGCGTGCATTCCACACCCACATCCAGATTGCCGATAAAGATATTGAACAGTACAGGCTCCAGGACCAAGCCCTGGGGGACTCCACTGGCCACACCTCTCCAGGTTGAAGACAACCCGTCCACCACTACTCTCTGGGTACAACCTTCTAAGTCAGTTTGCCACCCATCTGACTGTGTAGGCATCAACGCTATAGTCACCAAGTTTGTTAAGAGAATGTGGTGGGAAACCATGTCAAAGACCTTAAAGTCCAGGAAGACAACATCCAGTATCGCCAGGGTGGATGACTGTACCACCTCTGGGGGGAGCATGTTCCAAGCCCTCAGTACTCAACTTGTAAATAAGTTTTTCCTTATGTCTAGCCTGAAGTGATCCTCAATCAGCTTGTACCCATTATTTCTTGTCCTCCCTTGGGGGACTTTGGTGAACAGATGCTCCCCCAGGCCCTGATGTACACTCCTGATATACTTATAGGCTGCCACCAAGTCCCCTCTGAGTCTTTTCTTCTCTAGGCTGAACAGTCCCAAGTCTTTCAGGCTCTCCTTGTATGACCTAATCTTTAGGCCTCTCTGATCATGCACATGGCCCTCCTTTTGCCCTTCTTGAGCTTATCCATATCCTTCCTGAAGTGCAGTGCCCAGAACTGGATGCAAAACTCCACATGAAGTCTTACCAATGCCGAGGAGAGCAGGAGGATGTCATCCTTAGCCTTGCTCGAGATGCCTCGGTAGATGCATGCCAGTGTTTGATTGGCTCTGCTAGCTACAGCATGCTATTGTTGACTCATGCTCATTTTGTTGTCTGTCAGGACACCCAGGTCTCATTCAGAAGTTGTGCTAGCAAGCACAGTGCTGCTGAGCCTGTAAGTGTGTTGCGGATTATTTCTCCCCAGACGGAGCACTTTACATTTCTCTGTATTAAACGACATCAGGTTGAGGTCAGCCCACCTCGCAAGCATGTCCAGGTCGGCATGTATTGCCAGCCTGTCTTTTGAGCATGACCACACTCCCCCATAGCTTGGTGTCATTAGCGAACTTTGCAAGTTTGTTTTTGATGCCTGAATCCAAAGTGTTGATGAACATTTTGAAAAGCACTGGTCCGAGTACTGAACCCTGAGGGATGCCACTGGTCACCTTCCACCATGGTGACTCAGTTCCATCAATCAATAATACTCTCTGGGGTCCTACCACGTAGCCAGTTACCTAGTCACTGGACTGTAACGTAGTAGAGGCTGCATTTTGCCAATTTTTTCATGAGGACTTTGTGAGAAGCCAGGTCAAAGGTCTTCTTGAAATGCAGGTATATGACATCAACCTCATTTCCCCCATCCAGGTACAAGTAACTTGATCATAGAAGGAAATGAGGTTGGTCTGGCATAACCTACCTGTAATGAAGTCATGTTGGCCATCCTTCAGAATACTGCCTCTGCTAGCCTGTCTGTAATGGATCCTTTGATAATATTCTCCAGGATTTTACCAAGGATTGAGATCAAACTGACTGGCTTGTGATTTCCCAGGTCCTCCTTTCTCCCTTTCTTAAAGATAAGTACCAACACTGGCCTTTTTCCAATCTTTTGGGACTTCTCCTGAGCACCACAAATCTTCAAATAAAAACTTTGCCATTAGTTGCGCAATGATATCGGCCAGTTCTTTTAACACCCTCAGGTGTAATTTATCTGGTCCTGCTGACTTGTAGATATTTAGCCTTTGTAGGTGCTCCGCACAAGATCTATGCCAACTATGGCGGGGGGGTCATCCCCACCATGATCATCCTGTAACTTTGAACAGACAGAATACCAACATGAAGTATTCATTCAGGAGTTCAGGTTTCTTGATAAACAAATCTATATTTTACATAGATTCATAGATTTTAGTGCCATAAGGATCATTCTGTATGCCCTCTTTTATAAATACAAAATTTCACTTAGTAGTTCCTATATCAAGCCTTCAATGTCTGATTCAGCTGTCGCATCATTTTTGGAAAGACACTGAAGTTTGATGTAACATTTAAGTGACAGAGAATTAATTACAGGCTTAGGTGAGTTGTTTTAATGGTCATTTGCTTTCACCATAAGAAAAACTATGCATTTCTAGTCTGAATTTGTCTAGGTTCATCTACCAGCCACTGCATTGTGTTATGGCTTTTTCTGCTAAAAGGGCCTCCTAGAAGAAAGGGCCTCTTGGCAACTAGTCTACAATACACACACCCTGCCCCTATCTGTCCTATCCTGATAATTATCTATTCCTGCTTCTCAGACAAATCAGAGCAGCAAAAATCCAAACATACCCTACAATGGGCCACAAATAAAGTGCGATGTAAACAAATGCACCACTAGGACCCTGCCACTGCAGAGGCAGAAAGGTTAAGTTAACAAAGACTGCAAGTACTTGAATCGATAAATATTCCTTTGTCCCCACTAATTTGTTTTGAAAACATTTCCAAAAACTTAAACTCCTTTAACACTTAGAAACCATCCTCTAATTTCCAGTCTAAATTTGTTCATAACCAGGTTGCATGCATTTGATACTATGTAGATAAACTTAAATGGCTCTTTTAACTTCCATCATGATACTCACCCTGCAAGATACTTGTAAAAAATGAAGATTGAGAAGGGATATTTTGCTAAGCTAAACAAGGCAGCCTTTCTCACCCCCTCCACATAATAAAGAGCCCTCTCTCAAGATCTTTTCCTGATATATAGCCTGTAAATAAATGCCAGCTCCAGTCACCTCTTAGTTTTTCTTTGTTAAACTAAATAAAGCAAGAGTTAAAGAAGCTTGATTATAAGGTATGTTTTTAAATCATCCCAATAGTTCTTCTCCGAATCCCTTTCAATTTGTCAGCATCTTTTTCAGTGGCTGACACCATAACTGGACATAATATTCCAATAATGGTTTTGCTAATTCCTTATGCTGCATAACAGCTCTATTAGGTTCACCAAAATTGCTTCTCAGGATTCCCCAGTTCATAGACAAGGACTGCACAAGTTATTTTGGCCAGCACACAAGAAGGCAAATTCATGTTCAGTCTAGGATCTCTTATTACCCCATGTTCTTTTCCATAAATCTAATAAATAAAATAGTAACTTAGGTTACCATACCCCATGAAGGTTCAGGGCACCTTATAATAAAAGCCACAAGGAATGAAACTTCCCAAACAACAGCTCAAAGTCTTAATAACTCCACCCCACCTTACTCACTCCCACTTCCCTGCCTCACCCAGGAAAGCCAAAACATAGCCCCTCATTCTGTAAGTATGACCAACTTTCTTACATATAACCCTGTAGTATGATAGATCTATTTAGCTGTATTAACATGTTTAAATGAGCCCAAATTACTATGCAATCCAGTGTTCTGCAAAACAGACTCACCCTATGCTACCGCTCCATCAATTCTTGATTCATCTGCCTGCATTACCACCAAGTGATTTTCCAGATCACAGATCAAAAATGGACTACTAGGCCAAGAATAGTTCCCTGTGGGACTCAACTAGAGATGTTCTCCACTGGATCATGATACTCCATTTACACTTACTTTGAGATCTATCCTCCAGGTTGTTAGTAAATTTAATGTTAGCTACATTAACAATTTCATAATGCCAACTTTTTATTATAAGAACGTCATAAAATACCATTTTAATTTTTATGTAATTATTTTTTAAAAACAAAACTTTTAACTTCAAAAAGTTGTATCAAATTTGCTTTACAAGCCTTATTTTAGACTTGACTATTTTGACTGGCATTAATTGTGCTACCTTCAGTTTCCTGAAAACTGCATCCCTTATCAGTAATTCCAGGGTATTGCTTGGGATCAACATTAACCTAACCTGCTTACTTACCCAGGTCACCTAATTTGTTCTTTGTAGATAATGACACATTAGATTTTTTTTACCCCCCAGTTAGCTACATCTTCCCAAACCAAGTCAAGATGAAAAACCAAGCCAAGCCAAGCCTTCTTTTTCTAAAAAAATCATTATCTGTGCCTGAACATCTTGGCCAACTTTCTAGTGCAAGTTATCTGGGTTCTGCAGATTAAAAAACATTTAGCTTCAGCAGTTGCCTTTTAGCATCCTCTTTAATTACTGCTGGAATATAAACTATGTTATTCTCACTATTAACTGTGAATACATCATCCAGCCTCCTTATGAAAATCGAACAAAAATATTTTTGTATACTTTCTCTCTCCTACACTACTACTGCTTCTTACTACCTAGTAATGAAGACCTGTAGCACTACTGGAATTTCTCCTGCTCCCAATATATTTGGGTTCCTAGCAAATGTTATTTCCATCAAGCAACAGGTAATGTAGCTG
Source organism: Gavialis gangeticus (assembly GCF_001723915.1). Taxonomy (NCBI): domain Eukaryota; kingdom Metazoa; phylum Chordata; order Crocodylia; family Gavialidae; genus Gavialis; species Gavialis gangeticus. The sequence goes on along the minus strand of NW_017728992.1, from coordinate 48,807,046 downwards.
ATGGAAGCATATGCCATAGGACATGCTTCATATTTATTTACAGGGCAAGCTAGCTAGGGGGGGGGGGGAAGTGCCTGGGAACATACTCTGCTAGTATTCCCCAACAAAGGAACTGGAAAACTTCTGGCAAGGGTTGTCAGCCACACTCACCACTTCACATGTGCTCTAATAAAAAGGGAGCTCCGAGTTCACCAGCTGAACTCCCCCTGGGTGAAGGAGCTGCTTCCCTAACCCCTGTGCAGAGCAAGTGGAATGGCAGCAGAGCTTGAATTCTCCCAGGATACCTTACGAGTATGACATGATTTTCTCCCTCACCTTCTCCCCAGCAGCACCTTTCCAAAAATTTCCCTCCTCCCTCTCAGATTGTTATTGTGCTAAGTAAATCATGTCATGTTGAGTGTTTGTTTATACCCTGGCTCTCACAGTGAAAAGGTATCATTGGCTCCTTAAAAAAGCAGCTTGCCAGGCTGATTGGGGAAAGGGAGGAGGGGCAGTGAGTCATAATATTTCCTGCTGAGGCACCATGGACCACAGGAGTTCAAAGTTCCCCTGCAGAAGGGGGGGGGGGGGCGAGGGGGGAATGGAGGCCAGTCCAACCCTGGAATGCTGGAGGACCGTTTAAATACTATCATCCTATGTGCAACTGCCATACATTCAAATTACAGTGTAATACAAAAAAGCTGCAAAGATATTTACCATTTTAAAAGTAACATCTTTGTAGTTGGATCGCCAATTTAGTAGCTTGTTATCAGGTGATGAATTACTTGCATTGTATGGCATGTAACAACAACAGCAGACTCTCCTTATGCCCAAAAAAAGGTGTTTGTGCTCAAAAGCTCGCAAAGAACATTTTTTTCCCCAATTATATAGTTGGTTTAATAAAAGAGATCACATTTACCCAAAGAATCTTGTCTGTCTTGTTTCAGCAACACACTAATCAAACTTCAAACATAACATCTGTCAAGGGCCATATTTAAGAAATTCTTCTTATTAACCTAACTGGCTATACACTTCTCAACAACAGATTTACCATCCCTTATTACCTGCCTGCATTTTGAGACTACTGAGACATGCTGCTGCCATTTTTTGTTTGTTATGTATTGTTTTATTCTTTTAATCACGACTCTCTTAACCCTTCTTAGTTTGCATCATTCTATGACCTCTCTCTTCAGAAGAAACATGCAATTATTTTTAAAACACACCCAGTCACCACTCACATTTGCTATGATTAATACTTAATAATCTATCAGGCAATTAGTGTCAGGAAATTGGCCATTTCAAAAACATCAATTGTATCTTGTTGGTCAGG
>NW_017728992.1:48804171-48805575 GCF_001723915.1 Gavialis gangeticus | reverse complement strand
GAGTTCAAAGTTCCCCTGCAGAAGGGGGGGGGGGGGCGAGGGGGGAATGGAGGCCAGTCCAACCCTGGAATGCTGGAGGACCGTTTAAATACTATCATCCTATGTGCAACTGCCATACATTCAAATTACAGTGTAATACAAAAAAGCTGCAAAGATATTTACCATTTTAAAAGTAACATCTTTGTAGTTGGATCGCCAATTTAGTAGCTTGTTATCAGGTGATGAATTACTTGCATTGTATGGCATGTAACAACAACAGCAGACTCTCCTTATGCCCAAAAAAAGGTGTTTGTGCTCAAAAGCTCGCAAAGAACATTTTTTTCCCCAATTATATAGTTGGTTTAATAAAAGAGATCACATTTACCCAAAGAATCTTGTCTGTCTTGTTTCAGCAACACACTAATCAAACTTCAAACATAACATCTGTCAAGGGCCATATTTAAGAAATTCTTCTTATTAACCTAACTGGCTATACACTTCTCAACAACAGATTTACCATCCCTTATTACCTGCCTGCATTTTGAGACTACTGAGACATGCTGCTGCCATTTTTTGTTTGTTATGTATTGTTTTATTCTTTTAATCACGACTCTCTTAACCCTTCTTAGTTTGCATCATTCTATGACCTCTCTCTTCAGAAGAAACATGCAATTATTTTTAAAACACACCCAGTCACCACTCACATTTGCTATGATTAATACTTAATAATCTATCAGGCAATTAGTGTCAGGAAATTGGCCATTTCAAAAACATCAATTGTATCTTGTTGGTCAGGACAATTTTCCCTTAACAAATATACCTAGATCATAGCTACATACACTAGGTAATCATGTCTGTTCAGTGATTTTTCATCTGTTTCCATCTTTGTCAAAATAAGGTCTAATACAGAATTACTTTGAAAGATATATGGCTTTTAATTGTGAAAGGGCAGGATAACACTGTAGAGAGCAACTGGATGACAGAGACACAAGCTTTCACAGGCAACAGTCTCCTTTAGATACTATCTGAAAGCTTATGCCTCTTTGAACCAATTAGTCTTTAGGGAAGGGGCGGGCATAATATGGTCCACCAGGCCATTATTCTATCCAGTCCGGGAAGCCCCTAAAAATTTTTTTTTTTAAATAGTATTTATCTGCCCCTGACTGCCTGTCAAAGATGACAGGAGCCAGCAGCAGCAGAACCCAGGGGAAGCTGGAGCCATAACCAAGCAGCCACAGCAGCAAGGTCCGCTGGCCCAGCCCCAGCCCGAAGCTTCTGCCATAGCAGAGACATGTGGCCTGGGATCCATGTCATGGGGGACCTGAACTACCCAGATATCTACTGGGAGGAACAGTCAGCCAGGTCTGACCGTTCACGTAGGTTCCTAGCTGAAATACAGGACTTCCACCTTATCCAGGAGGTGCA
>NW_017728992.1:48800627-48804160 GCF_001723915.1 Gavialis gangeticus | reverse complement strand
ATGGGGGGAGGCACTGAGGGCCCAAAAAGTAGAGGATATGGAAATCCATGAGGGATGGTCGTACCTTAAGGGGACAATCCACCAGGCTCAGAGTGTGACAGTCCCTGAGAGAAAACCCGTTTCTCTTTTTGGGGTTTTTCTGTTGTTCTCCCGCCCTGGCGGGGGGTCGGGCTAGAAGATCTACTAGGTCCCTTCCGACCCTTAATCTATGAATCTATGAATAAGGGGAGTAAGAGTGCTCTGAAACCCCCATGGCTCACCAAAGGCATGTGAGAATGCCTGAGGGCCAAAAGGGAGGCGTACACCCAGTGGAAGGGAGTGGCTATCACTAAGGAGGAATACTCCTCCTTGGCCCACGAGTGTAGGAGGGCCATTAGGAAGGCCAAGGCGGGGGTGGAGCTCAGGCTAGCGACCAGGATTAAGGACAACAAAAAGTCCTTCTTCAAATACATTGGGAGTAAGAAGAGGGCACCGGGTAATGTAGGGCCCCTGCTAGACTCAAATGGTAATCTTGTGACTAGGCCAGATGAGAAAGCTAAAATTTTTAACAAGTTCTTTGCCTCTCTCTGTTTTCTTGGACAGGGACCAGGACAGCTCTCCCACCACAGGTAGGGGCAATCTTGAAGATAGCACTGCCGGGCCTTGGGTCTGCGCAGCTGTAGTTAGGGATCTTCTGGAAGGGCTGGATGTTTTTAAATCTGCAGGCCCCAATGCCCTCCACCCATGGGTGTTGAGTGGCCTGGTGGGGGTCACTGCTGTGCCCTTGGCCCAGCTGTATGAGCGATTGTGGTCCACGGGCCAGGTGCCTGGAGATTGGAAACTAGCTAATGTGGTCCCCATTTATAAGAAAGGGAGAAAGGACCCAGGAAACTATAGGCCCATAAGCCTCACATCGGTCTTGGGAAAAATCCTTGAAAAAATTATCAAGGATCACATCTGTGAGGGGCCAGCAGGGGAGATCATGCCCTGGGGAAATCAACATGGGTTCAAAGGTAGGTCCTGTCAGACCACCTGATGGCCTTTTATGACCAGGTAACTAAATCCCTGGATGATGGTGTTGCCATGGACGTAGTCTTTCCGGACTTTAAGAAGGCCTTTGACACAGTGTCTCTCACCCCATTCTCATTAATAAACTGAGCGACTGTGGCATTGATGCCTACACAATTGAATGGGTCAAAAATTGGCAAATGGGGCGCACCCAGAGAGTGGTGGTAGACAGGTCGTACTCACCTGGCGGGAGGGGAATAGCGGGGTCCCCCAGGGCTCAGTCCTGGGGCCTACACTGTTCAACGTCTTCATGAGTGACTTGGACGAGGGGGTGGAAAACACATTGTCCAAGTTTGCCAATGACACCAAGATGTGGGGAGTGGTAGGCATGCTCAAAGGGAGAGAGGCTGCAATTAGATTTAGACAGACTACAGAAGTGGGCAGATGGTAACAGGATGGGCTTCAGTGTAGATAAATGCAGGGTGCTGCACTTGGGGAGAAGGAATCCACAGCTTATATACAAGCTGGGGAGTTCCCCCCTTGAGAGCACAGAAGTGGAAAGGGATCCTGGAGTCATTATTGACTCCAAGATGAATATGAGCCACCAATGCCAGACCGTAGCCAGCAAAGCCAATCACACCTCCAAAGATGCATCTCAAGCCGGTCCAGAGAGGTGATACTCCCCCTCTACGCGAAATTGGTCAGGTCACAATTGGAGTACTGCATCCAGTTCTGGGCACCGCACTTTAAGAAGGATGGCCTGCCTTGAGAGGGTTCAGAGATGGGCCACCTGCTTGGCTGGAAGGCAACAGGGCAGGCCCTATGAGAGGCTGAGGGACCTGAACCTGCTCAGCCTCAGCAAGTGGAGGCTGAGGGGGGATTTGGTGGCTGCCTACAAACTCATTAGGGGAGATCAGCAGCAAATAGGAAGAGCCCTAATCCCCCCAGCAGCACCTGGGGTGATGAGGAACAATGGCCAGAAGCTGCTGGAGAACAGGTTCAGGTTAGAGATTAGGAGGCACTATTTCACTATTAGGGTGGCTAGGATCTGGAACCAACTTCCTAGGGAAGTGGTCCTCACTCCTACCTTGGGTAAATTCAAAAAGAGGTTGGACAAACACCTGTCTGGGGTTCTGTGATCCCAGCATGTGCTCCGGCCAGTGGCGGGGGGTTAGATTAAATGATCTGTTCAGGTACCTTCTGATCCCAAACTGCTATGAAACTCTGACCCTGTGGCTGTTCCCTACTTCCCTCTCCCAGAGACAGAAATTCAGGTAAAAATGGGCGGGAGGATTGCTGGCACAGTACAAGCCAACTGGGTCCAGCCGGCATCACGCAGTTCCCAGCTAGCAACCATGTGGTGCCAGCTGGGACAAGCTGGCTCCTGCTGCACCACGCAGTCCTGGCCCTGCAGCCAGAATCATGTAGTGCTGGAGCTGCGGGCTGGGGGGAGCAATGGGGGAGGGAAGGAAAACAGCAGGGGAAAGGCAGTGGGTGGGAGCACAGGGCCCTGGGGGTCAGGGCCAGCGGCAGCAGGAGCCAGCTGGGAACCGAGGGGCTGGCTCCTGCTGCATTTTGTGCTTCCAGTGCTGTAGGTAGGAACAGCATGTTGCAACACTGGGAACAGAAAACACAAAAGGAGCCAGTCTGGCCCCATGGTTCCCAACTCACTCCTGCTGTCGCAGACTTCACCAGGAATGGAGGGACCCCCACCCCCTGCAGAGTCCAGCATGGGGCTTCCCCTGTGTGAGTGTGGAAGATGCAGGCATGCAGCACAGAGCCCCCATGATAGAGGCGGCTGGGTAGGCTATGCTCTTCACCCCCTTGCACTCAGCACTAGCCCAAGCTGCACCCCACCAGGCACCAGTACCTACACCAGGCACAAGGGCTCTGAGCCACCCCCTCCACCTTCTGCTGCTGCTGCCACCAGCAGTGGGGGCTGCACATCACATGCGGAAGTATAGCGGGAGTTGTGCACTCCACAAACCTGACACACTACCCCCACAATCCTCACCAACATACACACAATCAACATACTCTATTCTTCACCCTACGCAGCCACACTCCCTCACAACTCTCCCACACACTCCACCCCCCCACACAATATAAAACAGTAAGACTTTATTTTTGAGTTATTATGCAATTCCTTCTATATACAGTACACAAACCATGACAATTTTTTAAATAATGAAATTAAAAAGTGTTTCAGTAGACGTTTGACTTCTGGTGTATGATTTGCTTTTTTCTGATTCTAAAGGCAGTTGCCCCCACAGAGTATTTCTGTGGGGCAAGGAGAGGCACTTCTGGTGGCAAAGGTTAGGAGTCAGGAGGCGGGACTTCCAGTCCCAATACAGCAACCAAGGAGCATGGCTACCCACGCGGCCCTCAACAGCTCACCAAAACTTGCTAAGTGGCCCTCCAGCCAAAATAACTGTCCACCCCTGCTCTAGGACAGAAGTTACACATAAACAAGTTTCATAGAATCATAGAAAGTTCGGGTTGGAAGGGACCTTGGGAGGTCATCCAGTCCAACCCCCTGGTCAAAA
>NW_017728992.1:48776602-48794878 GCF_001723915.1 Gavialis gangeticus | reverse complement strand
ATCCCCAGCTAGATCATCCCAGTCAAAGCTTTGTCTAGCCAAATTTTAAAAACCTCCAAGGATGAGCTTCCACCACCTCTCTGGGTAACCTGTTCCAGTGTTTTATTACTCTCCTAGAGAGAAAATTCTTCCTAATATCTATCTAACCTAAAATTCTATTGCTGCAACTTGAGACTGTTGCTCCTTGTTGTCATCTGCCACCACTCAAAACAGTGATCAGAAACTACAGGGGCAGGGCCCTTCCTAGCCAGCTGTGGCTTAGGCTGGGGCCACAGGAGCTGTGCACCTGGATTACTCCCAGCTCCCTATATCCAGGCCAGGCCAAACTGGCACAGACCTGCTGCAGCAGGCAGGGCTCTCCCCCTCCTCTGCCACAGGGCTGGGGAGGAGGCCTGTGTGACACTGCCTCAGGGCTAGGGAGGCCCTGTGCTTGGTCCCACTGTAGGACAGGATGGGAAAACCAGCTACAGGAAGCCCTTGGTGGCTTTTTTCCCCCCAGCAGTACAGAGCCCCCCTGGCAGGTGATCTCACTTGCGGGCACTGCAGGCAAACCCTGTGCTCTTTAAATTGTGCTTGTATGGGAAAGTCTGGCCAGGGCTCAGAAAGGGGTTGAACTAGACATTCAAGAACAGGTCCCTGTGAGCCCAGTTTCTCTGCAATTCCCTTCTCCTTCCCCACCACCTTCACCTCAGACCCCTGCTCAATCCTTTGGTACCAGCCGAGTGCCAGGGTCTGGCCATGCTCCCACCCCCCCAACCCTCCCCTGCTGGAAAAACTTGGCAAGGCCCACTTCCTCCCCCCTCCCCCCTTCCAAGCACACCCCACTGAGGGCCGTGCAGGCCAGGGTGGGGGTCTAGAGCTCTCCCCAATCATACTCATCCTGCCATGGACTGGCCACCCTCCCACCCCACTCACCTTCCCTGCAGCCTTACAGCCACTGCCAAAGAGAAGGGAGGGCTCACTCTAGCGCCACCCAGCTTCTAGTCTTAGCCACTGCAGGCATATGGCTGCATTTCCAGAATCAAAAGTAAACAACTATTCACTTGCTTCTCAATTCAATCTATGCAGGTTAGACTAACCTGCAAAGTTTGAATCTATTCAAGCTCAGGCTTCTTGAATATCTGTACTTAGTCTAGGTACTGCCCTGCCTTCTGCCTGACTTCAGATTAATAGAGGTAATTACCTGCATTTTATCATATATGCCAGTAAAATGATCCAAAAGCATTCCAAGTCCAGCATTTCTAAATTATCAATTACTCGAAATAAGGTTTGACACTGAGCAGCACCTGCTCCTCTTCTGTAAGAGTGTATATCTAGTGTTTTAATATTCCCATCACACAAACCCCATCCATAGTTCAATATTTCTTTTAATTTCTTAGCATTTGTTAGCCACATAATCAAAGGATCACTTTTCTCTATACCCATTTATGATTTCTATTCACGACACCTGGTATGAGACCAATCACATTCCAAGTATACTCTGGCATGTCTAACCTCATACTTCAGTATGAACTTAATTTTTCTTACCACTACTTTAAAAATGTTTAGAGCTAGAATCAATCATTACAATTGCAGTCTTCAAACATCATGAAATCGTAACAAAGTATAGTAGATTGACTGCATCACGACATAATTAAACAGGAGGAAGAGAGCAAGGTAGTGATTAGAATTATCTAGTTTTAGAATACAGCTCTAGCCTCAAAAGAGAAAAACTGGCATCGTGGAATTCCATCCTTATGACCTCCAGTGATTTTCATATTGTATTGGACTCAACTTTCAAGTAAAACAGCATTTTCCAATTGCCAGTGGGTGGGTTGACTGAAATCAAAATTATTTAAGTCACCAATTTTTAATAGTGATTTAATTCAGCAAACGTGAAATTTTTATTTAAGTAACTGATTTAAATTTTTTTTTCTATTTGTACTATTGAGTTACTTTCTTAAAGAAAAGTTCACTCTCACTGGTTGGTATTACATGTAAAACAGAGGATGCAAAAAGGCTGAAGTACTCAATGCCTCTTTTGCCTCAGTTTCACAAGCAAGGTCAGCTCCCAGACTACTGCACCAAGCAGTAATTTGGGGAAGAGCTGAGCAGCCCTCAGTGGTGAAAAGACAGGTTAGGGACTACTTAGGAAAGCTGGATGTGCACAAGTCCATGGGGCTGAACAGGATACACCTGAGAGGAAAGAGGGAGTTGGCTGATGTGATTGCAGAGCCATTAGCTACCATCTTTGAAAACTCATGGTGATTGGGAGAAGTCCTGGATGATTGGAAAAGGGCATACATAGTGCCCATCTTTAAGAAAGGTTTAAAAATGAGGATCCAGGGAACTACAGCCGTCAGCTTCACCTCAGTCCCTGGAAAAATCATGGAGCAGATCCTCAAAGAATCCATTTTTAAGCATTTGGAAGAGAAAAAGGTGATTAGGAACAGTCAGCACGGATTCACTAAGGGCAAATTATGCCTGATCAACCTGACTGCCTTCTATGATGAGATGACTGGCTCTGTAGATGGGGTGTGAACAGTGGATGTGATATACTTTGATTTTAGCAAGGCTTTTGATCTGTTCTCCTACAACATTCTTGCAGGCAAGCTAAGTAAGTATGGGCTGGATGAATGGACTGTAAGGTGGACAGAAAACTGGCTGGAGTATCAGGCTCAGAGAATAATAGAGTCCCAGATGAAAGGGGATCCAATAACAGCCTTCAACTACCTGAAGTGGGGTTCGAAAGACAATGGACCTAGACTGTTCTTAGTGGTGGCAGATGACAGAACAAGGAGCAACAGTCTCAAGTTGCAGCAAGGGAAGTTTAGGTTAGATATTAGGAAGAATTCTCTCACTAGGAGGGTAGTAAAACACTGGAACAGGTTACCCAGAGAGGTGGTAGAATCTTCATCCTTGGAGGTTTTCAAAATCTGGCTAGACAAAGCCTTGGCTGGGATGAACTAGTTGGGGATGGTCCTGCTTCAAGCAGGGGGTTCGGCTAAATGAGCTCCTGAGGTCCCTTCCAACCCTAACTTTCTATGATTCTATGAGCATGCCCATAAAACACCTGACCTATATCGGGTAAACAAACTGAAGGGAACCTTTTTACTTATCTCTTTAAAAAATTTTATTAAAAAAAAAAACAAAAAACACACACACAAATATCACTCTACACTTACAAAACTACAATATTGAGCATTCTTGTTTTACCAAAACTTCATAGTAACAAAACTACATCGCAAAAATATACAGCTACATACAGTATATTAAACCCTTAAACTACATCAACTTCCCACAAAAAACAACCCTTAAAGAAACCTCTTTCTTTGTACAGAACCCCATGAAAGAAATGTTACCTCAGTAACCACCTGAAACTCTGCCTCTCACATCAGTCTTGTCTGTTCGTTTAATGAAAGAAGTGTGTCCAGTCCTTTTTCCTACACTTCTCCTCCGCCTCTTCCTCTCCAATCCCTTCATTTTCCCTATCAGTGTAGTATATCAGTTCATGGAGCCCCAGCTTCAGACACTTTTTTCAGTGAAAGCCAGCCCCTTAAACATCCAGAGGTTCCTTACTTTCCATAAACTAGTTCTAATGCATGCTAAGGAAGTCCTTAATAACGCTTCTTCCGATCCCTTTGGTATTAGGCCATATAGTACCAGCTCCTGCACTAACAATGGATTTATTTTGGTGATACTCCCTTCCCACACCTGCTTGGCATATATGTACACTCCTAAAACATGTCCCACAGCTCTTCCTCAGGCACCTTGATGAGCTTTGTCAAGCCCCATCTGTTTTGCACTTCTCTCACCAGCAAGATATTTTTTTACAATCATCCATGCTAGGTTAGCACATTCACCTTTTAGTCGTTTATCCGCCACCACTCCCCACACCTTCACTTGTCTTTCTGTGAAATTTCCCACTGGCACCATCCTGTGTCTCCACCATACCGCTTTCAATTTCTTATGACCCTTCAGGACCTCCAGCCCTACCTTCCCTATTTTTTGCCTCTGCATGAATCCTTCCATTCTGATGTAATGAATCACTGGCTGCCATGCCCACAGACTCTTCAAAGAGGTCCGACGCACTCATTTCCTCAAAATTGCAGCTGCATGAAATTGGGCAATGTGGCATTTTCCCCTCTCCCTCTGTTACCGTCTTGCATATTGCACTTACATGTTTCTCATAGATGAACAATCCCAAGTCTGGCAGTCTCCATCCCACCATTTCTCTTGCTTTGTACAGTTCAGCTCTATCCAGCCTCTCTCCTTTGGCATTTCAGAAAAAAAAACCACACGTATTTCCCTCTGTACGTTTGCTCTCTGTGCCACATCAGTGGGAATACAATTCCCACATACAGAATAATTGGCAGTGGCACAGCTTTAATCGTTGTCACGCTTCTGGCAAAAGACAGTGTCCTTCTGGACCATAACTAAAGGACTGGCTGTAGCCTTGCTATCAACTTTTCCCATGTTGTACCATCTTTCCCTTTGGCGCCTATCAGGATCCGTAGCACTCCGATTTCTCTCTCATTTGCAGGCTCGACTTCTGCAACTCCCTCCAGTTCCCCACTCCCATTATCATGCTTTTTGATCTATTTAATTTAGTTCCTCCATAGGTTTTCCATACTCTGATGTATGTTTTAGCACCTTTTCCAATGAAAGTCTATTTTTAACTACTATATTTATATCATCCATGTATGGTACACATTTTACCTCACCCCCTCACAGTATCTTTACCCCACTAATGACCTTGTCTTTTCTTATTCTTTGTGCTAATGGTCCCATGACACACACAAACAGTAGTAGTGACAAGGAACATCCTTGTCTCACCAATGTATGGATTTTAAAGGCCCCATTTAGGTGCCCATTAATTTGGACTTGACTCTACTTCTCTATACAATAACCTTATCCAACATATAAATATCTCTGTAAACCCCATTTTTCCTAGCACCTTGAACATTTGGTCATGATCCACTGTGTCATATATTTTTTCTAAATCTAGATTTGCTATAACTATGTTTTGTTTTCCTCTCTCAGATGTGGGGCAGCATCTCTGATCACTCTGATAGTTTGGTGATCCTTCTACCGTGGGGCAGGCAAAATCCTGTCCACACTGGGCTAGTGGCAGACTCCATTTCTCAGCAGCCCCTGCCTGTGTTGCTGTGCCCAGTTTCCATAGAGACTCTAGCAGCAGCAATGACGTGACAGTGTGGGGCCAGGGTTTCCATGGAAACCAGCTCCAGCAGTGCTGGCAAGGCATACAGCTGCGCAGGGAGCTGCTCCAGGGCTGGGATATTGCTGTGGTCACACTGTGGTCTAGAACTGACTGCACACCCCAGGAACACCCCAGTGATCCACTGCCTGCACACCCCAGGCAGGGAATCATGGCTCCGTGCCAGCTTTGAACTATGCTGTCACCACAGGAAGACCTTAGCAGGGGCCACAGAGCCCCTCCCCTCACAGCCGTATACCCTGCCGGCACTGCTGGGGCTGATCTCTATGGAAACCCCAGCTCCGTGCTGTCACAGCACTACTACGAGGTGCTAGGAAATGGAGTCTGGCTGCTGGGTGGATCCACCATTTCCGACACTCCTGTTCTACCTGGTATGTGCATACTTGGTCTTCATGTACTATCTTCTGCAGTTTTTCCTCATCCTCAGCGTCTTAGCCATTAACTTATAGTCCATATATAATCAGTCTCCAATTTTTCAGGAGTTCCTTCTTCTCTTTTTTGAAGAATAAGATCACAATGCCTCTTGTAAAATCTTTCCCTGCCTCTCCTGTTTCCATTATTTCTTCAAATACTTCCACTATATCCTTCCCTACCCATGCCCAAAACTTCTTGTAAAATGTCATAGGCAGTCAGTCAGTCTGTTCCTGGTGATTTCCCTCTTTTAAAAGGTTTTTAAACAGTCTTCTACTTCTTCCATCTTCTTTGCTTCCTCCTCCTCTTCAATCTCTTCCAAAAAAATCCATCTTCTTCCTGTCTACTTCTTTTGGTAAAGCTGTTCTTAAAAAATCTTCTCATCACCTCCAACACCTCCTCCTGCTTTTCCACCCAGGCACAAACTTCTTTCTGTACTGCTTTAAATTCTCCTTTTGCCGCTTTCATTCTCAGCATAAAAATATTGGGACCACTCTTCATTTTCTCCCACACAAAGTCCCTGTGCTAAAAACATTTTTTCTAGTCTTTCTTTTAAACCAGGTTTCTAACTCTTGCCTTGTTTCTTCTAGCCCAGAGGTAGGCAGAATATGGCCTGCAGGCCAAATCTGGGGGCAAGGGGAGGGAGTTTGGGTCCCAAGATGATGACCAGGGAACAAGGCAACTGTCAAGGGGCTGGGCCACCAATGTGGCCCTCAAAAGCTCAAACCTCATTAAGCAGCTCTCCAGCCGAAATTATTGCCTGCACCTGTTCTAGCTTTTCTTGTACCAGTCTTCATTCTGTGGCTTCCTTTAGCAGCTCCTGCATCTTTCTTTGCAGCTTAGCTTTCTTTCTTTTCTCTAAGCACATTCAGCCTTCCTTCCCGAAGAATTCTCCTGTCCTCTTCATCATCATCATCATCCACCATTCTCTGGTACTCCCAAAATATTTCTTCAGTGATCCCCACCCCTCGGACTGCCTCATGTATGCTTGATATATCCCTTCATTTTGTAACACCTGACATTTAACTTCCACAGTCCCTTCTCTCTCATGCAGCTCTTACCAAAACACATTTTCCACCTTCAGCATCTGATGATCTCTAAAAGCCATAGTTTTTTTCTTCCTTATTTCTACTTTTGATAGAAGCACAGAGTCAATTCTTGAGTGTTTCTTTCCACTAGTGAAAACTTTCTTCTCTACCCACACATCTCTTAGCAACTTTTTTTAAAAATTATATTTGTTAACAGTCTGGATGAGCTGTCTAAATCTCTATTTCCCCCTTTCCATTCTGTCGCCCATTTCGATTATACAATTGAAATCTTCTGCTATTATGCATGGTCTTCCTCTGACCATGTAAACTGCTAGCTTTCTAAGCAGTGCATTCCTTCCCTCCCTCTTCAGTGCACATACATTCAAAATGTCTAATTTTGTTCCCCTGACTGATAGCATCATTTGTTGCAATCTGCCACTGATGACTTCCATCTGCTTTGCTCTAAACTCTGGGTTCTTGAATAATATTGCTACCTCTGCTGCTTTGTTCTCATTTTTCCCTGACCACCAGGATGGTCCCTATTTAAGACTCGTTTGTGCTATTGCTTGAGGTGGTTGACCTTTCCCTTCTTCACTCGTATTCCTGTAGCCTTTGCAAGCTTCTGGATCGTTTTCACATGTAGGAAGGCCTGCATATTCCCACCTCCTCACCACTTCCCACCTTCTTGTCCCCACTCCAGGCTGGTGCACAGAGGCATTAGCAACAGGAAACTGTTCTCCAGCTCTTCCTCCAACTCACCTTCCTTATCAGGTTTCTTCCTCCTGGTCTTCAGCCCCTGGCTTATCTCTCTAGGTTCTCTCTTGCTCCACCTCCACTTTTGTTTTTTTTTAGCACGTCTTCTTCCCTCCCCACCCCCCACCTCCATAGTTTCATAGTTTCTAGGGTCGGAAGGGACCTGAGCAGATCATCTAGTCCGACCCCCTGCCATGGCAGGAAGAGCACTGGGGTCAAACGACCCCAGTAAGGTGGTCATCCAACCTCCTCTTAAAAACCCCCAGGGTGGGAGCCTGCACCACCTCACTTGGAAGCTGGTTCCAGACCCTAGCCGCCCTGACCGTGAAGTAGCGCCTCCTGATGTCCAACTTAAATCTTCCCTCCGCCAGCTTGTGACCATCGTTCCTGGTCACTCCTTGCAGCGCTCGGGGGAACAGGGACTCCCCCAGCGCCTGCTGATCCCCCCTAACCAGTTTATAACAGGCCACAAGATGTCTGACTTGTTTTCTGTTCCTGCTTTCCTTTCCATTCTGCCTATCTCCTCCTGTGCTGCCTCAAACACAGAATTTCTGCCCCCTTCCTTCTCTGTTCCACCTTCCTGCAGGGTTTCTTCCTCCATTTCTACAAGTGTCCAACTCCTCCTCTCCTCCACGTTTTGCTGTTTCTCAGGGGGTCTGACTACACTTGCAAAGGCTTTGGGGCACCTATGATACAATCGTCCCTCTCCCTTACAAATACTGCATTTTAGGGCTTCCTAGCACTCTGCTGCTCTATGCCTAGGGCTCTACCAGATTCACGGCAGAAGTGGGCTGCACTGCAGCTCCTTTAATCTTGCAGGTTCTCCCATGCACCTCCCTGCTGCTGATTGGTGGAGGGGCCTCACTTACGGCTCGCTCCTGAGCAGTAGAGAAGTGAAAACCAGTTTTAAAAATATCACCATTTTCGCCTCCCCACTGCTTGCTGCTGGCCAGCAGGAGGCAGAAAGGATGCCATGTTTAAGACCACAGTTTTTGCTTCCCTGCCGATCAGGAGTGAGCCACAAGGCAGGCCCCTGCACCAATCAGTAACGGGGGGACACATGGGGGAACCTGCATGATTAAAGAGAGCCACAGTGCAGCCCACTTCTGCTTTGAATCAGGTAGGTCCTTATTCCCCATCTCTTCATATCTGCAGCACACCGTGAGGGGGCAGTATGCAGAAAAGTGACCTATCCTTTTTGCATTTGCTACACTGTTTCAGTTGCCTGTGGTACATTACAAAACCCTGATGTGTCCCAATCGGACAGGAAATGCAGAAACCCACCTTGGCTCCACTTGTCTGCTTGTAACACTATTCAGGCCCTCCAGGACCCCATCTAGATATCATATATTTGTCCCTTACATTCTCTACTGACATGACCCTTTGGCCAGACTTTTTCATCCATCTTCCTATGTCTCCTGCCTCTTGTAAATCCATGTACACTTGAACTATAATCACTCTTCTGCTTGACTTTTTCCCTGCTATTTACTTTATCCCTCCCTCCCATGTTTCTCTGCATATTTCTTCCAAAAGTTCTTATACTCTTCTCCATTCCAGTAAGTCAACTCCCAAGTCTTTTGGCTCAAGAAAACAATCAAGATGGTGATATGCTCCTCCTATACCTCCAAAATCTCAAATGTTATCTTTACCAGGAAATTACATCTGTTCATCGTCGATCCCATCTGCCTCCCATTGCCGGTTAATGTTGCCTTTAACTGCAGCCTCCACTCCTCTCTAGCTTCTCTCAGTGCCTCTTCCATGTTTTCCCACCATGCCACTTCTGCTGGGCCAGCCTGCCATCATGCTCCCACTGTACTCTGCTTCTCCCTCGATGTACCTTTTCCTGCTGCTCCCATTCTCCTCTACTTTTTGTCTTCCTTCTGGAGTCATCACTTTTGTCATTGCTGCCTCTGCCATTTATACTGCTGTCACCTTTCTTCTCCACCTTAGTTTGAATGTAGACAATCTCCAGATCATCATTTCCACTTTTCAACTCTTTTTCCACCTCATGCTTACTTGCCACCACTGCCACTGTTTTGAGTTTTGGGTCTACCTTCTCTACTCCTTACACCCAACACTCTGTTAATCCGTTTCTCTGCCTTTAAGGCACAAATGAGGCTTTCAGTGCTGATGGGTAACTTTTTTTTGTAAAAAAAATTATACACATACACACAGTCCTAGTATCACACCACAAGAGAAAAAACCTTCACCCATTACAAATCCGCACCTGCACACCTGTACAAAGGCCTGCTGCCCACCTGAACCTGTTACAATATCCTTATCGTGCGCAACATACACAAAACAAACAAGCAAACCCTGGTCCCTCAGACGAAGCAATACTTCCCTTCCATGCCCACCCTGCTTAAGGGGTCACATACTTAGTTCAAGTGTCCTTTCCATCATTGTCGCTCTACCTCCCACTGGAGGACCCGCTGCTGCTGTCACTATCCTCAGTTCTGCTTGTCTCTTCTTCACTGCCACCACCCCCTTTTCTGCCCAGGAGATGTTGGATGATCCTGTGCCACGTCTCTGTGCCAGGTGGCTTTGGCCGTGTCCTCTCCATCCTCCACTACCGATTTCTGGTAGCAGATGCGGAGTTCACTCAACGCCATTTTCACACAGCCTACTATTTCTACATCCGTGTGCCTGTACAATAGGAGGTTCCTGGCCTTCCACAGGGCGCTCCTGACACAGGATGCAAACTGATCAAAATGGGGTGACAGGTTCCCCTAGCGTTTGGCAAGGTGCCCATATGGCGCCGCTTCTCTGGTTAGCTGGCTGACGCTGGTCACTGCTTTGCAGAGCTCCTTCACCCTTTTCCATAACTCTTTGGTGCAGGTGCAGAGCCAAAGGAGGTGGTCGATCGTTTCTGTGGCTCCGTGGCAGTTGGGCCATACGCTACTGGGTCTCTCCAACTGCCCCTCTCTAGGTCTCCGGGCCCCCACTGGTAGAGCTTGGTGAGCTATGAGCCAGTTCAGGTCCTTGTGATCTTTATGCAGATCCTTGTGGTCAACACGCTTCCACATGGCCTGGCATGCAGCACCTGGGAGCAGGTCCACAGGCAACATGGTGTCCCTTAGTCTCACCATCTCTCCTGGATCTTCCTGTGGTTTCTCATGGTCACTGGGCCTGCGCTCTGCAGGCTGTACACACTGCAGCACTAGTCCAAGGTCTCACAGAACTACAGTGAGCCCACGATCCATGGTTGGTCAGGGTGAATATCCCCCAGTGTCTCAGGACATGCCCTGCAAAGTATCTCATGAGGCGAGCGGTTTCGTATTCTGTGTCCGTCACCAGCTTGCAGATCAGGCCTGTCCTCCTGTTCCTGTGGGTTAAGTATACATCTGGCATACCCCTGGCCTTCTTGTCCTTGTACAATGTCTTCTGAGCAACCTTTTCCCATCTGGAGCCCTAGAAGAAAATGGACACGGCCCTCTGGATCCTGTGGGCAACACGCTCAAAAGGGGGGGAGGGGAACTAGTGTGGTGTACAGAAGCACCGATAACAACACCGCCTTCACAAGCATGACATGCTGACCCTCGCCCCCCATGGAGAGGGAGCGCATGTGCCACAACACCAGTTTCTGCTTTATCTTTGCCTCTGTCTTCTCCCATGCTGTCCTGCTGCTCAGCTCAGGGTTGAAATCTATCCCGACGATCCTGACCCCTTCACAGGGAACAGAGACCCCCAGAGACTCCAGGTCCCTGACCTCACCCACAGCAAGACAGGTACTCTTGCTCATGCTGAGCTTGGCCCCCACCCATATACCTGTGCATGCATCAGGGTTCTGGCACAGGAGACTCAAATCACCCAACACTCTGTTAATCCCTTTCTCTGCCTTTAAGGTACAGATCAGGCTTTCAGTGATGATGGGTAACTACAAAAATAGTTTAGTTCAGTTCATCTGAATAAGAGAGCGCTCATTGCGTTCAGTCCCCTTCAGCACAGATTCTCTCTCAAGTTATGGTAAGCTATTATAATGAATACGTTTTCATTTCCTCTTCATACGCACACCTAAGCTGTGCCTTTCTTTCCCATTCCCAATGATTCCTGTTTCTTCACAAGCCTTGAGTGTCTGGCAAATATCTCCAAACTGCTCCATGCTGAGAGGTTCTGTTGCTCCCCCTCTCAGCTTGTTGTATACGATTAATGTGGGCTTGCCCCTTACAGGGTGGAGACAGACCAGGCAGCCCTGCATATACATTTTTGTAGAGTCCTGGGGCAATGGCAAGAACACCTGGTTCCAGCCATCACTGGGACACTAATTAGCACAAGTCCTTCAGGGGTGGTATCTAGAGTACACACACATGCTGAGCAGTGCTGTCTTGTGGGATCACCATGACTTGAAATGCTGTTGACAGGTAAGGAAGAAAAGGAAAGGAAGGAGTTACACACTTTATGTAAAAGAGCCACATGATTGCTCAGAGCTCTAGTATGAAACTGGAGATAGGCCTGTTGAAAGTCTCTGGGTTGTCAGAAGGGAGAGCAACATGGGTGATGTTGTAGTGGGTGTCTGCTATACACCAGACCACTAGGCAGTGGTAGATGAGGCCTTCTTCAACCAGCTAGCAGAAGTTTCCCAATCACAAGCCTTGGTTCTCATGAGGGACTTCAATCATCCTGACCTTCTGGGAGGGCAATACAGCAATGCGCAGGCAATCCAAGAAGTTTTTGAAGTGTTGGGGACAACTTCCTGGTGCAGGTGCTGGAGTGGCCAACTAGGGACTGTGTTCTTCTTGACCTGCTGCTCACGAACAGGGAAGAATTGGTGGGGAACATGGTAGTGGAAGGCAACTTGGGCAAGAGTGACCACAAGATGATTGAGTTCAGGATCCTGAGGAAAGGAAGGATGGAGAGTAAAACAGACTTTTTGACTCACTCAGGGAACTCATGGGCAGGAACCCCTGAGAAGCCAGTCTGAGGGGGAGAAGAGTCCAGGAGGCTGGCTGTACTTTAAAAGAAGCCTGAGACTGCAGGAACAAACCATCCCAATGTGCAGGAAGACTAGCGAGTATGGCAGAAGACCAGCTTGGCTTAGGAGGAGTATAAGAGCACTGCTTGGGCATGCAGGTATGAAGTCAGGAAGGCCAAAGTGCAAGTGGAGTTGCAGCTAGCAAGGAGTGTGAAGGGTAACAGGACAGGTTTCTACAAGCATGTCAGTAAATGGAGAATCAGGGAAAGTGTGAGTCCCTTACTGAATGGGGGAGGCAACCTTGTGACAGAGGATGCAGAAAAAGCTGAAGTGCTCAGTGTCTTCTCTGCCTTCATTGGCAAGGTCAGCTCCCAGACTACTGCAACTGGCAGCATAGTTTGGAGAGGAGAGGAGCAGCTAACAGTGCTGAAAGAACAGGTTGTGAATTATTTAGAAAAGCTGGACTATACAAGTCCATGGGGCTGGATGGGATGCACCCAAAGGTGTTGAGGGAGTTGGCCGATGAGACTGAACAGCCATTAGTCATTACATTTGAAAACTCATGGCGATCAGGAGAAAAGGGCAAACATCATATCACGCCCATCTTTAAGAAAAGGAAAAAGGAGGATACACAGAACTACAGACTGGTCAGCCGCACCTTAGTCCCTGGAAAAATCAGGGAGATCTTCAAGGAACCCATTTCTAAGCACTTGGAAAAGAAAGAGATTAGGAACAGTCAGCATGGATTCATCAAGGGCAAGTCATGCCTGACCAACCAGACTGCCTTCTATGATGAGATGACTGGCTCTGTGGATGCACAGACCAGTGGATGTGATGTATTTTGACTTTAGCAAGCCTTTTGATACAGTCTCCCACAGCATTCTCACAGGCAAGCTAAGGAAGTATAGGCTAGATGAATAGGACTGTAAGGTGGATAGAAAACTGGCTGAAGCATCAAGCTCAGATAGTAGTAATCAATGACTCAATGTCTAGATGACAGCCAGTATCAAGTGGAGTGTCTCAGGAATCAGTCCTGCAGCTGAAAATCTCATGAGGTACAATAAGGATGAGTACAAAGTCCTGGACTTAGGACAGAACAAGCCCATGCACCAGTAGAGTGAATGCCTGGGCACCAGCTCTACAAAAATGGACTTGGGGGTTACAGTGGACAAGAAGCTAAAAACAAGCTAACAGTGTGCCCTTGTTGCAAAGAAGGCTAATGGTATACAGAGCTACATCAGTAGGAGTGTTGCCAGCAGGTCAAGGGAAATAATTATTCCCCTCTATTCAGTGCTGGTGAAGCCACATCTGGAGTAGTGTATTCAGTTTTGGCCCCTCGCTACAGAAAGGATGTCAATGAATTAAGAGAGTCCAGTAGAGGGCAACAAAAATGTGAGGGGTCTGGGGGACATAACATATGCAGGAACTGGGCTTACTTAGTCTAGAAAAGAGGACACGGGGAATTTAAAAACAGGCTTCTACTATCTGAAGAGGGATTCAAAAGAAGATGGAGTTAGACTACTCACAGTGGAGGCAGATGACAAAACAAGAAGCAACAGTCTCAAGTTGGTTAGACATTAGAACAAGTTTAGGTTAGACATTAGGAAGAATTTTTGTACTATGAGAGTAGGAAAACACAGGAACAGGTTACCCAGAGTAGTGGTGGGATCTCTAACCTTGGAGAATTTTAAGACCTGGCTAGACAAAGGTTTGGCTGGAATTATCTAGTTAGGAACAGTCCTGCTTTGAGCACAGGATTGGACTAGATGACCTCCTGAGGTCCTTTCCAACCCTAATTTTCTATGCTTCTGCTGGGGCCCACCCCAATTAACTTTATGATAAGTCATGAGCCTTTTGGCTCTGGACTACTATTATACAGTTTGTCCTATGTATACGTAGGTACAGAAATGGTGTTCAAAACTGTGTTTATGGAGTTCCTCTGATGAAGTTTGCAGCAGTTTGCAACAAGTTAACCTGCATCAGGTCTAGACCTATTAAGTCTACAGGTATGTATGGTATTTATCTTACTGTAGTATTTATCTTACTTTTTTCTTTAGCCACTTTTTTTGATCCCTTGCATTTCAAATTTGCAAATGGGGGGTGTGAAGAGATGGGAGAAACAGGCAACTGATGCACTTCCTCTCTGCCCCTTCCCCTCCCCTTACCGTCATGTGCAGGGTGCTTAGGGAGGAAGCAGAACCTGAACATGGGCCAGGAGAAGTGGGGGAGGGCGGGGGAGTGTGAGGAGACACATATAGGCTGCAGGAGGAAGAAATGAGTGGGGAGGTAGGAGGCAAAGCCAGGGGACAACCTCACCCCCCCCCGCACTATTTTCTCTGCTGTAGCAGTGGGAAGCGGATGAATTCAAGACAACCCTCCAATAATTAGATTCTACATCTGGAAAACACTAACAGATTTATAAATTTTCCATGTATAAAATCTAATTATGGGGAATCATCTTATATTCAGAGTTGTCTTCTATTCTAGTAAATACAGTATTGTAATAATAAAAAAATGAAACAAGCAGACAAGAGCAGGACATTCATGCATACCCTATAATTCCATCTTTAAGCACCCTGGACACAAGCACATCTATATTACATATACACATGCACTAGTAGGCATTAAAACTTTAACTTTAAATTTCCTGATTTGACATGCATCACAACAAATCTACTGTCGAGTAAGTGCAATTTTGTCATGTAACTTGTTTTATACTCCAGAGAAGTCTGCTATTAAGTTATTCCTTCAGTTGTAGGAAACAGAGTCAGTAGGGATAGAAGTGTTTTTGTGTAACAATAATTCAAATGGTTTTAAACAGTACTTTTTAAAATAAAAGACCATACAACATGAACTGCTTATTCAAATGACTGGATCGTACCATTAAATCTATTTTTTTCTTCTGAATATCAACACTTAGCAGTGTGTCTCTAATGCTACAAAATAAAACTTGTATTTCCTTATCCATAATTCAAAATGTACACTTGAATAAATGTACTGGCCTTGGAAAAAAAACCCTTGTACTAGTTCGTCAAAACATTACATATTCTGGCATCTGTGTAGTAAAAACATGATTTACTTTTAAAGGAACAAGAGAGCTAAACAAATTGGGCTAGTTTTCTATTTACTTTCTAGGGTAAAAAAGCCTAAGCTACTGAAATACAAATAGTCTAGTACAATTTATTATTATCTGATAGAGTGACAGGCAGTTTCAACTGCTTAGCAATAGTTCCTAAAATTCATTATCTATTTGCTTTATTGTACCTACACGTTCCTTTTCTTCTACTTCTTGATCGAGATTTGCATTTTCTGTACCAAAACTGTGCCCATACAAAGCAGGTAGATGCATCTTATTTTGCTGCATGTATTGCACATATTAATCTTGTCTCAGTTGCAAGATGTACAAGTATTCAGCGTCTATACTGCTAATCTCAAGCATTATCCATTACAACTGGATTAGTGAAGGGGTGCTTTTGGTTTGTTCTATTTTCCACTATCTTGATCAAAAATATACCCAGTACCTTTTTTAAACATTAAACTATGGCTCAATATTTTAACTTGGTTCATCAATGGAGATCCAGTGCAATGGCTGCAACTCAGAAATGTTTCCATAACATTCCTTACTTAAACTGTTCCATTTGATCAATATTCTAATGAGTGTTAAGTATAGAACTAATGTCCAATAATAACTAGAGGTGTACTGTTATATCAGTCACATATCAGATCAGCATGGATAAAAGGAAAATTGACATCATCAGCAATTAGCTTTTTTTGGCCAGTGTATCCGATAATGTCACCGATAAACGCCACACGCATGCAGCCACATCATGCATGTAGCCAGGAATGCAGCCCAGCAGCTTGGAGAGCAGTGCCCATCTGGTAAGTCTGTGGACAGGGAGGGGAGGGAAGGAGCATGGTAGGGGACAGATCAAGGCCCCTATGGTAAGGGAATGGGACAGGGTCAGACACTGCCCAGCCAAGGCAGTGAACGCTATCCTTGGGCCAGGGAGGAACTTATCTGGGGAGCCTGGGGGGAACACAGTTCCCAGCCACTGCGCACACCTCCCGGGGAGGCATGGGAGGCATATGCCCCCTGGATTTGTGTGTGGGGTGAGGCTGCAGGCTTAGGGCCAGGGGCTGCGCCAGCCTCTTCCCAACGGCAGGGCTGGGCCGAGGCTGTGCTCAGGGCAAGCGGTGTCAGCACTGGGAGGGGTGGCTACAGGGAATTTTGGGGTGGCTATAATGACACCCCCCAGCACCACTGCCCACCCCACACGCTCAGAGAACAACCCTGGCCCAGTGCCCCCAGCACCAGGAAGAGGCTGGCGCAGCTCCTAGCCCACAGCAGGCAGCCCACCCTCACGCCATGCACAAATCTGGGGGGCATATGCCTCCCCAAGACTCCCCTGGGGATGTATTGCATAGCAACAGGGAGCTGTCCCCCACTCCTCAGCATCCCCTAGAAAAGCCACCTGCAGCTCTGTCCCAGCCCCAGGGTTGCATTCATCACCCTGGCTGGGCAGTGCCTGCCGCTTTCCCTCCCTCACCATGGGGGCCTCAGTCAGCTCTCCACGTCCCTTCCCTCCCACAGACTTACCAGCAGGATGCTGCTCTCCAAGCTGCTGGGCTGCATTCCTGTAAATCTGCTATTGGATCAGTATCAGCCGATACGGCTGGTAAATAATTGGCCATTGGTTTTGGCTAAGAAAATCTTAGAATATTTTAGCTGAAATATGAGATTGTTATGAAAAATAATTCTAAAAGCAACATAATGGAGTTTAGTGTTATTGTATTTAAAGAGCTTTGATGTTCAATTTTTTGGCATTCAGTTTAAGAGGCTATATTTTTAAATGCCTGCCCTGCAACATTAACCACTAATCTGAGAATTGAATTGCATTTCATAGAGTTCATGTGCTAACGCCACAAATATACATTAAAAATTTGCCTGGTTAATTCTGTCCACAGTTATGCTGGTCTTCAGCAGAATTGAGCTGGTAAGATCCTGAGCGAGTCCTGTGCAGGGAATAAATATGGGATGCAGACATCTACTTGCAGGAGCCTCTACTACTTGAGTTTAAGAAACAAGCAAGCAATCCTGATACTAAATAAGAGAGTCAAAACTCCTGATTACTTCTACAGAGCCAGAATTCTAGGTCTAGTGTTTTAGAGGCTGACTCAAACCTATATATGTGGTCTAGCCACCAGAGGGTGACAAAGCCACACCATGTTTGCTAGACTACGTCTGCACGGATGAATCAACAATAGAATCTGGTACAGCAGATAGTGCATAGTTAATCATTCTGATGAGCAGACCAGAGGAGAATTCTGTTTAGTCTCCTACAGCTGTTTTGACTTTGTACAGCTAAACAAAAAGAAAAACTGTATCTACCGCTAACAGTTGCTTGCTCTGTTCAATACATGTACATCAGGGCAGGCAAAGTCCAGTCCATGGGCCAGGTGAGGCCCATGACAGACTCCATTTCCCAGCAGCCCCTGCCCGTGTTGCTGCAGCTAGTTTCCGTAGAGACCCCAGTAGCTGTGGGGCCATGACAGCACGGGGCCAGGGTTTCCACAGAGACCAGTCCCAGCGTGCATGGATGCAGAGCCACACCAGGGCTGGGATCTTATGGTTGTAACAGCACGAGCAGGGGCATAACAGGCATTAGATGACAGCTCTGCCCTAGCTTTGGACCATGCCATGATCACTGGTCACTGGTCAGGTCGCAGTTGGAGTACTGCGTCCAGTTCTGGGCGCCACACTTCAAGAGGGATGTGGACAGCATCGAGAGGGTCCAGAGGAGGGCCACTCACATGATCACGGAACAGCAGGGCAGGCCCTATGAGGAGAGGCTACAGGACCTGAACCTGTTCAGCCTCCAAAAGAGAAGGCTGAGGGGGGTCTTGTGGCCTGTTATAAACTAGTCAGGGGGATCAGCAGGCATTGGGGGAGTCCC
>NW_017728992.1:48768651-48771602 GCF_001723915.1 Gavialis gangeticus | reverse complement strand
TTGGGGGAGTCACTGTTCCCCCGAGCACCGCCAGGAGTGACCAGGAATAACGGTCACAAACTGGCAGAGGGTAGGTTTAGGTTAGACATCAGGAGGCACTATTTCACGGTCAGGGCAGCTAGGGTCTGGAACCAACTTCCAAGGGAGGTGGTGCAGGCTCCTACCCTGGGGGGTTTTAAGAGGAGGTTCGATGAACACCTTGCTGGGGTCGTTTGACCCCAGTACTCTTTCCTGCCATGGCAGGGGGTCGGATTAGATGATCTGTTCAGGTCCCTTCCAACCCTAGAAACTATGAAACTGCAAGAGCCCAGCCCTGGCCCCAGAGCAGCACCCTGGGCAGCTATGCACTCTGCCAGAATTGCTGGGGCCGGTCTTCATGGAAGCCTTGGCCCCACTGCTACTGGGGTATCCGTGGAAACCAGCTGCAGTGATGCGAGCAGGAGCTGCTGGGAAATGTAGTTTGGCCACCAGCTGGATCCGCCATTTTGCCCACCCCTGACATGCATCATATTTGTTCATAAGGTGCCATTCCTATGTATTAACTCATCATAACAGAGCCACACATCATAAAGAGACACTCAAACCACAGACTGTTGAACATCTAGCTACCTTGTTACTCTACAATACTGAGGGATGGGTGCTTTTGTTGTTACATTTTAGTTCAGTGAACAAGTCAATAGATTTATTAACAATTCAGATGAAAAAAATTTTCTTAGCAAAACAACAGCTCTTATAAGAGGCATATTTTATGCGACTTTAAATCATGAGATTCCCTACTGAAGTCAAATATGAGATATTCCACCACATGAGTAATTCATAAAAACTGTCATCATAGAACATAACCTTTTAATATAACTGATGAAGCACACCAAAAAAATTAGAAAAATTCACTTTGTTGGGATAAATTCATAAGTCATCTCAAAAAAAGCATCGCAGAAGTAGGGAATCTGAAACTAAGTTTGGAAAAAGAGTCTATATTTTTTATTTCTTTAAAATGATTTGAAACTTTCAGTTACGGGACAGACTACAGGTGCAGTTAAGGCCCCTTAAGCACATGCCTTAGCTTTCTCCACAAAAAAAAAAAAAAAAAAAACCACACCACCTTACAACAACATAGCTTTGCTGCACGGAAAACTCTGACAGTCTCTAGCTCATTTCAACATTCTCTTATACACAATGTTTTTAAAAATGCACAAGCCATTATCAAAGCATCACAAATTGATAATTATAATACTTATTTAATAGAAGCAGCAGATAGTTTAAGATACTGAGAAAAATATAAAACTTACTTTCATATTTCTAATGAAGTGGTTATAAAAGCATTAAAAAGCAGAAACCCATATATGGCTAAAAGAATGGTTTTCATCAGCATCTACCTTCACATATTCATAAATATATTCATATTTATAAACTTCTACTGCCAAAGTTCTATAGGACAGCACCTCAAAGACATGCAAATCTATATCACAACAATAAATTTACTCTTCATAGCATACTGACTCTAGGTGAATCTTACATTTGTTTTCTTTTTCTATTAGTAATTCAATGAATAGATAAATAATGTCCATTTCAAATATTATCAAATTGTGTTAATATTAAAGTTAATTGAAACCAAGACTAGATGGAAGATTTATGGCAGTGGAAGCTACACTTGACTGTAAAATATACAGAACTTCGTATTTTCTGATGTTATTGACTAATAATCACCAAAACTAATTACATTTTAGAGCATGTACAAAACTTAGGTAAGACATTGATCATTAATACTAGGGATGGACAAAACAAAAACTACATTTAGAAACAGGATATACATCCATCCAAAAATCTTTAAAGTACAGAAGTAAGATATGGGGAAAGATCTGTGTTTTCCTTTCCCTCTCTTTAATGCTTACCAGTGTTGGTAACATACTCCATATAAGGCTTCCACTTCCATCTCCAACAAATACTGAAAAGCAGTACATAAGTCAACCTCACATGCTTTTATGTTGGTTATATACAGAGATGAGCACATCTGACCAGTGCACATTTACAAAGTCATTGTCTCTTAACATTGTTGAGGTCACAGTTAAGGTTCTCTTTTAAACACAAATTTGATAGGTTTGATGCTTATATTGCGCTTTGGGTATTCCTTGGAGATGGACCTTTATCTGCATTATCGCTAATATGTTTTGAATGTAGCTTTGGTGTACCTCCATGGGTAGATGTCCAAATTCAGGGAGAAGTGGGGCTCCACCTGCCTGGGAATCAGAGAAAGAAACTGGAATGTTGAGGCTGTTCCTGTCTGTGTCAATCTTTCTGTAGGAGAAGAGGCAATAACATGCCTCTATTTCTTTGTGCACATTTTACCCTTATTTAAAAGTTACCAAAAGTAAGTATGAAAAAAACACCCATGCTCACTGAGGACATTACTCATCAGCCATAGGAACCTTCTAGGTTATCTTTAAGGCTCATCGCATCATCTTCAACAAAATCAGGGCTTAGACCAACAACTTCAAGATAAAAAGCACAACATTTGCATTGCCTGTGCTAAAGAACCAGACTAATCAAAAGCTATCATACACCCATGTCCTTTATAGATGAGGCATGGATGGGATGGCATTTCTCTCTCTCACACATGCTTGTGGGTTACACAAGCAAAATATGACAGACATGAAGAACATGACATACGTTTTGGCGGAACACATAAAAACTGTTAGTCTGTAAACTGGTTTAAGTACAGTGATCAATCTTTTCATTTGCAAAACAAGTGCAACTATAACATTCTAGACAAACAAAAGGGACAGGGGTTAAATGCCTCAACATTAGCATCCTTAGCTTAGGCCTAGCTATTTGAGTTGCAGAAGTAATTGCCAGTTCTTTTCTAGACCAGTCAAAGGAAGAGGGTTCCACATACTTTCATAGTGACCTGCACAGCTAATTGCTAGTCCGTTGTAGCAATGGGGGGGGGGGGG
>NW_017728992.1:48765045-48768416 GCF_001723915.1 Gavialis gangeticus | reverse complement strand
AAAGTGGTAAAAAAAAAAAAAAAAAAGTAGGTTTGTCACATTAAAGGGCTCTGTTCCTACTGTGATGTGACTTTGCAAAAGCTTTCTACTAAACTCTAATTTTTTGCTTTTAACTGGGAGGTGGGGGGAGGGGCAGAAGGTGTGAAGGCAAGCATGGTTATTTCCAGTAACTCTTCCCTGGACAATAAGGGTAGTGAATTGCATGATAATTAAAATAACTCTTAGAGGCAAAATTTGAACCCCCTAGTCATGTTGGACAGCAGAGGAGTAGGTAATCAAGTCTCTTCCTCTCTTCCCCCACTTCCTCCTTGACCTTGTGTTTTTATTACCACTTGCAAGAGAGGCAATGCTCATGCGATAGCACATTTGTTGTCTAATTAAAGTTTGCCTGGTTCACAATTTCACATAAATTTGTCATTGTGGCTGAATAATTGTAAAACACCAGGGCATCTTAGACTTTCTGCTACAGAGGTCCAATAAAAGCTACACAAGTCCAGTTCAAAAAAATGGTAGATGAGGGAGCCTCATCTCTATAATTCATTTTCCATCAAAGTACAGAAAACTTTCAATAGTATTCTAAGTTTATATATAGTGTGTATTCATTTTTGCCACTTGGGTGAAGGTTTGTTTTGTTTTTTTTAAGACACAAAATAAAGGTTTAAGACCCCATTTAAACTGAAATCTGTAACACAACTTTAGCTGTGCCAGATCTACCACTGCTGTGAAATAAGCCAGAATCTTTAAGTGAGTAAATCCTATACAACATCCAGGAGAAATTCAGCCTGGAAAATTTTTAAATAGAGGGCTATTTCAGAAATACGCAAAGAAACTGAACAGTAGCCCTCTGTAACACAAGCACATTTATACCCAAGACTAAATACTATATATATCATTTGTAATTTTCATAGATATTAATGCCCAAAGGGACCTATATTAGATGATTTAGTCTGACCTCCTGCATAAAACTAAGGAATGTCAGCCAATTACACTTGCAATGAGCAACAACTTGTCATTCCATTAAATCTATGTAGATTTTTCACATTAACACAAAAAACACCATCTCCTGAAGTAAAATCATACATTTTCAGAATACAAAATCCAGACTATTAATAATTTTAAGAAAAGGACTATCAAATATTTTTTTCTACTTTAGAAAGATGTGAAAATTATGGAAGCACTGACTGCAATATTTGAAAAAAAGTGACTTGATAGATTTCAAGTCACCTCATGATTAGATTCACAAACAATGACAAGGCAAAAAGCAGGAACACTATATACTGGTTGAATTCATATAAGCTTGGTTTCAGTTGCTCCCACATAAAACCCAACAGCATGTATTGATATAAGCAAACCTATAAGAAATTCATGCATGGGGACATACGTATCACCAACTATAACAGAAATGTGGATAGGCAAAATGGAAACACTTTGTATCCAAAGGATTACAATCTTCAGGAGCCACAAAAAAATTCTGAGTCATTTCCAGCACAAGTCGTCCAACACTCATTGCAGCATCTTTGGAGGGACAGCCCACTACATATCAGACTGATGTTTATTGCTTCTGAACTACCATTACCAAGTAGTTGTATCAGGAAGACCTCCATATTTCATCATTCAATCCCAGCCATCATTGCAGAGGCTAACCAGAAGGGCTGAAACAAAAAAATTCACCTCAGACAATGTTTTCAACGGATCAATCCAGATAGTGGAGGGAATTATGGATCCCAAGTTAACTCAACCAAAAAAATCACCAATAGATATGTTGCTCACATGAACTTACAATGGGAGGGTTAAGGAAACATTCTTCAATTTCTTTTTAGGTGGATGAATTTGGCAGAAAATAAGAGGAAATCTTTCTTCTTCCTTTTCACTTGTCCTGCCAAGTTTCTCCAGTCCATCTACCTCACTAGTTGTTTTGTCACTTGTGGGGGGGAGGGGGAAATCAGTAAAGACTTTCATGGACAAGGACTCCTTCAAAACCACAGAGGGGAAGAAAAAAAGATGATGCTTCTCAATAAATGTTTCAGATCATCTTCTCAAGATGCATTGTGTTGAACAAATAGTGGACATTAAGACAGTCAACAAGAACCCATGAGGAAAAAAAACCACACACGATCCATAGGCTCTTCAAGAGGGTAATTCTTCCAGAGTCTTTCCAACTGTCTGTTTTCCAACTGCAATTCTTGACCTACAATCATGCACCCTCTCTCCAGAGTTTCTAACCTCAGCAACAAGAGCAAAGGAAATCCTTCTACATACAGCTGCTGAATGGACAAAGCTTTTGCAAAGAAGGAAACTTACCTTCATTTCAACCCCAGTTAACATAAAATTTCCAAAATATGCTCCTGTTTTTAGATATTTTGACACAGGCACATTTAATTTTGGAAATCAGTGTAACAATGATTCTCAGATAAAACCTGTCTCAATCAAAACAGAGACCCAAGAAAGAAAAACAGAGATGGGACCACACTCAATAAGTCTTGATCACTGTCTTCACTGATGAAGGCGCAGGAAAATAAGGGACCTTCCTTACCAACCCCCGCCCCCAAAAACAAACCCAAACCAAAGAAAACTCAAGAAGATGTAAAAATATCTGCTCAACAGGGATGCAGATTAAGGATCCCAGTGACCTACCAAATGCATCCACCACCTTTTGCCATCGATACTCCCCGTTACTAAAGGCCCTTCAGAGGACTCCCCTTCCCTGAATCAGGTCTGCCAACTTCTCCAGACAAAACTTGGCAAGACCAGACAGCCATCTTACGGCTTATGCCCTTAAGCCCTGCAAACTTTCCAACAGGAGCTCAGGCATCCACAGCGTCTCAGAAACAGAAGGGTGACAGAAAAATGAAGAGCCGGAATTACCCCCTGGCCAGGCTCTCCAGTCACAGAGGGACAAGCCGGAGCGGCTGGAAGTCACCACCACAAAAAGAAAAGAAAACCAATCCCCTGGAACTTCCTCTCATTCCTGGCCACTTCCTAAGGGCCACCAAGCAAAACCAAAAAGCAAGGCGGGGGCAGCCCAAATGCAGGGGGACTGGTGCTGCCTGGAAGCCCTCCTGAAGTTGGGGGGGGGGAGCAGGCAGCCGGCTACAAACTTCCACGGAAGTGGTGAGAAGTTTGCTGGCTGGCAGACTGAGGAGCTGTCCCTCAGCCCCGGCCCCGCCGCGGTGCTGGGGGACACACGCACGCTCCAGGGGTGGGGGTGGGGCCGCCCCGGGCCCAGCGGACATCTTTGTGCGCCGCCGCCGCCTCCTCGTGGCGCCCCCCGCTCCCCTGAGGAAGCCGGGGGCCGCGCGAGAAGCCCCGGAGCCTCGCTTTGGCCCCGGCCAATGACAGCGCCCCCCGCGGCCGTTGGGTTCGGGGGGCGC
>NW_017728992.1:48753612-48765013 GCF_001723915.1 Gavialis gangeticus | reverse complement strand
CCGCCCGGCTCGGTGTGGGGGGGAGGGGCGGTTACCTCGTAGAGTTCCTCGGAGGCCATGCTGGGCGCCCGCCACGAGCCGCCGGGGGGGTCGCGGGGACTTTGCAGTAGTTGGTGCCCGCGGAGCGCTGCCCCGGCCCCCCGGTCGGGAGCAGGAGCGGGAGGAGGGAGGCGGTAGTACTAGTGCTGCCGCCGCTCCTGCTGCTGGCGGCGGAGCCCGTGCGCACCGCAGCTGCGCAGCTCTCCCCCCTCGCTCGCTCGTTCGCTCGCTCGCTCCCTCCCCCGCCCCCTCCTCGCGCGCGGTCCCTCAGTCTCGCGCGCACAGCGGCGGCGGTGCCCTGCGCGTAGCTGGCGCTTCTCAGGGCGGCCAATCGAGTGCCGAGCGCGCCGCACGCACGCTCAGCTCCGCCTCCAAATCGTCACTCCCGCCCCTCTCCTTCTCCCAGCCTCGCTTCCATCTTCCATTGTCTGCCCTTCGAAGTGAGGCGCGCAGGCGCGGGGCACCCCCCCCTTGGAAGGCACGTGGAGCTGCGCGCGCAGCCAGAGGGG
Source organism: Gavialis gangeticus (assembly GCF_001723915.1). NCBI lineage: Eukaryota > Metazoa > Chordata > Crocodylia > Gavialidae > Gavialis > Gavialis gangeticus. The sequence continues at coordinate 48,764,465 of NW_017728992.1, read as the reverse complement.
TGCAGCGCCCCCTAGGGGAGAGAACTGCGCATGCTCCCTACCTTCAGCCCACGGCCTCACTGCTGCCCTCTGCTGGCACCCGGTGCCTGGGCTGTGGGTAGGCCTCCCAGGTCTTGGGGACCTGTGAGGGACTGAGCCAGGCGGTGCAACCTGCAAGCATGTGCCTGCTTGGCATGCTGGGAAAGGGCAACCCCCTCCCCTGTGTTTGAGCATGTGCCACACATTTTTACCCACTGTGGGGGTGGAAGGTGCAATCCCCAAGGCCCGACTATTGCCAGTGTGACAAGCACTGATTACAGGCATACCTCATTTTATTGTGCTTGGCTTTATTGCGCTTTGCAGATATTGCGTTTTTTACAAATTGAGGCAAGACCCTCCACCAGCAAAAAGATTACGACTCGCTGAAGGCTCAGATGATGGTTAGCATTTTTTAGCAATAAAGTATTTTTTAATTAAGGTATGTACATTGTTTTTTTAGACATAATGCTATTGCACACTTAATAGACTACAGTATAGTGTAAACATAACTTTTATATGCACTGGGAAACCAAAAAATTCGTGTGACTCGCTTTATTGCGATATTCGCTTTATTGCAGTGGTCTGGAACCCAACCCTCAATATCTCCGAAGTATGCCTGTACACTGGAAGGTCATTTCCACTTCCCCCTGTCCAGTGGGGACAGCAATAGTCCCCAGAGGAACCGAAGCGTCTTGAGATAAGACAGCGGCTGCCATGTTGTCCACTGCAGATCCTAAACAGCGAGGTGTGGTCTGGGCTTGGAAGGGCACTGCTAGGTGGAGGGTTTTTTGCGGGGGGCGGGGTCCAAATGAGACTTGGAACTGGTGGCTTCCCTGCATCAATTTTACAACCACGACAACCCATTGCAGTAGGACCAAATGAATATTTGTACAACAGACCTGTTTGCCATATTGTGTTATGTGCTACAGTAAGATCTAGGAACACTGCTTCTGCTTTCTGCCCAACCTGGAAGTCATTCTTAAATGTAAGTGGTAAGACAATAAGTATCTCCTCAAGGTGGATTACATTCATTTTATGTAGGAAACTATGGACTGGAGAATGAGGAATTTAGTGGCCAAGAGACTTTGAAACCAAAATGGTATTTTCAGAGATGAAATAATATCCATGACTTTTTGATCACATTTAACATAACTGATATCACTTGATGTCAGCGGTGGCCAGGACTTGGCTTGCTTTCTGTACCAATGCAGAATAATTACGTGGCTCCATCCCCACCCTCATCCTCTCTTGCCTTCTATTTCACCCCTTCATCTTGTTCCTCCATCCATTCTCATCTTGGTCTGCCTCGAGTGATTCATATCCTATGAATCCTTATAACTCTTAATTTTCTTTCTTCTCCCACATAGTCCTTCATATTCTTCTTGTTCTTTCTGTCCCCCAGTATCTTTCTCACCCTCTTCCCCTCCCTTATTCTCATTGATTAGAAGATATTTACAAGGTACAAGATTAGGTCTCTTGCATGCTTCAAAATAACCTTCCAACACAGAGACAAAGATGATGTCTCATGAACTGATTTAAGGGCATCGTAAATTGGAGATACTTCAAGTAGTAACAGTGAGTTTGGTTTGTTGACTCATATACTCAAGTTTGTCATTACCAAAGTCTGCCTCTTAAAATGAAACCCCAAATGAGAGAGCCTCCTCACTCACTAAACTGAGAAAAATTTTGGGTAGATCTGAATAATCTGACCTGAAAGTAAATTGTTAAAACAGTGACATAATCCGATATACTAATGGAAAAGAATAGCACTCCTGCTTATGGACTGCAGTAGATACGCTGGAAATTCTTGTTGAGTAATGTCAGTAAGGCTACTGCTTTATAAAGGCATGGATTTTTGCCCAGGGACTGAACAATCTAAAGGATATTATCTCCAAAATGGCCTACTTCTAAAGAGCATTAACACTGCAGTGTCAAATAACATTTAATTACATGATCACATACTATTTTTTTCCCATAGAACCCTTGCCTCATGGAGTATACAGGTTGGATGGTGCTCATCCGGTCATTAGCTATACACTATTTCTTTTTATCGTCATTATTCTATGGAAGGCCCTAAGGCTCACTTGCAGCACACTGTCCAGTGTACAGTAATATAATACAATATTACTAATTTTGTCATGGGTTTTTAATGATGCTCTCTCATGGTATTAGCTTAGTTCTTTCCAAACATTAATTTTAATTCACATTATGCCTGTGAGGTGAGCTGGAGGAAGTGAGCCACAGAGATTATAATCCAAATCATCAGAAGTGTCAACTAACATTGGGTGTCCAAATTGAGAGGCCTAAGGTTAGAAAATCTTTTTATATGTTCAAAGTACAGCCCCAATTTACCTCAGTTTTAGTTGGGACTGTTAAGCACTTCTGCAGCCAGAGCGGAGTATCTTAGTTTGGGTACCTAGAAAATGTAGATACCTATGAAAAGTTTATTTTAAGAATTTATCCAACATCCCAGTGGAACTCTGTGACAAAAGCTGGAATGGAACATAATTCTCCAGTGCAACAATCAGTTGCTTTAACCGTAAGGCACTTTCCAACTTCTGCACCAAATGAAGTCAGCATCCTAAAGACAATAGCCTCCTTCACGATACAGCCCTTATTCATTCCCGGAGCAAGTCCATCCCTGCACTGAATGAGTCAGGGGGCCTGTGGAAAAAATAGTGATGGTGTAATTAAAAGCTGTGTCATATTGCGTATAAATGAGTCCAACCCAATGTGCACAGACAACCTTAACATTAGCATTTTCCCAGCAAAGACCTCTGCTGCTTGAGTTAATGGAGTAACTGGCGCTGGTGGTAATAGCAAGCTGTTATTCACTACATGGCCCAACACCTAGAGACAGATGAAGATACACACTTAGCTAGCAGGTATCAAACTTACTGGCTAGAGGACAAAGGATTATTAAGCCTCAAGAATAAATAAGTTCAGAGCTAAGCTCTAGAAGAAAATGTGTCCTGTCTCCCATGTGTTTCACCCACTTCCCTTCTGTTATCTCCCCTTCCAGCTACTCCTTTTTCCCCTGTCACCCTTCTCCAGGTCCTCACATCCTTCACAAATATTTCTATCCTACTCCTGCCCAACTCTATCCTTTATGTTAGTTTATCCCTTCTATACTTCATGTTCCTCTATCCATCCCAGTCCCTTCGTGGCTACTGCTTCCATCTCCTCTCCACTCACCTCCCCTGCTTTAGCATCTCTTTCTGCTGTGTTCCTGCTTGTCCTGCATTTCTTCCCTCCTCACAAAGGTATTCCTCACCCATTTACATTCAAATGAGGGTATGTCCTCCTTGCTACCTGGGTGCTAGAAGGGACAGCACAGGAGAGAGAGTGCCCCTGTTCTCAGGTCTGCAGTAGCTGAAAGAAACAATTACAGGGGAAGTCTTGTTTTTATGCAGCTGTGGTCTGGAACATGCTCAGTTTCTTCATGGAGATAGTTGACCATATGCTTACAGTCAACACAGGATCAGTCAGGGGCTGGATCATACTCAGTGCCAACATAGTGTAAAGACAATTTAGTTGCCAAACTCTGGATAAGTCTCTACCAAGGATGCAAAAACAGAATTTTTATTCAGAGGTTTATTAACTTGCCAAATTTAAGCAAACTTTTGTAGGTATAACAAAAGACACATCCCTGGTACCAGAGTGAACCTGCTCCCCCATCCCAAAGAAATTTCAAGGGCTGGGGGTACTAGAACTTGTCAATGAAAAGCTTATAAGAATATTTTTAAAACAGACCCGATTAAGGCTGCTTATTTGCAGAGTTCAGGGCAGGGAGAGAGAATCTGCAGTGTTCCTCTAATAACTCCAGAAGCGGAAGTGGAACTCTGATTTCTTTTTTTGGGTGATCTTTGTACATTCCTGCTGGAATTGTTAGATAGCCAGGACTCCCATCTTGTGGTGCTAGAAGGTGGGGTCTAATTAAGTAGTGACAACCTGCCTTAGCAAACTGAGCTTCTGATTGGACTGGCAGAGCCAGGTAACAGCCTGGGTACTGTTATAAGTGAGCTCCTAGGGACAGCTCTAGTTATCTTTAAGACTGGGATATGTCCAAAGCAGGATATGGAAGCTGCTATTGATCTTGTGGTTTGTAATTCAGGTTTTGGGAGAACACAGGTTTATTTGTAACATTCCTTGATACAAACCATAACCTAGTGAGACAGATTCTATCCTTTTTCATTATCCCCTTAGTAGATCATCTGCTTTGGTGATTTCCTTAATTCCTTAGGCATATTCAACTAGAAAGCTAATATTTACTTAGTGTCTTTACATATGCTCCAGGGTTGGGGGGAGGGGACACTTTAATTAGAGCAGCTGTTGGGAGCTGCTGTAATTAAAGTGCCTGTAGCGTCTCGTGTATTTGGTGTCCAATGCTTCAAAATTGCGGTGGAGACACTTTTAACTACAGCTCATTCCATGTGTCCCCACTGCCATTTTGAAGTGCAGGGATGCTGAATACACGTGATGCCAAGATTAATCAACTGCTCTGAGGCATACTAATTAGCATGTGTCAGAGCAGACATTGGGCATGTGTATAGGTGCCCTAAGTTCTTTAAATTCTACTTGCTTGGGTAAGAGTGAAGACTAACAAAAAAAACCCCCACAATGCTTGGCAAAATGGACATGTTGAGATGGATTTCTGCTTCCAATTTGAGAAGAAATTTAGGGTTAAAGCTGTAGAATATTCAAAATATCAGGTCAGCCTAAAGAAGTAGCTTATTCACTCTTTTTGCAGAGTAATGGACATAGTGATGACTATGTTATCTGAAACATAAAATTGGAAACATTTTCTCAGAGGTTCAAAGGGAAGCATCACAAGCTGAGTAAATATTAGGTTAAAAACTCATGTTAGTACACATTCACAGACGTGAGAACAGATATTAATTCCTTCAGGAGTTTTCTACTGTATCATGACTAAATACAGGCTTATTGCCGGTTAATGTCGTCAGATAAAGACAGTCATTTGATCTGCCCAAGCCTGTGGACATGGGGCTTCAGTGGCATTTGGCAGCAGGGGGCTTTAGCTGCAGTTGCTTTCCCCTGTCACCACAGGGAGAAGAGCCAGTAGTGGCTACTTATCCCATGTTGCCATGGGAAAAGCACTGATGGTGGGATTTTACCACCCACCAAGCTGGCCTCTGACCTGGTGGTTCTCCTAGTGACCTAGTAGTCACTCTGGCCTGCAGCCCATGGAGGCTGCCAGCCACTGATCTAGAGCATTATCCTCATGGTCTGTGATTGGTTGTACTTCTCTGCGGCGCAGATGAAGAAGCAAAGTCTTGAAAGCACCACAAAGTGCTTTCAATTTTAATAAAACAATATGCAGATCCTTGGCCCGCAGATTCCAGTGACTGTGAATAGTCTGGTTCTTCTAACAATCTCCTAACAAATTAGAAGTACTGCAAGTACAGTCTAGGATGCACATAGTTGGCTTATTTGGCAATTAGAAAACAATGCACCATAGATAGAGAGTGATTAGTCCTAACCTATCTCAACTCTTGTCAAACTTATTTGCCCTGCAACTGGCTAGATCCTGTCATTCTGAATGCTGCTTTTAGAGAAAAGGCCCTTGGAGTAACAAGTAATAGCCTTAATAAGGTAAGAACAGCAAAGACCAGGTTTTTCCCACAGGAGTTAGGTGCACCCTTCCGCACTGCCTTTAACACTGAAATTAACAGGATTTGGCAAATGGCTAGTGCTAGTTACATGATTTAAATGGGTGCCTGCCTTGTTTTCAGGGGTTTCACATGCTTTATACTATTTGTTCCTGTGGATGGACTGTATTAGAACAGATTTATACCTTCAGGATCCAGCTCTGCTGGCCTGCTGGATCCAATACATGTGAATCTTTCAGAACCGTATCTCAGGATTGGCTGCAGAAGAGCAACTTCCATGGCATTTCATTCTATTTTTTTAAGTCTTGATAAGGGAATTGTGACTGAATCCAGTCTCTCCATCATACCTGAGAACTCCACTCTTTTGATAGTCTTCCCTCAGAACTTCCAGGGAAAATGAAGGTAGAGACCAGAGGACATTGTACTTACTTCACCTGGCACTCCTGCAAGAAGGTTTTACCACCCAACCTGTACTTTTGACTGGTTTCAGAGAGTGGGAATTTGCACAGACCACTAGAAGAATATAGTCTTTCAGAATTTCGTCTGAGAAAAGCTGAACTGTTTTGGCAGGAGGAAGAGGGTACTTTATGTATTAGCCTGAAACAGAAATCAGCATTAACAATTTCAGCCCAAATAGTTTAAGTATAGCAAAGTTATAATGGATGCAAACCAGGGTGTTGTAATAGAAAGTGTCAAGTAGCATTACCTCTAGGCATCGGTACCTGGACTGCCTATAATGAGAGAGTAGCTTTCAACATAATGTACTACAACAAGGATACAAGCTCAGAGTAGCACTGACATGCACAAACAACTATATGGAGGACACCTTAAGGTAGATTTTAGGGATGACTGCATTCCTCAGAAATAGCAAAGATACAAGTCAGTTGTACAGGTCATCTCAAGGGAGTGCAGAAGACAACTCGATTATAGCATCATGCCATTATGTGTCTTGTATATACCACATATAGGACACAGGAACAATTTTAAGGATGCTTTAGGGAATTTAACAAAAATGTTATTCAGACTTTTTTGGATCTTATCTGCAAAGCTGTGCACGTTAATTAGCTTCAGGGCTCAACGGAGGGACAAGAATAAAAGAAATGCATCTAAAACATCTTAAAAGTCACCTAGAATGATTTCTTTGTATGGAAGGGCCATGGTTTCAAGGTACAACACCTTTTAGTACTAAAAGCAAATAATACAATCTTTGCTGGGTCGTTGGGAATTTGCAAAGGTATAAAACTTTTGTTTCTAGCCATGCAGCACTAAAGGAAAAACTGTCAGGCCGTGAAAAGCTACCAAAAGTATGACTAAGTACCCATATTTCAATTCAGAAATCAGAGGAGATTGACTGCACTCTCTTCCTGGCCCTACCCATAAAACCTAACATGTAGAATACCAAAAGCAGACCAGAGATGGTCCCTTATCAAAAGTTTTCCTGTTTCTTCATACGATAGGAGAGCATAGAATGCTTATGGTTTGCTCCATGTCTTGTTCTTAACACAGATTATTCTTAAGACTACCTAAACCCAACACAAGGACTTTGCATTTGTAATTTGAGTTTTAGTTAAAAAAGTAAGCATTTTTTAATTTTTTAGAGTAGAAGCATTTTTTAAATTTTTTAGAGTAGAAACAGTAGACCATATTTGAGGGGCAAAATCCTAGAAAAGTAGGACTGGAAGGGACTTCAGGAGGTTATATAGTTCAGCCCACTGCTCAAGGCAGGATCATTGCTGTCTAAACCATCCTAGACAAGTGCTAGTCAAACCTCATCTTAAAAAGTTCCAAGTTTGGAGATTCCACAGCCTCTGTGGGTACTTGTCCCAATACAAAGAAGCAATTAGCAATGGTAGTCTGAAGCCAGGCAGAAGGCAGGGTGGAGTGGCTCCTTAGACATTGATTCAGAGAGGCATAAGCTTTCATAGGGAACAGCCTTATATTGTCAGACTCAGAAGCCGTCTGTCAACTATGAAAGCTTATACCTCTGAACCAGTTAATCACTAACATGCAGGGGCAGTGTCAGCCTCTTCCCTGTGTGGGGGGCTGAGGTAGGCTACACAGAAAATTGGGGGTGCTGTGCAGACAAAGGTGGGATATGAGCCCTGTGGGCTGGGCTGGGCCGGAAACTCTGCACCTCTGTAGGCTGAGGACAGGAGTGGGGTGGATTCAGCTGCATGGGGTGGGAGGTGGTGGGGTCTTGGACAGGGGTGATGCTGAGAGGAGTGGTTATGAGGAGACTAAATTGAATTTTGGGGTGGCCATAGCCCCCCCAAGCCTTCCTTTAGTGTTGCCCCTCCCCTTACCTCCACTCATAGTGAGAAAGTGCTCCCCAATATCCAACCTAAATTTCCTTTGCTGTAGTTTAAGACCATTACTCCTCTTTAAGATCATAATCTATTACTACCTTCTTTGTAACCTCCCTTCAGGTAACTGAAGATTATTATCAAATCCCCCCTCCAACTTTTCCTTTTCCAGACTAAATAATCTCAGTTTTTCCAACCTTTCCTCCTAAGTCATGTTTCCTAGACCTCTAATCATTTTTGTTCTCTCTGCTGGACTTTTTCCAGCTTGATCACATCTCTCTCTCATGGCAAAACTCTCATTGACTTCAATGGCTCAGGGATGAAGGGTCCAGGATGTCATCTAACGTAATTATTGTCAGAACCAAATTTAAGAAAGGTGCTGGATAACACTGAGTTAAGCTTAACATGTACAGGCAAGTTAATGGAAAAACCCCAAGAGACCAGTACACGTGCCCGAAACATGCCCCATGCTTGACCCTTTTGACATTTCCAGTGAGGTAATCTGAATTGGCACTGTGCACATGCCTGGTCTTGTTCTAGGCCTGATGTAATTGAACTAGAAACTTCCATAGGAGAAGCCGTGTGATTGGCCACCTAAAACATACTTAAGGCCAGTAAGTTTCTGCCCACAGCAGAGACCAGACTAGATAGGAGACCAGACCAGATCTGAGCGGAGACTGCTAGTGCAGAGACCGCCTCAGGAGAACCCTAGTTTGCATGGGCCTAGAGTCCCACTGGTCTCCCTGCCGTCGCCACTGTCGTATCCCGGCGTACCCCTTCCTAGAAAACGTTCATCTTCGTACCGATCACTCGTCATTGACCATCTGTCCGTTCCGATTACTCGTTTCATTCATCTCGAACTGATTACTCGTTTTCCACGATCAGGTCAACTCGTTCTACGTTTCGTTCGACTCGTTCCGGTTATCTCGTTCATCATTATCGTTACCGACTCGGCCTCGTTTTTCGTTCACTGCCTTCTTGTACCGTTTGTAACCAAGATTGACCTGGCCTACGCTACAATACCATCAGTGGCATAAGTAAGAGAAAAATAAAAGCCTTCTTTTGAAACCATACACGTCCTGGCCGCTCTGACTCCTCGCCACTAATCCCACCTGTTTGCTCATCTCGGGCCCACCGTGACAAGGCGCTCGCAGCGCCGACAATTATGAGGAAAAAGAAACTTAAAAAAATATGTCAGTAAGGAGAATCTTACTAAAATCTCAGGAAAAGCAATGTTCATGTACGGCAGGGGCAATTACTTGGACTGGAGGACCATAGGGAGTTTGGATGAGCTGTCTTGGGCCGGGTCAGCAATGTTATCCCCCCTCTCCTTCTTTCAGCAACTTGTCAAAACTCCCTATGGGGCTTTGGGCAGGCGGGGAACAGTGTTCAGGAGTGGGGTGGGTGCAATCTGCTCCCTGCATGCCTTGTCCTGTGAGTGGTGGGAGGAGGAGGCAGGAGAATGCATGCAGCAGAGCTTGCCCTAAAAGTGCAGTCCATGGCTGCCCCCATGGTGCTCTGTATAGGACTGCATTAGCCCGGGGCAGCCTGCACCATGCTTCCACCTGTGCCCACCAGGCCCTGGCCCAAGCCCTGGCCAGCACGCACCTTCTGATGGGGCTATTACCAATGTGGCTGCAGCCACCTGGGTGCTGCTCTGTTCCCGTTGCCTCCAGCAGGAGCCACACAGTTGAAGCTTCCCCCCACACCTGGCTCCCTGCCCACCCCCTGGAGTGGCGCAGCAGGGGCAGGAGTGGGAGGAGGAGCCATGGCTGGAAGTGAAGGGAGCAGAGCAGCACCTGGCCAGCTGCAGACACAGTGGGAACAGCCCGTCTGGAAGCTGCATGTGCTGGCTGGGGCCCAGGCTGGTGGGACTGTTCTGCTCCCCTCAACTCCAGCTGTGGTTCCTGCCCCTGCCCCTGCCCCTGCTGTGCTGCTTTGGATGGGCAGGCAGACAAGGGGGGAAACTTCAGCTGGGTGATTGCTACCCTACTACATGGGGTTTCAGCTGCAGCTCCTGACTGCCCTCCACCCACTTATAGGTGGCTGCTCATTGTGCCAGGCAGGTGGAGTGGGTGAAAGGCAGCTGGGAGCTGGAGCCAGATCTCCTGGCATTGGGGCAGGAGCTGCCTGGATGAAGTTTCCCCTTTGCCCACCTGGAGGGGCACAGCAGGGGCAGGAGCAGGAGGAGCTGTAGCTGGAGGTGAGGGGAGCAGAACAGCCCCACTGACCTGGGCCTGGCCAGCATTCACAGCTTTCGGTGGGGCTATTCCTGGTGCAGCTGCAGTTGGTTGAGTGCTCCCCTCACCTCCAGCCATGGCTCCTCCTTCCACTCCTGCCCCTGTTTCACTGCTCCAGGCAGGCAGGCGGGGGTGATGGGGAGGGAAAGCTTCAGCCAAGTGACTCCCACTGGAGGTGAGGGAAGCAGAGCAGCACCTGGCCAGCTGCAGCCACCCTGAAAACAGCCCTGCCAGAAGCTGCACACTGGCCAGGGCCCAGGCTGATGAGCGCTGCCAGTGCAAGCATGCTGTAGGCTGCCCCGGTGGGGCAGAGCATTGCAGGGGCAGCCACAGGCCAGATCCAGTCAGTTGACAAGCCAGATCCAGCCTGCAGGCTGTATTTTGCCCACCCTTGGTGTATGAGCACAGAACATGTATGTGCTCAAGAGGTAATTATTAAAGGGTAATTTTTTCATAACATTCAGTAGAACAATAGCCACAGAAGTCCTCTTCATCATTTACCAGAATTCTGCTGTGTCCCAGCCTGTGACTGTGGTAAGCTTGTCTGGCAGTCACACTTCAAAGGGCACCACACGGCACAAGCTAGTTCCTACACTAGGAACAACTTAGATTGGGTTTTAGCTACCCTAGTCTGTGGGCTGGATCCAGCCCATGGAGCCATT
>NW_017728992.1:48720805-48748612 GCF_001723915.1 Gavialis gangeticus | reverse complement strand
ACTACCCTCTGGGTCCAACCACGGAGCCAATTTCCCAGCCAACAGATCATGGTGGACCCAAGGCCACAATTGGCCAGTTTCTCCAAGAGGTGATCTTGGGATACCAGATAGAAAGCTTTTTTGAAGTCAAGATATATGACATCAATCTATTCTCCCTTGTCCAGGTGATAGGTCACCTAATCATAGAAGGAAATGAGATTGGTCAAGCAAGACTTACCCGCAACAAACCCATGCTGGCTATCCCTCAGGATGTTGGCATCAGCCAGTCCATTAAGGATGGCCTCTTTAATAAACTTTTCTAAGATCTTCCCCAAGATAGAAGTCAGGCTGATGGGCCTATAGTTAGCTGGATCCACTTTATCTGACCCATAGAGCTGGGGAGCTTCTGCGGCAAAGTGGGACGGTTGTCCATGTGTCAGCAGTGGTGGCTTTGGCCAGCAATGGAGAAAAGCAGGGGCATCAGCACTAAGCGGGGAAGAGCAGAGTGGTGACTGTGGCCTCCCGAGTATAGTCCAATCCCCTTCCCCTACCCGATCTGCTGCTCTGCCTTCTGCTCCCTACCCTATGCTCCCTGCCTGATCTACTGCTCTGTGTTTGGCTCCCTATCCTATCTGCCATTGTGCTGCATGCCCTCTCCCTGATCTGCCACATACCACATACAAGTTGCCTGTGCCACTTGTAGCATGCATGCTATAAGTTACCACCCCTGTCCTAGAAGGTGCTGTTGCTAGCACAGTAAGTTTACTGGGCAGACATGGCCACAGTCATGCTGACAGGACTAGCTGCAGCTGGACCTTTGCGTCCTTTCTTATCTCTCAGGTTTGGGACAGAAATCTTGCAGTTCTATATTTAGTGCGAGATGCAGTTGAACTACTTCCTGTACTATTTTCACCCTGAATATCTGACTGGGTGTTGGTCACCTGCTGCTCTCCTTTCATATTGACTAACAGCTTTCCTAGAACAAAGCATCTTTATTTAGTGTTTGGAATAAATCAAGAGGGATTTAAAACACCAAACGGCCTATGTGTATATTTTGTTTCATCTAATCTCACACATTAGAGATCATCTAATCTCACACAAGCTAAATTAGACAGGCTTTCCGCTTAAACTACAGGAATGTAACTGAGCCAATTTGCATTCTTCTAGCACAGCTCAGATCCTCCTACTTGTCTGTGGAACTTTCAGTGCAACTTACCTTGCTCAGGTCAGATTTGGTGCTCTCCAAGTACAGGCATTGCAGCTACTCATTCTGGCACTGTTTCTTAGGGTACAACTAGATCACAATTGCAACTATGGTTGCAACGCATAGAGACATGCCCAAGCTAGAAAATTGTTAACTGTGTACCTGTGGCAGAATGGAGCTCCAGGCAAAACCTGACTAAGGATATGGGTAAATGCTTTTGTGGATAGCAGTGCCAATATACCCTTAACGACCTTTAAGTGTACATCATTAAGCATTTACTAGAAAAGCCCTCTTTCCATTTTTCCTAGGTGGGTCAAGCTTTTGACTCTTCCCTGGGTTTTTATCCAGTTTCTTCCCTTGCCATTTACTCAGAAAAACCTCTTATTAGAGGTGCTTTAAGCTCAGGAAAGTTTATTCAGCTAGAGATATAGTTAAGAGCCTGAGCAATACTTTAACTCAGGTTGGAAATGACTAGGCCTGATACAGGTACAGCAAAAAGGAGGCCCTTTCTAATAGGCATCTAATACGTAGAACCTGCAGAGAGAATGGAATAAAAAAAATAACTTTTGCTGATAGCCTTCCATCGTCTTCCCACAGTATCTCTTTGAGATAAAATAGTTCTATAGCTATTTACACAACTGATTAGGAAAGAATGCTAGGCTGTTTCAGTACAAAGAACTATGGGATATGCCCACAGGTGCAAATGTAGAAAATATGAGGATATGGTTAGGGTTTTGTAGTGGGAACTCCCACCTAAGTGCTCAGACCTGGATGCTGGTCACCTGAATTAAATTGAGCAGCAAAGAACAAGGCTAGGGACAGACATTACACATAAACCAGTTTAAGTGATCAGAAACTGGTTTAAACCTGTAACAGAACAGAAGTTCAGTGCACATAAACCTGTTTGAAAATGGCTGAAACCGGTTGAGATAAACCTGGTTCAACATAGTATCAGACTTAAAAGATTTGGGTCAAACTGGTTTATGCAATGTCTGTTCCAGACCCCTTGCTGGTTTAAGATAAACCAGACACCTCCAGCATCCTGGCATGCTCTCTTGGCTGGGTGGGGCTCTCTGCTCCACAGCAGGGCTGGCCCCTCCCCTCTGCTCTCTGGCCAAAGCTCTGGCAGAGACTTGCAGCCTGCCTTCTCCCTGCTAAGCAGGGATTATTCCACCCTCCCCTCTGCCTTACACAGACACCTCAGCATTATCTAGCAGACCATATGCTGGCTAAAGTCCATGATGTGGGAGATGACAGGCAAACAGGCTTTTTGGAGCTAACCAATATGTAACTTAATGTCCTTCCTTGGAAGAGCTGTTTAAGAAGCGTTCCATTAGTTAATGGAGACAGGCTTTGTTTTCTTAATGGGTTGATAAACACTGAGTTAGGGGTTGTAAACATCCCCTGGTGGGTTGCTGGGGGGGCGGATAATCAGAGCATCCTGCAGGGTCATGGCCACGCCCCCCTCAGCTCAGCCCTGTGGAAGCAAACAGAGGGCTGCTCTAGCATGCCCCCCCGCCCCCCGGCTTCTAGCCTGAGTCACTGCAGACATGCACCTGCATTCAGGGATGTCTGTCCAGTTACAAAACTGATTTAGCCTACCCTGGTTAGACTAACCTGCAAAGATTGAATCAATTCAGGCTCAGGCTTTTTGAATGTCTGCTCCTAGACCAAGACCTGAAGGGTAAAATATTTACCCACACATCTGTCACATTAATGATGGATGCATTATTGATAACAGTCAGGCACACTCCCACAAATTTAAAAAAGTAAAGTCACATTTTATTACCCAGCATTAGAAGAAAACAACTTTTGGCAATAGGAGAGTAGATAAAGGCACACATTTGGCTACAGTGATTCTGGATTTTCCTGCTATTTCAAGATTTATTAAAAACTTATACATTCAGTATTCTCAAGAAATGCAATACTCATTTACTTCTAGACAGCTAAAGAGGAGCATGGGTTTAAATATACCTTCTAAACAGTTAGGTGGTTGGATAAGTTGAGCCTCACTGTCCTAGAAGATGGAGGGAGTCTGTGGGTGAAGGCTAATCATCACCCTGTTTGTTGATTTTAACAGAGAGAGAAAAATCCTGAGCAATGTTTGCATACTTGTCAGAAGCTCCAGGTTTTGAACACCTGTGCAGGTGAACCAGATCTTTACTTTTATTCCGTACAGTATTTAAGCTTTTATTAAAGCCAAAACAAAAACACTAAAACCAAACACACAAGACAGAAAGCCTGAAACGTACCAAACTTTCTTAAGTCTTCTTCCACCTCACCCCTCAAATAGCCTTACTAATATAAACTGGGCATGCATACACCAGCCAATTTAAAATGCATTAGCCATTTTTAAAGCACATTAAGGGTGCAGGTCTAGATGTGCATACCCTTAATGCTCCTTAAAAATTTTAAGCTAGTCACTCCTAAATTTGATACCTGCAAAAACAGGTATCAAATTTAGATGTAAATAGCTAAAGTGTCTTAAGCACACATGTAGATATGCTAAGGTGTATTAACGTTGTGCATGTCAACTGACTTGGAACTAACTTTAGTCCCATGTCAGTCTACACACCATGTTAATGTGCCTTAGTGCATGTACGTGCACATGTAGGCATGTGCCTAAATCGCCTTAATGTGCATTAGGCAAATGCACATTAAGCTTAGGCGTACGTAAAAGCATGTGTAGATGATGCCTTACCAATCTAGCCTCTCTTGGGCAATACAAAAATAATTTCCATTACTCTTTTTGACAACAGGAGATTTTTTTTTTTGTAAGTAGGCAGGTAAATAAATACATAAAATTTTTTCTTACTTTGGAATATAAAACCCAGCCCTGAAGAAAGGGACCAAAATGCTGTCACTATTTGGACACTGGATTCATGGACTGGTAATGACAAAATAGAGATTTTAATTGGTTCACAGGCAGTCAAGCAACAAAAAGAGTTCACCTTGTTTATATGTGCAAAATCTGAGATGTAACCAACTCTGTCCAAGATGTACTTTTTGTAACAATAATGGCAATTTTTTTGCCAGATTTCTTAGCTTACCTGCCTGAAATGGACCCTGAGACCTTGCCACTCATGTCATGAACCTTATAAGCTGTATTTCAGTTACAGAGCCAAACAATTGATAAAAATAACAGGTGTGTTCCTTTCAAGTGTCTTATCATTTGGATGTTTATCTTGCTGGGATCCTATGAGCCCTGCTGACTTCCTGCCCCTGGGGCAGGGTGCTGGACTCGATTATCTTCCAAGGTTTTTTCTAGCCCTAATGTCTATGAAATCTATGAAATGGCTTGTTTATCCATCTCCATTCTTTTAAATGTTGCAGGATCAAATGAATGGATCTTTGAGTTGTTCAGGTATTTGTGCCCTGCCTGTACTTAGCAGTAATTCAAAAAAATATTTTGAAAATACTAGTAAGCCCCAGGCAAATTTGACTGGAGCCTCTAAGTCCTGCAGACCCAGGTGGCTCTTTCTCAAGCCTTCTACTCTCATTTCCTGGTTCCTCATGATTGGACCTCTGTCTCTGCTATAGCAGGATGGAATTCTCTTTATCTTTTCACCTCAGAGAAATATACCTATTTTGACCACACTTAACAGTTGGGTCTTTGATGGATAAAAGTTCCAGGTAGTTTTTTCTTAAGTCACTACAGCTTGTGGCTCCATATTGAAGAGCTGACAGTAGTTTGGAGCTCAGCAACATAATTCTTAGCTTAACTTAACCTGGACATGCTGCATCAATTCCATTTCAAGGTTCATTGTTTGTGCTTGCATACCTACCAGCACTGGCTGATATTGCTTGATTAGCATCTTTAGTTGCCTGGTTTTCTTCGTCTTCCCTAACTTCTCACCAGCTGCAATTAAACTGGAGGATATTCCTGTTGTTCCCTAAACAGAAGTCTTATAAAGAGTTCACCTTAAATAGTTCCCCTTTGAACTTGGGCCAGTCTAGTAGAGTGCATACATTGCTTCCCTCACAACAGCTTTTAATAATAGTTTATCCAGGCTTTTATATAATCAGAAGTTTTCCTCTTCCTGTTAACCACTGTTGTACAATGTATAACAGACATCCTTATTGTCCTCCATACTGTTGAAAATGATGTCTAGACTAGAGCCATTGGATAGTGATGCACACTGAGCTGGGGATTTCTGATTCTCAAACTGTGGGTAAACCTGAAGCTGAACTCCAAAAGCTTTTGCAAAAGTGCTCCTTTTCTCTGCATTTAGCTTCTACCAAAGACAGTATCATTTCAATGACATAACTGAGCCATGTGTCAAAACCCTCTTTGCCAACCACCGCAGAACATCCCAGAAAATAGCCACAGCTTGTGATAAGGAGCAGTCTTTTCATGGACACTGGGCTAGATGGACCCACTGGTCTGACCCAGTATGGTACTTTTTATGTTCTTATGAGATTGCATAATTTTCTCTCAGGCTTATCACAGTCTTTGCCAACACCTCAAATCATAGAATCATAGAATCATAGAAGTAGGGTCGGAAGGGACCTTGTAGATCTTCAAGTCCAACCCCCCACCTGGGCAGGAGAAAAACTGGACTCAGATGAGTCCAGCCAGGTAGGCATCAAGCCTCTTCTTAAAGATCCCCAGGGTAGGAGCCAGCAACACTTCCCTTGGAAGTTGGTTCCAGCTCCTAGCCACCCTAACTGTGAACTAGTTCTTGCGGATGTCTAATCTAAGCCTACTCTCCAATAACTTGTGTCCATTATTCCTTGTTATGCCAGGGGGCGCTAGGGGAAACAGTATCTCTCCCAAACCCTTCTGGTCCTCCCTAGTGAGTTTATAGACTGTCACCAGGTCCCCCCTCAGCCTTCTCTTGTGAAGGCTGAACAGGTTCAGGTCCCGCAGTCTCTCATTGTAGGGTCTGCCCTGTTGTCCCTGGATCATGCGGGTGGCCCTCCTTTGGACCCTTTCAGTGTTGTCCACATCCCTCCTAAAGTGGGGCACACAGAACTGGACACAGTACTCCAGCTGTGGCCTGACCAGCGTCACATAGAGGGTGAGGATCACCTCCCTGGCTGTACTTGAGATGCACCTGTGGATGCACGACAAGGTCCAGTTAGCCCTGCCAACCGTGACCTCGCATTGTTGGCCCATGTTCATCTTGGAGTCAATAATGACTCCAAGATCCCTTTCTGCCTCCGTGCTCTCAAGAAGGGAGTTTCCCATTCCATGACACTGTAGCACCCACAAAAGGTGTCTGAGAATTAAGAGTCCAACAGCCCTTCACATATACCAGGCTCTTTCCCTGGTTTTCCAAGAAGCCTGACATTTTCTTTCTGAACAAAACACCTGGAGCAGCAGAAGCTGGCGGGAGTTTATTAATTTCTTCAATCTGTCTTCCATTGCTGTCTCGGTGGAAACCTGCAGGACCTTCACTAATGCTGGCAGCTCACACAAAGCTGTATAAGCATCATACTCTTTTCCAAAAATGAGCCCACACACCACTCAGAGCATTTGCCCAAGCATACTCCAGCTTCCAGCAAGATTGTCTCAGCTGGGTCTCTTAAGCTTCAGTTATATTCAGGATTAAAAGGATTTTCTTTGGATCAATATGCATTCATCTGCACTAATCTTCTATCATACAGTCTCTTCCATACTATAAATATATTATGCCAATATAATAAAAGTTTCCCAAAATACCACAAAATGATCCTTTACCCAAATTAGTACATGAGGACAAGGCTCTTCTTGCAGGGGATACTGAGACTGAGATTGTAGCTGAGCCCCCAGGAGTCCTGCAGCAGCAAGAGCTATGCTCAGTTTGTCTACAGAGGCTCTTTCTCAAAGTGAAGTTGAACTAGGACAGGGCTGTCCAACTGGCAGCCCCTGAAGGGTTAGCATGCTGCCCACAGGCTCCCACCTGGCTGCCATTCCCCTGCTGCTCCCCCACTCCCACCACCAATTTCTCTTGCCCTAGCAGCTGGGAGGGGGCTGAAGTGCCCAAGCCACATACATAGCAAAGAAGGGAGCCAGGCACTCCAGATGGGTGGCACAGGAGAGGGGGGCTGGGTGTTGTGCACACAGCAGGGGCAAGCTGGGCTGTGCAGTGGGGATGGGGAAGCAGGAAGTTGTCCACATGACATGCACAGCTGAGAGAGGAAGGGAGTTGAGCTGACCACACAGAAGGGTGGGGAGGGGCACCGGGCCATCTGCTCAGTGGAAAGAAGCTGGAGGGCACCCACATGTGGCCCTCAGGTCTGCGGCTGTCAGCTGCCTGGAAGATGCCTGAACTGGGCCATAAGCCCTTATGCAGAGGCTCTGGAAGTAAAAAAAAAATGTCACTAGTCATCTTTGCAAGTGGTTCTCTTCTGTATCCTAGCATTCAGTCAGCCTCTGGGAACATGGAACACAGATATATTTTCCTTTTTCAGGGGAAAAAGGGGTTAAATCAAAGTAAAATGAAAATCCCATGTGTGAGATATAGATTATATATGTGTGTGTGTATGTATGTATAAATATTTATATGAAATCACTCTTTACCTCTGTGTGCATGTGTATGTATGTATATATTTGTGTATGTGTGTGTGTATGTGTGTGTGTGTGTATTGTATGTGCATAAGCGGCAGAAGGCCAGGGCTAACAGGGCTTAGCCCCCCCAAACTTCTCATAGTGGCTGGTGACAGCAGCAGCACCATGGTGCCGCTGTGCTGCAGTGCCCAGCATTGCCCAGCATGCAGCCACTTCTCCATGACTGCATATAGCACCAGCATGCACCGGTCCTGCAATGGCCCTGTGGGAGGGAGGAGGAGGTGTCAGGTGGGGCTCAGCCCCCCCAAATAATATGTTCCCCCATCGTGCACATGCGTGTGTGTGTATATAATATATGTATGTATAGAAGGTTCATAAAACACATACATACAGAGGTAAAGTGTGATTTCATATGAATATTTATACAATTATAAACATAAATATTATGCAAATATGTAATCTATGCAAAAGCATGTAACCAAGTACATAGCACATTGGTTATTATATTGTATGCTGCATATATTATAAAGGTTTATGTCTTCATGGATATATACATAAGCTGCTAAACAAACACATAGAACAAGCAATACAAATCAATGCATTAGGAATTGGCCTGTTTCTCCCTCAGCACTAAATAGTAATTGTCTGATTTATGGAGGTCCAGAATTATTAGTCCCACCACAAAACCTACCCGCATAAAACCCTGATCACAAGTTTACTTAAATGTGGTGATAAGCACAGAGCATCAAGGCATAGCTCTCCTCTGCTGGTTTGCTTCAGTCTTGAGAAAATATCTTAGCTAAGACCTATTCTAATGTAAATCTATCTCATCTAGTTCCATGATAGCAGCTATTATACTATTGCTCTAAACTATCCTGAAGTTATTTCAGTGCTAATGCCACCTCTAACATTTTGCTGCAAAATCAGATTTGTTCCTTCATTGCTACCAGTCATGTTCAAACTTACTGGGAAGTCAAATACTATCACAGATATTATCTGGTACTATCGCTCCACTCCAGGCCAGTCCCACAGATTTTTTCTGTACCAATTTGAAAAATCTCCATATGAAAAAAACAAACCAGAAACTTCCCCCACCCTTGGCCAACCCCACTCCGTTCAAGGTTGGGTTTCATTACCATATCAAAGTCTTAATACCCATGAAGTCAGGATGACCTAGGGTGATTCACTCCAGTGCATATCCTGCACAATTCCTATGCCGTTTCATGAGTACAGTCATAACCACTACTATTATTTATACAATCAAAATAAATTCCTGGCAAACCAAAATGCTCAGCAGATAGAATTATGGGTAATCAATATTATAGTTATTTAAATGAAGCTGGCCAGAGCTGGCTCTTTCCCTTCCGTTGGAGAGGAAAAGGAAGTTCCATCACATTGTGTCTGGTAGATCACAATTAATAAAATACACAGCGTTGTTTTTCTTTTGCAGGTGCTAATAAGTAACATCAAAGGAATATTCCAGTATCCTTCATATATTTTGAGATTTAGTACAGGTAAACTGTATGATGTAAATGTCTCTCACTCTTCTCTTATAAACAGAGATGTTTCTAATAACCCTGACTATACACAAAATATGCAGGCTGCTCCTCTTCCCTCATTTTTCATGAAACAGTTAGCAGAAATTAAAATGAATGCATATCCTCTTTCATAAACACAACAGAACATTAAAATAATGTTATTAAAGTTGCAAAGTCAAGCACTCAAAAGTTAGGATATGCCAGCATTATGGTAATGTTGATGAAACAATCTTTACTTATATGATCACATAATACTTTTTCCACAGCTTCATTAAGTGAAGAGAATACATTGTACCCCGAAGATTAATCACAGTGAAGGAGGCTATTGTCTGTCGAACCACTATGTCCATTGTTGTGGAAACTGGAAAGAGGCAAAGACTGCAAGAAGATAAGGAATGGGAGGGTTCATGCCGGTAAATGGTAAATGCTGCTTGGAGAGCTGGATTCTCTCTCTGCTTCTACCCCAGAGTTCTTATCTGATGCTGGGCCAGTTACTTAACCCAAACATTTCACAGATGGTCACTGATTGTTCTTCATTTTTCTAGGTGCCCAACTTGAGAAGCTGCAGTCTGATTTTCCTAAGTGCTAAGCATTCACAGCTACAACTGAGGGTCAGTGGAAAGTATACTTTGAACAGATAGCTTCATCTCTTTATACTTCAGAATTAATGGCTTCTTCTCTTTATATCACAGTTCCCCCTCTGTAATACAGGGGAAATAATACCACTTCCCTCCATAGAGATATTTTGAAAATAAGTATTTGTGGTTGCTCAGATGTAGTCTAGTGAGGTATACTTTTGAATCAGAGAATGTAGGGCTGGAAGTGATCTGAAGAGATCACTTAGGCTACATTAAGGCAGAATCAAATATTATTAGCCCATCCCCATCATAGTTTTGTCAAAGTTGCAAAGCTTTGTCTCTTTTTAAACTTAAATCTTTGCTGTAAATTGATTTCTTCTCCTCCTTCCTTCAGTGGACTTGGAAAACAATTGAACATGGTCCTCTGTATAGCAACCTTTTACCTAGTGGAAGGCCTTCCTCTGTCTTTTCTTTTCTGGACTAAACAAAACTAATTCCTTTTGCCATTCTTTATAGGTCATATCTTCTAAACCACTTCTGTTCTCATTGCTGTGCTCTGTACTCTCACAAATTTGTTCCTTAAATTCTGGTTCCCAAAACTGGACACAGTATTATAGGCGAGGTTTGAAAAAAAGCTAGTGAAGACATTAATAATTCTGTCTTCAGAGCAGGCTTTGAATAACGAGTAGTAAATAAGACCTCAGCCTATGCATTGAACAACGCGGAGGAAAAACAATGAATACCTGCTCATTAAGTGAGCTCTGCCCATCCTGTGCCCTGAATGACAGTGCATAGGGGAAGAGAAAAAGGTGCCATCATATAATTAAGAAATGCATCATACTGCAGGTAAATAAGGAGGTGCAGATTAGTGTTTTAGAGGCTACCTGTGTTGTGGCAATTCTTAGCCTCACAATGCTGGAATTTGCAAGCATAATGTTCTGCTTTGTATTTCTTAAAACATTTTTAAAAGCAAATTAAAAACAAAAATCCTAGCAAGTAGGATTACACCAATCCCTGTTTTGGTCACTAGCAGGACTAGAATGTTTAGATTCACAGAACAGGTCTCTGCCATGTGAGATAAATTGGGTGACAGACAGCACTAGTAGGTAGTAACTTTTCATTAGGTCCAGGCACTAGATGAGAGTAAGATATCCACCCAGAAGCAGGTTTCATAGTTATTTGCTAATAGCAGAGGAATGCTGAGAGTCAGGAAACTTGGGTTCATTTCTAAGTTCAGGGAGAACAGACTTTAGCAGGCACAGACTCTTCTGCTTGTGTCCTTCCCCCAAGACTGATCTACTCTATCCATATTTGCCCCAGTATGACCCCCTTTGCTAGTCCTCTCTTCCTTCTCTTCATCCCCAGTCTGTCCTCTCGACTACAGGCTTTTTATCTCAGTCCCACTCTCTTGCTTAACTAACACCAATATTCCGCTCCAGGCTTATTTTCTGAGTCTAAGCCTTCCTGCAGCTTATTTCCCACTACCAGTATCCCTCCCTAGCTTCCACATCAGGGGTCTTGCTGCAGTCTACATGCCCAACATTATCCTTTTTCAGTCTCAGTTGTTTCACCTACACATTGGATACCAGTCCATTCCCAGTAGCCCTTACATGAACTGCCTTCTTTAGTTTCCTTGCCTGGCTATTCCCTATCTTCCCCTCTCATCCTTCCAACCTGGTCTCCTTATCTGGCCACTCTCAGTCTCTCTGTTAGCTTCCTATTCAATCTCAGCCTTTCTTCCACATACACACTGGGTCCTACTCCCAGTATTTTTCCTCAGGTTCTCAGTCTCTGTCAGCTAATGATGACAACATGCCTGGTACTCCCTTACCAAATCCAGCTCTATTATCTTCTGTATTTCAGTCAGATTGCTTCCTCTTTCTTCTTTGCACTGCTTGGCCATCAGTAAGAAGACCACTAAGAGCATAGGGAAAACCACCTGCCCTCTGTTCCTGTGCCCAGTTTCACAACAGTTATGAGCAGCAATTGTAGCCAGGAGTGGGCGGGACGCCGGGGGCAAGGGGCCGAGCCAGAGAGAAGTAAAAGCAGGCACTGTCCCCAGCTCATCCCGTCAGGCACGGCTGGGGTAGCCCCGCGCTGCACAGCCTTTGGGGTGGCGGCTGCGAGACCCGGTTCATGTGACGAGCCCGGCCCCGCGGGGGTGAGCAGCTCCCCCCCCCCCACTCACTTGTCTTGAGTGAGGGACCTTGGGCCTCAGAAAATGGCTTGGCGGGCCACATGGCAGCCCACAGGCCGTATGTTGAACAAGCCTGTTCTAAAACAACAATGCATCTGCATTGTATTGTTGCGTCTAAAACAACACAGCATCTGGGCCCATAAGCAGGAGACTGATGACTACTGTAGTCAGGCTCTTCTCCTGAAGAACAAAGAGAGAAGAGCATGGATGTCTGACTATGTGAAGATGGACAACTGGAAGACCAACTGGGATCTGCACCCAGGAGATGCTTGGAAGACGGTCGTCTTGGGTTCCAAGACACACAGTACCAGGGTCACTCTTCCCTGGGAACTGAACAACAGGTATGCACTTCTCACACCACCAGCAGAAACATTAGCAGAAGCACTGGCTCTGGATGAAGGAAAGCAGCTAGCAGCCATCCCTAAGAAGAGACGCAGGGTGGTTGTGGTGGGCAACTCCCTTCTGAGAGGAACAGACGGAGTGATCTTCCACCCCGACCCTTGAGTTCTGCTGCCTCCCAAGGGCCCGTATCCAGGACTTGGCAGAGAGGATTCCTAAACTCATCCAGCCCTCCAACCACTACCCCATATTCCTCATCCATGTGGGCACAAATGAGACAGCTTGGAGCAATCCTGGCTGGGTCATGAGTGATGACAGGGCTCTGGGGGGTGGGCTCAGAGAGTTGGGGCACAGGTAGTTTTCTCCTCCATCCTTCTGGTTACAGGTCATGGGCACAGGAGGGAGAGACATACTGAAGAAGTCAACAGAAGACTGTGGCATTGGTGCCATCACAAAGGCTTTGGCTTCTTTGATCACAGTCTGCACTTCAGAGAGAGGCAGAGTTTTGTTGGGAAGGGATGGCTTCCACTTCACTCTGATGGGAAAGAAGCTCTTCTCAGCCAGAATGGCTGACCTGCTTGACAGGGCTTTAAACTAAGATTGCCGGGGGGGACAGATGGACAATCACTAGTGCAAGCCTTGGAAGTGACAACTGCAGAATCAGCAGGTCAGGTAACACAAGGGAACTCACTCCTACCCCATCCCAAGGACGGGACTGTTCTAAGAGGACAGGGAAGCCTAGGGCTTCCAATGGCAGGCTTAGCTGCCTGTACACAAATGCCAGAAGCATGGGGAGCAAATAGGAGGAACTAGCCCTTCTGTTAAGCAGAAATGAATACGATCTCATAGGGATAACAGAAACCTGGTGGGACTCCACCTATGACTGGACTACAGGTATTGATGGCTATACCTTTTATAGGAGAGATTGTGTTGTGAGAAAGGGCAGGGGTTTAGCTCTCTCTGTCAGGGGCGGGCAATTATTTCAGGCGGAGGGCCGCTTACCGAGTTTTGGCAAGCTGTCGAGGGCTGCATGGGTAGCCCTGCCCCTTCATAGGTGCCCCGTCCCCTGGTTGCCATCTTGGGACCGGAAGTCCTGCCCTTTAACCTCTGACCTTTGTCACCAGAAGTCCTTCCCCTTGCCCCCGGAAGTACTCCATTAAGCAAGGGGGCTTGCCATTTCAGAATCAGAAAAATACCAAATTATATTCTAAAAATCAAACATCAACAACGTTCAGTAATTTGATTTCAAAAAATCTTTTTGTTCTAATTTACATGTGCTTGTGTAGTGCACATAGCAGTGATTGCACAATAGCTTAAAATGAATTCTTACTCTTGTAAACTGTGGGGGTGTGAGGGGATGTGGGTATGTGAGGGAGAGTGTGGGTTTGCTGGGGAGATTTGTTTGGAAGTGGGTATGGGGTGAGGGAGCATGTGGGTGTGTATGGATATGTGGGGTGTGGGTGAGTTTTGGGTTTGTGGGGAATGTGTGTGGGGGGAGGGTGGCTGAGCTGTGTGAGGGGGTGTGGGTGTGGGGGTCTGCATGTATGGCAGTGCAAGGTGGGGCATGGATGCGTGTGTATGGTGGGTGTGCTTGTGGGACTCACCCTACAAACACACCCACAAACACTGTGCTTGCCTCACTACACACACACACACACACACACAAACACACACACATGCACACACACAGAGTGTGCTTGCCTAATTGCTCTCTCTCTCCCTTTCTCTCCTCCTCCCTCATTATACACACACACACACACACACACCCCCAGTCCTGGGGTACCAGTGCGCCCCTGCTCCCATGGTCCAGCAATGCAGCTGGGGGTGACGTGGTGGTGGAGCAGCTGCTTGCAGGGAAAGCCTTGCAAGCAGACACTTTCAGGTGGAGGGGAAGGAGTAAGACGGGGTTGGGGCCTTTCTCCTTACTCCTGCCAGCTTCCCCTGGGTCCTACTGCCCCTGTCTCCTGTCAGCTTTGAGAGGGAGCCTAGAGCAGATAAATATTAATTTTCTAAACTTTGTAGGTGCCCCATGGGTTGGACAGAATGGGCTGGTGGGCTGGATCTGGCCTGCGGGCCATATTTTGCTTGCCTCTGCTCTATGTAAAGGAGTAGTACACTTCCCTACAAGCAGAGATTGGCACCCAAGGAAGGTGACTTGAGACCCTCTGGTTTAGAATACAAGGAGAACATGGTGAAGGGGATATAACTGTAGGAGTCTATGACAGATCTCCTAACCAGGAGGAACAGCTTCACCATGAATTTGCTAGGGAACTGGCAGAGGCTGCATAATGTCCATGACTGGTAGTCATGGGCAACTTCAACCACTCTGACATCTCATGAGAAAAGCATTCAGCCAAATCTGATCAGTCACAAAGCTTCCTCACTTACATTGATGAGCTCTATTTGACTCAAGAAGTCTATGGGCCAACAAGAGGTAAAGCACTGCTTTACCTGGTACTGGGCAAAGGGGATGATCTAGTTAGTAACCTGAGGATCGAAGGGAAGCACGGTGACAGTGATCACAAGTTTATCACTATCTCTATCTATTGCAAGGCTGGCAAATCAATCAGCAATGCAGAAATCCTTGATTTTAGGAAAGCTGACTTTCACGAACTCAGGAGGCTGGTTGGTGAGGCCCTGAGAGACCATAATCTGATAGGGAGGGGAGTCCATGATCAGTGGTCATTCCTTAAGAATGTGATCCTAAAGGCACACAGAAGTCCATTCTGGCTTGTAGGAAAGGTAGCAAAAGGGTTGGGAGACCCCCTTTGTCTCAATAGGGAACTCATGGACCTCTTGAATCTGAAAAGAGAAGTTTATAAGGGATGGAAGTCGAGAACTACCACTAAGCAGGATTATGCAGCACTGGTCCACACCTGTAGGGAACAGACTCGAAAAGCCAAGGCTGAAACCAAACTCAAACTGGCTATGGGAATCACGGACAATAAAAAGTCCTTCTTCAAATATGTGGGAAGTCAGAAAAGAAAACCAAGGGCAACATCAGACCCTTGCTGAACCAAATAGAGAAGATGACAACCAACACCCAGGAGAAAGCTAATCTCCTCAACAATTACTTTGCATTGGTTTTCCACCAGCCCAAGGGGATCACCATGCCTGACAGGACACAGGACTACCAGGGTAAGGGCAATCATACACCTATAATTGGCAAAGATCTTGTGAGGGAAAAGTTTGAGAGGCTGGACATCCACAAGTCAGCTGGCCCAGATGGAATTCACCCAAGAGTGCTGAAAGAGTTGGCTGACATCATAGCACAACCAATGGTGAGGATATCTGAAAACTTGTGGTGCTTGGAAGACGTTCCTGAAGATTGGAAGAGGGCCAATGTGGTGCCAATCTTCAAGGAAGGAAGGAAGGAAGATACAGGGAACTACAAGCCAATCAGTTTGACCTCAATCTCTGGAAAGATCTTGGAAAAAATCATCAAAGAAACCATCAACAACAGGCTAACGGAAGGCAACATTCTGAGAGATAGCCAACATGGTTTCATTATGGGTAGGTCTTGCCTGACCAAGTTCATTTCCTTCTATAACCAGGTGATGCATCACCTGGACAAAGGAGAAGAGGTTGATGTTATATATTTAGATTTTTAAAAAGCCTTTGATTTGGTCTCCCATGATGTCCTCATGGTAAAACTGGGGAACTTGTGGCCTCAACAATATTGTGTGCCAATGGCTGGGGAACTGGCTCCATGGTCAGACCCAGAGAGTGATAGTCAATTGAACTGAGTCAACATGGCATGTGGTGACCAGTGGTGTCCCCCAGGGCTCAGTACTCGGACCAGTATTCTTTAATATATTCATAAATGATCTGGATTCGGGTGTCAGAAGCAGACTGGCTAAGTTCACAGATGGCACCAAATTATGGAGGAGTGCGGTTACGCTAGAGGATAGGCTGGAGCTTCAGGCCAACTTGGATGGGTTAACAAGGTGGGCGGATCAAAAGCTGATGACATTCAACATGGAGAAATGCAAGGTGTTCCATCTCGGGAGAAAAAAACCCACATCATACTTTTAGGCTCAGCAGTGCTACGCTCACTAACACCACAATTGAAAGAGACTTGGGGGTCATGATTGACCACAAGATGAACACGAGCCACCAATGCAACGCTGCAGCCATCAAAGTAAATAAAATCCTGACTTGCATCTACTGAGGAATCTGAATCCAGACCCAAGAAGTCATCCTCCCACTTTATTTGGCCTTGGTAAGACTGCAGCTGGAGTACTGCATCCAATTCTGGGCTCCACACTTCAAAAAGGATGTGGTGAAGCTTGAGAGAGTCCAGAGGAGAGGCTAAGAGACATGGGACTCTTCAGCTAGGAAAAGCATAGGCTCAGGGGGGACTTGGTGGCAGACTATAATTATATAAGGGGTGTGCATCAGAAACTGGGAGAACATCTGTTCACCAGGGCACCCCAAGGGAAGACAAGGTCTAACAGTCATAAACTGCTGGAAGACCATTTTAGATTAGACTTAAGGAAAAACTTCTTTACCGTCTGAGTCTCAAGAGTGGAATAGACTCCCCCCAGAAGTGGTGCAAGCACCTACTCTGGATACCTTTAAGAAAACCTTGGATGATTATCTTGCTGGGATGATCTGACCCCAGCTGACTTCCTGCCCCTTGGGCAGGGGGCTGGACCCAATGGTCTCATAAGGACCCTTCCAGTCCTAATGTCTATGAATCTATGGATTATATGGTGCTCTGAAGTACTGGCTCTTAAACCAAAATCTTTGCTCTTAGAGCAAAATTTCCAAAGAGAGTACCTGCAGGATGCAAAGCCCATGTTCTCAGATAGCAGTCAAGACTCAAACTCACCATATCTGGATGATACCTAGAGTTAATACATACGGACCTGCCAAATTTGGGGTGGCTGCCTCCCAATTCCGTGGTCTGAGCGCAGCACTGGTCACCATTTTTGCAAAGGAGCATGGCGATGGAATCCCCATGCCTCTGATTGGCTGAGGGAGCCCAGAAGCCCCATCCCTCCCTGGAGATTGACAGATAGTCATCTGTCAATCTCCCGGGTGGGGCAGGACTTCTGGGACCTGTTGGCCAATCACGCACAAGGGCCCACTGTGCACTATGGCAAAAATCTCCTCTCCCCCCCACCTCAGCCTCTCCTGTGCTTCAGGATGCCAGGGCTTCCTGCCGTTTTCTGTTTGCAGCTCCCTTTTCTTTTCCTGCTCACTCACCAATTTTGCACTTTTTCTTAGGGATCTAACAATGTCACAGTTTCTGCAAAAATTGGAAAACTGCAAATTTGGTAGGTCCCTATTAATACAGTATCTCAAGCCACTTAGTTATTTTGATACCAAGCTGCCTGCAAACACTCTGGTTTTCAGTAGAGCTGGAGTCCTGCTACAGACATGTAGATAACTTAATCTTTTACATCAGCTTGGCTTGACCTGCATCGAAGATGCATCTTTTATCTTCAATACCTCTTAACTCGGTGGTTTCCAGAGGGTGTGTTGGAAGTGTGCCATGAGATTCCTCTGTATGAGGATGGATCTTCCTCTGCCAGCTGCTTCAGCAGCACCTTCAGCTGCTCTGTTGGGGACTGCCACTACTGCCTTCCCCTGTACGCCCAATCCCCAGGCAGTCCCTGTATCATCCTCCTCCATGCTCCCAGCAGCAAACATCACTGTGAGCAGGTGGATATACAGATGGAGCCATGCTTTGCAGCCAAGCTTATAGAATCATAGAGTCAATGGACTAGAAGGGACCTGCAAGATCATCAACTTCAGTCCCCTGCCATAGGCAGGAGGTTAAAGAGCTCAAACTAGCTTCACGAGGTGCTTATCCAGCCTCTTCTTGAACACCTCCAAGGATGGTGACTGCACTACACCTGCCCAGAGTGTGTTCCAGATTTTAGTTACCCTTATGGAAAAAAAGTTCTTCCTTATGTCCAGCCTAAATCTTCCCTCTATTAGTTTGTGACCATTGGTCCTTGTCCTCCCAAAGGGTGCCTTCCTGAAGAGTTGCTCCCCCAGATCTTGGTGTTCCCCCCTGTGGATATCAAGTCACCTTGCAGCCTCCTTTTACCCAGACTGAACAAGTACAGCTCCTGGAGTCTCTCCTCATAGGGCCTATCCTCCAGGGCCCTAATCATGTGGGTGGCCCTTCTCTGCACCCTCTTGAGTTTATTTGCATCCTTTTTGAAGTGTTATGCCCGAAAATGGTCACAGTACTCCAGCTGCAACCTCATCAATGTTGAGTAGAGAGGTAGAAGCACCTCCTTGGATCTGTTGGCAAGACATTGGCTGATGCACGCCAGAGTTCTATTTGCCCTGCTGGTGGCTTCATTGCACTGCTGTTTCATATTAATCTTCTGGTCAACTGTGACCCCCAGGTTCCATTCAGATGCCATGCCAGCCAGTGGGCTACCACTTATCCTATAGTTATGGTGAAGGTTCTGCTGGACACAGAGCTTGTCTGGACCTACATGTGAAATTTAAATAACTAAATTATAATA
The DNA here is from genome assembly GCF_001723915.1 of Gavialis gangeticus. NCBI lineage: Eukaryota > Metazoa > Chordata > Crocodylia > Gavialidae > Gavialis > Gavialis gangeticus. Next base: position 48,729,793 of record NW_017728992.1, on the reverse strand, counting down.
TCAGTTCCTTTTTGCACAAGAATATAAACTCGTGACTGGGACCACCTGAAGCATGACAATACAGTTAATCTCATCTCTGGCTCTAGTATCAAGTGCAACCCGTGACCAGCTACTCTAATTTGGTTATGAACAAGCTCCCCTTTCAGAGTGATTACCTTTCCCTTGCTATCACATTCCTCGCCAATCTAGGTGCTTCTGCCAGTTGAAAAATATTTGGGGTTCCACCCTGCTATCACAACAACCTATACAGCATCTTACAATTTAGGGTCTGAGGTGCTCAGTTCAAGTAGCCAAGTCCTACTGAAATTAAATCAAGTAGCGTACCTCCAGTTTAGGGTGTTGGGCTTGAGCAATCAAACCATACTATAGTTAAGCAAATGATAAACCTCTGGAGTGATCAAGGGTTTTTGTGCAAGTCAGTTTCACCCACAACAACCACTGATGGATTCAAAAGGCTACTATTCACATCACAATCAAAGAACAATAACCCTCCACCCTACCAGCTTTGCCTGGACCCTGATCTTCACCTGCTAAGAGAAATATACTTTGAAGAAGGTGTATAAGAGAAGAAGGAAGCTGCCAGCAAGAAGCGCTCATCCCAGAAGGGAAACACCATGCTGACCCACCATAGCCTGCACCCAGCTGACCACCCTCAGTAATGGATTCACATCTGGTGAGAAGCTGCAAAGACCAAAACCTCTTCCTTGCCTGTGTTGGTGAGAAAACCACTATTATGACTAATAGTACTGAACTTGATTATACCTTGTTTTGTTTGTAGATTGCAATAAGCCTACCTGTCATTTTCCTGTAAGAAATAATTATTTAATTAGCAAAGCCTTTCTGTTAACTATCGATGGAAGTGTTGTATCAGTCTTTCTAAGCACTAAGCATCCCATTTTCTGTGCAACAAATTGTGCAACAGTTCTTCCTACCCAGATGAAGGACCCGGCACTTCTCCCTGTTGAACCTCATCTGATTCTGATCAGGCCATAGAACTAGTCTGTCAAGGTTGTCTTGGATCCTTACCCTATCCTCTGGTGTGCCCGCATCTCCCCACAGCTTAGTATTGTCTGCAAACTTAATCACAGAGCTTTCCACCCCCTCATCCATGTCCCCCTTTTGGTCGGTGTCTTGTCCCCGAGCAATGTCAGGGTGAGATCAGGTTTCAATGCCCCCTAGAGGGGTGCTGCCCCTCCTTTCCTGCCACATCTTTGATGTTCATTGTTGAGGAGGCAGTTCCCTGTAGGTATCCCGAGGGGGCCTCAGCCCCGGGCTGTCTTTGTGGGGCTCCAAACCTCTCCTTTACCCCACCCTTACCACATCCTTGGCCTGGGTAGATGCTGCTCACCACAGGATTTCTCCTGGATGATTCCACCTCATCCACACTGCCCGCCTTGAAAGGGTCAAGTCTTTCTGGCCATCAGTCTTCCCGGGTCTGTCTTTCATCTTCGGGTTGGCTTCTCCCCCTGCCTTCCCAGGCAACTAAAACTGCCTCGTCTGGGGCTAGACTGTAACTGAAGAAAACTTAACTGAAAAATGACCGGTGTCTGCCAGTGGACTCCTAAGATTTCATCTCTCTGGGTCCTTGGTCCCTTGGGGAGACTTGTCTGTCCCTTTTATCTTAGTAGGTGTGAGGACAGCCGCCCTGTGCCCAGCCTCTGCCAGCTCTTCTGGCATGACCTCCCTGGGGCCCGGCTGACCTGTGGTCAAGCTGTCCTGGTTCCACCAGCCAGCGTTGTTTACTTCCCCCTCCTGGGGGCCCATGATCCCCCATGCTCTGCTTGCTGTGGGGCTGCCCAGGGGTGCCTGTGGTCCTGAGGGGCCATTCCCGGCTACAGCATCTGAGTTCCCAGTTGGAGGCCCTCTGTTCCCCTGCACTGTCCCTTGAGGCTGCTGCTCCTTGGTGGGGCTCCCTTGCCTCTGTCAGCCCTCGAGGCTGCTTTCTGCCTTGCCCATCTGGGTCTTCTGGCAGGCACCTGGTTCCTTCCTCTGGCATCCAGAGTTGGAGCCTTCCAACTCCACAGCTGGTGTCTCCTGGCCAGTGTTTCACTCCCCGCTCTCCGGCACCAGCTCAGCTGGAACTCTGGCTGTCTTTTGAGCAGCCTACGGTTCCTGGGAGCCATGCCCCCAGTGCTCATTCATATGCAGGCTCAGGCAGCTGTGGAACTGCTGAGCCTACGCTGATGTTTCCTTTTGGCTGCCGCTTGTCCTGGCTCCTATGGTAAGTACCGGGGTGCATTGGGCGAGGGTTTGGGATGCATTGGGGGGATTTTTGTCTCCCCTCTCACAAGATCCTTATTTGGTTTTGGGATTACTACAGTGGGTGCATCTACATGAGACACTTAATGCCCATTGGACTAGTACAGCTGGTGAAAACTGCTAATGCACAGTAGAGTAGTTCAATGAGCATTAAGCGTCACACAAAAAGTAGTCCAATGAGCATTAAGTGTCACAAAAAAGTGCTTGTTTGCACTAATGTGCTGTAGCGCTGATTACAGTGCATTTAGTATCTGTTATTACAGGTACTAACTTAATGCACTGTAATTATGGTGCATTAATAAATGTGTAGACATGCCTAATATGTGGCTTCTCTCCCAGTATCAGTAGTCCTTTTCTCCTTCAGTATCTCAGTAAAAACTTCTGATAATGGATGCACTAATTCTGCACTAAAAAAAAGTGTAAGACTTGGAGAGAACCCATCTGGGCTTGGAGATTTATTATTTTTGAGAGATTTAATTTTATGTATTCTCTCTTCTGATTTCATGTTTTTTTCTAAAACCCTTTGGTCCTCAGGTTCTAATCTAGGCAAATTTGATTTAATTAGGTATTCATGTATTTCTTCAGGATTTGCTGGAGCTAAAAAATATAGATTTTTATAATATCTTGCAAATGTTTCACATACAGCTTTTGGGCTACTTGCTAAGTCATTGGGAGCCTTTTAGATGCATGATATACTTTTATTGTAATTTTAAAAAAATTATTTGCTACTAGTCTATCACTTTTGTTTCCCTTTTTGTAATATAGCTGTTTTAGATACCTAAGTGCTTGTTCTGCCTTTTCAGTTTGTAACAAATCTAACTTGTTTTTAGTTTCTATTAAATTTTATATACTTTCTTTGATTAATTAATCTGTGTAATTTTAAGTCTTTTTATCTCACTAGTCAGAGTTTATATTACTCCTAATCTTTTTTAGGTGAGACTGCTTATTAGACTATCTCTGATGTCTACCTTGAGAGCATCCCATAAGAATATTATTTTTAATTTGATTTATATTATTCTCAGTGAAATAGAGATTGATTTCCTAATAGTTCAAACTCCACCATAGTCACACAAAAGTTAGATATTCAATCACCAAGTCTTCATTTTGATGTATTCTCCCAATTTCTATTAAATAATTGTACTGGTCCATGGTTTGACCAGACAATTACACTTTGTTTTGCTGATATACCATTGTTAAGTAATTATTTGGAAATTAGAATCATTTCTATTCATGTATACAGTTTGAATAAATGTATTTCTTTTGGATTTAAAGATATCCAGGAATCACAGACGTCATGATTATCTATTAATAATCTTAGTGCTATGCCTTATTTTCTATCCTTTATTATATGTTCATCAGACCTACTTGTTTTTGTGTCCATAACACAGTTATAGTCCCCTTCCAACACGACACCTTCCTCTTCAAGTTTTTCTAGAGTGTGAGATAGCTTTCTAAAGAAAGACATTTAGTCCAGATTAGGTGCAGAGATACTTCCTAAAATTAACATTCTGTTACCAATGGGCATTTCTACACGTGCTCTGGGAGGCGGGGAGAGGGGCATGGATTGTCATGTGTATCAGCGTTGCCATGCTGAAAAATGACGGCGGGGGCGCTTTATCTAAATCTTGTAGAATGAGCTTTAGTTAAAGTGACCCTGTTGTCATTTTTTAGCACAAGGACGCTGGTACACATGACGCTGAAGTCTGCTGGAGTGTGGTAATTACTGCACTCTAGCAGACTCAATTAATCAAGTCTGCTCTGACATGCTATAATTACAGAGTGTTGGATCAGCCTCAATGCATGTGCATAGGCGCCCAATAGTTCCCTTAACATCTGCCTTCCATATCCACATACTTTTTCCTTTAACTGAAAAGGCATATGTATTTCTGTGATAATTCCAACCCTTCTTTTATCTGATTTACCTGGAAATATATGGGTGGAATTACTTGTTTTATTTACTTCCTCTATAAGGTTGGTTTCTTGGAAAAAGCACAAATCTGATGTGCCATCTTTGATGGCTCCTAGCACCTTCCTCCATTTAATATTATTGTTAAAACTTTTAACATTTATCATGTAAAATTTAAATTTATATGCTGTCATAAGAATAGTAGGTTGCTACCTATTTGTGGCAGCGAGAAACTCCCACAGGCTCTAAGGGGGCTGGGGGGAACCCCGAGAACCCCCACAGGGAACAAACAGGCCCCCACACCCTAGGAAACATACCTCTGGGAGCATGGCCGGAGCCAGAGCCCTAGCCACGCGAGCAGGCATTATGCCGGCTCTTTAAACAGCTGATACTGTGGCGGGGGAGCGGCAGGCTGATTGCGGCAGCTGTGGATGCCACTGCAGGAGATTTAAAAACATTGCCGGAAGCTGGCAGGGGTGAGAGGGAGATGGAGCAAGCCAGCAGGGAGCCCGCCAGGCAGGTGGTGACTCCAGAGACTGGCTGGAGTATTGGAGTTAGTGCTGCACCCGTGCTGAGAGCAAAGCAGAGCAGTATCCTGCATGGGGCTGGGGAAAATCAGTCCCCACCCACTTGCAATCATAAGTTTAGAGGGGTATCCCTCTCACTGGAAGGGAGAAGGACACCAGACAATGGGACCCCAGCCCTTTGGCACCAGGGACTGGGGCTCCAGCCACTTTAACATCGAGGCAATTGATCAGTGCCAAAGCCAATGCCTGACCCCCCGGAAAAGGGGCCTACAGGAAACAGCAGAACAACAAAATCCAACCTCTGAGCAGTTGGTGAGTGGATGGGGTGTAAGGGAGGTGAAGCCCCAAGGAACATCACATCACAGAATGTGAGTACTCCCCCCCGTCACTGGGACAACTAGGAAGAAGAACTCCACTGAACCCCTCCTTTTTCCATTAACATCAAGTCATGGCAGGACAGTTGAGGGGTGCTCTGGTAAAGGGGATGGTGCAGTACTCACCACGCCTGCTAGAGATGCCACAGTGGTGCATTGGCCAGGAAGGAATTTTTGCCGTGAGTGGATCAGTGATCCTGACCCGGGTTGCAATAGACATGCAGGTCCCAGTGGTGGCTCATGCGGAGCTTCTGATGCAAGCCATCCAAACTATAGGGCAGGTGCTCGAGCTGCAGCAACTGCAGGGGGCCCACCAGCAGAAGTGGATGCAACATAATGCTGCCCTGCTTAAGATGCCGCAGATGACGCGGGATGATGATCCTGAAGCCTACATAGAGGCATTTGAGAGAACAGCTCTTCAGACAGGGTTAGACCACACACAGTGGGATAACCAGTTGGGGGCCCTAGTGATAGACCAAGCCCAGGCAGCCCACCGGGCCCTGTGGAGGGAGGATACCTGAAGCTATGACACCGTGGAGGCTGTGTTCCTGTACTGACTCAAGATCTCCCCAGACAGCTATTGACAGGCATTCGGAGTCCGAAAACCCAAAGAAATCAGGAGGCCTCACAGTCTGTTACAGCACCTGTGAGATGCAATCAATAAATGGCTTCCCACAGGCCAGTTCGACCAGGATGGTGTCATTGACCAGCTCCTGCTGGAACAATTCCTCTGGGACCTGGAGGAAGACACCCAGGTGTGGGTGAGAAGGCACCAACCCCTCACTAGTGAGGAAGCCCTTTGCCTTGTAGAGGCTTTTGCCAGCTCGGAGAATGAGTGTGGTCAGGGGCAAGGCCTCCGTTCCCCGATAGGAAGCCTAGCTAAAGAAGAAGAGAGGCGAATGGGACCACAGAAAGGGATGTCGCGGGGTGTAGTCTGCTATTGCTGTGGTCGAGCTGGTCATATTTCAAGGGAATGTGGACTGGGCTTGAGTGAACTAGGCCGCAGTCTGGCAATACCCACCACATCCCAAGAAAGAGGGAAGAGAACTGACTGAGGTGAGCCTGTGGACTGCAGTTTTGGTTCTACTGCACATGAGGGAGGATAGGACTGCCTGGTCATGACGGCCTGGATTGGGGAGCGAGCCGTGCGAGCAACCCTGGACATGGGATGCTCCCAGTCCCTCCTCCGTGCGGACCTGGCCCCTAGAACAGGAATACAGGAAGCCAGGCCATTGCTAATGACCTGAATCTTCGGAGCCTTTACCTCCCCTTGAAGGTGATGGAGTTCCAAGGGGAGCTATGGGTCAGCTTGGCCCCAGCTTTGGCCTGTGAGATGATCTTGGGCAGAGAATGGGGACCACTGTACATGGTACTGGAACGTATGTGAGTGACCGAGGAAGACAGAAGGAGATTAAGAAGGGAAGGCTGGGCTGGAGAGGCCGCCTACCTGCAGAATGAAGTTATCCAAGACAGCATTGACATGGAGCAGGTAGCCAGTGCTGCACAGTTCTGGCAGGCCCAACAGGAAGACTCAGAGCTACAACAGCTAGGAACAGAAGACCCAGGAGAGGAGACATCTAGAAGCCACCCTAACTTTGAGGTAATAGGGGGGCTACTATATTGGGTCCAGAGGGGTCAAAAGGGGACGGCAGAAAGGTGGCAGCTGGTAGTCCCCTCCTCGCTTTGCCAACCAATTTGGAAATTGGTTCACAACTCCCCACTAGGTGGTCATTTAGGGCACACCAAAACCCAGGAGACATTAGTCCGGGACTTTTTTTGGCCCCATCTGCAAGAAGGCTTGGAGAGATGGGGTGCAGCCTGCCCAGAATGCCAGACAGCCCAGGAATGGAGGCCTCAGCGGGCACTGCTGCAACCCATACCCATAATTGAAACACCGTTCTCATGCATAGCACTCGACATTGTGGGTCCCCTCCCAAAATCCCATGGAGGATACCAATATGTGTTGGTCCTAATGGATTAAACCACGCAGTTCCCAGATGCAGTTCCACTCAGGTCGATTACGCAACTCGTGTAGCAGAAAAGCTCCTAAAGTGGATCACATGGCTAGGAATCCCACGAGAAATACTCATGGACCAGGGGACAAACTTTATGTCAGGCATAATGAAGGCTCTCTGTAACCTCAGCATTACCCACCTGACAATGTCAGTTACCACCCTCAGACCAACAGCTTAGTCGAGAGGCTGAACGGAACCATTAAAAGAATGCTCAGGCGGTGCACCCAGGAGGATCCCTGTAGGTGGGACACCATATTGACCCCACTTTTGTTTGCCCTGTGAGATGCACCCCCAGAGTCAACGCAGTTCTCGCCATTCCAGTTAGTCTATGGTCACAGTCTCAGAGAGCTGTTACAAATCATCTGGGAGGAATGGGAAAGACCTGTAGGGCTAGGAATAGCAGCTGACAGTTACCGACAGGAGCTACTGGACTGGATCAACAAGGCCTAGTGTATTGCTTATCAAAATCTGTAAGGTGCGCAAGAACAACAGGAGAGCCAGTATAACCAATGAACAAAACCCAGAGCTTTCTGGCCAGGGGACATGGTCTTAGTCTCACTTCTGGCATCAACAAATAAACACCTCGCAGTGTGGCAAGGCCCATTTAAGGTAATCTGACAGGTAGGTCTGGTAGATTACGAAGTGGTCAAGACCAGACACCACCACAAGAACCAATTTACCATGTAAACCTCCTCAAGGAATGGAAGGCCCCAGAAGGTTGGCTTGCACAGAAAGAGGAGGCAGCAGAATAACTGGGACCCCCTTACCCAGAATTAGGAGGATCCATACCCGATGGGCAAGTACAACTAGGGGAAGATCTGAACACCAATCAACATTGGGAACTGAAGGAGATGATAGAGAACTTCCAGGACGTGTTCCAAGAAACCCCAGGACTAGCGTGGGGATTTGAGCACAAGATCAGGACGCTGCCAGGCACCCTAGTCAGGGAAAGATGGAGGCCTATACCACAGCATCTGCAGCAGGAGGTACAACAGGAGATAGAAAAGATGTAGAAGCAGGGAATCATCAGGCCATGCCAAAGCCCGTGGCGCAGTCCAATCATATCGGTTGCTAAACCTGATGAGTCACTTCACCTTTGCATTGACTTTCGAAAGTTAAATGCACTGGCGACCTTCGATGCATTCCCCATGCCCCATATTGCCCACCTTGTCAAAAGAATTGGAGAGGCAAAGTATATATCCACCATCAACCTAGCAAAAGGGTACTGGCAAATCCCGATGAGAGCTGCGGATTGTGCCAAAACCGCTTTCAGAACCCTTTGGGGCCTGTTCAAATTTGTACATATGGCCTTCGGGCTAAACAGAGCAGCAGCCACCTTTCAAAGGCTTATGGATGCCCTGCTGGCACCACATGTGGCGTACGCAGCAGCTTACATCAATGACATAATCATCTTCACCACGGATTGGCCCCAGCATTTTGATGCCCTGAGAGCAGTCTTGGGAGAGCTTCAAGTGGCTGGGATGACCGCCAATCCCAAAAAATGCAAACTAGCAGGCACAGAAACCAAGTACCTGGGATTTTGTGTAGGACAGGGGACTATCCGACCCCTGGCAGACAAGGTGGAGGAAATATGTCAGTTTCAGGAACCACACAACCGTCGACAACTCCGTTCCTTTTTGGGGCTCATCAACTATTATTGTAGGTTCATACCACACTTTGCGGAACTTGCAGCACCCCTCACAGATGCTCTTAAAGGATGTGTGTCAGGGACACTCAAATAGACATCCGAGATGAAGAGAAGCTTCAAAGATCTGAAAGAAGCCATGTGTCGCGAGGTGGTGGTACATACTCCTGACTTCTCCGCTCCTTTTACTTTACAGGCTGATGCATCCAGCAGTGCCCTGGGGGCCATCCTATTGCAGAGATGGGAGGGAGAAGAGAGGCCG
>NW_017728992.1:48712061-48715805 GCF_001723915.1 Gavialis gangeticus | reverse complement strand
CTTCAGTTAGGCCCTTGGGCCTATTGGCCTCTCTCCCCGCCTGGCATTCTGTATCGTTAACTGTACTGATCTTCGGCTTCCAACTATCTTCGACCACGATTCCGGATCACCCTTACGGACTTTGACTTCAACCTCGGCGTGACTTACCTGGCTCCTGACTTCGGCAATCATCTCGGCTACCCAACTGTTCTGTGGACTGGCGACACCGACGCGTTACAGTTCTGTTTGTTATTTGTCTTCCTTTATAAACTGTTGACCATCCCTGGGACTTACCTGACAGGCAGCCGCACCTATTCCCGGGCTCCGGCACCGGGAGTAGAAAGCAAGGGCCTGTCGGCGAACCCCGTGGGACAACAGGTTCCCCCTGTTGTGCGTTATTAACTGTAACTGAAGACTCCGTACCTGCGCTCTACCAAGCGTAAGTTAATAAACCTATTCAATTAAGGAACATCCAGCTTCCGTGTCACTCAGAACTCCACCGCCGCTAGACCCAGCCTGTTCGTTCGGGTTCCACCGTGACACTTGGGACCCTTTCTCTGGGGAGGGAAACCCAGCAGCCGGTAGCCTTCGCAAGCTGTAAACTCAGCCATGCTGAAACCAGGTACGCCACAATAGAGAGAGAGTGCCTAGCCATGTGCTGGCCGATAAACTATTTTAAATATTATCTGATGGGCCGGGAGTTCCTGGTGGTGACAGACCATGCTCCACTGCAGTGGTTAACCAAAAAACAAAGTGAAAATACCCACATCACTGCTGGCCACTCACTCTTCAACCATTCAAATTCACAATAACCCACCACCCCAGCAAGGATAACCTTGTGGCGGATTTTCTCTCTAGGTATATCAGGGTGGAGGAACCAACCAAGGAGGCACATCTAGCAAATGAGAGGGGACATTAGGCTATACAGGAGGCCTTAGATGTCAAGATGCCACAAGGCAGCTTAAAGGGGGAGGTCTGTGGCGGCGAGAAGCTCCCACAGGCTCTAAGGGGGCTGGGGGAACCCTGAGAGCCCCCAGAGGGAACAAACAGGCCCCCCACACCCCGGGAAACTTACCTCCAGGAGTGCAGCTGGAGCCGCGGCAGCGTGAGCTGTCATTACGTTGGCTCTTTAAACAGCTGACCTCGTGGCGGGGGAGCGGTGGGCTAATTGCGGTGGCTGCAGACACTGCCGCGGGAGATTTAAAAATCCCGCCGGAAGCTGGCAGGGGTGAGGGGGAGATGGAGCAAGCCAGCAGGGAGCCCGCCAGGCAGGTGGTGACTCCAGAGGCTGGTTGGAGTATTGGAGTTTGTGCCGTACCCATGCCAGGAGCAAAGCAGAGCAGCGTCCTACACTGAGCTGCAGAAAATCAGTCCTCACCCACTTGCAATCATAAGTTTAGAGGGGCATCTCTGTCACTGGAAGGGAGAAGGACACCAGACAATGGGACCCCAGCCCTTTGGCACCAGGGACTGGGGCTCCAGCCGCCTTAAGATTGAGGCAATTGATCAGTGCCGAAGCCAATGCCTGACCCCTGGAAAAGGGGCTTACAGGCAAAAGAAGAACAACAAAATCTGACCTCCAAGCAGTTGGTGAGTGGATGGGGTGTAGGGGAGGCAGAGCCCTGAGGAACATCACGTCACAAAATGTGAGTAGTGTCCCCCCCGTCACTGGGATACCCGGGAAGCAGAACTCCACTGAACCCCTCCTTTTTCTGTTAACATCAAGTCATGGCAGGACAGTTGACGGGCGCTCTGGTAAAGGGGGACAATGCGGTACTCACCGTGCCTGCTGGAGATGCCACACTGTTGAATTGTTTTCTGGGTGTTTACAGTTTTTAGCTGGTTACGACTTTATCTTTGTATCCGTGTTTAAATTCTGTCTGTAAAATTAAGTTTTTTTCTTTTATGAGAATTTTTTTTAGATTCAAATTTTTTGTTTTTATCCCCCTTCCCATAACACCCACCTTAGTCCTCCCCAACCCCTTCTACAAAAGCAAACAGCTCTGTATATTCCCAGTCTCTTCTTCCCTCCACCCTTTGACCTTAAACATTCCTTGCTGAAGTTCCCTTTCCCCTTCCCCCTATCTTTAAAATGGGAAGATTCACCATTGTCCGTATAAAGTCAGTGGTTAAACTGACATTCTGGTGTGGTGAACTCCTTGGAGGTCCTCTGATTGCCACTTTGGGTAAAATCATGGCATTATTTTATGGATTTATACATTAGCTCCAGGAGAGGGAAGAAGCCACTTAATAGATCACTGCCACGCCCTGAGAACAGCCAGGAGGCAAGGAGGGGAGCTGTGGAGGAGGGGCTGGATGCACAGCGGCGGCAGTGCGAGGCACTGGGTGGCAGCTGTGGCAGCTTCACCATCCCGCCCAGGGCCTGGGAGGCAGCAATACTGCAGGGTGAAGTGGCAGCGGGGTACACAGGGTTGGAGGCAGAGCAGTGGCAACAGAATGGTGAGTGGCAGCGCTCTGTCCCTGCCCACCTTGCCATGATTCTTGATGGGCAATTGGCTAGTTTACTTATATTTAGAAAGTCCATTCCTATTATTCATTTTCATACAGGTCTTCTTGCAAGTCAGTAGCTTAAAAACTCTCCATTTAACCCTCATCCATTCTCATGAAACCATAACCATTGTTGCTTTCATGGGGTAACTTGTTACCCCACCCACATGAACAAAATGGAACCAGTGACAACAGTATAAATGTATAATAAACTATTTATTAAACATACAAATTGTTTGAAAGAATATTTATGATGATTTGAACCCAAAATATTATTTAACTAAAACTATGAACAAAATTTATACTTTTTTAAGTTTCAAAATGTGAATGAAGAATTTGCTAAGTCTGCAGTTCATACTGTTTTCAATCTAAGAATTCCAAAAACATTTCCTAGCTGTTTTAACTAAATATTGCATTCCTCACAAAGCTGCAGTGATATACTGTTGTGCACACAAGGAAATCACTTACAATATTCGCATCATTTCTGGGTTTTGCGGTCATCTGTCCTTGGACAAAAAGCACGATGTCCACTAATGCTTGCAGAAGGTTCTACTGGGGTGCATTGTGGCAATTTGTAGTTTAGAGTAGTCATACCAGACTTGATGGATTTAGACAGATTATGTGTATCCATTATTCTTCATTTTATTTGTCCATTGTTCAACTGTTCTCGCAGCTCCGGTAAAAAAAGCGCCATCTTCTTAAATGTGATCTGTGCTTCCAGTTTGCATTGTGGCCTAGACAAATGATGAGGCTGGCAATGACAGCTACATCCAGCATATTGAAAAATAGTGTTATTGGCCACCTGTTGATTTTCTGTCTGCAGGTACTCATGTGGACTAAGTGGTCAAGCTTATCCACCCCACACTTTCTTATTGTAGTCATGGATCATGTTTGGCTTTCTTTGCTCTCCACGCACTGACAGGTCATGGTGCATGCTTAACAGCAACAGCACAACTTTGAACTTCTTTGGAATATAGGGAACTAGGGTGAGTTCCCCATCAAAAGCAAAAATGGATGAAAAAGTTTCCCTTCTTTTATTTACTTGCATTTCATTTGGGATATTGGCCTTGTTTTTCCAAAACATGCCCACAAAGGTCAAGTCCTGCTGTAGCAGTCTTTCTGTCAGGTCAAGACAGAAATTGTCACTCACAATATTCCTTTCTGTCTTGTACCACAGATAAACCAGTTTTTCAATGACTTAGGTACCAAGATTACCCTGGCGTGGAGCTTCTGGTTGCTTGCCCAGGTAGATATCTC
>NW_017728992.1:48711786-48712050 GCF_001723915.1 Gavialis gangeticus | reverse complement strand
GGGTGGTTGCAGTGGTTCTGCTCCACATCCTGCTGTAGCTCTCTTCGGTCTTCCAGAGCAGACCCAGGCTGGTCCTCTTCCCTTCCCCACTGGAAGTGCTGGCATCACTTGTGCTGGTGGCACCAACTCCTCTTCATCTGAGCTGAATGAAGCTTCCACACACGTGGTCTTCTTGCTCTGAACAATCTCCCATGTCTGGAACAAAGTCAGCATCCTCACTGCCTTGGAATAAGATTTCATCAGTGGATGTGTCTCTGTCATCCC
>NW_017728992.1:48678755-48706786 GCF_001723915.1 Gavialis gangeticus | reverse complement strand
GAATATGCACTGCCTTTTCATCCTGGACTGCAGAAAAAAAAAGAAAAAATTGATTACTGTTGAATGCATATAAATAGCAATCAAAGACAAGCCTATGCTGTCACAGAAGCAATTCCATCCTGCCCCATGGCAGTGCAGATAGCACCCTCTCTTCCTGGGCACAAAAGCCAGAGACCAGCATCCACCCTTTGCAGGCAAGCCAAATGTGGGTGGATGCTGCTCGGAAACCACACATGCAGGGGCTTATTGAGAGCAGGTAAAAGGGGGATGGGGGATGTGAAGCCCTTACCATTGAAGGGGACTCCGTAGTGTACACTGTATTGCAGTATGATGTTGTTCTATTTCTACTCTGCAGTCCCTTTGCTCCTTGTCCTCACTTCCAACAAAGGCAGGGCAACGTAGCTTGTATGAAAGGGGCAGGTGAGGTAGAGTTTTGCCATGAGAAAAGAGAGCAGAGGTGGATTTGGGTGTGACAGAGGACTTTATTTTTGGCAAAGGGCAGGGTGTTTTGATGACCTTTCAGCCTGCAAACAAAGTGGTTAGCAAAAAGGGATTGCCACATCTTCTGCACAAGCAGCGTGGAGGATGGCCATCCATTAGTTACCATGGATACCTGAAATGAACACGAATGAGGTATGAATGAATGCTGACCTTTCAGATGCATCCACCTAAAGTGGCCAAACAGGTCTAGGCCTGTCATTTATACTACCCCAATGAGTTAACATGGGCTTGGGGTAAATTGTTACCCCATATGGAAAAATGCATTCATACCTGGGTTAATGTTATCCTGGGCAGTTTTTCATCCATAGGTAGCAAGCCATTCAGTAAGCTGGTTGTTCTTTGGGGATATTGTGCACTGTGGTGCCAGTGACAATATCCTAAAAAAAAAAAACTTTTAGAATCAATTAACTTTAAGATACTGCACAAAATATGCACCTGGGGTTAGGAAATTACCCCACCCGAATGTCTGAAGCTTAAGGTTTCCTTTTTTTACTCTTCAAGGTCTTCTTTCTTTTTCTGTTGACAATTTGCCACCCTATGTTTTTATTTTGTGCTTCAACATCTGTATCTGAAACTCTTCTTCAGAGTTGTCTTCTAGAAGTTTTAATCTGCTAAGTACTCCGAGTCTTTGTGCCTTATCTCTGACACTTTATTTTTGCCCTTCCTGAGCAAATAGGACCTTAAAGGGATAGCCCCATCTGTATTTTATTTTTGCTTATCTAAGACTGTTCGTAATTTCTTTCAGTTCTTGTCTTTTCCTTAGAGTGGAATATAATGTATCTTGAAAAATCTGTACTTTCTATCCATCCAACTTAACTGCAGAGAACTCTCTATAGATTTTCCAATAATCTGTTCTTTTCTTCAAAGTATTAGAATTATGTCTCTAGGTGTATTTGTGTTATGAAAAGCATAAAGGTATCTGTAAATTCTATCTGTGGATATCAATGTGTTTGTTTCCAGTTTTAAAAGAGGTTTAGAATGCTTCTTCTAAAAATGTAGTAAGATCCCCTTTCTTTTCTCCTTCCAGGAGACCCATGCTTCTAGGATTTTTCCTACAAGCATGGTTTTCTAGATCTTCTATTTTTTCTGAGAGCTAGCTAGCTGGCTGGCTTGCTTGCTTTCTCCCATAGCTGATTAATTTTATTTTGGAATTCTATATTGGCGTGAAAGTTTTTATCCACATTTTTCTCAATATCTGTAACTGCCTCTGAATTCTGCCCTCTCTTATACAATTTTATCCAGTTTAACTTCTTTAGGGGATTTGAGAGACCTATATTCTGATAGAAACCCACCAAAATCATCTGAGGGGATAAAAGCTGCTTTGGTCTACTGCTTTTATGCTTTGCTTCATGTTATTTCCAGCTCCAGCAGCCATCTTTGATTCCTCAGGGTCTGCTGATAGGCCTGTGCGAGTAGGCAGCTATTTGATCTGGCTTTGGATCTGGCTGCTTCAGATGCTAGGGATCTGATCCGGAGCTCTGGATCAGTTTCCCACTTCGATCCGGCCAAAGTGGCTCCAAACTTCAGAGCCGCTTTGGGGATCTGGCCATAAGGTATAATGGGGAATCAATCAAGTATCTATAACTTTGTTGGTTTCTGTCTGATTTGGATTAAACTTGCAAGAGTGGTAGCCTCTGCTGAGTGCATAAAACCTGCCAAGTTTCAAGAAAATCAGTGCAGGGGATTGGGGGGAACTGCACCCCAAATTGTTGAAAGCAAACCTCATGTCATGTCTATGTGTTACATCACGGGGGGTGACAACTGCCGGGGAGGTAGCCCCTAGTGAGGCAACAAAGCCTGCCAAGTTTCAAAGTGATAGGTGCAGGGGTTTGGGGGGAACTGCATCTCAAGCTGCTGACAGGCAAAACAGGTTGAAAGCTGCAGGGATTGTAGCCCCTGCTGCAGCCACAAAGCCTGCCAGCTGTCAAGGAGATAGGTGCAGGGCTTCTGGGTTCTGGGGCTCTGCACCTCTAGCTGCTGACAGGCAAAACTTGTGACATGGGTGCTTATGTAACTGCGTCTGTCTTGGGGCACAGGAGTTGGGGTACTACTGCAAGCCTGGCTGCTAAGCTACTGTGTTACGAGTTACCAATTAATCATGATTCACTCAGGGACCAGCTCAATACACAGTACCTAGCTACTACATAAGGAGTTAACAAGCAGGATTAACACCTACAAAACCACAGTCTAAGGAGAGGAAATAATCAATACAGACAATCAACTGCCCCAAGACAGACACAGTCAGTTGCACAAGCACCCATGTCACAAATTTTGTCTGTCAGCAGCTAGGGGTGCAGGGCCCCAGAACCCCCCAGCACCTATCTCCTTGACAGCTGGCAGGCTTCATGGCCTCAGCAGGGGCTAGCAGGACTGCAGCTTTCACCCTGCTGTGCCTTAACGCACACAGTGTCACCATATGTCACGAGTTTTGCCTGTCAGCAGCCAGAGGTGCAAAGCCCCAGAAGCCACACTCCCCCTGCACCTATCTCCTTGACAGCTGGCAGATTTCATGGCCTCAGCAGGGGCCACCACCCCTGTAGTTTTCAGCCCCCTGCACCTTAACACACACAGGGTCATCTATGTCATGTGTTTTGCCTGTCAGCAGCTTGAGGTGCAGTTCTCCCAAAACCCCTGCACCAACCTCCTTGAAACTTGGCAGGCTTTGTGGCCTCACCAGGGTCCACCACCCCTGCAATTTTCACCCCTCCTGTGGTGTAACACATAGACATGACATGAGTTTTGCTTTCAAGAATTTGGGGTGCAGTTCTCCACAAACCCCTGCACTGATCTTCTTGAAACTTGATAGGCTTCATGCTCTCAGCAGAGACTACCATTCCTGCAAGTTTCATCTAAATCAGACAAAAAACAACAAAATTATAGATATTTCATTGATTCCCCATTATACCCTATGGCCGGATCTCAGAAGCGGCTCTGAAGCTTTTCTGAAGTGGTTTGGAAGCTCCAAACCACTTCAGAAAGCCTAACGAAGCCAGTGCTTCAATCCAGACATGCTGCTTCAGATGCTGAAGCATCCAAAGCTTCTCTGGATCCAAAGCACAGTCTGAAGCCTCGCACAGCCCTACTGCCTGATGCTTCACAATTTTTCTATTGAGTTCCTTTGGAAAAGATAGTTTCTTATATCACTCTCCTTATAAGAAGCTCCCCTCTGGCATTTAGGAGAAAATGTTTCTGAAGACTGAAAGGGGTTTTGGAGAGGTGATGCCTTTGGATTGTGCCAGATTCCCCATAGAGCACTGGCTGTAAGCAACATCACATGACCCAGGGCAACCCTTTTCATGTACTGCCCTATAATCGCCCTTAAATTTTACTTTGTTTTTTGACGATTCTGTCTCTAGATTTCACATTATTTTCTTCTTATAGGGAGCTCAATTATTTTAGAAAGTTTCCTACAACATCATGCCCTGTGCTGGAGGGATTTGGGCAGGTTTCTAATGCCATCTCTTCTGGGTGGATGTTTTGGTGCATCGGTCTTTACTTCCTCCTCACTACCTTGCTCCTTGAAGGGAGATATTTCATTGTGTATTTCTGTAATTATGAAGCCACTATGTCAGGAATATTCTACTAACTCCATAGTGTGCCAAGTGACAGATGCTTAGGTGGAGTGAAGCAGTCCCTACTAGGGTGACCACCTGTCCCTAATTGAGTGGGACAGTTCCAGAATAGGAACCTCAAGTCCTGGTCCCAGGTTGCATGACCCTGGGACAGCATTTGTCCCAGATTTGCAGCACTGTGTAAGGATCCATGTGAAACAGTGGGTTTCCCTTGCAGGCTGGCAGTGTTCCAGCCTGCAAGGGGCTGCCAGAAGCAGGAGGCAGTATGTGCATGTGCGAGCCTGCATGCATGGACGTGGCTGGGAACATAGCCACGAAGCCTAGAGAGCAGCTCCCTGCAGATAAGTCTATGGAGGGGAGATGGTCTGGGGGGGCAGAAGGGAGGAAGTTTGAGGCCCCCATGGTGATGGAGGGAGTGGGGCAGGGCTGGGACTTGGGGTGCTCCCAGCCAGGGCTACACATGGAGCCTGGGGCTGGGGTGTGCAGTAGGATGGAGTCACGGGTGGCTCACCCAGGGGGCGGGGGCTATAGAGGGGCACATACCCTCTAGATTTGTGTGCAGGGTGCTCTAGATGTGAGCTGCCAACTGCAGGCCTGGGGCTCCCTGACCTGCTGCCCTGCTCCTGATGGCCCTGCACTGGCTGTACAGCTGTGGCAAGGTGCCCTCTGGCTGCCCAGCAGCAGTGGGGGTACTAGCAATGTGGGCTTGTGTCCGCTGCTGCTTCTGGGTGGGCGGGGGGGTGCACAGTCAGCACGGGGCTCCTGGGGGAAAGGCAGTAGGGTGGGGATCCCTGAGCCCACAGTGGACAGCCTGAATCCACCCTCCACTTCACTCCACTCTGGTCTGGCTGTGCTGCCACCATGGTCTTGACTTATGTCTTGAGATCCACATGCCTCTTTGAGATGCACCAATTTTGGGGAAAAAATTCCCTCTGCATTTTATAGGAGGCAACTCTTTTTTCATTCAGCAGAGTGAATATAGCCCAGTTTTCTGTTCATGCTATAGATAGGTGGGAAGAGGATAGAGAGAGAACTTGGTGCTAAGTGGGTTCACTGATAAAATTAGGCCTTGTTGCATGTAATTTACTTGCAGGGCTGCCTGCTTTGGGTCACAGATCTTTTCCTCTTTAAGGAGACTGCTTTTGGCAGTCTTGATCCTGCAAGTTGATCCATATAGGCAGATTCTGACAGTGAGCAGAACCCTCTTAATATCATTAGGACTGTACATAGGCATTGATCTTTTTGCAAAGATCAGTTTCCAGAATGAGCCCTTTAGTCAGTAGCAAAACTAGGAATTGGAGTTAGTTGCTGTTCAGTATAAAACATTTTTGTCTGTTCTAGTTGTGAATAAGAATTTCTGAGAGTCCTTTTGAGGATTCTGATCCATCCCCTGAAACTCACAGAGTCCTAAGGCTGGCTATAAAATCAAGAAGAGCTAACTTCAGGAACCATTACAGAGTGGATCTGAAAGCAAAACTGTTAGGAAAGCTAATGGCCCATGAGTGTACTGTTTCAGCAGAGCTGGTAGGTAAAGTATGTTTGTGCTATTTCAATTGTTAATTAGGGGAAAATAGAGGCTCTTAAAGATTAGATTCATTGTGGGAATTTAATTCTATACCAAGTTTTGTCACTTTCCTAAGGGAGCATGCAGAAGATTAGCTGCGTCCTCCCAAAACAATGTCACACTGGACTGGATAGTCTCCTTGAACTTGCTTGCCTCAACTTTGATGGAAAAAGGAAGGAACTAAAGGTAGATACAGTCCTATGAGACAAGGTTGATGTTAGCTCTGTGACTTAGAAGCCTGGCTTCTCTTCGCAGGGCTCCACCATCCCCATACCCTGCTGTCACCACACCAGAGGTTATGAATTGACTTGCATCAGTTTTTGTCTATAGGAACTTCATCCCCCAGGTTGTCTTGACCAGGCTCTGGGGCCCTTGTTCCTCACTCTCAGTCACTTGCCCCATTCTTCCCCACACGGGTCCCACAGTTCACTCCAGAGTTCTTTCCCACATGGGTCCCAACTGTCCCACAGTTCATCCCAGTCATTATCTTTCAGAGCTGGGTCATATGGGGACAATGCCCCAGACTCACAGAAACATGCATCTCTGTCTCTTCTTTCTTCCACGTCCCTAGAATGGCTGCCCGCATCCACCGGAATCGGATTCAGTGGCTGGGATGCTGCAGCTACCTCGTCTCCCTGTTTCTATAGGTAAGTAACTCTTTGGGACTCTTTTCCAAGTCCCCTGGGTTGGTCTCTCGTCATCATCGTCTCCCAGCATTCCTTCAGGGTCCTCTTCATATAATCTGCTCTCCTGTACCAAAGCTGGCTGCCTGCTCAGCATCCCTTTAAATCCCTGCTCCAATCATCTGTGTTTGCCATGGCAACGTTCCATTCACTGCCTTCCTGGCTCTCATAGCTGATCAGGCTAATTACCATCCAGGTCTTCCACATGGTTCCTTCCCTGCCTGGGTTTGCTGCACCTCTTCTTCCCACCCAGGCTTGCTCCAGTAAGTTGTTCTTTTTTCTTTGTTCCTTTGGGGTTTCATGGCAGGGCAGACTTACTGCTCTGTCACAGAGTGGAAACCACTTGTTTGACTCCCTTGATGAGCACAGCGCATCTTGTTTTTGCTTTCCTGCCTTCTAGTCAGATAAAGCAAGTTTGTCACTTGTCCAAGATCACAGAGAGCCAGTGGCAGACCTGGCAATAGTAACTCATTTCCCTAGTTCTGACAGTTAGATGACTCTAAATCCCTAACGTCATGCCTAGCCTAAGTGTGCTCGGAGATACTTTTCTATGGCTATAGGTGTAGCTGCACCTCTCCTCTGTTTTGTTTTGTTCTGTAAGGATGAAACTCACTATCAAAGTGCCACAAGTCCTCCTGAGATTGGATTTTGAAAATGTGCTTAGCACATAACAAACAAAGCAACTTTCAAAGTTGACCTCAAATATCTGGTTTAATCTCTCCCCAATTTGAATAAGGAAAACCTAAAAGTAGGATTTTTTTTGAAGTCCTTGTTTGTTAGTCTCTCTCCTCTCCCCTCCCCCCATTCACATTAACTATTCAAGTCCTGTCTAGCTTTAAAAATTCTGACCTTGTTTACAGTAGGAAATACATTTTTGCTACATTTCAATTGCTACTGCTGATTCAGCTCCCCTAGTGGTAGCTATTTGGAAGACCTCCAAATGCTGACTGGGGCATTTAAGTTTCATTTCCTGTTTTAAGCCTCTTTGATATAATACTTAAAAACACTGTGTATACTCCGACTCCGATTATAGCTTCCCCTAGCAGACAACGTAACAACATTGGGAAATTTAGGGCAAAAATACCTACTTGAGACATCATGTATGAAAACTAGAGAAATAATATGTTGTCATCACAAGAGGTATAACAGAAGCTGAGTGATTAGGAAAGGAAGGGATTTTAACTAGTGATCCAGAACTCATCTGTGTTTAGATTTTTGTTCACAACTGATTAATTTAGATATTATTTAACACTTAACTAAGCATTAACACTTTTGACAGAGGATGCTTTTGTTAAAAAAAAAAAAAGATAAAAATCTCCCTTCTGAAATCTCTTTGGGGCTTAAATTCTTCTTTCAAATTTTCTTTCAAAAATAGGACCTAGGTACCAGGGTTCTTATCAAGATCAGAAAGGATTTGCATTTGTATTATGATTAGTAGAAATGTGATTTATCCATGAGAGTATTTTTGTCAGTACAGTTTACACCAGATCCCTCAAAGAAATAAGCTGTACTGGCAGAAGCACCTTTTCACTTGCATAGCTCCATCACTGCATCTCTACTAGGGTTTTTATTGGTATAACTATGTCTGTTAGAGCAGTGCTTCTCAAAGTGGTGGTCCGTGGACTAGTGCCGGCCCGCAAGCCACCAGTCACCAGTCCGCAGCAAGTTGCCAGGAAAGAAAGAAATATATTTTCAGAAGCATAACATTGATATGTCATAGCACTCCAGGTGATGTCACATCGTGCAAGGTGAGGAAAGAGAAAGAAACCACCAGTCGTGCATTTGTGTAGTGCTGTTACACACAGTTGCTGCCACTGGCTGAACCGGGCACCAGTTCCTGGCCCACTGGAAAAAAAATTGCCAGTCCACCACATCAGATAGTTTGAGAAGTACTGAGTTAGAGGGTTAATTTTTTCTACAGTCCAACGACACAGCCATGTTGGCAAAGCATTGCATGTACACTGGGCCCAAGTCATTTATATGCTTTTAAAACAAACCCCACCCCCACCCCCTTGTCTTCCCATAAGTCACAAAATAACACTGTACATCCACCAGGCCTCCCAACAAACCAGTTCTCCAGCAAAACTAAGCAAAACCAAAGTTGACATTCTAGATACAGTACAACCCTGATGATTTGCAGCAGGTTACTGTGGCCATACAGGTTTCCCTCGCCCACTGCTGGGGTTAGGTTCCTGAAAGTTCCTGTGCTTGGCAAAACCATGTTTGGCAAGACAAAAGGCTTATGGGAAAAATAGCAGGTGGTGGGCTGATGCATGGCCATGGAAAACTGTAGTTACTCAAAACTGTATACCATGGTAGCCAAAATGGTATATAGAATATTAAGTTTGGATTCTCAAAACCAGGGTTGGCAAAACTATGGTTAGCGAGGGAAACCTGTACGTACATCTATTGGTTTGCAAGCCCACATCTTTGTAGGAGCTAAGGAACCTACTCATACAAAGTATCTGCTGTGTATCTATAATGCAAAAGTAGCATTAAAATCCCTCTAGGCTTCCTAGGGTTGCAAAGCTAATAATTAAAATCCTTCAAAAACTCGTAAGCCCTGCAACATCTCCCTTTCAAGTAAAATTTGTTTTTATCATAAAGCAAGTCTAAATTATCTTATTTTTAAGAAGGAAAAAAGAATAAAATACTTTTAAGTCTTCTAGTGCTAAAGACTTTTGTAAAGTTGCATATATACACTTGGAGAAAATTTTCCTTAAGTCACAGGAGAGCTATAAAATTAATTGTTAGCTATGAATCACCATCTGATTTTGCTATAAGAATTGGCTTGTTACAATCCTATTCTTATTTTATCTTTGCAGGTCACCCACAAAGTAGCTTCCTTAGATACATTTTGTTCAGTATGAAAAGATGAAATATACTGAACTTTGGAAGCATATTAGTGGGACTCAAGCACACCTGTAGCTGGACTAACCTGAAAAGCTTAACAAAAGCTAATTTGTTTAATTGTAAAATAGACTGCAAGAGCCCTGGCTTTTGATTGAATGAGCCATTAATTATCACTACCACACAGTTCCCAAGGGTATGTCCACTAATCATGCACTTACTACTGTAGTATCTAGGTATCACAGAAATACTTTAGTATGAAAATATTGTGCGAAGTGAAAAACTCCTCATTCCTGGGTTCACCTGAATGGATATACTGGTGAATATCATTGTGCAGACCGGTCTCCAACAGATGAACTAGTTTTCATCATATTTGTAATTAAATTTGCTAAAAGCATCTCATGGAATTAGAATGACAGTACTGGTCAACAGCTTGGCTATTAAGACTTGCTTCCTGACATAGTAGTAAAATGATTTTATCCTATCCACATTAGCAATGAAGCCATTTACATAGTTATAAGACTCCTGAATCAATATTGAAAAATATTTTAATCTACAGTTTAGGGTCGTAAAGTTAGTCCCAGATCGCCTGCATGTGTAGATGTGTGTCTAAACCCACTTAATATGCATTAAGATAATATGCATTAAATTTAGGCACACTTAAATGCACATATAGACACGTCCACTGAGAACAGCTGAAATTGTCTGGTAGGAATAACCACAATTCCTGCGTTCAAGACAAGCTTCTGATTGCAAAAAGAGCCTGCTGTAGGCAGCTAAACTGCACATTAATAGAGTAAAATTATACTGACTGATTAGTGATCTTGAAGACAGAAATTTTTTAGGTGGCTCTTTTGAATCCTTTTGTAGGTGTCACATCATTACATTACTCTACCAACCTTTGCCTGTGTCATTTTTAGATGAAAATAATTTTTAGAGTATCTATTTCCAGCAACTCTGCCATTTGCATAAATATCTCTTGTAAAAGAATTAGCACTATATCCTCATCCTGTTGGGATTAGTCATTAATATTCTCATTCCTTTCCACTTAACTCTGAATGATAAGAGATGGCTTTTGCCAGGATACCAAGTGGTGAAGGGGATGATTGCAGTTATCTTTCTAACAGCTGCAATTAAAGAACATTAACTGTGCGTGTGCACAGGATATAGAACACTGCTGTTTCAGATCTCGAAATACAAAATTAAATCTCAGTGTTTCTTAACAATTCTTTGGGTCTGAAAATGATCAGGCACAGCTGAGCCACCCATCCTAAGAGATGAGGTGCTTTGATCTCCAAAGAAACAAACTGGTAAATGGTATATTTACATGTTAAAATAGCATAGTAGTATTAAACATTAAAGGCAAAAGGCCCAATCTGTATTTAAAATAAGTAACTTGACTTCCAAGGTCCCTTGATCTGCTGGGGCCTGTGTGTTCAGAATAGAAGGGATCTAATGTTGCTGCAGACTTCAGAATGGAACCCAGTGTCTAGCTCAGTAACAACCATTAAGTCCTCTAGCCCTTCCAAGACAGATATTCAATTAGAGTGACTCTCTGAGAACCTCTCTAATGAAAACCAACCCCTGCAACCCTGAGCACATTTATAGACCCCCTCAGTGGCTCATACTAATGTTACATGAGAAGTGGTTCTGGCTCCAAACACTTATTATCTTGTTTACTTGTTATCCCAAGTAAACCTGAGATGCTGATTTCTGACAGTTTGTCATGTTTACACCATTTCTGATTTTCCAGGACACCACATTCTGGGAGCATGCCTTGAAGCTGATAATGAATCTTGTGTAGGCTACAGGTATGTAACAAAAAGTCTCTCTATGGTACCAGTAAGGCATTGAAGGAAACTGGTAGAAGATATGACTGGTAACAAGCTCTAGGACAGGGGTGGGCAATTATTTTGGGCAGAGGGTTGCTTAGTGAGTTTTGGCAAGCCATCAAGGGCCACACACCAGGCACCCAGGGGCAGATAAATATTAATTTTCTAAATTTCTTAGGGGCCCCACAGGTTGGATAGAATGGCCTGGTGGGCCTCATCTGGCTCACGCATCACATTTTGCCCACCCCTGCTCTAGGACTTAGTAATAATTAAGGGGGCTGATTCACAACCTTCCCTTAGGGTGAACAAACCTTTAGTGGTTCCTGAAATTTGAGTGGGCAGGATTTGTCAGCAGCAAGGGTGGATTCACAGGATGTGTGGGGGTGTGAGTGCACCCCCACATCTCCAGTCTTGGTTGCCAGATGTATATACTGTGAGCTTTCTGCCACCACTGCACCCAACTTTTAACTGTCTGGGATCTGCTACAGGTCAGCAGCATAGTGAGTTTCTCTGCTTCAGCCTACTTCCTATTTTTAAAAGGCATATAGTTATACTTTCTCTGAGATCCAGTCAAGATTTGTCTCTTCAAAGAATGTAAGGAAATAAAAACAAAAGAACCTCTCAGAAGGCCACTTGACATGGGTAACACCCAGATGTGAGAGGTCAGGATTCAGGAGCTGAGGGTCAACAATAGCAGAAGTTCAGGAGCTGAAGCTGAGGGTCAGAATACCAGGTGTCAATCTGAGTCTGAGGTATCATACTGGGGGTGCAGAAAAATCTGTGGTTGAGGCTAGGCCAGAGGTCAGGAGCTGAGGAATCCAAAGCGCACCACAGGGTAAGCAGGAGTAGGATAATGGGGTCCAAGACAGAAAGGTCCCAAATAACTAGGCTACCAACACTGTTGCCAGGATAAAGTCCAAGGGGACCTAGGAGGGTTTTTATAGCTCTCCCCTCAAGAGCTTGTGCCTTCCATTGGCTCCCCTGTGTCAAATGGTTCCCAGGCAAGGGGGGACCTCATGGGAGGGCTCAGGCTGAGCTGAGTCCAGCACCTATTCCACTGCACAGAGTTTTATATGTTGCTCACGAAGAAGTTGAACAAGCTGTTTGCAGCCAGAACCACTTCTCATGTAACGTTACTATGAGCCACTGAAGGGACCTATAGACATGCTCGAGGGTGTGGGGGGGTGCATTTTAATTAGAGTTGTTCTCACAGAGCTACTTTAATTAAAACACCGCAGCATTATGTGTATTGAGCATCCCGTGTTTCAAAATGGCCATGGGGTGCTTTAACTAAAGCTCATTTGATGAGTTTTAGTTAAAGCACACCCTCAGCAATTTTGAAATGTGGGATGCTTAATGTACATGATGGCAAATGACCATGCAGATGACTGCATATACAGAAAAGATGGGAAGAAGAAAATGGGTAGCAGAGGCAACATTAGTTTATCATAATTTTTTCTTTTGAAAACAGTCATGTATAACTTTTGCAGAAAATACAACAGGCCAGAGGTTTTCTTCAATCCAGACAAAAAATAAAAGTACTGAAGACTAACAATGATAAGCTTGGTCTATTATTAGCTTCTCTTTGACCACTAATTGGAAAGTTTCCAATTTATCATCATTTTTATTGTTATTGTAATATTAAGTTGGTCTGATAAAAAGACTATGTTGACTAGAACTAAAGCCAGTGAAGACTGTTCCTCCTCCCTCTGTCTTGTCTTCTTTCCTCAGCTAAGAAACCAAATCCAAAAATTCCCTCTCCCCCCAACACGTATCTTGCAATGGTTCCTGGGGGAAAAGCGAAAGTGAGCAGTAGAGCCAATATGAGTTAAAGCTGTTAACATTTTGAATAACTTGCACATAATTACAGTATGTATGATATTGATTGGAGAGTTCTGCTATTATAAAACCAGCCCATTGGAGTGTCTTCAAATTCTGGAATAGAATTAACAGGGAATCATGTGTAGCCCAGGAAATCTGATGATTTCATAGCTCTAGGGGTCTTTTTTCCAAGATTTTAAGGCCAGACAGGGACAATTAGAGTTGCTGAGTTTGTGCTCCTGCATACTGCAAGCTAAAGTACTTCACCCAATAATTTCTGCACCAAGACCATAATTTCTGTTTGTACAGTAACATAGAATTTCATCCAGTCCTAAAAACAATAAGTAACAGAGAATTCACCAACTTCCTAGGTAAAGAGAGATAGTTAGCTGTGTTAGTTTGAAGCCAGGCAGAAGGTCAGGTAGGGTGGCACCTTAAAAGACTAACTCATACAGAAAGATATATGTTTTCATAGGCAAAAGCCTCCTTTGTCATATGCTATAATGGCATCTGGCATTTGACCATTCACAGCATCTGAAAAAGCAGGTTGTCTCCTGTAAAATTTCTTTGAATGTAGTCACTAAGGATGACTCTACACATACATTAAGCACTTTAGTTAATTTGCATTAAATCTAGTACCTAGGGGCATTTATACACATGCTCTGGGAGCAGGGTGGGGGGTGCTTTAATTACAGCAGCTCTGAAACCCGCTCTAATTAAAGCACCCAGTGCACTTCGTGTGTCAGTGTCCCCACGCTTCAAAATATCCAAAAACAAGCTTTAGATAAAGTACCCTTGCCATAATTTTGAAGTGCGGGGACACTGATGCACAAGACATGCAAGGCTGCTGGAATGTGGTAATTGTCATGCTTCAACTGACTCGATTAACTGAGTTTGCTTCGACACGCTGGAATTCGGAGCAGCCTCCCTGCTTGTGTATAGGCACCCTCCATTTTAAGGTACTAGGCAAAATGTACATTAGACTGTCTTAATGCACATTAGCTAAAGAGCATGGTTTTTAAGTGACACTTAATGTGCATTAGCCTATTTTAATATGCATTAACCAAATAGCACGTTTGTTTCAGTGATGCTTTTATGTGCATTAAAATAGCTTAATGTAGATGCGCTCTAAGGTGCCAGTCTGCCCTGGCTTTTGCCATTTTTAGGTAAATGGTTAACTGCACTTATTATTAAAAACTCCTACTAATTCACTTAAAATCCGAGGACTAAACATTAATATTGGGTTTATGGCACATTATAAATTTATCCAACTTCTGAATTTTTTCCACACAAGGAAGGTGAGGTTGACCCTCCTCCCTTTTAGGCCTTGAAATCCTAGTATTCATCTTCTTTTCTTCTACTAACTGTATGTCTGCTACTCCTGAGAACTTTTCTTGGCCCCTCCTCTCTACTGTGTTTCACTATGCTGTGCTTGGCTTCCTGTGATCAGAGACCTCATGAAGAATGTCTTCCATTCAAAATCTTGTCTATCAAAACTTTATCCCAACTACATAGTTGGTCCAATAAAATATAATACCCTAAGAAATTCTAGCCTATCCAATTGCAGCTTCTAAACTCTAGACTTGTCACAATTTTTTTTCTCTGCTAGATCAAAGAACTATCTATCAGAAACCTCTTCCCCACACAAGTGCTTGTAGAACATGAGCAAGTCACCCCTTAAATGTCAAAGGTGGAGGACAGTGATATATAGAAGGTGTCAACAACCTTATCAGTGGGAGAAGAGGAAGAGAGGGCAGGGAGGAGTGGCAGGCTGTAAATGAATCACCAAGTCCTATGGACTAGAATTCACAGAAAGGTTGAGTAACAAGGTAAGGGGTGGGGCTGAGTGATGCTGAAAGAGACTAGGTGTTGGGAGGAGAAAGGAAGCCCAACTAAACAGAGAGACAGCATAAGTGCTGAAACAGTGCTTGGTGAGGACCAAGTGAAAAGAATGATCCTTTGGTTGAAGAGGAACATTTGAACAAGGGCTGCAGGTGGAATGAAGAGATGGGGGCAAGGAAATATACAGCTAAAAGACTGGATGTGATTGGTAATGCATAGGCAGTGCATGTGGGCAAACATGCACCCCCTGAGATCGGCCGTGCACCCCCTGCAAGCGGCAGCCGCGAAACTGGAAGTGCACTTCTGGTTTTGCTGATGGCTTGGTGATTAGCTGCTGGGGGACCCTCCCCCCCCAGCCGATATTTGATTTGGATTTGGATTCAGCCATTTCAGAGGACAGTGATTTGAGTTTGAGTTTTGGATTACTGACCTGAATTGATTCAGCTGAATTGGCTTCAGAAGATTCAGCCATAGACTATAATGGGGAATCACTGAAATACCTATAACTTTGTCATTTTTTGGCAGATTTGGAGGAAAGTATCAAGGATGGTAGCCCCTTCTGAGGGAATAAGGCCTACTAAGTTTCAAGGAGATAGATGCAGGGGTTTCTGGGAAACTGCACCTCAAACTGCTGAAAGCAAAACTTATATCATGTGTGACTTTGCATGTGTGTTAAGGTGCAGCAGGGTGAAAACTGCAGAGATGGTAGCCCCTGTTCTCACCCTCAACTCCACTGCAACCAGTAAGCCTCAGGCCTGTCAAAGATCTTACAGGTCTGAGCTTTCCCCAGCCAGGACTGTGTGGTGGCTGGAGGTTATTAGGTGGCTCCTGTTCCTGCCTTTTACCAGGGAGGTTTGTGGTTCTGGCATATCCTGGGGCTGCCGCACCACTGGCAGTCCCACCCAGGCCTCCCTACCCTGACAGGGTGCAGTTTTAGATCATGCCTAGGATGATGCGGGGCCTCCTCCCCATATAGCCCCAGCCCTTATACCTCCAAGTTTTTCCTGACACGGGAGCTCAGCAAGGAGATGTTCTTCCCCTGTTGACTGGTGAGAAGCTAAACTGCTGCCTACAGCTCTGAGAGAAGGGCATTAAATAGCTGCCCTCAACAGCACCTGTCCTGCCACATATATCACCCCTTGTGCAGGCATGAGGGAGGCCCTCTAGGTTTCAGGGAGAGTGGTGCAGGGGTTTCTGTGAAACTGCACCTCAAACTGCTGAAAGCAAAACTCAGGTCACTTGTGTGCGTTAAGGGGTGTAGGTTGTAGCCATGTTGGTCTAAGGACATAGCCCAGACAAGGTTCTTAGGGTCAATCTGATATCTTCTATTAGACCAACGGAATAGTTGGAAAAATTCTCCTTTGCAAGCTTTTGGGTTTAAAAACCCTTTGTCAGGCTGAGGAAGCATCTACCTGGTGCGTGTGTGCTCTTCCTGGATGGAAGAAATACTAAAGAAGCCAGAGGCTGGCATGCAATGCAAGCAGGAAAGCCAGTCAGTGAAAATGAAAATAGAGGAGTCAGAGGGTGAGAGAGACAGGCTGGAGTACAGGGGAAGGGGGATGTAGCAGGTAGAAGTGGAGAGGTACCTGGGGAATTAGATGTCAGGCAGGTTGTAGTGTCATAAATCCAATGTCTATACTGAGTCCATGAGTTTCTATATTTAGGAGGTTGATGAAATGAAGTTCATAGGCCAGTCTGTGAAAAGTGGTGTGGTGGGCTGTCACGACATCATGAGCAATGCTGAACACCCTCTCACTTGGAACACTCCATTGGGCTTGGTTCCCAGGTGCTTGCAGCCTGATGGAGGGAGGCAGGGCACAGCCCTGGGGCTGCACTCCCCCCATGTCCACCAGGCTCAGTTCCCAGGCACTTGCAGCCCTGTGGAACTGAGCCCAGTGGGGGGAAATGGAGTACAGTGTCAGGGCTGTGCTCTGCCTCCCTTCACCAGCTGAGCTCCCAGTGCCAGTCCCAGGTGGCAGCAGCAGCCTCCCACCTGCATCCCTGGGAAGGCTGTGGGGTTCTGCCGGACTCCTCCCCAGTGTGCAGGCCCCAATCTGCCTGCAATCACAGGACACTGCTCCTCCTCCAGTTTCATGCTTCCCCATTATAGCCAATGGGCGATATGTCAAAGCAGCGAAACTGTTTTGATTAAATGAAACGGAACAGCGCTTTCGAAATGAAACCAAACTCAAAACTAAATACTGTTTCCATCGAAACAGATGTTGAAGCGGAACGGTGCTGTTTTGCACAGCCCTAGTGCACATGCTCCCCTTCACCCTCAGGTCACACGTGCCCACCAGCTTGTGAACCGTACTGGGCCACAATGGATCCAGCCATTTTTTGATGCCCTTCTTCAGCCACCTTACCAGTGCCTGCACCTCTGGTGAAAGCAGCTTGCCCCAGCCAGGAACATTGATTGCCTGGAAGTTCTCCATCTGGTTCTGAAGTTCCCTCACTACAGGGATCACCTGGCTAAAGAGGGCATCACCAGCGCTGAGGGTCTCGGTGGCCTCGAAAGGGCTTGAGAACCACCAAGATCTGGGAGATGGCATCTCACTCAGCTTTGTTCAGGGGGCCGCTGATCCCAATCTCCCCAAGTAAGGCCATCTCATGGATGGACTTCTGTTACTCCATCAGCCTCTTGAGCATCAGGTATGTGGAGTTCCACCAAGTCTCCACATCCTGCATGATTTTGTGCTGGGGGATGCTCAGCTCTTCCTGTTTCTCCTGCAGCATCTTGCCCCCCTTGATGCTGTGGTGGAAATAGCCTGCCACCTTCCTGCATTTGGAAATCAGCTGGGTGGTAGTGATGGCACCATCACCGGCAGCCCTGTTCCCCTCCAAGGTGTCCCTGACTATGAGGTGCAGCTTGTGTGCTACACAGCGAATGCAAACAAAGTTGGCATCATGGACAGCCTTGACCGTATTGGCCCCATTGTTGGTGACCACAAACCCATGGGTGAGCTCACCCTGCCCAATGAGCCACGCCTGCCCCATGTGGTTCATGGCTACCATGATCTCCCTTGTTCTGTGGGACTCATCCATCACTTCAGCTTGAAGGAGAACCCACTGACAGCCTGACTGATTGCACCAGTGCCCTGTGAGGGAGAGGTAGGTGTGATCTCCCCCCTGGCTGCTCCAGGTATCTGAGGTGAAGTGCAAGGCTACCTGCAGCCCTGCCTTGCACACCTCTTCCCTCAAGTACTCCCTGCATGCCTCATACAGGGAGGGCACCACCGCTTTACTAAAGGTGGTGCATGCAGGCATTTGGTAGGATGGGGCTATGACTGCCATGAGCCTCCTGAACCCTGGCTAATCAACTAAGGAGTAGGGCTGGCCATCCAGAGCAAGCATCTCCCCAATGCTCTGGGTGACCTCGCTCGCCCTAGCAATGCTCCCCCCTTTGTCTGCAGCTTTCCCCCACCAGTCCAGGGTGGCCTGCCTCTGCTTCATGGGGATGGGGGCTTTGGAGCGAGAGGGGGACTTCCCTTTGGGCACACTCCCACTGGTGCCAGGCTGAGAAGGAAGAAGGGCAAGGGGGTGCTGCCTCCTGAGATGCAGCAGCATTGCCGTGGTGGTGAAGTGTTTCACCTCCTTGCCCCAGCTGATCTGCCTTTGGCAGTGCTGGCAGATAGCATACTTGGGATCATCTGCCACCTCAAAATGATCCCACACTACACTACCCCCGTGCTTCTGGGCTGAGGGTGGGGATCCTGCCTTATCCCTCTCATCAGCAGGCTGAGGTACAACAACAGGAGCTGACTCAGCTGAGCCACTTGCCTCCACAACCTCAACTGTAACCTCCTCTGAAGTGCTTTCTGGAGAAGGAGACCTGGGCCTAGGGGAACTTTGAGGGGTGTGGAGCACAAACTTCCGAATCAAATTGGCGACCGAAGCTTCGTACACCCCTAGAAATCAGATGCCACAGTGAGTGACAAATGGACAAGATTAAAAAACATAATCAAACCACAGAAGGTTTGAAGCTTCTACCTCATCAAATCCAGGCCCATCTGTATAATTGAGCTGTTGCCATAAGTGCTTACCAGCTCACAAATTTGTGTCACCTGCAGCCTGTATTGGCAAATACTTCAAAAACTTCAATAAAGATGCTAAACAGCACTGGTCTAAGAAGACAACCCTGTGGGAACCAACTAGGAAAACCCAAATGGGATGATTCCTCATTTACAATTACTTTTTTGTAATCAGCTAACTCATTTTTGTATCTGTTTTATATGGGCTTATTTTTGAATTGTGCAAATTTAATTTTAATCAAATGACATGCAGGACTAAGTCCTACGTCCTAACAAAACCTAAGTGTGTTATGTCAGCACAATTATCTTTGTCAACAAAGCTAGTAATCTCATAAACAAGATTTCATGTTTGTTTGATAAAATCCATTTTCCATTAAATATGTTATTTGGAATTAATCAAGCTACAATCTTTTCATATTTTAGAGATTCTTTGCACCTTTCTGTTTTTAATTGACTTGTTCACAGATCACAGGCTTTAAAAAGGACCCTGTGAATGCTGAGAGGTCAAACATTTGATCTACTTTGGAGCAGGAGTGTAATTACAGGTTTCTGTATGTGAGGACTTCTCCCTCCCTGGCTTTATTGGAATGCAAAGAGGTCAGCTTTCTGATGTGCCTGGGGCTTTCTGCTCCTCTTGAAAATTTCACTGTTGCCCTTTACTAGAATCTAACATGATGGTGCAGTGAGAAAAGCATTGTGTATATACAGTCTTGTTGGGAGACAGGTTACAGCCTAACTACTGTAAAATCAAAACTAATGTAAGTGTTTATATTAAAATAAGCTATCAGTCATCAAATCCATTTTTACAAGGCAGCTGGAAGCTGCGATTGAATTACTAGTGCAGTTTTGTAGGAGGTAAATAGCAGTTCTGTCCCTCTAGCTCTAGTGTTTACACAAAAATGAGCAGCCAGTCATTTTTACAGCATTCCCTTAACTCTAGTACTGACTGTGAGCAAATAGCAAGTTAAGGCATCTGTCTCATTAATTGTCTTAGGAACCACAGCCACTAATTCTCTTCACTCAAATCTTTTTTGAGATTTGCTTCTTCCAGGATGACCACAAGAACTAAGTCAGTCATTTAAAAACCCAGTTTCTAATTGAGTCATCACCCTCTCCATATGCCCAAATTGAACAACCCAGTGACCTTACTACTGTGAACTCTTTACCACATTCTCCTCCCTACCATTTGTTACTCTCCTTCCCTTGTTTACATTTAAAGTTTGGTTCCGTTCTGAAACTGATTGTGTGTGGGTGCAGCAGAGTACCTGAATGATCAGTTTCATGATAATTGCTCTAGATGGTAAATGCTGTGGGGCAGACAGTAGGGGTCTGATTCCCAGGGGGTGTAATTAGGTATAGCTTCATTGACTTCAGTGGACTGAGCAGTCACCTTTAAGACTGTATTCATATTAACATGCCTTGTTACTACTTTCTGCAATATCAGGCATCACTTACTGTACAAAAAAGGGGTCTTGCCATCCCCATGTATCCTTGGGTGCTCCTTGAACATCCCCAGTGTTATTAAGGTCCATAAATTTCCCCCCTCAGAGCAGCTTTCAGAGGGATTCATTTAGTTGGCTCTTTTTATGCATTTCTCCAGCTGCCAAATGACACACCTACCATGGGAAATGTTCTTGCTTTAGTATTAACACATGGCCCTGATATTTTCATCTTCTTTTCTCAATAACTTTAGAGATAAGGGGTTGCTGAGTTCTCTGTTGTATCCTAGCATTTTACACCTAGTATTTTTCCAAAACACTTTTGTTTGAAAGTACTTAGACATTGGTCTGTGGCTTTGAAGATTTTTCAGCTTTCATGTCCATGTGTTAAGATGGAAATAACTTTTGAGTGTTGGAAATATGATGGATCCACAATCTTCCAGGCTGAAATCTAGCCAGGTCTTTTATTCATTTTGCCTCTACAACTTCCATCATTCTGTTCAAGATAATTTTGCAGAAAATTTTTTCTACCCCTGGAAGGAGATTAACACCTTCTCCAATTGTACTGGCGTAGGTCAACTTCCTCAGGTATTTTGACTACAGTCCCATTTTTTCATCATTGCAGAAAGTTAGTCAGGAAGTTGAAGCAAATTAAAAGTAAATATCCAATGCTATCCACACAGACACTGAATCCAAAATCCCAAAATGGAACTTCTAGAGTTTAGACTCTTATTGTAGGGAGTTGGTTTGCATGCATTTACCAGACCTGATAAAAAAATAATAAAAAAATTGCCAGTATTTTTGACAACTTCATTAAAAAAATCTGTATTAACTCTGACTGTCAAACTGACCACCTTTAAACCTGGTTCAAATGACAGAACTCTCCTCAGGGGAAGTCCCCAGACAGATGTCAATGAATCTTTTCCCCCACTTGCAGCTCTTTGGAGGCAGTACCAGACCTGTCAGTCAAGGCAGGCTGGAGCAGTTATGCCCAGAAAGACCCAGCCAGTATAATCTGCTTGCAGCACAAATCAGACTTGCTTTCCCAGACTTCATGCTCAGAATAACAAAGGGATATTTTTATTCCTAAATTTCAGCTTATTGTCTTCTAAGCATGGGGATCCACAGGGAGGTTGTTGGAAATGCCTCACCTGATACTAAGCAAGTTGACAACAGTATCTTCTAGCACAGCATGTCTGGGCAGATCTCTCTGGCGCCACCCCTCATAAGCAGCCAGAGGAATCAGGTAGTTTTCAGAAATAGGTGTATAAGTGCCAGACTTATTTGACCTCTGTTTGCTCCATGGGACGCCCTGCCAACTAGGCTACCTAGCTTACATTCTCTGGTATGCCTGACCCTCACCGAAGCAGCAAGGCCTGGAGGAATAAGTAGACAGGGAAGAGTTTCTCATCATGTTTTA
This sequence comes from Gavialis gangeticus, assembly GCF_001723915.1. Classification (NCBI taxonomy): domain Eukaryota; kingdom Metazoa; phylum Chordata; order Crocodylia; family Gavialidae; genus Gavialis; species Gavialis gangeticus. The sequence goes on along the minus strand of NW_017728992.1, from coordinate 48,685,231 downwards.
CCTCTATCCATTTCTCTTCCCCCCTTCTTGAAAATGCGGGTCAGCTCTTCTCTAATCAGCGTTACTATTTATATTGCCGCAACACTTAGAAGTTCCAGCAGGTGGCAAGACCCGTACTGTGCTTATTGGTCCCAATCCCAGACAGCTGGCAATCTTGTTCAACCCAAAAGACACCATATGGGAGATGGAGGAGGGGCACAAGGGAACAAAGAGACTATATAGTCAGTAGTGTTATCAATGCATAGGCCACCTAACCATGAGCAGGTTTTTAATATACCTCTGGCCAAATAGAATTTTGAGGAGGTATTTGAAGGAGAATAATGAGGTATATCAGATATTTATCAGCAGTTCCTCACCAGTATGAGCTATGTGGTAAAGTGGGGGTCCCTGGCTAGCCACAGGGCTAGTTTCCCCACCTGTCTCTGGGCACACCGCCCATCTGTCTCACTTGTCATGCCTCGGTGGAACATAATTAAGTTAATTAGGTGGGAGACTGACCATGATACACCCCAATATTGGGGGGGCTATCCACGGCTCCGTTTCATCCCTACACCGCAGCCCAAGCCTTACAGATGGCATCTCAGGTAGTCAATTTAACCATCCCTTTTGACCATTAGCTGTGGCCCCTTTCCTGTGACCATCTTAGGCCAGTCAGGACCCCAAGTTTCTTTGCGCAATATGGGTGTCCCTTGCGGCGGGCCCCTGGCCCTTTTGACCCTTCCAGTCTTGGCCCCAGAATTGACCAGTCGAGTCCCTCGGGTGGGTCTATGCCATCGGCCTGCACTCAGGGATTGGGGTCTTGCATTCCCGGTTCAGGTGCTTCTTGAAGCATGCCTGGCCCTGTGGGGTCACTCACCCCAGCAGGCTCAGGCACTTCCTGCAGCTTACCTGGCCTTCCCTGCTCCAATGGTACAAATAATCCACCTGAAGGTGAGGGCTGGGGTAAAGGCTCCCCTACCTGCCTTTCACCGGGGTAGTAACTCGCTGGCATTTCCTGGGGGCTGCCGTGCCACTAGGAGCCCCACCAGACCACCCACTCCTGGCAGGGTGCAGTTTTAGGTCATGCCCAGGACCAGGAGCCTCCAAACCATCCCCTACAGCTCCTGCCCTTACCTCTAGGATGTTGCATACAGCCTTGAGGCCAGGCGATGTTATTGCCTGGCCTGCCAGCAGCAAACCACTCTGTTTATATAGGCAGCCAGGGATCTAAAATGGCCACCGCAATCAAGCACTTGCTGGCTGCTTGGCTCAGCCCTTGAAGTGGCAGGCACCAACAGTGCCCTGCCACAGCTGCAGCATAGGAGAAAGTGCAAAACTGCTTGGTAGAAAATTACTTTGTGGGCAAAACCAAGATGGGAATAATAGGCAGAATGGAGGTGGGAACTGGTTTCTCAGTAGTGAATATGAGGTGGTAGTCTGGGTGGAATAAGCTGTAAAGGACCTTCAAAGTACATACAAGTAGCTTATGCTTGATGTGACAGAGACATACAAAGAGGCGTAGTAGTAGGCTAGGCAATGGATTAAGAAAATGGTTTTTGTGACATAGATATGAACCAAGCCTTTATTGATTCACAGAAAGATTTAAAAGCAGATTTGTCTTAATTAATGCACATGATTTGCATGCATTAATGTGCATTATTTAAAGTAATATCACACACTGTGAAACTTCAGAAGGTGAAACATACTTCTGAAATATAAAGAAACCCACAGAAGCCACTAGCATAAAATTAGCTAACCACCAGTGTGTAAGTTACATAGTAAGTGAAGTAGCACTTAAGCATTTTGCAGCTCAGTAGCAGACTGACTTCTCTTGTGACTCTTCCTCTGCTGCAGTTTGTTGGTAAGAACAATGTCCTGAAAGGAAGTATTTGAGATTCTTTTTTTGCAGTTTCCACTCTCTTGACAAATATACATTGCACAGTTTTTCTGTGCCAGAGAATATTGCATAAGGAATCATGATGCGATAGCATTTATTTAACTTTTAATACTTTTGCCTATAAGATTCAAACAAGCTGATATTCCTCAGAGTCTAAGGAATGGATTTTTAATTAACTGTCCAGATAATGCCTTCAAATAATGGATGTGAAGGTTATTTTAATAGTCTGTGTGACCTGGATAAACACTGAGTTGATAACCAGCTAAACAAAAGAGAGCTGTCTCAGCAACTGCGTCCACCAGATGTGAGGAGGACTACAGGAATACTCTGTGTAACTAAGGCCTCTTATATACACATGACATGAATAAGTGGTTAATCACATCTTAAGTAGTGACCTGACCACACGCTCAATCAATTAATGGGATGATAAAATAAGGAATATGCCAAAAGTTATTACATACAATTTATGTAATAACTTTGTAGCTGGTTCCTATCACGCCTTTAATTGAATGTGTGGAGAGAGAGGAGACTTTTAAAACTCGCATGTGCTCCAGAGGCTGGGAGGCCCCTCAATTAATCAGGGCTCCCAGCCGGGGAAATGTACCATATGGTCCCCTGGTTGGGAGCCCTGGTCAGATGAGGGGGAATGCACCAGATCAGCTGATGGAGCACCCAATTGGGGGAGCATGTAGGATGCTCTCCAAGCTGGGACCTCCAGTCATCTGATTGGGGCTCCCAGCTAAGGGAATGCATGGTGTGCTCCCCAGCTGGGAGTCCCAATTAGCTGATCAAGCCTCCCAGGTGTGGAAGCTCACTGTATGCTCTCCCAGCTGGGTGCCCCAGTTTGCTGATGGGGCTCCTGGCAGAGGAGCACAAGGTGCACTCCTGCAGCTGGCAGCCAACTATTAGTGTAAATCTCGAGTAACTCCACAGACTTCATAATAAGCATAAGTTCTACATAATCATTTTTTTTTCTTGCTAGGAACCTGTGACCCCAGCTGACTTCCTGCCCTTGGGGTAGGGGGCTGGACTTGATGATCTTCCGAGGTCCCTTCCAGCCCTAATGTCTATGAATCTGAATCTGAATCATAAGAGCAAAACCTGGCTCAGCGTATTTTTTTAAAAAGCCTCTAACAATTATGCAAAATAGCTTTTCTAGATAGTGTAATATCACATACCAGATAGAATACTGGAATCTTTAATTAACACTAAACTCTTTCATTTAAACTACATGTACATAGGCAGTTATTTTTACTTATATATGGTTTTTTAAGTCCAAGTGTATTTTACTGTACTATCTCCCCCCTCCCCACCAACACACAATGCACTGATAACTTTGGCTGTCACCGCAACACTCTTATAGGTGTACATCTCTTTGGGATACTTTGCAAGGAATAAACTATATAAAAAATTACCTTACAACTGTTGACTTTGTGGTGTTCTTTGTGTTGATTCTCAGCCCCCCATATTTTTAAGCAAGCTTGTTTGAAATATTTCCAGAGCTTCATGTCAGCTGGCCTTTGTAAGTCTTATGAGGGTAGCACATTACTGGTTAAAACATTTTCAAAACAAGAACTCTGGGAACCTGAATAAAAGAGAGGGAACATGAAAAATAAGGGGCCAGTTTTCAGGACGCACTGAGCACTAGGGCTGTGCAAAGCTTCAGTCCCTGATTTGATTCGGCAGAGATTTGGCCCGATTTGGTGGCCGAATCTCCGAATCCAAATCAAATCAGAGGACCCTTTAATCTTCCTGAATTGAATTGGAACCCTCTGAATCGATTCAGAGAGATTCAGAAAGATTCAGTGATTTGGACATAGACACAGCTTTAAATGTTTTTTTCTACATACCTCTAGGTAGCAGGCAGCTTGTGAATGCTGAGATGCTGGGGCACATGGAGTGTCCCACAGAAGCATGGGGAGCTCCCCAGCACACTTGGCAGCAGACCCAGAAGTGGACCAGAAGCATTTCCAGTTCAATTCTGGGTCCGCTGGAGAGCATACAGGCCCCCCCCACGCCCCTCCAGCTTGGCAACTGGTGCCTCCTGAGTCTAGGGGTGCACCCAGGGTCCCCTTGTGGCCAAGCACTGAGCTGGGGGGAGGGGCATGGGGGTCCCCCCGGCATGCTCCCCGGAGGACCTGGAAATGGACTGGAAGTACTTCCGGTCCACTTCCGGGTTTGCCACCAAGCATGCGCCATCCCCCCCTGTGGGATGCTTCATCCACCCCACCATCGCAGCATTCATGAGCTGCACTTGGTACCTCGAGGTATGTAGAAAAAACATTTATAGCTGTGTCTATGTCCGAATTGCTGATACTCTGAATCAGGATCGAGTCTTCAGTTCTGCTGAATCCAAATCTGAATTGGGGACAGTGATCTGAATCAATGAATCAAATCACTGTCCCAATTCGGGCCAAATCTGAATCAAGTAGGGCCCGTTTTGCACACCCCTACTGAGCACCACCCTCTGGTCTTTTAAGCAGTCACAAATCAGCAGCAAGATCACCAGCCTTTTTAGAGAGTCTTGGCTAGAGCTACATTTAAAAAATTATGCATTATTCTTATTCCTTAAAAGGTAGATTTACTCACGTCATACTTTGGGGCAATTAAACTGTACAAAAGCAGCTTTCCAAATGGTGGTAGTAGTTTTATGAAGTAGTTTTATGAAGCTGTGCATTGTTTCTGTTGTAAGTAACCATCAGCGCATTTTGACCTACTTACTGGTTTTGTCTGGATATGCATTAGGAGTATTTCTCTCGAACAGTCTAGTCCTCTGTAGCAAATCTGGAAGTCAGTTTGCATTTTTCCTAAATTGTGGGCATGTCTACACATGCCTCTGACTGCACAGTACCCACTGGCACTGCACAGTTCTGGTGGTGCACAGTTATTTTTAGATGCTACGTGGCCATAGCAATGTGCTACAGCGATGTATCTTGTTGCTATGGTGATGTAGCGTCTTGTGTAGACATGCCAACTGTGTCACACTCTGCATGCAAAATACATTGCAGAGAACTCAGTTGGCACACAAATGTGTTTAAATCCCTGCAGACAGCAGTACACTGTGAAATACTGGAGTGGAACATTGTGGGTGTGAATTTTTGGCTGCCAATTCTGTCCCACTTTCATCCTTTCATTTCCTTATGTTTAGCAGTCCTACAACAAGCAGAAACAGGGTGTAGGGCCTACTGTCATTGCTCTCACTGAAAATTAGTGGCAGATATCTTTGTTCTTTACTGGGTACCAGATCAAGATTTTCAAAAGGCACTGGTGATTTTCAAAAACCTGAAAATTAATCAAGATGTGATAGTAGTCTTCCCAGGCATAAGTAACCTCAGTATAAAAAGAAAAAAAAAAACCCCAAGCCCATGCTTGTGCTTATAAAAGACAATGATATCTTGATGAGAATAGCACATGCAGATATATCTAAATCTTTGAACTTCAGAGAATCCAGACAGAGGTTCTAATATGAAATCACTGTGAAATGAAACAGCATTTTGAGTATATACATGAAAATGAGGCTCCCAGGTGTGACCAACTGTTGTGCTTCCTACCTTGCCTTCTGTCTGTAATACTTCATTTGTTTCATTCATTTTGTCTCACAAATCTAGATCATGAAGATCTTGCTTGGGTTTTGGCTCCGCACATTAGCCCCAGGAGCCAGAAAAATCTTTCCTTTTCTTGATGGGTACAGTTCAGAATCTTCTCCTTCATATGAAATAGGTATTGGCAGAGATTGTTACATTTATCCAGGACTCATATTTCAGTCATGAAAATGGCCTTAATGGAATTTTTAATAAGCAGAAATGAATGGAAATGCTCTCTTCTTTCTTATTCAGAAATGGCATCTCCAACAGCTCAGTGCCCCAAGCATCAGGCTATTGCATTGTGTCAGTAATAACTGAAGGGGAAGACAGCTATTTATTGGGTCAGCAACATCAGTCCTACTGCAATTAAGTTAGTGCTGTCCTGACTTTACCCTGCTTAGTTTGTAAGTACTTATGGTGGTGGTACTGCCAGAGGCAAATGAAATGCAACATAAATAGAAGCCTATGGTTTTAGTTTGTTTGTAATGATTATCTTTTAGCAACTACTGTACTTTAAGGTGCAAAAACATTGACTTTCACTTATCCCATTTGAATTTAGCTTTATAGAACTTCCCCAATAATAATAATAATAATAATAATAATAATAATAATAATAATAATAATAAAAATAATAAAAAATCACTCCTAGGGCACATCCAGAGGAGTGTGCATGTGCTTCTTGACCAGTCTCAACCCCCTTTGAGGTGGGGCAAGAGGCAAGTGCAGGAACGAAAAAATGTTCCCCACACTGCAAGTTTGCAGTGCAGGGAGAAAATTAGACCCCTGGATATCCAGGAGTCAAAAAAAAAACTGCTCCGCAAAACAGCAGGGCAAGGCACGGTCCCAGACCATGCCCAGAGTCAGCAGGGAGTCAGTTCTCCAAAACAGATGCTCTGGTTTCGGCCAGAGCATCTCTTTGGTGCTCCTGCTGTCCCCCAGCTCCCGGCGCTGTCCAAGGTAAGTGGGGTGATGTTCATGGGTATGGGTGGGTGAGGGGTGGTAGGGGGATGTGGAGG
>NW_017728992.1:48670978-48673755 GCF_001723915.1 Gavialis gangeticus | reverse complement strand
GGGAGTGGTGGGGGGGATATCCCTGGGGCTGCAGGGAGTGAAGAGCTGGCTCAGATCAGTGCAGCTCACTAGTCCGGCTTTGCACCACAGTGGGTTGCACGGCTCCTGGAGGCATGCACAGGAGCCGTGCCTCCTAGAGCCATGTGACCCACTCAGGTGCAAAGCTGGACTAGCAAGCCACACAGGGCTGGGCCAGGTCCCGCCACATACTACCTCCCTGCAGGGACAGCGGGGCACAGGCAGGACCCAGCGGGGTGCACAGGGACCGCGTGCTGGGTCCTGTCAGCCCTGGGGCCCCTCTGCCACCCAGCTGGGCCGGTCCCTCAGCAGCAGGACCTGGCACAGCACGTGGAGACTGCGTGCCAGGCCCAGCCAGGTCCTGCCACCAAAGGACCAGCCCAGCCTAGTGGCAGAGGGTCCCCAGGGCTGGCAGGGCCCAGCACGTGGCCCCCGCATGCAGCGCCAAGTCTTGCTGCTGTGGGACTGGCCTGGCCAGGCAACAGAGGGTCCCCAAGGCTGGCAGGACCTGGCTGGGTCTGGCACATAGTCCCCAAGAGCTGGGAACTGGCAGCAGCAGGCTCAGAGTGCCCCACTCCTGCTGCTGCTGTGAAAAGTAAGTTATGGGCCTTGGTTGGGGGGGGCTGAGGCCCTCCAGGGGGCAGCTGGGATGCTGGGCATGGGGGCTGGTGCCCTGTGGGGGTGGAGGCATTTCATGTGCTGTGTGGGAGGGCTGCACCCTGTGGGAGCCAGGGGACTCACCCCTCCTGAGCAGCCCCTCCACAAGGTCCCCCACACCCACAGTCCCCCAGCAATCCCCCCACACCTACCTACACATCCACCCGCCTTCCCCCACATCCCTTTCCACCAACAGGGCGGCTTTTTATATTGCTGGGGACAGCACAGGTGCTGGCCCCAGGCTCTAGCTCCCCCTAGCTGCAGATCCAGGAGGAGCCAGGCAGGGTTATTTTGCCCCAAGTGGCCCCAAGTGGCACAATTTGCTTCTCATCAAAGTGTACGTCCGAGCACATGTGCTGAGGCAAAAAGCTCCAGCGCAAATTTGCACTGCTTATATCTGAACTGCTGGATTTGTGGACATGCCCCTAGGGGTTAAGTGCAACTATTTTTGCATTATTGATAAGAAAAAGAATTTGGCTTGTTGGTGTAAGAGCTTTCTTTCCATATGTAAGGTTAGGTTTAAGTAACAGTGGGCACGTATACATGTGCATTAATGTGCTTTTACTAATGCACATTACATTTAGTACCCCTAATACGAGGTACTAAATAAATGCATATTAGGCTGCACTAATGTACAGTAGCACAAGTGCACACTTTTAAAGTTATGCTTAATGTGTACAGTAGCCTATTCTACTGCTCATTAACATATTAACATGGTTTTTGACGCACTGTTTTAATGCACAGTAGAATAGGCTGCTCAGCATTAAAGTGCACGTGTAGACGTGTCCAGTTTTTCATGAATTTATGTTCTAGTAGTCTTTTTCACCAATTGCTTTCTAGGCATGTCATCAATCTTATCACCAAAATTTATATGGGTAGGTGCTTGTTTGATAGTGCAGAAGCCAATTCTCAGCTGAAGCATTTGGGCAATCAGACAGCAGTAAAAACAGAACTGTGCACTGTCAACCTCACTACTACCACACACTGGAGTAGAATAAAGAGAGATATAACTTTCTGATGCATTAGAAAAATGCAGATTTAGATTGACTAGACCTATGGGGACAGTAGAAGTTTTAGAAAGTTCTGGTAATCCATGATTATGGGCCAAATCCTGCAGTTCAGTCTTTTCTTAGGCGAAACTACTATGGTAGCCAACTACTGAAGAATCTCAGCCTCTTTATAAAGTAAATGGTTTGGCAATCATTAAGTTATTGAGGAATGGTAGTATAATAGACAGGACAGTATGGAAGTGGAGAGTTAGGTTTTTGTGGTTCAGACAGAAATAGTACAAGAGTTAACAGTACTAGAGTTAGTTTTAAAGATTTGTTTTCAGTTAACTATAAATTGAATAATAGCCATGATTTATAAAGAATAAGTGTCTTTATATAATTTGTGATACAGAGGATAAAGTGCAAAAGCTCAGACCATTTCAGTAAGCAATCACTTTCGTGTCTTCATACACATATTTCTCTGTACTTACCTCTGATTGGAATCAAGGAATTATTCACTTGGATCACTATCCAGTCCAAGGTTTATAATGTCTAAGGGAGATAAGACTCTATAGAAAAGTACTGGAGCTGAGAATCATTCATTTGCCCACAAGTCCCATTTAAGGTATCAAAATATGTCTCAAGTTTGATGGGCAGCATTGTAAAGATTCATTATTTCAACTATCCAGTTATGACCAAGTGTGTCAGGGAAAGTTCCTTTTCATAAAGTTCAATATCCTCACTGGACAGATCTAATATCTTGGCTGCCAGGCAAAGATGATGTATTGATGGGCTCTTTGAGCAGCGTTCCTACTCAATGATACAAGTGCTTTCTTAGAGTCTGCCTTGTATTTTGTGGTTTCTATAGTTTCATAGTCGGTAGGGTCGGAAGGGACCTGAGCAGATCATCTAATCCAACCCCCTGCCATGGCAGGAAAGAGTACTGCAGTCAAATGACCCCGGTCAGGTGTTCGTCCAGCCTCTTCTTAAAGACCCCCAGGGTAGGAGCCAGCACCACTTCTCTTGGAAGTTCATTCCAGATCCTAGCTGCCCTGACAGTGAAGTAGCACCTCCTGATATCGAGCCTGAATCTACTCTCTGCCAGCTTGTGAC
>NW_017728992.1:48660969-48670595 GCF_001723915.1 Gavialis gangeticus | reverse complement strand
TTCCCTCAGCACTCTGGGGTGGAGATTGTCAGGACCTGCTGATTTAAATATGTCCAGTCCCTCCAGAAGTTCCCTGACTAGGTCCTCATTAACCCTAGTCCTGGGTGTGCCTCCCCTGGGTACTATGGGGGTCCCGGTGGGGGGGGGTGACCCAGTCCCTGCTCAGAAAAATGGAGGCAAAGAAATTATTAAATAAGTTAGCTTTACTGTCTGGTGTGACAACCAGATTTCTTAGCGTGTCCTGCAGAGGCCCCATCTTACCTGGTACCTTCTTTTTACTCCCTATGTATTTAAAAAAAGACTTCTTGTTGTCCTTGATCCAGGAAGCTAGTCCCAGTTCCATCTCCACCTTGGCCTTCCTGACCGCCCCGCTACAGTCCCAAGCAACCGAGGTGTAGTCCTCCCTGGTGATGGCCCCTCTCTTCCATTGGGTATACACCTCCTTTTTAGCTAGGAGACATTCCCGGATGCTTTTGGTGAGCCATGGGGGCTTTTGCGCCCTCTTGCCCCCTTTGATCCGTGTTGGGATTACCTCCCGTTGGGCTTGGAGGATCGTCTCCTTAAGGAATGACCACTCTTCTTGGACATCTGACTCCTCTCCCCTCCGGGAGTATAAGTGGAGTATTTACTGATAAGACTTTTCTTTAACTGAATAAAGCATTTGCTTATGCCTCAGACCCACATCCAAGCAAAATGCTCTGTAGTTTCCCTGCATACATGTCCCAAATACGACACACACCTTGTTTTGGAAAGGCAGAATGAAGAAGAAAATTTTTTCCAGTGTTATGGATGAATTCTGGGCACAGGGAGCAGGGCAGATTCTACTCCTAAGCATGACTTGCCGTCCCTTTCCTGCTCAGCCCAAAGCTAGACGTATATGATCCTCTCACAGCCAGTGCTGATTTGATGGCAGCTTTTGACTGAGCAGGAGACCATTCCCCTAAAAAAAGCCAGCCTGTGACAGCCATTCCAGCATCCCCATAATTTCATTCCAGTGCAGAAATCAGCTTTCTTGCTTAAAATGTGTACTCCAGTTTTGGATAGCTAATTCTTTGGGGGAAAGTTGTGTGTGGTATACATACAAATTCAGGAATATCAACATTGAACTTATTTTCCTGAACCAACAGCAAGATCTTTGCTATAGATTATTTCCAAATCTATAGAATCAGTTTATGTGTGAAAATCAGATTTTGTATGTTGCGTAAGTTGGTACCACGCTGTTGTCACTAGCTGTGGCCTACAACTGGTTGGAGATTTGTCATTCAAAAGCCTTGCTCTCCAGATTACTGAATCTCTTAACTTTGAGTAGGATTGGGTATTTGACCAGTCAAATACAGTTCAGTCAATTGACTGGTCAAATATCAGTCAAAAATAGTAAAAAAATTGCCAATAGGTCCAAATAATAAACAGAAAAAGCACAAATTTTCCATTACGAGTTGTGTCAAAAAGCAATAAAAATCATATTTTTGTCACAAAAACTGCAAAAAAAGTTGCCTTTTTGTAAAATTACTGTAGCCTCTGGTCAAAAAGCATGCAGTCAACTGACCAGTTAATTGACTATATTTGACTGGTCAACTGACTGGCTTGCCTACCATAGCTTTGAGTTGAGATAGCCTGCAATTTGGGGGTTGTCAAGGTCCAGATCATGCAGGAGCCACACTCAGAAGTTACAAAGTCACTTTAGACCTACAACCAAGCCTTCTAGGACAGATCCATTGACCTAAGTTTTGAATGGATTTTTAAGCTGATATGGACTTCTAGGTGGCTGCATTTAATTGACCAGGCTTGAAGAGCCTTTCTTGTCAGTAGAAGTAGGTGAAACAGTCTGCCAGTCATGGAGTTCTTCTTCTCATCTTTTAAGAAAACTGACAGACTATCCAATCTGAACTTGCTGCAACCATGTCCCCTTTTCAGCCTTCAGAATGCTTCAGGTTGGAAAAGGACAGGAAGGGGAGGAACCAAATGATACTGCTTTCCAAAGGATTCATAGATGTTTGGGTCAGAAGGGACCTTAGCAGATTGAGTCAAATCCCCTGCCCTGGGCAGGAAAGAGTGCTGGGGTCAGATGACCCCAGCCAGGTACATGTCCAGTCTTCTCTTAAAGCCCAAGGTAGGGGAGAGCACCACTTCCCTTGGAAGCCCATTCCAGATTCTGGTGACTTGCAGCTGAGGAGCGTGTGGAAAACTTCCATTCCTGCTGAACAACCTTCACTTCTCTTTCCATGGCAAGAGGCGAAATGTCCTTATATTTATGGGTTTGAGACGGAACTCTTTTCCCATTTGGTATCTGTTTTGTTAACTCCACCTACAGTTGCCCTCTCAGATTGAAGCATCTTCTCCTTTGATGGACAGAAAGGGGAGTTAAGGCAATCCAACCTTTTTATTACCCACCTCAAGCAGAGATATATATTAGTTTGTGTTCCACCATTTACTTGTTTTCTTTTTTCCCCTTTCTGGGAAGGGTTTCCATTCTCCTACTTCTCAGCCCTGCCAAACTCATCTTGAGTTTCTTGCCAGTACCTTAAATCAACAATATTACTGATTTACTCCTCTTTTCACCTTTTATGGGTGATCTATCCAAGGTATTGCTTAATTTCTCAGGATTTAAAGTTCCTTTTTAGACAAATAAGAGATATTCCACATATACAGACATTCAGTTTCTCCTGGGAAAGCCAATGTTGTCCCAGGAGAAACCATGAATATTCACAGGTTCAGGATTTTTCTTCCAGAGCAAAAGTGGCTGCTGCAGGAGAAAAATAATCTGAGAACAATCAGGGTTAAATCACTCCCAGGAGAGTTTCTCCTGTGACAGAAAATGTCTGTACATATTCATTGTTAGTTGCATCTTCCAAAGCCCTGGATTCCTTTGCTCTTTCCTGTCATCTAATCTGACAGGGATTTTACTCTCTTCTCTATTGCTTCCTCTTAACAAAGCACATAGAACAAGTTTAATGCTTCTTTTAAGAAAAGTTAAATTAGATTTGTCCAAATGAACACTTTTCCAGGTCCCCATTACAGGCAGGATTAGCTTTATTAAATATAATCCTGCCATGTTTACACTATCCCTGTCACATATCCTCTTTTAATTTCTTGCAAAGTAACATTAAGAGAGCTTCTGACACTTGTTAAGATTAATATTAAAATAGACACACCTTTATAGGCTATTTCTGCTGAACCAGCAGTAAACCTGGGACTGCTGTTTCTTAAATTTAATCTCTGAGCCAATCAGATATCAGTTAGTACAGTGTGGCTTGTCCCTTGAACGTTAATAAAGAAGCACGAAGTTCCCTCTGTACGCACGCAATTGCTTTCCTTCTGCAATTAAGAAGTCTTAGCTTTTCTGTCTGAGAATGAATCACTTCTTGTTCATAAGCCCTGCTTTGGAAGAAGTTCTATGGACGTTTCTGATTTTCCAGTTCCCCTCCCCCACCTTTGTGCAGCACAAAGCCTATGCAGCAATTAAATGACAAACAAAACAGGGCTTGAGGAGTGCCTAAACTTTGGGTTGACTACTGGTAGATGGGGGACTTTCACCCACATGCCTTTTATTTCATGGGAGTTACTTCTTTTGATCTCTAGAACTGGAAGACAGTATGCCTTTTTAGGACTAATAAAATGGTGCGCGCTTATTTCAGATGAAATTTCCCAAGATTTTTGTGAAGACAAAAAGTATTAATATGTTATACCTGTTTACATTATAAATTCAGAACTGTGTGTGTGTTGGCAAAAAGTAGGAAATCTCAGTCCATTAATTAATCTTTTCAAGTGGTAAAATGTTTCTGAATTATATTATTAGTCTCAATAGCTATTCTCAAGTTTCCAAAATTCTGTCAGTCAGTTAAGAAACATGGATGAAATGCAAACAAACAAACAAGCAAAAATAAATCATCGAACTTTCTCCCTGATTGTAGGTAGAAGACTTCAAAATAAATATTTAACTATTCCTGCTAACATGTAAAAGATAGATGTGGGAAAGCTATGTCCAGGAATATCACAAAAAATGATAAAGCCCCAGGGAAGAAACAGGGAAGGGAACAGTCGAAGTTGAAAGAAAAGGCAACATGTGCCTAGAATAATTTTGTTTTTTCTTACTGAAACATAAGAAACGCAGGGGAACATCAGGAAATTGAGCTGTAATAGTAAAACCTGTTTCTTTAATGTCCTGTGCCATCTGTGATCCTCAGTGCTATTCTGTCCCTTTCTGATGTTGATGCATCCTCTATCCACAAACAGGGGGAGCTGGGCTGTGCATGTAGCATGGGGGGGAGCCAGGCTGTGCACATGATGTGAGGGGGTAACTTGGCAAGGGAATGGCACCTGGGGCCTGCACCAATGATGGCTGTGCCCCACAGCTGCCAGAAGTTGGATAGCCTTGTTCTATATGTTGTGGGAGATATGCATACACATCTATCCTATGTTGCTGACTAGCTGCAGGAAAAAAACTAAAGGATTCTAACATGCACATGGAAGTCTCAGGAAGAAGATAAGAAAAAAAGACACTGGAAAGAAGAAAACTAGGAGAGGACGAGAAGTAACAGAGCTTCATGTTGCTGGACTTTGAAGACAAGAATAGAATGTGCTCTGAACATCAGCACATCCTGTTCTATCAGTAATCTGGACAGGCTTTCAAAATTTCTTCTAATGACATCAGAGGTTCAACAGAAACCAGGAGATCACCGCTGTCCCTTTGGAAGTACCTGCATAAGGAATTACTTCTGATACTGAGAATTCTTCCAGTTACTTCAGTTTTACTCACCCTTTTTTGGAGGAAGGATACTGAACACTGAAAAGGGTATCTTGAAGGCAGTCCCACCAATACGTCTCCTCAAGCCTTGGCTGTCCCACATCAATTCAGTTTCAGGCCTTGGTATGGAAGACAGACTGTAGTGACAGAACTGGTTTATGATCTCTCTCTTTTGATTAAGATTAGGTGTGTGCAGATTTCTTCAGACCCATTACTGATACTGGTGACTTTGGGGTGTCTAAACTATAAATCACAGATGCAACTGCAGCTTGTATAGACATACTTGAGGTAACTTGAAACAAGCTAGTTTCAGTATTCACAGCACTGTACTCAGGGATGCACAGAGCTCAGTATAGGCTAGGTAATTCAGTAGATGCCCAGGATCAAGGCCAGCTATGGAGCCCACTCCGAACACTTTGTTTCCTAGACTAGGGTCAGCAGGTTTTGCGAGGTGGCTGTAACAGAGCTTAACTCCAGGCACAGGCTGCTTCCAATCCAGTTCACACTGTCATGCTGGGACATAGGTCTGGAGCCACTCGGGGATCAAGTAAGGTAGACCAGCTGAAGAAAGGTAAGCTGAATCCAAGGTCAAACTGAGTCAGGAAACCAGGAAGTCAATTTAGGGGCAAAGTCCCCTTCCTGAGCTGAGTTAGGAAGCCAGGGGGCCAGACAGCAACACAAAGTAGCAAGTCAGATGGAGCACCAAAGCAGGCTTGTATCAGGTTGCCCTGTTGCCCAGATACTTCCTGTTCTGGGTCAGGGATTTATATGTGGGAAATGGAGGGTCAGCTGATCCCCAGCCAGCCACTCTGAGAACAGAGAGCGGGGCAGAGGGTTAAGTCCTGCTGGAGGCTTCAGACTGGTTTTAACTGGCCTGGGTGGTGGCTAGTCATAGGGTGGCAGGCCAAGATGAGCAGCTGCAAGTTTCAACCTGTGACCTAGCAAAAACTGCTGCTGCTGGAGACACAGTCACTGCCTGCCTGCCTGCCCACAGTGCTATTGCTGCTGCTTTTTCCTTGTAGCCTGGGCAAAGCCCCCCACTGCAGAAACAGTACCAAAGTTCTTGAGCTCCATGGGCTGGATAAAATGCCTACATAGGATGCATCTGGCCTGTGTAGGCCATAGGTTGCTGAACTCTGTCCTAAACTATACTGCTATCACTACCCGAGTAAACTAAATTAAATATAGCTCAGGTATGTCTATATGAGCTGAAGTCACAACTCTGGATTGCAGTGTAAACTTGTATACTCTAGCAGGTAGTCTTAATATATATACTCATCTGTCATGAAAGAGGTAGGTTGAATCGGTCTTGACTAACTCTTTTTTCTCTGAGAGATGCATACTTTTGGTTTAATCCAGTGATTCTCAACCAGAGTGCCACAGCACCCTGGTGTACCTTGCAATCCTTTCAAGGGTGCCACCCAGTGTTACACAATGTTAGTACTGTTAGGTGTCAAACATGATTCACAAGATTAAGCCAGAGATTTCCAGTAGGACTCCATAGTGTTAAAACCATTATGCCCTGTTGTAGTCCGAGTTCTTTGCAGCAAAATAATTGCTCTATTAGTTTTCCATAATCAAAAAAATAAATAAAAGTGAAACCCTAGCAACTTATGAGGGGTGTCTCAAGTTGAAACCAGTGGTTCTCAGCCTTTTTTATCAGTCATTGCCTTGAGGATATGCTGGACTGGATTTGGCAGTGTTTTGGATTTGGCAAGGCCCATTGCTCCTTATGGACAGTGACCTTTAAATTAACTGTTTCCTTTCTTTCTTTTTGAGATATTCTTCCTTTTGTCTTTCATTTATTTTTTTCATCATTTGCTTAGTATATTCAATTATCTAAAACAACATCTTTGTCCCTACCCCATTTACTTTTGGAAAAATGTTAGTGCTTAGTTTTGAAGAAAATAAGTCAGTGCATGGCTCTGTGCCCAGTGAGGAATCATCATAAAGTTTCCCAGGACTATTCAGATGCATCCTTTCTTCTGATAAATAGGGTCAACCCTCCTGAACTTTGGTTTTGTCCAGACTGGTACAAAAATCTCATTTTTACAATGAACTGAACCCAAATCCCAGAGCTAAAAAATTATTTGACTTTGTGGAAGCTTGCAATTTGCACCTATCCACAGTGGTTCTCTTCTCTTTCCCCACTGCTTCCATTTGCATTACTTTTCATAGGTGAAAAAGCCTTCAGTCAAAACATCACCACTTCCTTGACATGTGTACCCTTTTTCTCCAGGAAAGGCAGAAACAAGGGATATGCCAGTGTAACCTTAGTTCACTGGTAGTTGCATCTTTTCACATGGAGGTGTAGCCTACAGAGATCACAGTTCCCAGTATAGAGTGCTCTACTTTGATCCTAATGGTGCAATAGCATAGTCATGACTAAAGGCCACCCCTCATCATTAGAAAATGAGGGTGCTTGTAACCACTGCTCCATTTCATGTATATTACCTGCAGTTATTCTTGTGCTATTGACATCTTGCCATCTTTCCCCTATCAGCAAGTTAAATATTTGACAAGTTCCCAGTAAGCATAGATTATAGGTACATACATTCCTCTTTCTCCTCACAAGCATGCCAGTTAAACTAGCCCCTTCAAAGGATCCTTCAGTGTGCAGCAAAGTCTGCAGAGTTTCACAAACATCCAGACATCTTCCTCCTCATGGGGCTCACTCTGACACTTGCTGTGGGAGTAGCTTCAAAAAAATTTCATACACTTGCCCTAAAGTGAAAGGACCACCCCCTTTTTTTTTTCATACAACAAGGTAAGGTATTTAACATTCTCTCAAGGAGTAGTGGACCCTCCTTTCTTCTTTCAAGAGCAAGAAACCATCAGAGTACATGCATAGCCATGTGGCATCCGGCAACTCTGCACAATTTCTGTTGGATCCACTGAGGTCTCCTTTATCAGCAGGATACAAAGTGGACCCTGGGAAGTCACAGCTGCTGAAAGGCCTGCTGCAGCAGCTGGCAGAAAGTTCAAGCACATCTATGTGCACTTTCTGTTGGCTACCAGAGGGTGACAGAACCTTTCTTTTCTTGAAGAGGTGATGTTATTCTGCTGGCAGACAGAAGGGGTTCTGTTCCTACAGAGCAGCTCTGAGTGTGGATGCAGCCATAAGTTTGTTCTTGAAATGCAGGTCAAGTAGTGATGACAAGGCCTCCACTAGGTGCTGGTATCATGCAATAGTGGGTGGAAAGGAGCTGAATGGTTACACCTTTTTGGTCTACTGCAGGTTTGACAACTGAAGGGGAAAGCATTTGCCTTGATTACCTATAGTGGCACAGGCAGCTGCTGTGTATGATGCACAAGTCCTGGCGCTTAGTAAAGGGAGGCAACAGTCTGGAGGCAGGGAGTCTCCAGTCTCTGGCTGCATGAAGCAGGGCAAGGGCAGGATGTAGCCATGAGAAAAGGTGTCAGATGTCATTGCCGAGGGCTGGGTTGACCCTTCCCTGGCCCTGCAGGTACCACCAAATTCAAGGCTTTAGAGCCTCACTTGCTGTATGAAAATACAAAGTTTGTGGGGCCATGGAAGAGCTAATCTGGTTCTCAGTGGTCACCTGTCTTATAGCAGCATCTTGCTCCTGTTCTGCACCTCTTGAAGCCTTGTTCTGCCTTCATTCTGGTGCCCCAGGGCACAAACTCTATCAGGTATGCCTCTGGGAGGTGGCAATCAGAGAGACACACATCAGCCAAGAAGGTTGGCACTGCTCTATGGAGAGGATTCATCTGATTGCAGAGGTATCAGAGACAACCACAGTCCTATGGCACATACATATTCACTGTAGCTTTACATTTGGATTTCTCTCTCTTACAAATATCTTAATGTTCAGGTGACAATACTGTTAAAAAAACAAAACCCAGCTAACAAGCAAACAAACAAAAACCGAAAACAGTTCTGGCAAAATGGAACATAAAGGGCTAAATCCTGTTTCCCTTTCTGAAGGAAATACAACAGGCCTAGATAACTATCATTTTTGGTAATTATACGCAGTTTGGGATTTTATTTTACTGCAGAGTAAAAAAGAATTGTTTTGCATGTACTGGCCAGAGGTGAGAAAAGGACACCCCCACTTCCTTGTCCAGAGCCAAAACACTTGCTAGCTCAGGGGTAGGCAACCCCCAGCAAGGGTGCCAGTGTGGCAGGCCAAGGCATTTTGCTTGGCACATGCATCTTGGGGCACGCAGCAGGGAAGAGGCCAGGGCTGCACTGCCACAACAAGGATTGTGCCCCTTGCAGCTCCCCTGCTATCTGTTCCTGGCACGCCAACATCTTATAAGCTGAGCTTGCAGGGGTTTTGGCACTGTCCAAAAATGTTTCCAGCCCCTGTGCTAGCTTTTGGTTTTCTGCAGCTAAAATTTCTGGGCTTATCCAGTCTTATATGTGTACCTGGGTGATCCTATTTTGCTTTTCAGCTGCCTGGCCAAACACAGCCCTGCTGCTCATGCTCAATGTATTTGGGTGCCCAGACCTAAATTAATGACCATGCATAAGTGCCAAAACTGCAAGTATACAGCTCTGTACAAGCCATTTAGGCACTGGCAAAGTGTAGGGGGTGCACATGCACCCCTGAGCGTGGCGATGCACCCCCTGCTGGTGGCACCTGCAGGTGGTTGCTGCTTGCCATTACCCACCCTCACCATGGACACTGCCGACAGCGTATGCAGGTCCATTATCAACGCTGCTGACGGTGTCTGCAGGTGGTCACTGTGGCAGAAAGCCACCTTGGTTTCTCCCCAAAAATCTCTGCCCTGTGACACTGTGATTTAAATCTCTGTGCTGTGACCATTCAATTAGGATGGGCCCAGCACACAGGGGACCACACCCTCAGCCTGTCTCTTTAGGGAACTTGAGCTGGCTGCATTCCTGAGGGAGGGG
>NW_017728992.1:48653197-48653902 GCF_001723915.1 Gavialis gangeticus | reverse complement strand
GCAGACTTTCCCACCTGGAGGGGGGGCACGTGTGCATGCTTAGCTCCCCCCCCCAAAAAAAAAAATTTCTCCCTCCACCTATGACTAGCATCTGGCTAGCCATCTGGTGGTGCTGTAGACTTTGCCTCTGCCTGATGGTTTGGCTGTTCTGGGTTTAAATTCCAGTGTTCCTAACATCTCTCAGCTATACAGCTGTTCCAATGAATGACATCACAAAAAATCCTTTCCTTAAGAACAGTAAATAGCGAGATGCCTGGGTAAGATGTACAAGATGTGGGCCTGCTACGAGCTTGGCACGGGTGTAGTGAAGAGGGCTGCAGAGACGTCTGGCTCAAGAAAAACTTAAAGTGCTGCCTTTCAAGACAAGCCAGGTCTTTCACTGCTGCTCTTTTTTGGAGCCCAGCTGCCCACGTGCACAGAAGAGCATGGCTCAGGACATGGCTGCTTAGACTGTTTTGTGCTTTCTTCAGAGTGGGAAATTTGCTTCCACATTGCAGCAGCCATGTTGGCCATGTGGAGGAAACTGAAGAAGAGGGAATGGAGAAGCATGTGCCTGGGAGCCTGGTTAGGGCTTGCCCTTACCTTATTCTCTGCTTCCCAGCAGTTTTCTCCCTTATGGCAGCAGCCACATGAAGGGGAGGGAGGGAGGGGAGGATGGGGCTTTACACATGCACCCTGGCTCCTAGGAGCTTGGCTTAGGGCTGT
>NW_017728992.1:48645435-48648197 GCF_001723915.1 Gavialis gangeticus | reverse complement strand
AGCCTGGTTAGGGCTTGCCCTTACCTTATTCTCTGCTTCCCAGCAGTTTTCTCCCTTATGGCAGCAGCCACATGAAGGGGAGGGAGGGAGGGGAGGATGGGGCTTTACACATGCACCCTGGCTCCTAGGAGCTTGGCTTAGGGCTGTGATCTGCTTACACCATTCCCTGCTGGCTCTGATGCCAGCAATTTGCTCCTTCATTGCTGCAGCTGTGTTGGCCAGGTGGTGAAGTGTGGTTAATGGGACTCTCCTCCCAGAGCAGCACAGTGCCCTCGCTCATGGGAGACCAATTCAGGCCCCTACACCGCTTACCCCAGGGGTGGGCAAAGTCCAGCCCATGGGCCAGATTGAGCCCACAGTGGACTCCATTTCCTAGCAGCCCCTCTCCGCATCACTATGGCTGGTTTCCATGGGGACCCCAGGAGTGTTGAGGTTGTGACAGTGTGGGGCCAGGGTTTCCATGGAGACCAGCCCTAGCAGTGCTGGCAGGGTACGCAGCTAGGTGGGAAGCTGTTCAAGGGCTGGCATCTTGTGGCAGTGACAGTATGGTCCAGAGCCAGGGCAGAGCTCCCAGCTGCTGGCCATATGCCCTGGGCAGGGGTATGCAGGCAGCAGATCTTGGCTCTGCCCTGGCTCTGGACCATGATGTCAGCACTGCTAGATCCTAGCCCTGGAGCAGCTCTCTGTCCACTCGTGCACACTGCCAGTGCTGCTGGGGCTGGTCTCCATGGAAACCCTGGCTTTGCACTGTCACAGCACCGTCACTGTTGGGGTCTCCATGGAAACCATCCACAATGATGTGGGCAGGGGCTGCTGGGAAATGGATTCTGGCTGCCAGCTCGACTTGCTATTTTGCCCACACCCAGCTTACCCCATCCCCTTTTAGTCTCCCACCTGCCCTTTTCCTCAGATCTCCCTTTTACTGTCTTGCTCCTCTTTCTCCATCCTTCCTCTGCAAATAGGACTCCCAGCCCAGCCCAACAACACGCCAGACACATCAGGCTCCCTCTCTCAGTGCAGCTGCTGAGCGAGTAGAGCAGAAATCAAAGGGGTACATCTGCACCCCCTCTGGATCTGCCCCTGGCTAACAGCCCAAGGAAAGAAACCAAATGATTGTAAGTTTAAAATGACCAGAAGCAGAGAATCTGAATAGTAGTTTAATCTGTAGATAATGAACCCTTGGCTATTAAGAAGATGAGGCACTAATGGACAAGGCTTTAATGAGAAAAACAACCTTTTCACATGTTTGTGAAGAGGGCAGAGGAGATACTCCTAGTTTGTCATTACTTTTTATAGGTAATCAAGACAAACAGAGCCAGTATTTTTAAGCCACAGTGTTGGCTGAATAACCACACAAGTTAAAGTAGTAAATTTTCAGTCAGCGATATTCATGCTAGAAATTCAAAGGAACTAAAACAATTAAGTAGTTAAATTTCTAACTGGAGCTAGTTAGAAAACTTTAAATGAGAGGGTCTCAAATAAGAATAACTTTAAAGTAAACATTCTTGATTTTTCCTGTTTTTTAATTAGCTCTAAGAGTTGTTGTTATTATGATTACTAAGAGATGCCCTATAGAAAAAGAGATGCCCTTTAGAAAAAGGTAGGATCCCAGAGGATTCATAGGTGGCCAGGGTGGGGCCTATTTTTAAACTACCAAAAAGGGAAAAACAATTACAAACCTCTGAATCTTGTTTGTTTTATCAGGGGAAATTAGTTGAGAGTATCATTAAAAGCATGTTAATTAGCCACAATGAAGAATTCTAGCAGGTTTGACAGACAGTGCATACACTGGTGTGAAAAGTGTTGATTTGTTCCAATCAGACTGTATTTATCAAAAACATGTAAATAGGATAACAAATACAAAAGAACAATTCCACATAATTTATTTATATTTCCCCTCATTTTACAAGAAGTATTAAGCTGAAGCTGAAGCTGAAGCAGGTCTGAACTAGCAGCAACATCATAATGAAAACAAAATTCCACCTACTATATGCTGTTGTAATTTCAGCAACTCTCTATAGCTGCAGGAACTGGGCGCTCACTAGGGCACTGGAAAAGCGAATTGTGACCTTTGAAATGTAGTGCATTAAAAGACTTCTATGCATACTTTACACTGCACACACAACAAATTAATCTGTGAAAGATCATATCAGATAAGTTATCTCAAACACTTTAATAAATGTAGATATAATCCAGGTTTTATACATAGGGGTACTGAGGACTAAAGAAGTCAAGCCTCTTTCCCAGTGACATTTAGCCAGCTAGTAGGAGACTTGCAAAAAAAGAATGTAGGCAGCCTAATGTGTGGATGGTCATTGTTGGCAGTTGCTCTGCAGCTCTGGAACTCTCTCCCATGTGAGGCCTGCCAGATCCCAAGCCTGGATATCTTCTAGAAGCCCTGGAAGACCATCCTATTTGGGTAGGCATTTAGTAAGCAAGGCTAGACTGGGGTATTGTTTTGTAGCAAAACCCCACTTCTTCTTTTTTTAATTTAAAAATACACTTGCTCCTCTTCCCCTAACCACTTCTGACTTTCTTTCTGCCCTCTCTATCGCTTATAAGTGATTACAAGTAATACTAGGTAAGCTAAGCTAAGTTCTTATACTCCCACATAATAACAAGCCCCTTTTATATTGTAAATAGTGTTCAATTATGTCTGTATTGATTCTTACTGTTTTATATTGTATGATATTATGTTCTTATTATGTTTGTATTGATTTTTACTGTTTTATATTGAATTTATATGATTTAGGCCTATGTCT
>NW_017728992.1:48640016-48640435 GCF_001723915.1 Gavialis gangeticus | reverse complement strand
GTGAAAGTTAATATAAGTAATGTCAAGTTTCCATTTTGAATGTCAAACCTCCATCTTGTGTCCTCTGCCTGGGTGTAACCTATGACTCATATCTAACCAGTCTCATGTAAATTGGTTCCTGAATGAATGGGGATGAATGAGGGTGCTTGAAATACAATGGTAGCAGGCCTCTACTGAATAATCAACTCAACGACTGGACCATCAGTTCAATGACCGGGCTATTGCCTTGCATTAAGTCACCCCGGAACCATGGACCTCACCCAGAAACAGAACAGAAACCCAGCATTTGACAGACAAAAACCCTACAGAAACCAGCAACTCCACCATTGTGTCCTACCAGACAATGAGCACACCTGGATCTGCACGTAGGCATCTGAGCCGGACTGTCCTTGCCTGGACATGTCCCTCCCATAGGAGAC
>NW_017728992.1:48628792-48640005 GCF_001723915.1 Gavialis gangeticus | reverse complement strand
ACCAGCATTGCACCGTGCAACCTATCCACCCAGAGGCCCTGCTGGCGATCCCCTCTGGACAACACCTTGCTGGAGAAGACCCTGACTGGCCATCAAGGATCAACTCAGCCCAGGACAGGTAGCCAGCCTTCCCCAAACACAGGATCTGGACTCTGTCCCTACACACTTTAACTTCAATCTCTCCACCAAGTCTTTTCCTCCCCCGCTACCATTGTGTAGGTGCGTGTGTGAGTGCTTGTGTGTGTGTGTAGGAACCAATAATTTTGTGAGCTGTACAGTATACTGTTTGTTTAATAAAACTGTTAATTTAGAACCCAAGTTGAGTTTTGTCTTACTGACCTCCCAGCCCTACTCCAATTCCTGCTCTCTGCTCCTCTGATCTTCCTCCCATGTCTCTCTCTCTCTGCCTTTGCCTTCTGCTCCATCCCAGTCTCTTCCTGCCTTCTCTCCCCAAACTTTGCTGTCTCTTTCTCTGTTCCTCTATTTCCCATCTGTGCCCTGCTGCCTCCACTTTCTTTCTCCGATCTCTCTGTCTCCCTCTGTTCCCCTGCTTCTCATCTCTGCCCTGCTGCCTCAGTGATATGTCTCTGTCTCCCCCTGTTCCTAACTTCCCATTTCTGCCCTGCCACCTCCAGCAGCTCCCCACACCTGCAGCCTCTTCCCCGCAGTTTTCCCTAACACTCGGACCCCTTTTCTGGCTCCCAGCACCTGCTGCCACTCCCTGCAGCATCTCCAGCTGCCCCCCAGAGCCCCGATCCAGCTCCCAGCACCCCCACTGCTTTTTCCCTGCTCCCTGGCAGTCCCTGCTGTAGCTCCCAGCTCCTCCTGGCTCCCAGAGCCTTTCTTCAGCTCCTCTGCAGCCTCCTGGTTCCCTCCCACACACGAGTCCCAGTTTTCCTCTCCTGGTACTTTTTGGTTCCCCCACAGATCCAGCTCTAGCCCCAGCCTCTGTGCCGGCTTCTCCCCAGCATCGCTCCTCTGCTCTGCTGTCTTTGGGCGTTTTCCTTTAATCTATTAACCTCAAGTACCCACAGCTCCCCTCCAGCCTACCAGATCTAATACCAGCTCTGGCACTTTCACTCTCTTATTTTTCCCCTCTCTCATCTTAACCCTCATCCATCTCCTCCTTCCCTCCTTCTGGAAATCTTTGACCCTTGACTTCCCCTCCCATAGTCACCAAGCACCCAAGGTATCCCAAGTACCCTAAGCACACACATACACACCACACCACCCAAGTTAGGAACTCACCTGTGTATGTGTAGGTGTGTAGTATATGTATCATCGTATGTGTGACATATGAATTAGTGATCCATCTATGTGTATTGGGTGTGTGGGTATTGACAAATGATTTTGTCTAACTTTTGGTGTGTATAGTGTGTATGTGCTTGAATTGGTGATAGGTGTGCATGTGCTTAGACTGGTAATCCTGGGCATGTATGCACCTAGTGTGTGTATGCATCCCATTGATTTTTGTGTGTGTATATGTGCAATTGTGTCACACCCTCCCGTCTAATAGCACAATTTTAAGATCCTGAGAGTTGGCCTGGCCCCACAGGACAACAGTTTAAGGGGGAGGAGGGCTCTGTTTTATTTTGACATTCTAATTGGCTTGTATATTTTGTTTTGTCCTCTTGCTTTTTTTTCTTATTCTTTCTCCTGTTTTGTAAGTTCTTTTTTTTTCTAGCTTTAAGATGCCCTGAGCTTTTGTTGGAAAGGGTGGCATATAAATCAAATAAAGAAATAACTTCCAATTTTGTAGTCTAACAGTTTGATAATGGCATCCCATGGAATTAACTGTGATGGGAAATCAGTGAGGCTGCTGTCACTGGATAGATGGGAAGATTGGTATGGGAAGCTTCCCTGTACTTTTGTTCTAGTAAGCAATTTAACATGAAGAATGGGTTTCCAAATTCCAGTTGCCCAAGTTATAACAACAATGGAGGCACTGAACCTAGGATAAAATGCCCACAAAAAAAAGGTTCCAAACTCTTAAGTAAGGTCCTTCCTAGAAATGAAATTTTACATTGACATTAGAGTGTTTTTTGTTAGAAGTTTCAAAATATTGATCTTTTCTGTTTTGAAGTGTTTGGAATGGATTCATTTTTCATTTTGCCATTATTTTTCCACTTTTTCTAAATAAAAAGATTATGGCATAATTATTAAAAGTTTCAATTTACTGAAAACTGGATTTTCGTAAAAAGTAAGTACCAATATCAGTGTTTCCAATAAGCATTTTTGGGGAACACTGAAAAATGATTTTTGTGAGAAAAGGAAACTTTTTGCCAATATTGATGAATTTTTACATTTTTGTGGGATGACATATGAGATGACCCGACTTGTGACAGATTTCTTCATTCAAAATTTTTTGAAAGCTAATAATTAAAATATTGATAGAGAGGAAGCCATGCCCGGATTTCAAGTTTCAAAGACATAATCTGTAAAATTTAGTTCTGTTCTACTTTATCCAATCAAAATCTTCACAGCTCATACAATTATTGTGTTAGCTGACTTTGGCACCATTGATAACACCTAATATCTAACGGATCTTCTAAAAGATCTTACAGGAGTAGACAGATGTACTTTAGTTAGCTTTGGTCATCCCTGGCAGATACACAGCTACCCACCCTCAGCAAACTTTCAGCCTTCTTATTCAAGATCACAGCAACAAGATTAAGAGAGAATGTGTGATGGCATGCAGTACAGTGCAATAAATATGCTGACAACGGTCAGCTCTATGCTTCTCTCTCATCCAAGGGTAACACTGTTACTCATCTCTAGAGGAAACTGGAAGTTGGATGAATGAAAGGCAGATGACAGACAGCTTCTGTTGCCTGTCAATCACTTATGAAATGTAGATTGGCACATCTTTTCAACAAAGTGTAAAATGAGTTGCATTTAAACTACTGCCATGTTAAATGTTGTTTTATTGCTTAGAGGCAAGGATTTCTTTGGGTGATATCTTTTATTGGACCAACTGCATAGCTGGAATAGAGCTAGACAAGCTTTTGAATGCAAGACATTCTTCTTCACGTCACTTTACTGTTTCAAACACTATCGTGAAGTTGGTTCAATAAAATATGTCACCCCCCAAAATTTTTGCCTCTCAAATCAGATTTAAGGACATTTCTATGGTTCTATCTAGAAAGCAGTCTCAATGACAGTCTGTTTGTATCCTATTCCTTCATTTTTGCATAGTTGTAATATCAACGTCAAATAAAATTAGGCTCTTAAATACAATAAAGAAAATAAGAATTTGCTTTTTGATTCCAACACTAGGAAAGGTTATATACACAAATAAGCATGAGGGTTTGAAGCAAGATCCAAAATTAATATAATGACAACTTTTCTTAAAGTACCAGCACATAAATATATAAGGTAGTAAGCCATAAATGTAGTTGAAATAAACAAACAAGCCCTTTATCCTTGAAACCAATGGCATTTGTTGAAGAATAAGATACTACTCATTCTGAGTAATATCATTAAATTCTGCCCTATTTTCATAATGTAATTTCCCTTTTGGCTCCAATATCAGTGATGGCAAACTGAAGAAGCATCAGTAGTCAAACCCCCAGGCTGACCTCTTCTTCAGTCTGGGAAAAGCAATTTCACTTTTAATCTGTATATTAAGGCTTTGTCTACCTTTAGCAATTCTGGCAGCAGACAGCAGCTATTGCTACCAACCTGCTGAATGTATTTAGATTCATGTACTTCTAGTGGACTCTGTGCAGCTTCACTCAGCTCCACTGCAGCATCTGCACCAGCAGGGTAAAAAGAGTATGCACAAAAAAAAAAAAGCACGACCTACTGCAGGGGAGCCCTGAGTACAGTTTTACTCAGAGTTTTGCCAACAAAATCTGAATTTACCAGCAAAAGTATGTTTTGTTATTTAGGACTTGGACCTTCAGCCTACACTCCAGAGCAGCCTGACACTTCACTTCCACTTCACGCAGAAGAGCCACCTAATTTCCCCAACCCACATTTCTTCCCTTTGTGAAAACTTGCAGACCAGGAATCTGTAACATACAGCTCATGGGCTGGATCTGGCCTGTGAAGAAGTTGAATCCAGCCCAGAAAAGTCCAGCATGGCCCTGGACAACAAATGGGATTGGCCAGCACACAGCTGTATCCATCCCTTTGACAACATCCTACCCTGCAGCCCCCTTGCTGCTCTCTTATGCTTACTCTTGCTACAGAGTGCCCTGGCTCCTGCAGATAAGGTAAGTGTGAGCAGATGGAGTTCTCCAGGGGTTGAAGATTTGCAACCCTAACCCCTGACCTTTGCCACTGGAAGTACCTCCCCTTTCGGGGGGTGGGAGGCCAGAGTTTGCCATGTTAGAATGAGAAATCATACACTAGAAGTCAAACACCAGCTATAATATATTTTAATTTTTTTACAAAAAATATTTGCCATTACTTGCGATTGTGAAATGTATATAGAGGGGACTGTGTAATAACTCAGCAATAAAGTCTCACTCTTGTATATCGTGTGAGGGGTGTGTGGGATGTGGGTGTGGCTGGGAGTGGGAGGCCGTGTGGGGTGTGAGGAGGTGTTGCTGTGTTGGAGGGTATGTTGGGGGTGTGTATATGTGGGGGGTTGTTGGGGAACGGTGTGGGGGTGTCGGGTGTGTGGGCTGTGAAGGGGGTGTAGGGACCCCTCCACACTCTCTCCATGGCATAGCCCCTGGTGCCAGCAGCAGCAGCAGGGGGGCTTAGGGCAACCATGCCTGGCACACATGCCCGGTGGGGCAGGCTCTGGCCAGCGCTGCATGCAGGCAGGGGTGGAGAGTACAGCCTGCCTGGCTGCCTCTATCATTGCGCCTCTCACACTGGCATGGGGAAGCCCTGTGCTGGAGCTGCTGCCTTCCCCAACCCCTGCCAGCACTTGTGCTAGGCATGAGTGCCCTTAGCCCCTCCTCCCCTCCTGTTGCTACTGCTGCCAGCAGTGGGGACTGCACCATGGGGGGACTATGGTGGAGTCCCCACAACCCCCCACCCTTCCTCACAACCCACAAACTCCATATCCCCACACCCTGCCCCTACAACTCCCACCCACATATACACCCCCCCAACATACCTTACGTCCAGCTGCTCCCCCACCAGCCCTGTCCCTTTCCTACCTGTTGTTCTGAGCAAGTTGTACTTCCAGGAAGCCAAGCAGGTCTCATGGGGTGGTTGCAGCATAAGCCCCACCAGGAAGCTGCTGTTTCCACCCATGAGGGTGGGAGTGAGGCAGTAGGGTATGTGGGGGGATACAGGTTGGTGCCTTGCTCCCAGCCTGGGCAGGTGGGAAGGGCTGGGGCATTCATTTGTTGGGGGTGCTGCAGGCCAGATGAAAGTGCCCAGTGTGTTGGATCCAGCCTGCAGGCTATATTTTGCCCACCCCTGGTCTACACCATTAATTTCCCAGACAAGTGTCCTGCTGCCTCTATAATTAGGTGCCATCTGTCCATTAGACTGCACACCTGGGTTGAGTACGAGTATTTTTAGTTAGGAACAGAGAAAATATTTGGAGGAGTCAGCAGGTGTCTAATGAAGGAGCTGCTCATCAAGGTTACATTTAGTCCTAGGGTCCTCCTGGGTTTGTGGATTTAAGATAACAAAAATGGGTATATTTATATAAACACACTTTGGCTGTATCCATATCTGTGGCACCACATGTTCAGCTGTTCTCTGTGCTGCAAGACAGCAGCATGGAGTTTTCTTTTGGTTTCGTTTTGATCCCTGGATATCCAGGGGTCAAAAAAAGCTGTACAAAAAAAATAAAATAAAATACCTCCCCCTCAGAAAACAGAGTGGCACATGCAGGGGCAGCATGTGCTGCTCAGACTTGGATCTTGGTCAGCCAGAACCATGCTGCAGCTGCCGACCAGGCTCTGAGCTGCAGGATCACCTTTACTGCATCCCCCCGAGGCCCCCAGAACCCCAAATAATGCTCCTGAGGCCAGCCCAGTGCTGGCCCCAGCCTCCCCTACCCCACCCAGGGTAACCTGCCATGTGCCAAAGTGCGTGTGGCACAGGCATTCCCCGGGGACAGCTAGTGGCGGCACAAGGTGTGCCGCCGCTAGTTGTCTCTGGGGAACCAAACGTCCATGCTCATCTGGATGTGGCCTTTGGGATTATTCCAAGGTGACACAAGGTGTAGTGTATGGCTTCAGTTTTTGTTGGCAGCTGGGGAGCACAAGCTCCATTGAGGATAAGGAGACTGACTTCTCCTGGTGCTTCTTTTGAGCAGTGGGAGATTATATCATTAAGACTTGCTGTGGTTATGATATCACTTGTTTATATGGGCCACTCCTATCCTGCATCCAACTGAAGGGAAGTGGGGGAGAAATATGACTGCAAAGCCGTCTGTCAAGCTCTCATTCCAGCTCTAATTGCTGGGTGTTTCTGGTTCCTTGATAGGCGTGTCCTCTGCAGCCTGGAGTGACAAAGGAGCTAATAACACAGAAAAGCATTTCAGGCTCTCATTCTGATTGCAGTCAATGCATTTGCAGGTACCCTGCTATCACTTGCATATTTTTCTTGTGTGCACATGAGATAGATGCTTCTTATAAAAAAAACCCCACAATTGGTGGCTAGCATTATTTTTTCCATAGAGACAAACATCCTTGGATCTCTTTTTAAAACTCTGATTTTGGTTGAGGTTGTTGGTTATTCATAACTTCCTCACTGATGCCAATATTCAGGAGCAAAACCTAGGCATGAGACAACTTAATGGCATTTAGAACTTTCAGCTATAACAAAGCAAACTGAAGTCCTTTATATGCAGCCTGGATACTAGTGTATGGTTCAAACAATCCTTTTCATTCTTCTCACTGATTCACCTTTACCGTCCAGTATCTACTTCTTAGAAGACACAGTCTGTTTATCACAGTCTTGTCACATCAAATGGATACTGGCTGGAGTCAAAAAGGGCACTTTTACACATGCTCTTATGTGTTCCAATTTGAATGGGTTGGAGCAGACTCAATGAATCGAGTCTGCTGAAGCATTCGAATCAGATTGCTCCAGCGGGCTGTAGCATCTCATGTATTAAGCGCCCTGTGTTTCAAAATGGTGATATGGGTGTTTAAACTAAAGCTCATCAAACAAACTTAAGTTAAAGTGCCCTGGCTACCATTTTGAAATGTGGGGTGTCAAACACATGAGATGCTGTGGGCATTTTAATCAGAGTGCCCCCCTAGAATCACTCTAATTAAAACTGCCCCCTCCCCGCCCTGGAGCACATATATACACAACCTTTGATTCCAAAACTAAGCAAAAACAACTTGTTTCACTTTCTCAAGGCTGGTTCTTTTCAAGTTCCCCAAAATGTTGGCCACCGAATAACAACTGCTTGGCGTAGTCACCAGGATACTCTTTTTCCAGGCAAGAGAGAGGAACTGGAACTGTTAAATATCTTTTTTGTGATTACACAGAGATTTGAAGAAGGAAATTTAGTACAGCATTTGAAATTGTTAAACTGGTGTGTCCCATAATGCAATTTGAAAAAAAAAAGTAAACATACAGAAGTTATTTGGCCATTCTGAAAATGTTAAAAGCATGGATCAGATGTATAGCCATAATGCTTAAAAATATATATTTGATGGTTCAGGTGCATCCTTCCTAACAAAAATTCTATAGTAGTATGCATAGGTGGATCTAGAATTTTAAAAAGGGGCATGCAGATGCTGTGGTGTATCTTCACACATAACACAACACTTATTTTTCTCCAGTTAAAGATAAATTAGAAGCTTTATTAATATGTTAGGGGCCTAGCACTATAATATTCAGTTTAAGGTCAAAGCAAAAACAAATATTATTGGTATGTGTACTAATTTGCTAGATTATGTAGTCAATTTAAAAAACCACTGCAAACTAAGCAAAAATAGTCAAAAGATATTGTTTCATTAGTCCTGCTGTCATTACAGTTTAATGTACATCGCTTATTCAGATTAGTAAAATAAAATCTAATAGTCTTGAACATCTTGACAGTGCTTCCAATACTTCAGTTAGTTATTTCCACACCTGAGTTAAGGTTTTTAGCTAGAACTAAAAACAGACTGCAGGGCTGTGAAGCAGAAGAGATGGCTAACAGACAGCAATATTTCAGAAGAAAGAATAGTTTGAATAGCCGAACATCAAGACCACTAAAAAAAGGGAAAGGGTCATTAACACTTGTGGAGTTAAATTAGCAGGAACAAGGTAGATTTTTATGAGCCACGAACTCAATCGACTCCTTCACTGTTGCTAGAATAGAAATGCCACTGCCTCCCAGAGAGTCGGTGTGGCAGAGGACCTTTGGTGTCTGCCACTTTAAGAGCCTGAAGAGGCAACTGGCAGGTGTGGCCCAGCTCTAATGTGTGACCATTTTAAGATTCAGGCCAGCAGAGCTGGAAGCAGCACTTTGCTCCCTGGCACCGAGGAAACAACATCTCTTGGTGGAGCTGCTGCTCTGGTAACACCTGGAGGTAAGGGCAAGAACTTATAGGGGTGGATAGGAGGCTCTTGGTCCTGGGCATGACCTAAAACTGCACTCTGCTGGGGATGGGTGGCCTGGTGGGGCTCCTAGTGGCATGGGAGCCCCCAGGAAATGCCAGAGCAGTTACCACCCCAGTGAAAGGCAGGCAGGGGCACCTAAACCCTAGCCCCCACCTTTGGATGGGTCACTTAACATTGGAGGTAGTTGGGGGCCAGGCATGGCTGCAGCCACCTGAGCCTGTGTGGGGTGCAAGATCCCCGAGGGTGGGGCCAGACATAGCTGCAGCCACCTGAGCCTTTGGGGGGGGGTGTAACCCCAGGCCCCAGCATAGAGGGCAGAGTATGGGCCTCAGTGGAGGCAAAGATGTAGAGCAGGATGCAGTGGGGCACCTGACAGCCTGCACCCAAGTGGCAGTCAGGAGGCCTGGAGAGCCTAGTGAAGAGGCAAGGAGCCCAGAGGCTAGAAGCCCTGACTGTGCATGTGTGTGTGGGGAAAGGAGCCCAGTGAGAGTGAGGGGTTCAGAGCCCAAGGACAGAGGCCGGAGTTAAAGGCCAGGATATAGTTATAACATGTGAATGCTGAGAAGGGCAAGTAATGAGGCCCTCTGAAGAGGGGGCCTGAGATGTGGCCCTGTGAGAAAAGGGCGTGAAGTGGGTCCCAGTGAGCAGGGGGCTTGAGGGTAGGCCCTGCTAACATGGGGCTAGGTTAGGCCCAGGTAAGCTGTTGCGTGCCTGAGGCCAAAGGTGGGCCAGAGGCCGATTGTGTGGGGTGGCTGAGGAAGTGTCGCAGGTAAAGAATGGGGCAAGTCAGGAGCTGCTAATTCAGAGCAGCTGGGTGAGTGACCCAGTGAGGGACTGGAGGTGGAGTCACTCCAGTGCTCTCCTTCAGTGTTCTGCTGACTACCCAGTGCTCTCTTGGATGAGGGTTGCAGGAGAGGCCCAAGAGGCTGTGCGCTTGCTGGCCGGAGAGTGCAGAGAAACAAGCCCCAGGACCCTCTGGGTGTGGGCAAGGTGAGTGTGGCCCTGGGAAGAGGAGGGGTGGTATGAGAGTGGCCCCGTAAAGAGGCAGTATGAGAGACTGTGTGAGAGGTGGTGGAGTGAGAGAGGCCTCAGTGAGAGGGAGGTGGTATGAGTGTGGCCCACAACAGGGCAGAAAGCAAGAGGCCTAACATTGGGATGGGTTGAGCCTGGCCTCAGGCCTGAGAAGAGCTCAGCTCTTAGGAACATCTGTGAGGCTTGGGATGCAGTATAGGGGTGGTTGGAGCTGCATACATAGGCCCAGGAGAATGGGGAGTATGAAGGGCAGCCTCCCACGTAATTAAGACCTTAATTTTTTTAACAAGAAGGCATGACAGGAGAGAAAGGCAGGCACGTGCCCAGAGGCAGGTGGGGAGATGAGCACTGTGGCTAGTCAGGGAGTTCCCACTTTGCCACAGTTGGTTTTAAAATTTAGGTGGAACAGGAATCCAAGGTGGGGAGGAGGCAACTGCATCGTGTCCCCCCTCCTCCCCCCGTAATGTGTGCGCCTTGGATACTTAGGTCACAGCATTTAATCTAAAATGATGATGCTCTTAAAGAAATCAGATACAGAAACGGCTGTTTTTTATTTTGCCTTAGAAGATAAGGGGTCACTAAAAATTAAGAAGCACCTTGTATTCAAAATACATGTATCCTGATTACCTGACTTTTCCAAAATGGCCCCATCCTATCTACCCATGCCCTAATTTTAGCACTATGGGAAAGACAAAGAGTCTATAAAACCTTGAGCCCTGTCCTTAAATCCTAGATTGAGGACCCCCCAATACTTCAATGATCCTCTCCCTGGCAGGAAACAATAACATCCTGTAAATGCTTTATATATCTGTTTAACTTTATCAACATAAACATCCCCATTGAAATTGCTGGGACTGTGCCCATGCTGAGAGTTAAGCAGTGCATCACTGCATGCAGGAGCAAGGTCTAAGAGTTCTGTTTCATCTCTGCAGATTCTTCTTTATAACAAGAAAAAAAGACAGAAGGCAGGAGAGCAATAAAGGTAAAACAAATCCTCCCAGAAACAACACATCCCCAGCCTTGTGGCTTTCCTTGTCTGAATAACAGGATATAAAAAAAAGTAATCTTTGCTGTTCTCTGCATTGACAGAACCATCATTATTCTGGGTTGTAAAAAAAGGATCTAATATAATTATGGAGAGAGTATCTTTATAGTTTGTAATTATCTATTAAAACCCTTCCAAACCCCCTCCAAGTAGTATTTCTGTGACTCTTCTGGGTATTTTATTATTGCTGGGATGAATAACCTTATAAGCTTTACTATTTTAGTGTGCCCCTCTCTGTTCTCACCTTCTTATAATTTTTTTCCCCTGGAAGTAACATCTTCCCCATAGAATTGCAGTCTGCCAGAACTGAAAAAAAAAAGGAAGCAATACCTTTATAGTTTCCTGACCTATATTTTCCTTAAGGTACCCATTTTCAGGCAGCAGGATGGGTTATATTCCCTTGACACTTTGAAGTGAAAGTGTGCGTTGTTTAAAGGAAGAAGGAGCAAAATGTGTAGTTTCTCTTTTGTGTTCCTTTTTCTTATGTATGGTACAAGAAAACTGACTGTAGTAGGAAGTTACAGAGTGGCTTGTGTTAATTTCTTTCCCATCCTCCAAGAGTGGGCAAGGAGAAGAACAGCTGATGTGCAAGAAAAAGATTTCTTTTTGTGATAAGGGAGGCAGAGGAGGGTAGAGTTTCTTTTATATATATATA
>NW_017728992.1:48623584-48628595 GCF_001723915.1 Gavialis gangeticus | reverse complement strand
TATATATATATATATATATATAAATAAAATGTATATGTGTGTTACATGAACATTCATGACGGGTTTCCTCCCCCCTCTCACACACAATGCATGAATTAGCACGTTGAGTTGCCAGTGTTACCAGCCTGCATCTGTGTACCTCATTGGAATGTAATTGCTTTTGTCCAGAACAGGCAACTACCAGCCGTCCAAAAGCCAGTGGGTTCCAGAATGTTTTTTTTTTTTGTTCGTAGTGTGTTTTTTATTTTATCCTTTGAGGGGGGTGGGGGGGAATACATTGTCATCTCCCAGTTACCCTCAACCAAGGCTTAATCATATGACCCCAGTTTGAGCTTAGGAAAACAACCTTTCCAATCAGTCGAAAGAGTTAATCATGATTTTTAGAATGAAGGAAAAGCCTCTGACTCCCTATATAGAAAGTCTCAAGCAGTTTCACGTGGTTGCAACTTTGCCAAAAAATCTGTTTATTTTTTGCAACTGTCCCTCTATATATTTGTCCTGTAATTGGAAATGTATATCCTTCCAACAAATCTTACTATTTAGTTATCATGTACACATCCACTTTTATACTAAAAGTATAACCTTATAGTAGAAAAAAAGTAAAATGTTCACAGACTTATTAACTAGAGCCCAGGGCAGAAGATGAACAGTTAATACCTAAAACCTTTTGTAACTAAACTCCTCATGCTGTGATAACCAATTTCATTATCTTTAACTTTTTTATTTTTGTGATAAGGATAGTTATTCTTCACTTTTCATTTATTTTATATAGGTCTTTCAGCGGCATGTCCGATACCCTCTATAGCATCCATGAATCATCCCATTCAAGTGAATGCAGTAGCAGATCCAGGAATGGAGCAAGGGGCATGCAACTCCTCCGCTTTGTCTGTGCTGCACATGTACAGTGAGCTCTGAGTTCGCTGCCTGTTCTGCAGGGGTTCCTGCCAGAGCTCTACATGAGCAATGAGCTCTGAACTCACCAACTGACTGGGCCTGGGGCTGGCCAGAGCCCGTGCTTTCATACGGTTCTGGAATCCAGGAGGTGTTTGCTCGGGCTGTGAGAAATGTTGATGAGTGTTTTGTTTCAAAGCTGTTTTGACCTTGAAACAGAAAAATCAAAATGAAACTAAAGGTTTCAAAACAAAACAAGGACACTTGAAATGTTTTGAAAGTTTCAAAAAGTTTTGAGTTTTGAAGCCGGGCTTGCTTATAGCAAAACAGAAACTAAAGAGAGTGAGGGAAAATGGGGGGAAGGACTGGTCTGATATTGACATCTAGCTCTCTGATCACTTCCCCAGTTCTTCCCGGTAGGCACAGGCCACTGATCTGTACGTGGGGTTTGAGCAGGCTGCTGCTGCAGGCTGGGGCCAGCCATTTGGTGCAGCCTGCACCAAGCATCGGGAAGACTGCAGTGCTGCTGCTGGCCCCAACCTGCAGCAGCAGCCTGCGGAAACTGGTGTGCAGATCCAGGGTCCAGCACCTGTTGGGAAGAGCTGCGGAAGTGGTCAGGGGGCTGGGGAATCAAACCGGGAGCTGGGGGAATATTCAGGTCCCTGAACACTCCCCCTGTTCCCAGATGGACTCCCCAGCTCCCTGATCTTTCCCCCAGCTCTCTGATCACTTCCCCCACCTCTTCCCAGGAGGTGCAGGCCCCTCGATCTGCATGCTGGGTTTCATCAGGCTGCCGCTGCTTGGCCCCCCATGCCTTCTGGGATCCATGCGCCCAGATCTGGGCAGGGCAGGGCAGGGCAGGCTACCACTGCAGGCTGGGGCCAAGGCAGCACTGGGCCGTTCCTGGCAGGGGTGGCTGTGCTGTGCTCCAGGCGGGCAGTGGTGGCACAGGAACTGGCCTGCCTCCCTGCCCAGTGGCGGGACGCACATGGCACTGTGCTGCGCCACTTTTGAAGCAGTGGCAGTGAGGCATGGAGGCAGAGAGCAGAGCCCAGACCACAGCTGCAACTCGCCCGTGCCCCTGTGCACAGATTGGGGGTCCACATGCTGCCTCCCCCTTGGCTCCCCTGCTCCATGCCTCTGGAAGAGCTGCCAGGCTCTGACTGTTCCATGACCCGCCCTGGCCAGAGCCCCATTCACGGTGAATGGGGCC
The DNA here is from genome assembly GCF_001723915.1 of Gavialis gangeticus. NCBI lineage: Eukaryota > Metazoa > Chordata > Crocodylia > Gavialidae > Gavialis > Gavialis gangeticus. The sequence continues at coordinate 48,626,491 of NW_017728992.1, read as the reverse complement.
CCAGCCGGGCCAGATCATGGGACAATCCCGACAGTGCAGGAGGGAGCAGGGCAAGGGCAGGGGTGAATGATTTGCCCGTGCCACTCCCCCCTGTACTGTGGGTGTCTCGATCTGCCCCCATCCCCTCAAGCCCAGGCAGTCATAAAGAAAGTAGATTGAAAGAAACTTATCTTCCTGCTGGGCCAGCTGCAATCCTGGCTGCACATGGTATGTGAGTGTGTGTGTGCCCTTCAACCCCTGCTGCAGCAGCCCGCGTCCGAGCTGCTCTGGTGTTTGAGGGGGCATAAGCCCCAGTAGATCCCCTTCCACCACCTATGACACTAGCCCCAGCCCAGCCTGGTCCCTCCCATGAGGACATTGATGAGAAGTCAGGTTACCAGGAGGAACCTATGGGAACTACAAGCCCCAGAATGGGGGACCATAAAACCCCTCCAAAATCCCATGGGATTTCTTGGACCTCTGCCTTGCTCCAGCCTGACTCCAGCCCTAGTTCTTCCTTGCTCCTGCCTGATCCCAGCCTCATCCTTGCCCTTGCGTGACTTCTTTGGACATCCTGGCTCTGACCTACCATCCACCCTGATCACGATTCTGCTTCAACCCTTTGCCTGACAGCTCTGACTGCAACAAATACCTGGTATGACACCAACCTGCCCATGGTAATTCATTAAGTGACTGCCCACAATTCAGTCAATCCTAATAGGTGACCTTTGGATAAGTGTAGGAGGGCACTATGGTGCACCTGCCACTTTAAGTGGAGAAGCTGCCTGAGAGGCAGCTTCCAGGTGGTGTGGGGCTGATTGGAGACTCACCTGATTGGAAGAGGGTCAGGCTGGGGTTAGAGAAATCCAGTGCCTGAACTGGTATCCCTGAGAGCCTGAAAAGAAGAGTTTTCTGCAGCAGGGCAGAAGGGTTCTTGATGGACCAGGGAAGGTAAGAGAAGCCAAGCAACTCTGAAGGCCTGGGGATAAGAGAATATTATGTGGGGCAAATAAGGGTTTTATGAAGGCAGGCAGCCTATGTTTTATGTTTGATACCATTGGGTTACAAGCCTTGAGGCCTACGGGAGACGGGCTCAAGAGACTAGTGGGGTCTGGGAGGGACCCGCTGACAAGTTGATTGAATTCAGGCTCTCTCTAAGGCCTGTAGGCATCCTCCCTTAATCTCAGTAACAACAAGGTGTAGCAGTAGGTGAGAAATCAAGGGAGGGCTACATTAGAAATGGAGCTGGGCAGAAGACACACAGCCACCAAGGGGCATCCTAATTGCCTCTGTGGCTCAAAACTGCTACATTGAGCTTTCAGACATCAAGTGCCCTTTCTCAAGTCACCTTGTTCAACAGCTCTCTCAATACCCCAACCCTCTGAAGCTGCACAAAGAATGGCATCAGTGTCTGGCTTGTATTTTATACCTGTGGCAGTGTACCTTTGGTGCCTGCCACTTTAAGGACTGGAGCACGCAGCGGCCATTTTCAAACAGAGGTCAGATATGTAAAGAGGAAAGCTGGCTGCTAGCAAGGGAGGCAGCAACATCAGCCGACTGAGCTCCAGCTCAGGGACCTCGAGGTAAGGAAAGGAGCTAGGGGGAGGTAGAAGCTCCTGTTTGTCTTGGGTAAGATGTGAAACTGCACCCTGCTGGGGAAGGGTGGCCTGGTGGGACTCCTAGTGGCATGGGAGACCCCAGGAAATGCCAGGCCACTTGCCTCCCTGGTAAAAGATGGAAAGGGGTGACTTATAACCCCAGCCCCACATCCCTGGTGGTGTTCCAGCAGAGCAGGAGGAGCCCAGGCTCATAAGGAAACAGAGCCCAGGCTGGAGGAGGGACCTGGAGCCATGCCCAGGCAGCAGGGTAAAGCCTGGGGGCACCAGTAGAGACCCTGAGAGAGAGGGGTGATGGATAGAGAGACCCCGTGAGTGGGCGAGTGAGTAGAGGTGCTGAGAGATGGGCATAGTGAGGAGGGAAGAGGCCCAGTGGGGACACGGAGGCCCAGCAAGGGGCCAGGAGTGAAGTAGGCTAACTGTCGTAGAGTTGCTCAGCAAACGTTCAGGTGAGTGCAGCAGGAGAAGCCCAACAGACTGTACTGGTGCTGACCAAGGTGTGGAGAGACAAGCCCAAAGCCAGGTGAGGCCAGGCAGTATGAATCTGGCCCAGGAGAGAGGGCAGCATGAATGAGGCCAGGTGAGAGCTGGTGGAGTGAATGGGACCCAGTGAGAGAGGGGTGGTGTGAGAGTGGCCCTCTGGGGTAGTATGGTAGAGCTACAACTGTGTGCCCAGTTTGCGCTGGACCTAGGCCAGAGTGGAACATCTGTGAGGCTTGGGGCACGTACAGAGGTGGTCGGAGTGTGCACTTATGGCCCTAGTCCTCAAGGCATACAAAAGATAGTCTCCCTCTCAAGTAACAGCTGAACTTTATTTTCATCAAGGGGTGGCAAGCAAGTGGAGCAGGCAGATTGCCCAGAAACAGTGGAAGACTGGAGGTGGAGACCTGGCTGGGAAGATAACCCTGTTACAATACCCAGTATAACAAAATAACACATTCCAGTACATTTATATTTGTTTTTTCTTCAATTTTGAACTGAATAATGTCGATGTACCTCACCATCTGCTTTTCAAAATCCTAGATCTACCCATGCTATTAGCCTTCCCTCTCTCGAATGTCTTTTTCCTACTTATATTCCACACCCTTCCTCAGTGTGGGCTAAATCCTGTATGCACCTAAATGCAAGAACACCGCATGTCCCCCAGAGGCTGGGGGGGACACAGCAAGCTTCTGCAGAGGCAGCGGTGGTGTTATTGGCAGCAGTAGTGTGGCAGTGGCAAGCAGGGAGCTCCCACAGGCAGCCGTGGCACTGTCAGCGGCAGGGGGGGGGGGATTGCGAGCACCGAACAGCAGTCAGTGACTGTGGCGGG
>NW_017728992.1:48618423-48623573 GCF_001723915.1 Gavialis gangeticus | reverse complement strand
CCAGAGCCAGAAGCTGGAGTACAGCCAGCCTCAGATGTGCTGCCAGGCTAGAAGGAACTGAGCCCCCGGCACCCCCATGCCCTCCCCGCCAGGCCCTGCACAGCCATGGCAGAGTGAAGCGCAGAACAAAGCCACAGCTTGTCCAGGGAGCACAGGGAGGGGTGGTGATGCCTGCTGTTGCACGGATCCCAGCAGCAGCACTGCAGTCTTCCCGATGCTCGGTGCAGGCTGCACCAAGTGGCTGCTGCTGGCCCCAGCCTGCAGTGGCAGCTTGCTCAAACCTCCTGCAGATCCAGGGGCTTGCACCCCCTGGGAGGGCTACGGGACTGTGCCAGACTCCTCCAGGGGGTGCAGGCTCCTGGATCTGTGTACAGGATGACAGCAGGCTGGTGCTCGGTGTAGCCCATGATGAGTGCTGCAAAGACCGGTGCTGCTGCTGGCCCTAGCCAGCAGCAGCAGCATGCTGTCATCCAGTGCACAGATCCAGGAGCCCACACCCTTCAGGAGGCATTTGCCACAGACCTGAAGCCATCCTGGGGGGTGCAGGCCCCCAGATCTGCATGAGGGAGGACAGCAGGCTGCCACTGATGGCAAGTGACATGAGCTTTGCTTTGACCAGTTTGAGGTGCAGTTTCCCAGAAACCCTTGCACCTATCCCCTTGAAACTTGGCAAGCTTCATGCCCTCAGAAGGGGCTACCACCCTTGCAATTTTTATCCTAACCAGGCAAGAAATGACAGTTATAGGCATTTTCATGATTTCCCCATTATAGACTGTAGGCAAAATGTCGAAACAGTTTCAACAAAACAAAATGAAACAGTGCTTCAAAACAGTGAAATGAAACACTGTCCCTTTGAAATGGCAAAATGGAAGTTGAAACGAAACGGTGCTGTTTTGCACAGCCCTAGTGATTGCTGCTGCTTTTCACCCTTCCCCACCCTGCTGAATTCAGAGGAAAGAGAAGGGTGAGCAGTGGCAACTTTCATCCCCTGTGCTCTGGAGCCAGGGTGAAGACAGGAACTCTGGGAAGACCCTGTACTGAGAGCTCATGTGCGGTGCAGCCAAAGGGGTGTGTGTGTGTGTGGGGGGGTGCAGCCATATTACCACAACCCCTCTGGATCTTCCCTGTAGTGAATGACTCCTGAGAGCCACATGTAGCTCAGGGAGTGGTTAACTGGTGGCCTGTAGGTTCTTGCCCAGGTGCCACTCCCTCTATCACTCTTGCTGCTGTTGCAGCTAGGATCTCTGGGCTCCTCCTCCCTTCCTCCAACTTTCATTCTCTGTCTCTCATCCCTGGGGCCACAGCACTGCAGTCCATGAAGCCCAGGGAGCCCACAGTCCACATAGTGGTGGCATCTGGGGGGGAGGGGCCTGTAGCCTGTGCAGCATGCAGCCTCCAGACACTCAGAAGTTAGACAGCCCTGATGTAGCACATAACTGCCTATCGACTCATCTGCATGGAGTCACTACTGCACAATAACCTGGAGTGTGCTTTTATAGCATGCTAGATACTCTGTACCAACTCTTGTATGACCCACCGAATTCACAGTAAGAGTGCATTCATGTAAGATGGCTTATTCAACTTTCAAAGTCTATCCTGAAATCTATTTTTACTTTCCATTTTCATATATAATTATGCCGCCCAAATTTTCATAGCTTGAGTTCTAACTGCCTTGCTATAGAAATCACTCCAAAAAGCACCAGAGAAAAAAGGAAAATTCACTGGCACTAAAGGCCTTCAGCAGCATATTTTCTTCTCCAACAACAGTTTGCTAATACATCATCTACCAAAACTGATTTAAATATAAATTGAACTGGGATTCTAAATCAATTTCAAGTTTTCCAGTGCCAACGAAAGCTGTAGGTTAATATACTGTATTAGTATTAACATTTGATGACAGATGCTAAAAAGATAAAGTAGGTAATGTCTCCATAGCATTTATTCCAAAGCCATTGGCTGTGGGATAAGATCTGACAATTTCAGACAGATTAAAATCCTAAATATGACACTCAAATTTATAACATTTTTTGTAAAGTCTTTGTATCTAAATAGAATGATACAGACATTGGTTGAACCCCAAACAATGACAATTTTTCTGACTTAAAATCTATGGTCCAGGTGTCAATATAGGAATACTGTACACTACAAGTCTTGTAGGAAATTGAGATACAGCTGTCCTATTCATTCCCAAACTATCTTAATAAAAGGCCAGCATTACAAAGAGAACACTGTAGCCATGGCAATAGCAGATCATCTTTCCAACACCCAATAAATAGATGAGTTCAAACTTTCTTTTTTTATTTTCACAGTTTATAATAACGGTAGTGACCTCCTGTTTCAGAAAGTCAATGTAATTAGGATTTGAATATAAGTTCTATTAATTAATTGGAAAGACTCTCATTGAGTTCAACAGGCAGAATGATCACTCAGGCACACCAAACTTCATTTCTATCCATGTACCATTCTTCCAGAGGCCTAAAATGCTACCATGAAATCCCCTCCTCATCAACCTAGTGCCCTTAATTAATACCTTAGCTATTTTTTTTAGGCATTGTTAAATACATTTATTTTTTTGAAGCATGACAGCTTTTAAGTTACAGTGTTAAAAGAACTGCCTATAAATTCTTTTGACATCAGCTTGATACAATCCAATATCCCCACAACTCCCCCTATAATTGGTATTTATCTTGGTGTATGCTTCCACAATCAAGTATGTATAATCATTTCCCCTCAAAATGGGCACAAATTCCTATGGAATTTTACTAGCCAAATTTACCTCAATATGAACTAGTATGACTATCGGTATATGTAGAATTGACTAAGCTGTTTCAAGCAGTGTGAAAAGAATAAAATCTATGTATAATTGCACTGTAGGGACCTAATTTTCAGTGGTGCTAAGTACCTGCAACTCCTATTCGATTGGCATTATAGATGCCCACAGCTGTAATGATTTATAGAACAGCTAGATCCAAGGCTCACAAGAGAGAGTACTAAATGTGAGATTTGTAGGCGATGCTGCCAAATTGGAAAAATGCTGAAAATCACTTAGTCAGCATTGCCACCTGATGGAATACTTATAATCCTAATCTAAAGCCCTTTGAAGTCAATTTGAGTCTTCCTATTCATTTCAATGGCTTTGAACCTGGCACTCAGGGTGGGATCTTTAAAAAGGCAATTTCATAGATTTCATAGATTGGCCTAATTCTGCTCCTACTGAAGGCAATGGGAGTTTTACTTAGATCAAGGCTATCCAACTTCTAGGAAGCTAGGGGGGTCACATGCCCTGCCAGTCACAGTAGTGGGGGGGTGTAGGCCTTGTGGGCTGCACCAGGGCAAGCTACAGGCTCCTGGGGTACATCCTGCAGTAATGCCCCCTGACCCAGCTGTGCCATATGCCAAGGTGGTCCCCCTCCTACTGCACTGTATGGGCATAATCCACTCTGCCCACCCCTCACCTCTTCCCCACACACTGGTCCAGCCCTGGACTCACCTCAGCTCCTGGCACACTGCTCTACCTCCTGGGGCAGAGGCAGGAAGTGGGTGCTAGAGAAGGGATGGGGGAGCCTGGAGACTGGCTGCTATTGCAGCTGAAGGAATGGGGGGAACAGTGGCCAGGTGAGAGCTCAAGGATCACAACTTGACTCTTTGTGGGCCAAATGGGGTCCCAGGGCCACCAGGTGGACAGGTCTTAGATGGTCAAGCTTTCAGGAAAAGGACCATTTTTTCCCTATGCTTTTGTATAAAGTGTAGCACAGTGAGGGCGGACTTTCTAAGCACTAGCAATACAAATAGCAGGAACTGATTGAGTCCAATGAACCCTCAGATAAGAAAGATTAGTTTAATTTTACATAAAATGATATGATGATGATAAATTGTATCAGCTGAATTACATTTGCTTACAAAAGGTTACTGTTTGGAGAAATATTATATTCATATTATATGTAGGTAGAAAATTACCTCCTAGGTGCTACTATAAAAAGAAGAAAACAGTGACAGGTATAACAAAACATTTGCTCACATCATTGGTTCTTTGTTTTCAAATTACTCAAAATAGAACCATTTTGTCCCCCTTTACGTGTTGAATTTTCCTTGCTATATGCTTCTTACAAGCAAAATACTTCAATAGATTAGTAAACAAAGGGATAAATAGTCAAATGATTGCTGACATCTCCTTAAATTGAAGTTTAATTGAATGCTGTTGAAAGCTGATGGATTGACAACAATGGAAATTAAATCATTTATCCACAGAACAAGAATTCTGGGCAATTGTAATGAATCCTTCCCTACCTGATCTCAATCAATGGACCTAGTTTTTTGCTTTCCCACTGAAAGCAATCCCTCACACTTGAGAATGACTGTCTTCCATGCTTATCTTATCTGTGGGGCCAAAGATGTCTGACAAGGCCAATCCAAGATTGCCAAATCTACTGCAACTCAAGCTTCTATTTCTTTGCAGGATGGATGGCTCTGGATTCCTGATTTGGTCTGCAACACTGTTTCTGCCACTCCTACTTTTCCATTTCCTGGGTACAAAACATCCATCAGCTAGATAAAGAATTCAGCAACTGTATACTAAGGTAGATTTCAACCATCCTTCTAAAAGTGTAGTGTCAGAGTGGTTAAGTTGTCTTGCTGTAGCTTTGTGGGCATGAGTTCAAGCCCAACTCTAGATTCATACCAAAGGTTAACTCAGCTATAAATTACTAATTGGTCATTCAGGCCAGGAAGTCAAAGGTAGCTGGCCACATTACTTCTTTGTGTCCTACCAGCTAAGAGAGTGGTGTGCCCTAAAGACATTAGCTAATTGGATTGTTAGGGTGAAGTTACACATTACATTTCAGCCATACTAAATTTGTGGAATGTTAAACTGTGTTAGAGTTAGAACATGCTATGAGCAGTTGCATGTTCAGGATTAACACTGACTGTTTCTTGCATGACTAGTGAACGGGAGTTGTTTCTTGCCCTAAGGGGCTTGTGAGCAGGGATGTGGCTAGGAGCCAGGATGCCTGGGCAATACAGGTTTCCCTTGATTTTTATGCACATTCTTTATATGTAAATTCTCTCTTATGTGATGAGCATATTTAGACCCATAATTTGTTATATGTGAGGTAAATTTGCTCTTATGCGATCAGCATGGATGCCCCCCCCCC
>NW_017728992.1:48614588-48617948 GCF_001723915.1 Gavialis gangeticus | reverse complement strand
CCCCCCCCCCCCGCCCAAGCAGGTAAGTCTTTGGGGGGGAGGGGAAAGGGCCATGGCCCCACTCACCCCAGCCCCGGCTGCAGTAGCCCCAGGACTGGCCAGTGCCAGCTTCCTGCAGCCACTGGGCTACACCATGCTCCCCTTGCCCACACCCTGCACCTGGGCTCTGCTTGTCTGCACTTACCTCTGCTCCTAGGCTGCACCATGCCCTGGTGCAAGCAGCTGGTGTAAGCTGCTCCCAGGGCCACTCCAGCATGAGCTGAGGTGAGTGTGGAGAAGCAGAGCCCCAGGCAGCACGGAGAATGGGGCCCTGGCCAGGCTGGGACATGGGGCAACTGGAGCTGGGTGGCTCCCACAGCTGTGCGCACTGCAGAGGACCTGGGGGAGGGGCAGCACATTCCCCCAACCTCTTGGCTCCAATGTGCTGTGGCCCTGGATGAGCCACTGGGCTCTGATTGCCCCATGACTCGGCCCGGTCAGGGTCACTGTGAATGGAGCCCCAGCTGGGCCAGGTCAAGGGACAAGCAGAGTCCAGTGGCTCCTGCAGAGTCATGGCTCTGGGGATCCAAGGGGAGCACATGCCCCCCCCCCCAATCTTTGCATGGGGCAAGGGTGGGCTGTTAGGTAAGCTGGGTTCTGACTGTTCTGCACCTTACTGCAGCCTTTTTAAGCAGTGAAGCACAGCCGGCCTGCCCAGCAGTGGGACACACATGGCACCACGCCGCTTTCAAAAGCTGCAGCGAAGTGTGGAGGTGAGCAGCAGGCAGAGCCCAGCTTGCCTCACAGCTGCAGCCCGCCCTTGCCCCGTGCAAAGATTGGGGGAGCCATGTACTCCCCTTGGCTCCTTGGCACCGCAGCTCTGCAGGAACTGACGGTCTCTTCCCATGGATGACTTAGATGGGGCGGGGCAGGGGTCCCAGGGCCTCTGTCTCCTCTGACCTGGTGGTGCAGCTGAGGCTGGCCCTGCTTCAGCTCTGGGCACCCCTGGGTGGTGAGGGCTGGGGCCAGACTGGAGATGATGTGGAGAGGCAGCCAGGAAGGGGCTGGGGGGGCAATGGATGATGGCATAGGGGAAGGGGCAGCTGCATGGGTTCAGCAGATCCTGGCCCCGAGCTCGAGCCTGATCCCTTCCTGGTGCCAGCACCAGCCTCACTCCCTCCCTCCTCATCCCATGGGCCTTTCTGCTCCCTCCACCCCTTCCCTTGCAGACTTTTGTGCAGGGGGGAGGCATGCATCTACTCAGTCCCATCTCCCCCACCCTGCAAATTTGTTTCTCCCTCTGCCTATGGGGTAGGTGATGAGATTGGGTTGAGGACTTGGATTGAGTTGGCAATGGAGTCATGGGACAAGCAGAGGGACAGCCCTCTCCATCACCCTCCACCTCAGGGCAGGAACACAGAGGCCTGCAGAGGGAAGCCACAGTCCCTGTGCTGCCATGCCCCTGTCTGTCAGATCCATCCTCCTACTACTGCAACTCCCTTCCTGGCACGGACAGCATCCTGCCTGCTCCCTGGCAGTAGAGTTCAGGAAGGTGGAAAGTTCATTCATGGAGCAAGAAGTGGGTTGGGGTGGAAGGGGGGCAATGACACTGGGAGTGGTGCATCCTGTGATGCTGGAGGGCTACAAATTACTTGTTTTATCTTCACAGAGAAGATTGAAGTTGCCTTAATATCAGTATTGCCAACCCCACCATGCCAAAAATCATGAGACAAACTCTTACAAAGATCAAGAAATTAACATTTAAATCATGAGATGCTATTTTTTGAAGTGTGGGTGGGGGGTTATTTGTGAAGGTGTGGGGGGCTGTGTGTGTGGGGGGGTGTTGGAGCCCAGGGAAGGAGGGTCCCCACACACCCTGGGAAGATGCAGGGTACTGTGGGCCGGGAGTGAGAGGCAGCAGCGGGGTGGGGGGGCTGTGGCTCGGGAGTGAGGAGCAGAGACAGAGAGAGACAGCACCCAGCTGTGGAGGGGAAGGGGCAGGGGGGAGATTGAGGCCCCCATGGTGAGGGAGGGAGTGGGGCAGGAGCAGGGGCTGGTGTGAATGGGGCCCTGGGACTGGGATGGGTCATCCAGAGGTACAAGAGGGCATGGCTCCCTGCAGCTGCATGCACCCCCAGGGAGGTGCATGCAGCTGCACGTGGGGGACGTGCTCCCTATGGGGCAGAGGTGGGTTGCTGCCTTTGTCCTGGGAGCTCAGCCATGCGATGCCATTGCTGCCTACTGGGCGGGCAGGGGATGCAGGGTGCTGTGGCCATGCAGTGCATTCCCTGCCTGCTCAGGGTGCACTTAGCAAGAATTAACAATATGCAGACACTCAAGTGAGTGATCTGAGGATTGGGGGTAAGCTTGGTGACAGATACTACAATCTGATTGCTTTCTCTGTTCAACGCAGGGTGGGCAAGTTCCTCAGTAAAACAGAAATCCTCAACTTTGGGAAGGCTGATTTCCACAAACTGAGGACACTGGTCACAGTCAGGCACTAAGGGACCATGGCCCCCTAGGAAGGGGAGTCCATGAGGGATGGTTGTTTCTACAATCCTCAATGTGTAGGGGAAGTCCATCTCGTCCTGCAGGAAATGCAGTCAGAGGACAGGAAAGCCCCTTTGGCTCAACAGGGAACTTCTGTGGCTCCTGAAACAAGAGAGAGAAGCCTACAGCAGATGGAAAACTGGAATCATAACCAAGGAGGACTACTGAGCACTAGCTTGTACCAGTAGGGAGTGGTCCAGAAAAGCCAAGGCAGCAACCAAACTCAGGCTAGCCACTGGAATCAAGGATAACAAAAAGTCATTCTTCAGATATGTGGGAAGTTGGAGGGAAAAAAAAGCAACATTGGTCCCCTGTGAGATCAAGTGGGACAGCTGATGTCTGGTGCTTTGGGTTAGGGTTCAAGGCAGAAGAGGGGAAAGGGACCTATTGGTGGGAGTCTACTATAGACCCCCTACCCAAACAGAGGAGCTTGACCAGGAATTCTTGGGTCAGCTCACTGAGGTAGTAAAAGCTAGGGATGTGGTAGTCATGGCGGACCTGAATTTCCCAGACATTTGCTGGGAAGAGCAGTCGGCCAGGTCCAAGCGCACACGCAGGTTCTTGTAGAGAGTCCAGGACCTTCATCTAACCCAGGAGGTGCACAGCCCCACCAGGGCGGATGCCTTGTTGGACTTGGCGTTGGCCACGGGTGACGACCTAGTGAGGGGGCTGCGGGTGCTTGACCCCCTGGGCAACAGTGACCACTGCCTGCTAGAATTCACCATTCAGCGCAAGGTAGCAAAGGCAAGCAGTCAGATGGTGGCCCTAGATTTTAGGAGGGCGAACTTCAACGAGCTAAGGAGGATAGTTGGAGAAGCGCTGAAGACTCAG
>NW_017728992.1:48584905-48614342 GCF_001723915.1 Gavialis gangeticus | reverse complement strand
GTCTGGAACCAGCTTCCAAGTGAGGTGGTGCAGGCTCCCACCCTGGGGGTTTTTAAGAGGAGGTTGGATGACCACCTTACTGGGGTCATTTGACCCCAGTGCTCTTCCTGCCATGGCAGGGGGTCAGACTAGATGATCTGCTCAGGTCCCTTCCGACCCTAGAAACTATGAAACTATGAAACTATGAAAAGGCCAATCTCCTAAACAATTACTTTGTGTCAGTTTTCCACCCACCCAAGGGGGTCATGCTATCAGACAGGACACAAAGTAACCAGGGCTTGGGAGATGGGCCCACAATTGACATAGATCGAGAGAGAGAACACCTTGGGAGGTTTGATATCTATAAATTTGCAGGCCTGGATGGATTACACCCCAGAGTCTTAAAAGAGCTGGTGGTCATCATAGCATGCCTTATGGCCAAGATATTTGAAAGCTCATAGCACTTGGGTGATGTACTGGAAGACTGGAAAAGAGCCAATGTGGTCCCAATCTTCAAGAAAGGGAAGAAAGAAGATCCAGGGAATTACAGATCTATCAGTCTCATGTCCATCCCTGGAAAGATCTTGGAGAAAATTATCAAGGGATCCATCCGCAACAAGCTAATGGAAGGCAACCTACTGAATGCCAGCCAACATGGTTTTATTACCACAAGGTCTTGCCTGACCAACTTTATCTCCTTTTATGACCCATGACGTATTGCCTGGACAAGGGAGATGAGGTTGATATCATTTATCTGGACTTCAATAAGGCTTGGTATCCCATGATGTCCTCATGACCAAGCTGGGGAACTGTGACCTCGACCATCTCATGGTCCAATGGCTGGGGAACTGGCTCCAGGGTTGGACCCAAAGGGTACTAGTTGATGGGAACAAATCAACGTGGTGCTAGGTTACCAGTGGAGTCCCCCAGGGCTCAGTGCTTGGGATGATACTCTTCAATATCTTCATTAATGACCTGGATTTGGGCATCAGATGCAGACTGGCAAAGTTCACAGATGACACTAAACTATGGGGGAAGGCAGTCATGCTGGAGGTCAGGCTGGGGATACAGGCTGACCTGGACATGCTTGTAAAGTGGGCAGACTAAAACCTGATAGCTTTCAACGTAGAGAAATGCAAGGTACTTCACCTTGGGAGGAAAAAAACAGCATCACACTTACAGACTCAGCAGTGCTATATTCGCTAGCACCGTGACTAAAAGGGACTTGGGAATCTCGACTGACCACAAGATGAACATGAGTCCCCAAAGTGATGCCGTGGCCATGGCAAACCAAACTCTGGCATGCATCCACTGATGCATCTTGAGCAAAACCAGGGACTTCATCCTCCTGCTTTACTCAGCCTTAGTGAGGCCACAGCTGGAGTACTGCATCTGGTTTTGAGCCCCCCACTTCAGGAGGGATCTGGATAAGCTTGAGAGAGTCCAGAGGATAGCCACCCATATGATCAAAGGCCAAGAGAGCAAACCTCATGAGAAGAGGCTGAGGGACATGGGACTCTTCAGCCTGGCGAAGAGAAGGCTCAGAGGGTACTTGGTGGCTGCCTGTAAGTATATAAAAGGGGTGCATCAAGATTTGTGAAAACAGTTGTTCACCAGGGCTCCCCAAGGGATAACTAGGTCTAACAGGCACAAATTTCTAGAAGGCTGATTCAGACTTGATATAAGGAAAAACTTCTTTACAGTCTGAGCATCCAAGGTCTGAAACAGACTCCCCCCAGAGGTGGTGCAAGCATCTACTCTAGACTGGTTCAACAGGCATTTGGATGTTTATCTTGCAGGGATCATCTGATCCCTGCAGACTTCCTGTCTCTGGCAGAGGGGCTGGATTCGGTGATCTCATGAGGTCCCTTCCAGCCCCTAATGTCTATGAAATGTTAAGTGTCTTTAGAATCGTCTACATGTAATGTGTAACTTCACTAGTAAGCTCAGATAGATCTTGATATCAGACCGAGAAGTTTAAGGAACTTTTCCCAATTCTCTGAGCTGTGCAGAGACAAGCTACATTGCCAAGTTAATCTGTGCTTCCAATGCAGAAAACTATTTAAGCTAATTCAGTATTTACAAAAGCTGTGGCCAGCTATCTGACCTTGCCTATTTGCATGGTAAAATAATCCAGCTAGCTGACTTCTTTACATACCTAGTTTTTAAAGGAGTATTCCCAGCTTTTTAATGGGCAGTGTTAATCACATCTGTTCTCCAGTCAAATGCCTTTATGGTTTTAGGCAACAGATGTGAGCAAGCATTAAATGTAGCCTCTTTAACCTGAGATAGGCATGTGTGTAAAAGTTAACTGATTAAGCCACCACTTAAGTGAAACAAAACTGAAGCATTAGTGAAGACACTGACTCTTACTCTTAAACTACATTGTGAAGACTTACATGGAATGATCTTGCCTATCATTCTTAGGGGAAAATGTTTCAAAACCAGCAGCACTTCTCTCTCCAAGGAAGGGGTTCTTTTATGGTTTAGGAACATTTTAAATGTCATTTAGGAACATGCACTGATTTTTCTTGAACAGTCCTTTACTTATTGGCTAATGGTATAGAAGATAATTGGTACACAAATTAGTATTTATTTGTTTATAAATAAGTAAGGCTAATATACGTGATCCAAGACAGCCAGGAAGGTAAATGTAAAGTCTGTGAATATGAAAACTATCACTCAGTCTACTGAAGCACACTAGCAATTTAGATATGCAATTAAACTGTTTACCTTAATCAGTGAAAGGCTTGTGGAATTACGAGAGTCTTTTGTATTTTGTTGTCGGGATATAAAATGTTCTTTAAATGGGAGTGAAGTTTGTGAGGGGGAAAATATATCCTTTGTGTGGAAAGATTTGTGAAAGAAATTTTACTTGAAAGGAATTCATTAGCAAGAGCATATCCAAAAACTCCCTTTTGGTTGTGTTTTACCACATATGGAGATATTTTCATGGAAATAACTCCAAATATGAAAAAAATGCATGTATGATCACTTCACAGAAATACATAAAAGAAACCTCAGACATGTTTTATGCCCACGCTTCCAGCTTCTCCATTTTCAAATATTATATAAAACCAAATTAATAAATGTGGTTTGCTATGGATGGTTAGTAGCAGGAAGATTGCTCCATATATCTAAATATGACATTTGTAATCCTTATTAAATTCCTAAGGAAAGAAATGATTGTAGTATCCTAATATATTTACCATTGGGCAATTGATAATGGTTCATTTTATGGCTCATGGAAATAACTGGATGTTACTGAATCATATGAAACTCATGCAGGGTGTGACATTGCAGCTGTAAATTAAAATTACAACTCATACGGTGACTCTGCAATTGCATCTCTAATGTCATGTTGTCTTTACTAAGCTGCTTGCCTGCAAAGTCATGCATAATATGGTTTTTTGTCTCATAATACAATTTAGCTTCTTGGCCTCTTATGTGCTAAGATCAAGTATAGTATCTGGGAAGTGGGGCAAGCGGGGCAAGAAAAGTAGTGCTCCCCATACCCCTGGGGAACCCACCTCATCCCTTCCCCCCAACCCCATCCTGGGCATTCAATTTGCTAGCTATGCCTCTCTGTCCCCATAATATTTAATTTTAATTTCATTATTGCATCATTCCTTCTTTCTTCTTGGCTCTTACTGTAAGCTCAGAACATGGTTAGCTAATGTAGTAGGCCTGGGGTTCCCTCAGGCAGGCTTCCACCCCCTGGTAACCTGACCCAGCCTGCTTCCCCTCTCCTCACCCAAAGGAGGGCTGCTTAAATCCCCTGACTGGTTTCACTCCTTCCAGCCACCAGCCCCCGCAGCACTTCCCTAATGGGGCACATGGACTCCTCCTTTGATAATCACCAGGCTTATTGCTTTGCTCCTTGTGCAGCCTGCACCCTACTACTTACAGGCTTATGACCCCACAGATTGCCTCACTGCAGTTTTCATCCTATACTCAGTGCAGCAGATTTGGGTTAATTAGCTCAAACAGTCCTTTAACTATACAGAGTTCTTTACAGAGAATTCTATCTTTTTCTGGGCCCACTGGCTTCTCTGGAATGCAGCATAAACCCCACTTGGTACCCAAACATCAATATAGTCCACACAGGGTTCACTCACAGTCTTTAAAGGCTGTGAGAAGGTGCCTCCGGCAGTCTTCTGCTTTCTTTCTGCACTGCAGTTCTCTTCTTCCTTGGGGTGATTTCCCTGTTATGGTACTGCTGCCTCCAGCTCTGCAGCCCTGGGTCTCTTCCCAGACCCAAAGAATCTTTGGGCTGGTATTGCAGCCATTAGTCAGGCAACCTTCTTCCTCTTTCTGCTTTATCTTACTGACTTCTAGTTCTCTCAGCTCCTCTTTCTGGGCACAGACGGAAGTGACAATTTTTGCCTGATCTAGCCACAGAATGCAGTTTATAGCTGCGACCAAACACAAGTGCACAGCTGCAGACAGTTTAAAAATGGCCAACTGGGTGAAAATCTGATGAATATATTTTAAAACAGAGCATCTTCTGTAACTTGTATCTGTGGTGCCTGCCAAACTCAAGCTGTTTTCAGAATGGGAGCGGGGAAAGGGAGAAGAGGGAGTTTGGTTTGGGGGTTTTGCAATCCCTGCTAGAGGATGGGACAGATATATTGGAGCCTCCCCCGCCATCCTGAAGTGGGAGTTTCAAATTCACCCACCCCACCCTCCAGTGCAGGCTGAGGAACCCCTAGAACGAGCTCCACCTTTTCCATTTCCCCCAATCCCATTCTGAAACAGGGACAGGCTGGGAGAGAGGAGAGAGCAGCTAGATTCCCCTCCCACTTAGAACCAACAGTCAACTTCTGTTTTTTCTAGGAGATTGTTATAACTCAGAACACTTTCTGCAAAGCATTCTCAGTTACAGCAGGGAGCTGCACTTCTGTCTGAATCCTGTCTTCTAACTCAGTCTTCTTTCTCTTGGAGTCTTTTAACTTCCGTTAGCCAGCCCCTTATCTTTCACAGCTGGCTCAGTCCTCCAGGCAGGCCTGTAATTAGCCTTACTGCCTGCTGTAGTCTCTGAAAGCCTGCAGACTCCTCTAGCCAGGAGTGTGCAGTCTGCTGCAAGCCTTTGCCAGCCAGCCTGGTACACTCAGTAACAGAGGTTAGGGGCTCCTGCTATACTAAGTGCTGGAGTTTCCAAAATGTATAGTGTACATATTGTGAAAATACACTTAAGTGCACAGACTGTACTGTGCATGGGCATCTGAATGTGACTACCATATAAAACCATAACTGATGCAGCCTTTTCAGTACACAAAGTTGGATGTTAAACAGCACAACATATCCTTTATATTTTTGGAACTGTGGCTATATCTACAGGGCACCCCACAGTATAGTGTAGGCATGTCAGTGTTAGATTTAAGCTACCTATCTTGGATACCAAAATCTGTCTAACCACAGCATCACCAAGCTCAGCAAGGGCTAAATTATCTTGCCAAGAAACAGGCTTGCAAAGAACTTTGTGCTGCCATGTCTCGACAACTTCCAGGACCAGAGTCACCTAATTTAAAACTAGCTCAGGTACCACTACACCAGAGGTGTTAATATGGCCCTGCAATGCAGAATTGCCTGCAAAGCCACATCAGCTAGCCTGCAGCCTTGATAGGGGGACCCTGTGGCAGCCAAGTGCTAGTGAGAACCATACTTCTGGAGCCATAAAGGCACTGTGGGAAAAAGCCCGGCACCATGATGCTTGGTTGCTGCTATGGGAACAAGCCATGATGCTACTAGGATGGTAGCGTGGCTGCCAAGCACCTGAGTGAAAGTAGCAGCACTGGAGCCCCAAGAGCAGCACAGGAAGGAGCCTGGCACTGCAGGTGCTTGACTGCTGCTGCAGAACCAAGCTATGATGCTGCTGGGGCTTCAGCACTGCAGGTCTCGCACTATAGCTTGTGCTGGTGATGGTACCCAAGTGCCTGGAATGCCAGGCCTTTTCTTAGAATCATAGAAAATTAGGGTTGGAAGGAGGTCGTTGGAAGGTCATTTAGCTGAACCCTCTGCTCAAAGCAGGACCATACCTAACTATATTATCCCAGACAAGGCTTTTTCTACCTAGGACCTAAACCTCCAAGGATGGAGATTCCACAGCTTCTCTTGGTAGCCTGTTCCAGTGCTTTACTACCCTCCTAGTGAGAAATTTTTTCTAATGTCTAACCTCATCTTCTCTTGCTGTAACTTGAGACCATTGCCCCTTGTTTTGTCATCTGCCACTGCAAACAGTCTAGCTCTTTCTTTTTTGGAAACATTCTTCAGGTAGTTAAAGAATGCTATTAAATCCCCTCTCAGTCTTTTCTTTTCTGGACTAAATATGCCCAGTTCCTTCAGCTTCTTTTTTTTTTTTAGAAGTCATATGCCCCAGTCCCCTAGGCATTTTCATTGCCCTCTGCTAGACTCTCTCCAATGTCTACATCCTTTCTATAGGGGAGGAGGGAGTGGAGGCAAAACTGGACACAGGACTCCAGATGTGGCCTCACAAGGGCTGAATAGAGGGGGAAGAATCACTTCCTTGATCTGCTGGCAACACTTCTAGTAAAGCAGCCCAATTAGCTTTCTTTACAACAAGGACACAGTGTTGGCTCATATTCAGCTTTCTGCCTACTGTAACCACTGTAAAGGTTCTTTTCTGCACAGCTGCTGCCTAGCCAGTTGATCCCAGCCTGTACCAGTGCATGCGATTCGTCAGTCCCAATTGCAGGACTTTGAACTTCTCCTTATTATTCTGAACCTTATGAAATTTGTTTTGGTCCTGCCCTCCAGTTTCACTAGGGCTCTCTGAGTCCTAGCCCTACCCTTCAGTGTATCTATTACTTCCCATAGCTTGGTGTCATGTGCAAATTTTCTGAGGGTGAATTCCACCCCAACTTCCAGGTCACTGATGAAGATATTGAACAAAACTAGTCCTGGGGTGCTCCACTTGATACCAGCTGCCACTGATTATTACCATTTGAGCCCAATGGTCCAGACAGTTTTTGATCCATGTTACAGTCCATTCATCCAACCCATACTTCTTTAGCTTGCTTGTGGGAATGTTGTAGGAGGCTGTACCAAAAGCCTTGCTAAAATCAAGGTATACCACATCTACTGGTCTTCCTGCATCCACAGAACCAGTCATCTCATCATAGAAGGCAACTGGGTTGGTCAGGTATGACTTTCCTTTGGTGAATCCCTGATGTCTGTTCCTAATCACCATCTCCTTCTCCTTCTTGCTGGGTCCTGCACTGGATGCAGCTTGATGTGGGGAGTGTATTGTGGGCACAGTCTGGCCTGTGGGGCTGCACCATTCATCCAGCTTGTGGATTGGTGACACACTACTCATCCAGCCTGCTAGGCCACATTAATTTGAAACCCCTGCCCTACACTATGCAGTAGTTTGCCACATAGGTCCAAGTCAATGTCTTAGCCTAGCCCTAATATACAAAACTAGTAATAGCTGTAGTTTTGACTACCACCTCATCATCTTAACCTGCTGAGCCAGCTGCGCATTATGAGAATGGCACATCAAAGAAGCCAAGAAGGAGATTCTTCATTATCAGAGACACTGTATTAGTACTAGCAACACTGTTATGAAACTCCTTGCAAAAAGATGCCTGTGCTCAAATCAAAATGTAATACCCACCTTCTCCCTACAGCATTCCTATAGTAAATGCATTCAAAATAATATTTAGCTTGTTATAAACTCACCATTAAAGTTGCACTGAAAAATCTAATTCAAGTGGGTATTTATTCCACTAACTTGGAAAAGCAGTAAGATATTTCCTTCCCACCACTGACAAAAGTGACTGTTTTAGTTTGTGAGAGAAGCAAGATTTGAGAGGTGAGGTAATGTCTTTTATTGGAACAACTTGTATAGTTCAGAGAAATGTCAGGCAAGCTTTCAGGTATCAAGCCCTTCATCAAGTCTGGGAAAGAAACAGATACAGTCCAAGATCAGTACTGTAGCCGCTGGGCCTCAAACAGTCGCTCCTGGGCGACTTTTGCTTGTGTGGTTGATGTCAAATATCTTACACGTTCGTGTTCTCACCTGAACCGATGTTTTCCACCTGAGTCTTCAACCCCGCGCTCTCCTGCCATGACTTGTTGGACCTCAGTGTGTGGGGTTGTTTTTCGGGTGCGCTTGTTGGCCCGTGGCTTGCCCGGCAGTTACTCACGGGGCTCCACCACCCCTACACCCTGGCCTCATGCCTCCTGTGGACCGGTGTCTGTCTAACAGCCTCCTCCTTCTGGGGGGGTGGGCACCCATGACTGGAGCCTCATGCTCACATCCTTAGGCCCGCCCTTCCCTCGAGGGAATACCCTAGGGACAGGACCAAAAACCTCTGAGACTCCTTCTCGGCTTCACTACTCGGGGACCCACTCAGCTTCTGTATACCTATATCCTGGGAAAACAACCAAAAAAATGCCTCAACAAAATCACTGGGCAACCTGCCCTTCTGGCTTCCCCTTCTACCCGTCCCAGGTCTCTAAGGGGAACGGGTTGCCTTCTCTCTCCCTGTTGCCTCAGCACCTGCTCTCTCGCCTGCTCAGTGACCCATCCAGGTCTGGCGGCGATATCCGCCCTGACCGCAACCCCTCCGGGGCTCTCCCGGGGTCCTCTTCTCCCTGGCAGGACTTTCTCAGTGCTCTGTCGTCCCTGCACTCCAACTTGCTGTCTGCTTCGCCTCCCCGGGTCACTCTGGTGATGTCCCTGGACGGCGTTCTGGATGTTCCCTCACCGTCCCATGCAAGTTGACGTCGAGGTGCTCCGCCTTGTTCTGCCTGTGCTCACCCCAGCTGTCTCCGACCCCCGGGTCCCATGGGGAGCGGCTCCTCTGCTGCTGGCATCAGCAGCAGTTCTCCTCCCTGACCCTCTGTCGTCTCTGCAGTGTGTGCTGCCATTTTATTCTTGCCGGCCGACCACAGTTAGATAAACAGGCGGCTGATGAGCCACACGGGCTTCTCCTTCCTCCCCTCGTGTGCTGCGCTCCAAGCTGCCAGTGAGCATCCCTTGTTATGGTGTTTTCCGGGACAAGTACATATTACAACAATTGTATTAGTTTACGCTAATAAATTTCAGTACTTGAAAGGAAAAATGGACAGTTATCCAAAAAAAGATAGTGGAGGAGGTAAGTTATAATGAGTCATAACACCATGGTTTTTGTTAGATCTATGGGTTTTTGGTGTCTAGCAAAATTGTGAATTTCTGAACTGGACATCAAATGCCAATTAAAATATTTTTCTGACTTGTAGTTATCTTGGACTGTAACTTTCTATCCTAGATTTAAAAGTTTGTCTATCTCTTCCAAATATCCGGGTTGGTCCAATAAAAGATATTCTCACCTCCCACATTTTTGCTTCCTTCACAACTTTAGACTATCAAGGTTATACCACCACCACTCCTAGTTTTAGTTTGTGACTGTTTTAAGTCATTCTACTTGGAAGGTCAAAAAGTTAGAATAATTAAAAAATCACTAGTTTTTAAAATATTGTCACTAGCCACAAGTTCCTCTAGTTTAATATTTTTAATAAGCATTTATGAATACCCATTTACCATCTACAGACAGATGGATTGGTCAAGTGATTCAACTGTACCTTAAAAGGTATGTTAAAGAAATTCATAGTGCATGAGCCATGAAAATGAAGCCAGTTAGTTGATTCTCTTATTCTTTGTGGTTCATGGGGCACCTCAGGAATCCCTTGGATTTTCACTTTTTGAGTTACTGGACTTGGTGAAGGAGGGGTGGGAGAACCAAGTAACTCCAGCCAAAAACCCTGTTAAGTATGTAGTACAGCTGAGAAAAAGACTAGAAGTGGCACAGAAGACAGCCCTTGACAACTTGCAGAATCCCCAAGAACATCAAAAGATGAATTACTACCATAAAGACCATGAATGGAAATTTGAGTTTGGGGAGCAAGTGTTAGTAATGCTTCAAAATAACTAAATCCAGAAATCAGTGGAGGGAGCCCCACTGTAGGGGTGCTGAAATCAGATGGCAACATCCAATTATGCCTTGATCTCTGCAATGTTAATTCCATCACCAAGTTCGATGCATTCCCCATGCCATGCATTGACAAGATGCTGGAGAAGATCTGGCAAGCCAGCTATTTATCTACTTTGGACATGACAAATGGTTATTGGCAAATTCTACTGGACAAGGAGGATCAGGAAAACACAGCATTTGGAGCACTATGGGGATTATATGAGTTTAAAAGGATGACTTTTGGGGTCCATGGAGCAGTCTTCCTTTCAGAGACTTATGAATAAGTTACTAGCCCCACACCAGGTATATGCTGTGATCTATATAGACAATGTGATTATCTTTTTGACCCAGTGGGAATATTATCTCCAGGCACTCAGGGCCATGTTGCATGAACTCAGAAGAGTCAGATTGATGGCAAACCCAAGCAAGTGCATCCTGGGTATGGAGGAAATCCAGTATGTGGGATGCCAAGTGGGCAGGGGGCAGATATGCCCACTAAAGGATAGAGTAAAGAGGCCTTGTAAACTTACCCACAGCCCTCATCAAAAAAACAGGATTGGAACTTCCTGGGGTTAGTGAATTCTTATCAGAAATTTATATTCTACTTCTCAGAAACAACTGCACCCCTGTCTGAGCTGACACAGACCAGTGTGCCCCAGAAAGTGCACGGGTTCCAGAAAGTGAAACAAACCTTCTGAAAGGCCCAGGAAGCCTTATGCAGATACCCGGTATTGTATATCCTGGACTTTGATCAGCTGGTTGTTGTACAGAGTGACGCCACAAATGTAGCAGCAGGAGCAGACCTATTCCAAAGGAGAGAAGGGATGGAGTTTCCTATTGCTTATGCAAGTCAGGAGCTACACCTGCCAGAAAGAGCATATTTTACCATTGAGAAAGAATGTCTGGCTATTAAATGGGCAGAAGTATTCTGATACTACTTATTAGGCCACAAGTTCACCCTGGTAATAGATTACACTTTATGTTGGTTACAGTCAAAGATGGACAATATGAGACTGATAAGCAGTGTTCTCTCTAAGCTGTGTGGCATGCATGGCAGCATGGCATGAGTGATCTGTGTAGCCATGGATGCTGACCAGCTTAGAGGGAACACTTCTGATGGGGAGGGCATTTGGCCTATAATCATACCTTTTTCTACAGATCATCATCCTGGGAGAGATAATACCAACATGGACTTCTCCTGAAGATACAACAGGACATAGAAAAGGACGTGCCACCTATTCTGAGAAGGAAAATGGAAAGTTGGGTAATGGAGAACTCTCACCCAGATCTGAGGGCAAGACAGGGGGGCAGGCAGGACCAACAAAGACCTTTCAGGAGGAGGGCACTCATTACCTGAAAAAGATAAGAGTTAATTATGGATAGAGAGAAGTCCATGGCCCAGCCGTGACCTCCAAAGAAAAGGGGGAGGTGTATAACAGGGAGCCAGAAGTCCCTGTTATGGAAAAGGGGAAAATAGCACAATAAATCTCCTGCAGGAGTAAAACCAGTAGCAGATATAAGGGCTGTGGGCTATGAGTGCAGATGGCATAAGGAAGGATCAAGTGAATCGTTAGCCCTAAGGGCAGACACCAGTGAGGATATGGAGAGATAAGGCAGCACCCTGAGAAACAGATAAAAGGGCAGATAGCTGGAAGAGTGGGAGGGCTAGCCAGAAGTAGAGTCACCCAGGAGAAAGACAGCAGATACCCACAAATCCAGAGGAGAGCCAAAACACAGAGAGCAGAGCAGAGAAGTTTGATTTAAATCAACAGATCATTTGTTTCCATTCCTAATGTTTGGTTACCCAGGTTGGGGAGGGATTTTTGGTTTAAAGTGGTTCTAACTGAACTTTGGAGGACCAAGCATGGCTACAAAAGGGGTGGAGAGGAGGCCATGGGTGGGGTGCCTGTAGAGGCACACTGAGCTCTGAGCGCTGCCAAGGGTGGCAGGGACATGTGTGACAAGAAGAACACAGGAGGCGAGCCTCACCAGAGCTGTATACAAGTCTAGCTAATGGAGGCCAAGTGGGCAGGGTCCAGAAACTGAGGGCTCCCAGACAGTGGGCACAAGGGAAGAGCACCCAACTAGATAAAAGGAGCCAATGCCAAGAAGGCTGAGGCTCCTATAAAGACTTTGAGGCCTGAAGGGCCAAACAGTGTGTAGGGCATATAGCTCCATTATGATAATGACTGGTAATGCCTGTGAGGCATGAGCATGGCTGTAAGGGAGGTCATGGGCCATGAATACCATCATTAAAGTGTCTGGTACCTAGAGGCATCAATAGGGGATCCTCTCTGGGCCTTAGGCAGCCTCCCAAATGCTTTCCCAAATAACATTAAGGCATGGCAGGAGAGTGAGATGAAGGGGTGCAACTGACAGGAGGAGACTGGATTAGGAGGGGTCAAAAGAGGGTGCAACTGTGCCACTTGACCTCATGTTGCCGCATCAGGGTTTACAGGGTTTGTGTGTCAGAGCAGGGCCCCTCCTAGCCCAGCTACCTATGGGGAAATCTTTTCCCAGTGCTTAATTCTCATGCCTTCCTGACAGAGGGCTCATGCCTCTTTGTTCCTGCAACCCGCTCTTCTTCATGTGCTTGCAATACTTTCCTCTTCTACAAGGCTACTAGTCACCAATACCTAACCTGATGGAAGCCCACAACTATTTAATTGGTTTTGGTATGCAAGAGACGAATGATATCCCAGTGGTTTTGGTGCTAGGCTGTGTTAATAGTAGGCTATTTACTCCCCTGTGCTATCACAGGTTTATTGTATAACATTGGGCAGTTTACTTAGGTGAAGAGTTTTTAAAGATGTTGAAGTATCTAAGGATGTAGATGAGTACCTTGTAAGATTTTCAGAAGCACCCTCCGGAGAACTTCTAGTGAAATGAAGAAGGTTTTGAAAAACCCAGTACATGACTGACTGCATCTTCAGTCATCTAAATACTTTTAAAAATCTGGTTCTTACTCTCTCTCTGCCACAGTTCCCTATCTGTAAAATGGGGGGAATAATCTCTACCTCACCAGGGCCTGAGGAGGAGAAATACATGAAGGACTGCAAGGTGTTTTGATGCAATAGCAATATGGGTCATATAAACACCTAAGACTGACTAAAGCTATGGAGCTTTTGCCGATGTCAGCAGTAGGTAAAACCTTCCTAGACTAAGGCAGTGTTACTGGGGTACGACTAGACTCTGCAGCCTTTCCATTCTCCAGGGACCTCATATATTTGCAGTAGCAAGCATACATAAACACTGCATCTAATTTGCATTTCCCCTTCTCCAAAGCTTATGTACAGTAGAATCACTGGTTAAACTCCACTCCTGTACTGAATTGTAGAGATTATTTATAGCTGTAAATAAGGATGATTTTTGATTTCATGTCTCTATAGAAACTAGTGGTGGACTAGACCAAAGAGGTTTCTCAGAGGATATTTCCCTGCTTTCTTCTCTCTGTACATAATGCCAAGAAGAACTTGAACTCCTATTTGACAGGCAGAAGTGGATGCATTTGGCATGTAAATATTTGTATTTATCTCTCTTCTACAAATAAAAATGTAAATGTTCAAAATTGACAGTATTTACTTATTAAAAGTCTTCCCTCAACTCCATTTCAGCTGTATCCATGTGCTCATTCTTCATGTACATTCAAAAAAAAACAAAACAAAACAAAACAAAAAAAACAACCCAGGGGAAATTCCAACACACACACAAAACATGCATTAGCATGACATTAAGGTTTCTGTCTCTTATTCTTAAATAATACACAAACTAAAAGTACAGGAAATCCTGAGTTAAGGCTCTTTCACAACCTTTAGACATAGTTTCCTTTTTCATACATAATACTTCCTTCTAGCTGGTAGAATCAATCTGTGGCTAGCTGTGTAGGATTTTGGGCAGTTTTGTGGCAGTGTAATAAAACAGATTTCCTTGGTTCTATTATATTTACACCCCTATATATATGGTATTCCCCAAAACACAATTCTATGTTTGTCTCAATTTAGCAAGGTTAAGCCTGTGCTCAAGTCCACCCTTAGTCAACAAAATGCTTAGCCATGTGCTGAAAGAAGCATCTGCATAAATGCTTTGGTGAGTAAGTGTGGATTTTTCAAACAGGGTCTCAAAGTGAAGTAAACAACACATGTTAGGGTCAGGGCTGAGTAATAGATCTGCTATAGAAAAGTCTTAATTGGAGTGTATTATATTAGTTGCTTGCAGACATTAAACCCCCTCCCTCCGTGCTTTACTTTAAACTTGTTGCACTCTTGTGCTGAACCCAGCATATGTTCAGAAGAGGCAGTGACTTAGTTGGACCTGGCTCACCCAATGTCTGTATGGATTAGGTGCTTTAGTGGGGCATTTTTGGTGCTTTTATCTAATAGCTGATTGAACTGGCTATTAGATAAAAGTGCCAAAAAGCCCCACTGAAGCCCTTAATCTATATAGACACTCCAGAGCCAGGTTGGAGTAATGCATTGCTGCTTCTGGTAAAATGCTTTTTTTTTAACATATGAAAGCAGTCATTGTGTTTACACAGTCAGATTTAAAGTGATGTTGACTTCGATTTCTGGTCCATACCTCTTTGTGAGGGTATTGATTGATGTGCTATACATGAAAGGAGGAATTTTTCGTGAAGTTTCTTAAAGACCCATTATTCAGGATTCCAGTGCTTTTAGGGCAACATTTTTAAAAAAATGACTAGTGATTTTGAATGCTTAACCTGAGATACCTTATTTTCTGAAGTTAATACTCTAAAGCAGGTCCTTTTGAACTGTATCTATTTGGCCACCAACATTATTAATAAATTTTGAAACTCTTGGTCAAAAAGTCATGCTTTTGATGAAGGTTCCTCAGACAAGTAATTATTAGTCATTAAATTATTCATAATCCAGTCTTGAGTCTTTGAGTGTGTCTACACCATTTCTGACATGCTATGCCACCAGGAAAACACTTGCCATGCAGTCACATGGCAAAAAAAAGTAACATAGCCACTGTTTGGTGTGTGTCCAGGGAGTGCCTGGTCTGACTCTCAAGCTCTCAGTCTTGGGCACACTTGCTGGAAAGGACCTAGCACTGCTTTAATAGTGAATATATTATATTTTTCAGCAGTTGGTATGTACAGATCAGGAATGAGTGGGTGGCACATGTTTTCACAGCGGTGTTTTTTCATATGTTCAGAGTCAACACAGACATATACTTTGAGAGACTGGTCAAGAAAGTTATTTCTCAGAAATTAGACAGATTTAAAACTGAACTATTAAAATGACTTCAGCCCTTAACGGGAAGACTTTAAAGGATTTTCTTTCTGTGAAATATTGCAGTAATTTTGTCTCCCATGCTTCCTATTATCCTAATGGACCAACACTTAACAAAATATGGCCATTGTCATAAAAAACCCAGAATCCCATCAGGGTCAATGGAGAGTTTTGCACTTTGAGGCCTATCAGTGAATTGCATCCACCTCTAGGGAAGGGAGCAATGTTTAACTGTGGGTATACCCAATACTATAGGGTATTTTATAAAAAAAAATTAAGGAGCAAGGAAACTACAAGGAAAATGTAGATAGGCTATAGAGCTACCAAAGTTGGAATGTGCCCAGAATAGTAAGGATAACACCCCTGCTCTTGTGAGACTTGCCATCCTTGATAGTTTAGGCATTCAGGACCTATTTTTAAAATCCCACTTGAAAATAAAACATGTCTAATATAATAGTACCCAATAACAAAATAACATTGGGCATCAATTAAGAGCTGTCACATCTAGAAATGTTAATTGCAAAAAAGGTGTGCAAGTTAAGCTTCTTAGGTTAAGAAAGAAAAAAAAATCCACATTTGTTTCCCTATACAGCACTAAAGGATCCCTTACCATCATTGACATTTAGATTTTTCAGACAGTATAGACCAGGGGTGCCCAACCTTTCTAGGCTTCAGGCCAGATTAGTGGTGCAGTGTTGGTTTGTGGGCTGGATCCAGTGCATGAAATCTGTCCGTAGGCCTTAAGCAGCACAGGGCTGGGGGACATGTGGGCATCATCTGACATGTAGCCCCATCTCTGCGTGCCAGATCAGGCCCACCATCTCAATCCTGATCCTGCACATGTTGGATTGGGCCCAATGGCTGGCCCTGGCACTGGCCCTGCTATGTTATCTGGCTTAAAGATTTAGCAGTAGAGGACAGGAAATTCTGATTCAGAGGCTGTATCCTTAACTCCCATGCGGACTTCATGTACTCACAGAAATGCTTATTGTTAAGCACATTAAAGGCTGAAGATTTGCTAGGGAGTTAGTTGTGCCTTTTGGATGAACAGGGTGTAAAAGGGGAGCTAAATGATTACAGAGACGTTCTTTGCATCTGTCTTCACTGTGGAAGAAGTTAGGGAAATTCCGTCACCAGATCCACTCTTTAGGGACAAGTCAAGTAGATAGTATATAGTATAATAGAGTCCACTGGATTGCATTTATATCTTTCTGATTCCAGATTCTGAGTCTGAGGGAAATTGTCTCACACAATCCCTGCTCTTTGTTTGCCTTGTTTCTCAAGAGTTTCTTTAGTAACTTTTGGAGCTTAGAACACTTTTGGGGTTTCCACTGCATTACTTCCATTCTCAAATCCTATATGAACTGAATTGTAATTTTCTTCTTATATTTTCATATTGCATTTTTTCAAATCTAAGATGAGGTTTTGGGAAGTAAAAAGAGCCCAAAATATTTTTTCTTTTCCTTTTTTTTTCTTTTCCAAATATCATAAGCACTAAGATGACTGAATGATTGTGAGACCTGATGCACATTTTTTGAATGCTTGGAGTTTGCAATAATAAAACCTCATACAACTGTATGGGCAGAAAGTGTTATTCTCGGTGGGAGTGTGTGCACACGAACATACTCCCTTCTAGAGGCTGGGATGAAACCCAAGGTTCACAATATTCCTTTTCTTCAAGCAAATATCTTTAAAACTTCTGGCAAAGTATTCTATTTCCCTGTAGAATTAGTCCATATAGAGAACAACCACCTACTGCTTCAGCTAGGAACTCTATTAGCTCAAGAGAAAAAAGTTGGCATGCCGGAAATAAAAGCTCCAACATTGTTCATAAAAAAATGTAGGCTAGGAATTACACATACCTACCACATTATCTTAAAAGATAGACCAGGCAGCCTTACCTCTATCCCTGGGAAAATCCTAGAAAAATTATCAAGGAACACATCTGTGGGAGTCTGCTGGCTAATGTGATGTGGAGGGGTAACCAACATGGGTTTATAGCAGGCAGGTCCTGCCTGACTAATCTAATTTCTTTTTATGACAAGGCTACCAAATGGTTAGGTGTAGGAGTCAAGGTGGATGTTATCTATCTGGACTTCAAGAAGGCCTTTGACATGGTATCCCATACCATCCTTATAAATAAACCGAGGAGATTTGCCTTGGATGATTATATGGTAGACTGGATAGCAAACTGGCTCAAGGGTCATACTCAAAGAGTGGTGGTGGATGGGTCAGTGTCAACCTGGAAAGATGTGGGCAGTGGAGTCCCCCAGGGCTCAGTTCTGGGGCCAGTGCTGTTCAACATCTTCATCAGTGATCTGGATGAGGGGGTGGGAAGCACCCTGTCCAAATTCATGGATGACACAAAAATATGGGATGAAACTAACACCCTGGAGAGGAGGAGCCAGATCCAGGCTGACCTAGACAGGTTGGGGGAGTGGGCAGAGAACAACAGGATGCAATTCAATAAGGACAAGTGCAAGGTGCTGCATATAGGGAGAAAAAGCTCCCATCATACCTATAGACTGGGGAGCGCCCTTCTCAGCACCACTGAGGCAGAAAGAGATCTTGGAGTCACTGTTGACTTCAGGATGAACATGAGTCGTCAATGTGATGAAGTAGTCAGCAGAGCCAATTGCACCTTGTTGTGCATCCATAGGTGCTTCACAAACAGGTCCAGGCAGGTGATTCTCCCTCTCTATGCAGCACTGGTCAGACCACAGCTGGAGTACTGTGTCCAGTTCTGGATGCTGCAGTTCAAGCGGGATGCGGACAACCTGGAGAGGGTCCAAAGAAGCGCCACTTGTTTGATTAAAGGCCTGCAAGGAAGGCCCTATGAGGAAATGCTAAGGGACCTTGACCTCTTCAGCCTCTCCAAGAGAAGGCTGAGAGGGGACCTTGTGGTGGCGTACAAATTTATAAGGGGAGAGCAACACAAAGTAGGTGATGATCTGTTTACCAGGACACTCCCTTGGAACAACAAAGAACAATGGCCATAAGCTACTGGAGAGAAGGTTTAGACTGGACATTAGAAAAAAGTTTTTCATGGTCAGGATTGCCAGGATCTGGAATGGGCTTCCAAGGGAGGTGGTACTCGCCCCATCCTTGGGGGTTTTCAAGAGGAGACTGGACAGGGACCTGGCTGGGTTCACATGACCCCAGGTTTGGTGACCCTTTTCTTGCCTGCTGGGGCAGAGGGTCAGACTAAATGGCCCACTGAGGTCCCTTCTGACCCTAGAATCTATGAGTCTATAAAAGAACGCTATTATAATCGCAAAGTTAAACACTCAAAAATTAGGAAATGCTAGAGTGAAGATGATCTTGGCAACTTTAATTTGGCTCTTTTGTGTGTATGCATTAGATCTCTGGCACATGTTACATCCCACTGGGCCCTCAAACTCCTCAGTCTCACTCAACCCCTCCCTGAGCTGCCAGACTCCAGGTCTCACTTTTTCCAGGTTGCTGTCTGTGCCTCTGGACCTATATGGTCCTGGTCTTCCCTGACCTCTTTCTGAGCTTCTGGACCTATCTGGTCTCACTCTTTCCTGGACCCTTTCTGGGCCTCTGGACCCTTCTGGCCCCACTTTCCCCCTTCCTTGTCTGTTAGTGTGTGGTCCCTTAGCCTTCCCCCTCCATGGGGTAACCCACAAGGCAGTGAGAACTAAAGCTTTCAGGTGTCCCAGGCTCATCTTTCCCTGGGGTGGCCCACGTGTGGCATTTTGTGGAGGCTGCCCCACCACACACAAGTCCCACCACACTAAACAGCCCCATCTGCAATTTCAGATCTTACCCAGGACCAATCTCTAGGCCATCCTAGTCTAACTATCCTGGCCCATCCTGGGCTTCCCCCAATGTCATATGCTCCTCTTTGGCTTTGGGTTACTGGCCTTAGTCCTTGACCCACTTGGGCTACAGACCTCTGGGCCTCCTGGCCCCAGCTTGATCTTACCCCCGGGCCCCCCAGTTCTCTCTGTCAGACACCATTTTGTGAACCCTCCTCCTCATATGGCTTTCCATCAGCCATCTTCATCCTAGGCTACTTCCCCTTGACCCCTCCCTCTCTGGTTGTAGCCACACATGCCTATCCTAGTCCCTGGCCATGCCTTGGGCCAGTCAACATCTCCAGGCTCCCTTGGCTCTCGCAGTCTCTGTAGTGGTCCCTCCTGGACCTTTTACTGTTCTTGGGCCCTGGCCCCATACTGGCCAATTGAGATTTCATAGGTCAGTCCTCTGGCTATCAGCCCTCTTTCATCTGTGAATCTGCCCTTTCAGACACCTCCCTAGATCTCTCAAACTCAGCCTCTCTCTCTCAGGGCTCACCTGTACCCCTCAATAGGCCCCTAGACCCTCAGCCCCTCTCTTGGGGCTCCAGACCCCACACTGCATCCCAAGGAACCTCCTCCACTCCCGTATTTGCTTTCCAAATGTCCAGACTGCTTCACTGTACTGGCACTTTGGAGCTGCAGCCATCTTGCTCCACAGATGTTCACCCAGCAGCCTCCAAGATGTTACTGCTAGCTCTGCTCAGGGTCTGGGTTTATATTCACTCTAAGCACAGCCTTTCTCCTAGGAAATGATCACTGCAATCAACCCTAGCCAGCACCTGCAGGCCCCCTGGGTCAGATGACCCCACAGTCAGTTCTGGCCCCACCGGCAGGCTGCTACACTTGCTGCTTCTCCCTGTAAAGTGGCAGAAATGCTAGGCAGCTTGGCACACCCAGGACTGGGGAGAGGCTCCCGGATCCCACAGTCCCAGGGTGGAAGCCCATGGATTTGCAGCTGCTAGGCAAGTGGAGTTGATCAGCTCTCCTGGACCAGCAGCTGCAAACCTGTATCCTGGGCTCCCTGCACTGGCAATCGCACAGTTGAGGTTTGAGCCCCAAATCCAACAATTGTGTCTCCTGCCAGAAGGTGTCATGGCAGGAGTTATGATTTCTGGGATTAGGGTTCAGATCCCACGGCATCATTAAATGAACATCTG
The DNA here is from genome assembly GCF_001723915.1 of Gavialis gangeticus. Classification (NCBI taxonomy): domain Eukaryota; kingdom Metazoa; phylum Chordata; order Crocodylia; family Gavialidae; genus Gavialis; species Gavialis gangeticus. Next base: position 48,594,153 of record NW_017728992.1, on the reverse strand, counting down.
CCGGGACCTTTATTGTGAAAGTAATACTGTCTTTATTTACACTGTCGCATACTGGTTTTTTTTCTACAGGACCCCCATCTCATTCAGTGCACAGGGTGGACTTCGAGGTGAAACCAAGTCACATAGAGAAGGAGACCACTGTCTCTGGTCCCCAGCTCCACTCATTTCAAAAGCAAGAAAGTATATAGTAAAGGATTCAGGGGCTTCAGGATGAGAAAAGAGTTTCTCATGGTTTAAATACTTTTGAATAGTGCCATGAGGAGCTTAACTCTAATTTCTGTTTCTGCTGCAGGGTTGTTGTGTGTAAATCACACCAAACATTTCATGGGTGGTCATTAATGGTGTGTTCTTTGTTTTCTGGATGCACCACTTAAAAAAGTCAGGTCTCACTTGCAGAAGTACTGAGCACTCACAACCAGAGCTGTCACTAGGAGTGTGTGAGGCCTGAGGCATATCAGCCTGTGTGGAGCCTGGGGGAAGGGGGTGGCAAATGGCCAAAGCCAGCAGTGCTCGGTGGCAGCAGAGCTGATGGTGCTTGGCAGTGGCGGTGCATGGTGGCTGCGGCAGGGCCTGTATGGCACTGTCTGCGGGGCCCCACAAAGTGCAGCACCCAGGGGCAGTCACCCTGATTTGTTCCCCCACCCCAGGGATGGCCCTGCTCACAACTGAAATTGAAGTCACTGGGTACTGTGCTCTGAATATAGGAAGTGCTCAGTAGTGCTGAGTGCTCTATAATTTCAGGTTGGCCAGCAAAAATGATTTAATCATTTTAATCGTAATCACTCACCGTTTCAATTTTCTATCTGTAAAATTGGGGTGACATATCTCTTTGCCTCACAGGGTACTGTGAAAATAAATTCAATAATATTTGTGAAACATTTATATACTATAGTGAAGGACCTCATTGAAAAAGCCCAAGAAGAAATCAATATTTCCATCTTCAGAGCAGGGTCTGAATTGAGTGCAGTGAATGCATAAAGGACAAGGTCACATAGTGAACCAGGAAGTGGGAATGAAATACTAAATAGCTGCATGCTGTGTGAAGACCATCCATTCTGTGTGTTGAATGAGCCAATAATCCTGTGGAGAAACCTAATTATGATCATGTAATTAAAGAGTAGATAATAGTATAAATTAAGTTTGCACAAACCACTTCAATTTTGGAATGTTCTAGCTTTTGGATTATTGCCTTTGAAACCTAACTAATGTTCTCTTAATATGAATGTTAATATTTTTTACACGCACATGTGCAGACAGACAGACAGACACACACACACACACACACACACAGCGCTTCAGCAGTGTTGTGTGTTATATACAAGTATAACTGTTGATATCACCAAAACCCCAAGATGGCATTATAGTTTTGCTTTTAAAAGCTGTTTTTTAAAAGCTGCGTGCTTTTTGCTTTTAATACAGTACAGAAATCAAATATTAATTCTCTCCTTTCTCTTCCCTTCCTCATGTTCTCATTTCCCCTCGTCGTGCTTCCCTAATGCACTGTTTCTTCCCAATACTGCAGGAGCTCTTGAGACTCAGACAGCTGCAGAAACAGTTTGGCTTCAAACAGTTACCACAGCAGATTTGCTTAATCAAACAGTCATCAGAGAAGCTTTGTTCCAGACTGTTGCCAAAAGACTGTCATGCTGCAACTTCTAAAACGTGCTCCAGCAGCTTTGCTGAACACCAGCAATGATCATCTTTCATGGAAGTGACATCATACACTACCAAGTTAGGCAATCAGGTGACATTAACTTTCATAAATTATTCATATCTAATAATGGAGTTATACTGATTTACTTAGCATTCAGAATAAATTCCTTTAGTTTATATCTTTCAAAAAGTATTATTTTCCTTGGCTTCTGTCAAAATACGATTTTTTTAAAAAAGTTTCAAGAAAATCAGTTCAAGTCTGAACAGAAAATAGACACATTTTTCTACTTAAAATAAATAAAACATATCTATGCACAGCTAATTCCAGCATGGCTAAACTTTATACTTCAAATGTCAGACATGGTTAGCCATCACTGAGAAACAATCACCGAGTATAAAAGAAAAAACTGAAATAAATTATTAAAATTTAATTTTGTGCATGCAAAAACATTTTGACTAGGGTTTTGCTGCATATTCTCTGTACCGCTAAAGAAAAAACACAAAGACTTGCACAACTGTGTAGTGACATAACTAGTTCAGAAAGTAAAAAGCAGCTGAATTTAAACCTGTTTAAATACATTATTTTTAAAGTAGCATTCCACTAATAAATGTTATTTTTCCTGTTGAATTCAAATAGATGCGTTCTATTCTTGCACAATTTCAAGTGATTTCAGTAGTTGTTTTGCAATGTATCTTCTACATTTTCTGCACATTTCACACTTAGATATCTTAACTTTGATGTCAGCTTTTGTTCTTGGGCAGAATAAAACATCGTAAATGGTGTGGACACACGTACATTTGGAACCCCTTCAAAAGGGAAGATTTCAAAAGGGCAGCAACTAGTACTTCCAACTGTTATGTGCAAGTGAAATGAGAACAATCCAAATGGGGCAAAAACTTTGGGCTCCAAATGGAAGTGTGCCCACACCCTTAATAGATTTCTAACCTGTTACTTCTCATCTTTTATATGTGCACTCTTGCTTATGTTCAGTTGTTCCAACTCCATGCTGGTTAGTATAAGACACAATGTCATTTATAGATTCACACTACATATAGGAATTTGATCTTTATAACATCAGTAACTTTTCTGGCATGGATATTCTTGGACTTTTCCTGTAGGTTGTGCATCTAGAACAATGCTTCCCAAACTTTTCCTCAGCATGAGCCCATTTATGGCCCCATTCCCTCAGCACAGCCCCTCACTTTCAATCCACAGCCCGCCCCCCCTGCAACCCCATCTGTTGATGTTGCAAACCTTTTGGGGGTTGCGACCCACAGTTTGGGAACTGCTGATCTAGAATGAAAGGACTTGCAGCATTTCACCTTTTATTTCTGTCTTGTATTTACTTCCAGAAATAGATAATGTTTTGATCCTCTTTATTTCAAATTTCTCTTCCTACAGGTCCTTGCTTTCTCTATACAGAGATGCTCTTGACAGTAAGATTACTGAAGGAATCTCCCCTGATCTCTATGTCTGGCATTTGCATTTAACACACATGGGTTTCAGTAATGCATGAAATCATCCCTGTGCCTGGTGTGTATGTTACTTGAAGTTTACATCACTTTGGAATGATTGGTGTTATATAAATGCAAGAAGAAGAAGCTGTTCATATTACTGGAGTTGCACTGGGATTTTTAGTAACCATCAAGTACAGTCTCAACAAGGTGTTCAAGTGGGTTTGACAGTGTCAGCTATTGAATACAATTGCACTTACAGTAGGGTACAACAAATAAGGGGTTTTACTGCATGGCTATATGGACAGCTCCAGTTTATTCCAAGAAACCGAAATAGTATTCTTTTAAAATACATTGGGGTAATTCTGTTCCTAGCTCCTTAGCCTCTTTTAGTGGCTGTCTCTATTGAGCAGCATAGACTCTAATTATGAAGGCCATTGTGATCACCAGTTTCAGTGCTCTATTTCATGCTGTATGTTTTCTTTTTAGATGAAGAAAAATCTGAAAGGTACGGTACACACTGTAAGAGTGGATTTCTTACAACACATCATGCTGACAATTGGAAAATCGGCACTTTAGCTTCTGTATTGTTATTTATTGCATTACACTACAGAGCAGGACCTCATTGTACTAGGCTGGGTACAAATTCATAATCAGGGATAATCCATTCTCTGAAGAGCTAACAGTATAACTAGACAAAAAAGACTTTCTTTCTTATAGCCTTGTAGCAATATTTCCCTTTTACCAATGAAGGAACATCCCAGTTCAGTTTTTTCAACCCAAATGCAACATGTACACATTAGAAGTAAAAATCAACCTACTGAAGAGCTGTATTAATACCTGCACAGTTTGGTTTTCCTCTGAGGGCTGGGACATGTTATTTGTACCACAAAAGGAATAGATAGGATGGTAAAATATACTCCATTTAAAGCAGTATGTGTTTTCCCCGTGTGAATGTCCTTTTAAGAGTTGCCAGTTACCATAAACAAGGCAATGGAGTAACATATAAGTAAAAACTTCCCATGGAGACCAAACCAGTGAGAATGACCCCACTGTTTATGTTGAGGAGAATTCACAGTACCTCTGTGTAGTTTGAACAGAAGGATCATTTGGCAGGGAAAAAGAAACACAGGAATGAAATTTAACAGTATTTCAAACATAGCCTAACAGTAGAGTAAATTCAGAAAGCTGATTGTACGCTAGTAAGATAAGATGTGAAAGCTTTTGACAAAACATGATCAAATGTTGATATTTAAACAAGATTATAGTCGTGTAATGTGATGCTGAGAGTCTATCCGGTCAACAGTTCATGGTTCTGTGTCTGAACCCGTGTTGTCAGCTGAAGTTTCTGTTTTGATCTTATGTAGTTTTTTCACAGTGATTCATTCCCAGAAGAATTACTTCTTGCCAATACATTGCACCTGGCATTCAGCCACATATAAAAGAGCTACTTCAACTTGACATCTGAGAATACTGAAATATGGTGGATATCCTTAGGGTAAAGAGCCTTCTTTCCACAAGCTGCCTTTATGATCTTGTCTCAGTCCCTGAGAGTCTGAAGATTAAAGCGGAGACAGTTGGCTTAGATGAAGAGTTTCTGGTTCTCCTGAGAAAGACTCAGCCTGCTGCCATTTTCACAGATGGATTCTTCACCTCTGTAGACAGAGCTTAGATTTCAAAATCCCAATAACCCATCTCTTGAAAAAGACCAAGAGATCTCAAAATTCTGCTCTCCCTGCTGGCCCACCAAGAATCATGCTGGCCCAGATTTTCCATTGCTTAGCCCAGTATCTGTTCCGTGGAGGTAAAGCTAGGAGTGAATGGGAGGATTTGAGAGGAGACATTAGCAGGTCTTTGATTCCTAAGCAAACTGCATAGCAGACTTGTGTTAAATGATAAAAAAATAAGGAATTCTACATCCACCATCTATGGGCCTCAAAGGCCAACCATTAAGAACAGATTGCTGGAACACAGCAGGCACTGATGACACCTCCTTCCCCTCTGTACTTCTTATACCAGAGTTCAGAAAGTATTTTGCAAGAGCTAGCTATAATTTGCAAGACCTGTAAGCAATTTCAGCTGAGAAAATCCTGTGCATTTCCCTTTGAACCATGCTGCTCTTGCATTTTTCATTACACAGATAATCATTAAATAAAGGGTGCAGACAGATGTAAGAATTTTTGCCAGAGCTGACACAGAAAGCAGTTTACAGCCATGACCAAACGTAAGTGCACAGCTTCAGACAGCTTCAAAAATGGCCGATCAGGTGAAAATAATGAGGGCTTAGATTAATACATTTCAAAACAGAGCATCTTCTGTAATTTCAGTCTGTGCTACCTGCCAGCTTCAAGCTGTTTTCAGAATCGGAGGGGGGAAAGGGAAAAGAGGGAGTTCAGTCTGGGGGGGTTTCAGCCCCTGCTGGAGGGTAGGGCAGGTGTATTGGAGCCTTCTCCACCCCACAAAGTGGAAGAGTCTCCAATTCACCCACCCCACCCCCCAGTGCAGGCTGAGGAACACCTAGAACGAGCTCACTCTGCTCCCTTTCCCTCTCCCATTCTGAAACAGGGATAGGCTGGGAGAGAGGAGGGGTCATTGCTTGGGGAAACAGGCAGCAGGCTGTAGCCAGCAGCTATATTCCCCTCCCCGCTAGAACTAACAGTGAACTTCTGTTTGGTCCCTGGGATCATTGTAACTCAAAATGCTTCCTGCAAAGTGTTTTCTGTTACAGCAGGGAGCTGCACTTCTGTCTGCACCCACAAACACATGATCAGTATTGGGAGCTGGGACCAGAACCTGGGGCTCCCTACTACATTGAAAGTATCCTCTTCAATAGACAGTAGAGGAAAGCTCATTCATGCTTGCTCTCCTGTTCTGAAGCCCTTGCATTTTTTTCCCACTCAATGGTCCATTCAACAGCAAGGACAGAGGATGCTCTCAGCTCTGTCTAGAGGTCAGGGCACTTTGCTGAGAAGTGGATTCAGTGGGAGATGGACCCTGAAACCAGGTCACCCACTTCCAAGGCAGGTATCTCAAGCATTAGGCTACTGAGAAAGAGGTATGTATAACCCCTGCCTGTCTGAGGTCAGTGCTGTTGTCTGTCAGTTAGACACACTGTTTAGATAGACCTCTCTCCTCTGAGCGAGCTGGATACCAGCATGACATCTCCTCTCTTGGCAAACTGGATAGAAAAGGATCCTAAAATGACAGAAACACATACGACTGTCCATTGTGAGAACAGGAAAAATATGAGTGCCACTCCCAGTGGGGTAGGGTAACTCTCTGGAGTTCTGTAAGTAGGAACCTACCTAAATTGTGGTTTTGCAGATTTCATGAGAACCATGAAAAACACTGTTGTCTGCAAGTGCTGTGAAATCCAGCACTGGCCACAATTTCCCATGAAATCAACCAAAAAAGAAAAAAGCAGTAGTGACACAGACTGAGCGAAGGCACTGTCTCAATCAGTGGGAAAGGGTGGGGAAAAAAAGCTATAGTGATGTAAACTGAGTGAAGGCTCCCTCCACCAACCAGCAGTGTGGGTTGGGGGCTGCCACAAAACACCCGCAAAATTGGCTCTGTGCGCTGCAAGTGAGTTGCAAAAATTCCTCTGTCTCAATGTGACTCAGGTAAGTCCCTATCCGTAAGGCTGCTGGCTTCCTGTTTCCAGAATGATGAGCTATCCATCTCTGCAGGGCACAAAAAGAGTGGAAGAGCAATGTTCCTCCCCAGAGAAAGCAGGCTCACTTGCCCAAGGAGAATCCATACCTTTTGGTGTACAGGCAGTAAAGGCTTTGACAACTTAAGCCACTGACAGGCATTCATTTAATGGCAGGATGGGATCTGATTCCTGATCCCAGCAATTGTGCCTCCTGCCATGCTATATGTGCACAGCAGGATGCCGGACTGTCGGGATTGGGGGATCAGATCCCATTTGTGCACTACTTGCCAGTTCAGGGGGAGCCCAGGATCATGATTACACATTTTTTTGTGTAATGTGTATGCGGCTGGTTTCCATTTTTGTGGTTCCATGCATTCCCTGAACAAGCGGCCAGGTTATTACTTAAAGAGGCAATTAGTCTGTTAATTGTGTCTTGAGTGTAACATCTGCCAGGAGCCTTGGAGAAAGAAAAGGGGCTGGGCCTTAATTTGTGAATCCTGATGGGGCTTGGTGACCTGCCCTACTGTATCAGTAGGATTAACATAGGCAGCTCTATGCCTGCTCAGCAGCTGATATTTTGTGGCTCCTATACACATGCAGGGAGGCTGCTCTGATGTGCTGTAATTGCAACACGTTGGAGCAGACTTGATTAATCAAGTCTGCTGGATCGTGGTAATTACTGTGCTCCAGAAGACTTCAGTGCCACTTATACCCATCCCTACACTGAAAAATGGTGTGTGTGTGTGGGAGGGCACTTTAACTAAAGCTCATTCGCTGAGCTTTAGTTAAAGCGCCCCCACTGCCATTTTTCAGCATGGGAACACTGATACACGTGACACTCCAGGCACTTTAATTAAGGCGCCCTACCCCCCACTCCCAGAACATGTCTATAAATGCCCTAGGCGCCTCCAGGTACAACAGCAAAAAAGTGGGTATTCTGATGTTTCACAGGACACTGGCACCCAAGTTTTTTTGAGGACCTAGCCTGATGAAATTTCTGAGGCTTGACCACATCCATCTGTCTGATTTATCTGAAACTTTATTAATTAAAGAAGCTATTTGCATCTTTGTTAGACTCTTCCTTGAGGACTGAAGCCTGAGTAACAAAATATTGATTCAGTAGTATTTTGAAATAGGGCAACCTTTTTCCAAACAGGAACATTCACACACAGACTTGTAACCATATAAAGGGGTGATGTGCAATGGATTTTGGTTGTACTTACTATGCAAACAAGCCCCTCTGGGGTTTGTACCAGCTGAATAAAAAAATCAGTTTTTCAATTCCTTTTACTTAAAGTGGTAGAACTTTGGGGTTTTAACAAGGCACAATTCTTGGAGATCTAGCATAAGCTGTTCATGACCAGATGAACAGGTTAGATGGAATACAGGAAACATAAAAAGGAAGAGCCTGCAAGCAAGTCTTCTCCTTTGAGTCCACTGCTGTCTACATGATTGGCTCTAATTTCTTCTCCTGACAGACATGGACATCCAAGACACAGTGAAAAGGATTTAACAAGGAAGTGAGCTCAAGATATTGCCAAGAACTTTAGTTATTACATAGTAGAGAAAGCTAGGGAGATTTTTAATAATAGGATAGGAAAAGTTGGAAGAAGAGAAAAAAAAATCAGTTGTGCTATTTTTCATTTAATTTCCTTGGGATTCATAAAGAATGCATGAAATTATTTTTATTTTTCAAAACACAGCTTTAGCTTGCTTTTACCTGGAAAATGTCAAGTACATGTTTGTCTTTTCTGTGTTCGGAAGACTTCTTGGATGGTTTTGATGTGTATATAGACTGGGAGATTATCAGCTGTTAATTGAAAGGACCGGAGTGTTCAATTTTTAATCAAGGCATCTTTTCACACAATTGTTTTAAGCTTAGTAAAAATCCCTTCCTATTTCAATTAAGTACGTTTGTTTTCACTTGCATTGTGGCTTCAGTGTGTTCTAGGGTAATCAGGATCTTAATTTCTATAATTAAGATAAAAAGTAAAAGACTTTCTTAAAAAAATCTTTTTTCAGAAGGAAGCCCTCATCTTGCAAACTTCTTTCTATAAAGCAGCAATAAAATGACAAATCCACCCTTTTTTGCTTTGCAGACACCTTTATGCCTAAACTCACACCTGCAACCATAAAACATTTTACTTTAAGGTTTCAATTTGCTTGTTAACTTCAGCAAAATAAGCACATGCTTAGACACCTTTCTTGGACAGGAAACATTCCTAAAGTCTGCTGTTAAATGTCACAATGTGTGCAAGTTTCAATTTGATTATACTGGTTTGAGTGCGAAATGAGTTGAAACAGTGTCAAATAGAAACAGCCAGCAAAATTTTGCACAGCCCTACTAGGTACCAAGATTACTTTGGCGTGGAGCTTCTGGTTGCTTGCCCAGGTAGATATCTCCAGACAGGGGGAATGATGTTGCTGCATCACAGCACCACCAAATTTTCAAGCCATATTTGGCAGGCTTGCTGGGCATATACTG
>NW_017728992.1:48583832-48584757 GCF_001723915.1 Gavialis gangeticus | reverse complement strand
AAGCCATATTTGGCAGGCTTGCTGGGCATACACTGTCTGAAGGGACAGTGACCCCTGAATGCAGTGAGCTGCTCATCAACCATCAGGTGTATTCCTGGAATATACCATTGCCTGAGCTGCTGCACAAATTGTGTCCAGATATCTCTAAAAGCAGCAAGCTTTTCCACAGCTCTCCTTTCCTCACGTGTCAGTTGTTGTCAAGTCTCAGGTAGTTGGTGATTTGACGGAATCGTTTCATACTCATAGTGGCATGGAAGCTAGGACTCCCGGCGCGTTGTTCCCACAACTCCTCCAGTGCCTCGTGACCACTGTGGTATAGACCACTCAGCAATAGGAGGCCAATGTAGGCTTTCAGCTCTGTTTTGTCCAGCTTTTTCCACTCCTTTCTATTTTCAGGATGGCTATCATTCCACTCCCTGAATCTTCTTTCTGCCTCTCTGTTTTTCTTATGATAACAGTCAGGATATCCTGTGAGAGAAACAGGTGGAACATTTGCACCATTGTGTCCTTATTACTTTCTCTTGTTGGCCCAGCACTTTCATGGACTATTCTCCAATGATATATTAGCTGTGGACTTTTTCCCCCATGCTCTGCCATTTCTTCTTCTAAAGGTGTCATCACCTGCAGTGTTTTCTGGGGGTGGTTGCAGTGGTTCTGCTCCACATCCTGCTGTAGCTCTCTTCCGTCTTCCACGGCAGCCCCAGGCTGGTCCTCTTCCCTTTCCCACTGGAAGTGCTGGCATCACTTCTGCTTGTAGCACCAACTCCTCCTCATCTGAGCTGGATGAAGCTTCCACAGACACATGGTCTTCTTGCTCTGAACAATCTCCCATGTCTGGAACAAATTCAGCATCCTCACTGCCTTGGAATAAGATTTCATCAGTGGATGTGTCGCTGTCATCACTGGTTACCTGTGTAAGACAGGC
>NW_017728992.1:48568552-48578832 GCF_001723915.1 Gavialis gangeticus | reverse complement strand
AATAAGATTTCATCAGTGGATGTGTTGCTGTCATCACTGGTTACCTGTGTAAGACAGGCTTCAGCACTGAATATGCGCTGCCTTTTCAACCTGGACTGCAGAAAAAAAAAAAGATGATTACTGATGAATGCATATAAATAACAATCAAAGACAAGGCTGTCCACCTATGCTGTCACAGAAGCAATTCCACCCTGCCCCATGGCAGTGCAGGTGGCACCCTCTCCTCCTGGGCACAAAAGCCAGAGACCAGCATCCACCCTTTGCAGGCAAGCCAAATGTGGGTGGATGCTGCTCGGAAACCACACATGCAGGGACTTATTGAGAGCAGGTAAAAGAGGCATCAGGGGGTGTCAAGCCCTTACCATTGAAGGGGACTCCATAGTGTACGCTGTATTGCAGTATGATGTTCTATTTCTTCTCTGCTGTCCCTTTGCTCCTTGTTCTCACTTCCAACAAAGGCAGGGCAAAGTAGCTTGTATATTATGAAAGCAGCAGGTGAAGCAGAGTTTTTCCATAAGAGAAGAGAGCAGAGGTGGCTTTGGGTGTGAGAAATGGTTGAGTTTTTTTGGCAAAGAGCAGGGTGTTTTGATGACCTTGCAGCCTGCAAACAAAGTGGTTTGCAAAAGGGATTGCCACATCTTATGCAAAAGCAGAGTGGAGGATGTCCATCCTTTAGTTCCCATGGATACCTGAAGTGGACATGAGTGAGGTGTGAATGAATGCTGACCTTTCAGATGCATCCACCCAAAGTGGCCAAACTAGTCTAGGCCTGTCATTTATACAGAAATTGCATTGGGGTAACTTGGGCTTGGGATAAGTTGTTACCCCGTATAGAAAAACACATTCATGGCTGGGGTAACATGTTATCCTGGACAGTTTTTCATCCAGAGAGAGAAACCATTTGTGTAAGCTGGCTGTTCTTTGGGGATATTGTGCACTGCAGTGCCAGTGACAATGTCCTAAAAAGAAGTTTTTTTAGAATTAATCAACTTCAAGATACTGCACAAAATATGTGTCTGGGGTAGGAAATTATCCCATAGGGACGTATGAAGGTTAAGCCAGTGGAAGCAAAAAAGATTTGCAGATGTGAAATGCTCATTCTCTACTGATGGTGGTGGTGGTGTTGCTCTCACAGTGCTGCTCCAACAGCTGTCATTAGAGTGGTGTTGGCAGTGACCCTGGTGGGAGACATCTGCCTTGCTTTTCTAAGTGGTGCTGAAGTGCTACAATGACAGCTGCACAGAAAAAGTGAAGAAAAGGAAAACAACAATTTTGAAATATTGTAGATATAAATGGAAATCACCATGTTGCCCAGTGTCAAGGCTGATTGTAACTGCAAAAAAGCCAAAAAATCCAGATATAATGAGCTACAGTTTTCTTTTAGTAACATAGGTATAAATCTGGGGTCAATGACGTTTCTCTGTGTTTACATTATACATTTCAAAATCTGTCCAAAGTTTCTTAGGTTCCTAATTCTTTGTTACAGATTGGCCCTTCAGTACGTAAGCTGTGATCACACAACACATTATAGTAATGCATGTATGTATTAAGATATTGTTGGCTTTCTTTCAATATTGGTTTTCTTTTGAGTTAGAAATTGATACATCTGTCACTGCTGTGTCTCAAAGCAACTCTTTATTCTAGTAATTAAAAATAAATTATTACAAGTCACAGAAATGGTGCTTATTGTTAGAATCATACAAACATAGAACCTTTCTTAAAGATGAGCGCCACATATTGGCCCTCTTCCGGTCATCCGGGACCACTCCCAAGTTCCATGACTTTTCAAACATCTGGGCCAGTGGCAGTACTATACATTCAGCCAGTTCTTTCAGGGCTCTTGGGTGCAGACCGTCAGGCCCAGCAGACTTGAAAATGTCCAAGCATTGTAAAAGATCCCTCACCTGTTCTGGGCTGATTTCACGTACACTGTTACCTCCCCCATATTCCCTGGGCCTCTGGTCAGGTGAACAGCCCCCTTTTGATCTCAGGAATACCAATGTGAAGTATGTATTTAGGAGTTCTGCCTTTTGTGGGGATTGACTGTGGCCCAGAAGGGGTGCTTGTTCCTTCTGTTTATTTCTTATGGTTCTGGTGTTCCCATAAAAGCATCTGAGCTCTCCCCTAGTCACCATGGGTTTTCTGTCATGACATCTCTGCCTCAAGATGTTAATACCCATCTGGACATCTGCTGTTTGAATGCTCTCCCATATCTCATTGTGGCTAGTAGATTCTGCTTCAGTGGCAGTAAATTCTCCCTGGCCCTTGGACATGTCTAGTTTAAAGCTTTCCTCAACAAGTCACCGACTCTCATGGTGAAGAGCTTCTTCCCACTGCTTGTGAGATGAATACCGTCCCTTGCGTGTAGGCTGCTGTAATTAAACTGCATACCAAGGTTGAGGTATTGAAAGCCCATGAGGTGACAACCTCTTTTAAGTCTTCGGTTGACCTCCTTAATATACTCCTCCCTCCAATGACTATGGCCCCTGACTGGGCAGATCATGGAGAAGACAACTTGCACTCCTAGGTTCTTGAGCTTTGCCCCCATGGTCCTGTAGTCTCTCATGATCCTCCCGGAGCTACTTCTTGCTGTGTTGTTGGTGCCCACATGGACAAGGAGCATGAGGTAGTGGTCAGTAGGGTGGACCAGTTGAGAAGTACTTGCTGTAACATCACAAGTCTTGACTCCTGGAAGGTAGCAGACCTCTTGAGCAAAGGGGTTTGGCTGACAGTTGGCTCCCTCTGTGCCCTGCAGCAGAGAGTCTCCCACAACTATCACTCTATGTTGTTTCCTTTCTGGGGTTGGTTGATCCTGCACAGATGGATTGTCCATCAATGGTGAGAGAGCTTCATAACTGTTGTGCAGTGTTATTGGTGGGACAATTGATGCACATCGTGGCTTCAGTCATGACGTGACCAGTTTCCATCCACTATTGGTTGGGGTATCTTGTTCAGGCCCACTCATCAGTTTGGTCTCTGTGGTGTTCTTTTCCAGGTGCAGGGCCTGGCAGGAAGCATCAATCTCTCCCTCATGTTTCTTGATAGTATGCAGACTGTCCTCTTCCCCTTGTAGCTCCCTCACCCTGCCCTCCAGAGCCTCCACCAGGGAGCACATCCCACAAGTAGGAGCGCTTGTGCCCCTGATTCCAGCATCCAGCTGATATGCCAGGCAGCCTGGAGTCAGGGCTCCATCTTTGTGGATGCGTCTGGGTGGAAACCTCCGAAGCACTGGGGAGGGAGGCACAAGGGAGGGGGGGGCATCCAGCCCAGGAAGCCTAGGGGTATGGTGCATACCCATCACCATAATGCAAGATGACCTTGGTCATGTGGCTGCCTGGGTGTTTATATGAGTATTAGACCAGGTGGGTGTTATTGCTCTCACATGGTCCTCACCAGCTGCTGCTGCTGTGGTTAGGCAGGCAGGTTCAAGCAGCTGCCTGTAGGGGTATCCCCTAGCTTCCCAGATTCCTGAGCGGCCAGGAGATTCCCAGGTCCCTCCCTGTAGAGGGGGAGGGTTGAGCCCTTGTCCCCTTTACCTGGTGTACAGCACTGGAGAGCTGGAGGACTTACCTCAGCATGGGGGGGGAGGCTTCAGTTGCCTGGGGTGTGCTGTGCCACATGTGGGGCAGCCAGGGGTGTGTGGGAGGGTAGGTGTGCATGTGTGTGGGGGGCTGCATGCATGCTAGGTCCCAAGAGCCAGCTGGAGGTGGGGCGGGGGGGGAGGAAAGGAAGGTGAGGGGGGCAGGGGTTGCATGCAGCAGAGCTTGCCTGGGCGGTATGATGCAGATGTGGTCCATGCCCCCCACATCCAGCCAATGTCTGCCCCCATAGATCTCCACATGGGGCCAAGCCCAGCTCATTCCCACCCAGAGCAGATTGTGTCATGCTCCTACCCACACCTATCCCATGTCCACCATTAGTAGTGCCCCAGCCCCAGTTAGCACACACAACTTACTGGCAGGGCTGCTTCCACTGCTCCCTGGGCACTCCCCCTACCTGCAATGGCTTCTTCTTCTCCTGCCCCTGCTGCACCACTTCAGCCACCTTCCATCCACTCAGCTGCCTGCAGGTGGCAGCTCATCCCACGGGTGGCTGAGTGGGTGGAGGGTAGCTGGAAGCTGGGGCTGTAGGCCTGTGCACTGAGGCAGAAGCTGCCTGGCTGCAGCTTCTCTCCAAACTGGCTAGGCATGTAGTGCCTGGCATATGTCCCCATGGCCACCCCTCTGCATACTGGCTGGGAGTATGGTTGGGGCTAGAACAGTGCCACCAGCAGGCATGGGATAAGTATGGGAGAGTGGTGTGGGCTGTCCTGGGTGTAAACATTCAGGGCTTGGCCCCATGCAGAGTGTTGTAGGGGCAGCCATGGGCCAGATACAATCAACTGGCAGGCCAGATGCCTGTGAGTTGTATTTTGCCTGCCCCGGTATATGGCAACAGGCCAGCTGTGTGTGATCTTGGCTCAGAAGCACATGTTGACATTTAAATTTCCCTTGCCTCCATGATGCCTCACTGCATTCTCTTGTATACAGATCTACCCTATTCATGATTTTGCCTTTTTCGCAGAAATCACGAAAAAGTGGTTTCCATGAACCCTGCAAAAATGGCAATCACCATGATTTCTGTGTGGAATTGCCAGAACCCATCCCCCAATAAAATGCTGGCTCCCCAATAAAATGGGAGCCAGCAGTCCTTAGGGCCACTGTAGCCCAGCCAGTGTGGTAGTGGGGGGGGGAGCCCCCAGCATGAAGAGGATCAGCAAAGATGGTGGTTGTTACCCCACTCTGAGAGCTGCTCTAATTAAAGCACCACAGTATCTCATGTATCAGTGTCCCTACACTTCAAAATGGTGGTGAGGGCACTTGAACTAAAGCTCATCAAACAAACTTTAGTTCAAGCACCCCATCACCATTTTGAAGTGTGGAGATGCTGATACATAAGATGTGGGAGGCTGTTGGAGCACGGTAATTACCATGCTCCAGCAGAGTGCAACACACTGTAATTATAGCATTTCAGAGCAGCCTCAACACTTGTGTACAGGCACCCATAATGGCCAAAACTGGTTTAAAATAAACCTGGATGGAAGCTGTATCAGACTTAACTGATTTAGATTAAATTGGTTTTTTGAAATTTTGCCCCAGATCCTCTCGATTCAAATTAACTCTCAGTGTGGGTGAGCTAGCATTGGCCCAAGCTGTCCAGTCCAGCTGAATAGGGAGGTGTGCTTTCGCACCCCCTGGCTTCTGGCCTGACTATCTGCAAGCCTATGACTGCATTTCTGGAATCAAAAGTGAATGTCTGTTCACTTGCTTATTGGTTCAATCTATGCAGCTTAGATTAACCTGTGAAAATTGAATCAATTCAGGCTCAGTCTTTTTGATTGTCTATATTTAGTCTTGGCTTGCACCCAAACAGGTAGAATACAACATTAATGAAGTCAATATGTGTATCGCCATGGAATTCTATGGACGTAAACTCTGGGCTCAATACAGCAGGAAAAAAACACAAGGGATAACTTGAGAAAGAAATGTAGGATGAGAATTTTTTGTCTCAAAGGGAAATGCTGGGTCTCCCTTTCTGGTTGGCTTGCAGCAGCAGATATGTTCTTGGGTACAGCACATCTAGTACACACATAACTACCAGCTCACAGAATTGGCTTCCAAATCTGCACTTGTCTTAAAAAAACCCAGCAGCTTTCACTTCTAGTTTGGTTGTAGTTTTAAAGTGAGAATCATTCTCTGTTTAAAAGTTACCTCATTTTATCTCTGAAGATACTCTTCTTCCTTATTCAGGCAGAACCTTGTTCCTCTCATTCTGCCATCAGCGGCAGAACCGTTGGCAGTTTCCTGTAAACAACCAATGCTACAGCAGAAAGTGCAAGACAGTGCTTGTTGCCGGAGATTGTGATCTCTAGTAGAGGCTCTGACAGCAACACTGCTAGGGGAAGCCTCAGCTAGCCCAAATGCACTCAGCCAGTATGCAGAGGTCCCAGATTATTCATGAAGGGTTCCCTAGAAAATGAATGTTACATTATGAGGCAAGGAAGAGAAACTGTAGATTATGATCTTCAGGTCTGCCAAAGAATAACTTTTCCATAAGAGGAAGGATGCATTTGACTTTAACTACCAAAAAGTGTTTTTTGTTTTCTATCCTCAAGCCTCTCTGATGCACATCAACAGAGAGAAAACATGACTTTTTAGTGCTAATAGTATTAAATACCAGCAGGTATGGCAGCAGCTATTCAGGCAGACGCTTAGGAGGGACAGCAATGAAAACCAGAGAGAAAACAAGTTGGAAATAAAGAGGAGAGAGGTCCTGAATCTGCTTAGCAGCTCATTTACCAACCAGGAAATGGTAGTGCCAGTCGTGTAAAAAGGATTATGAATTACACTGGTCAGAGAGGCTGCATGAGTGGGTTGAGACACTTTTCTTCAGAATCCTGAGGAAAGAGAAACCAGGAATAGGATGATAGTGGGGAAAAGAATAGGGTTCAAGTGAGGTGTATTTTAGAAGAGGTTGAGAGCAGCACAGGGAAGATTTTGCTTAATTTACTGTTTTAGGATGACTCCACTGCAGTGACTGCAGCTCAGGTAAAAATAACTGACAGTGTTAAACTAGCTGGCTAGGCACTGCTAGCCATGCAGCTGTAGCAGCATGGAGCTCAGAGTAGGCAAATGGCCCAATCGTTTACCCAGGTGGGCTGTGTAGCGCTGTTTTGGGTCTATTCAGAGATTGGCAATCTCTTTCAGCACATGGGGCATGGAGATAGAAGGGATTAGTCTGACCACTGGAGAGCTGGAGGGGGTGGGGGGAAGGGGGAGAAGTGGTGACCTACCTAACAGGGTTTTTCTTGCATGCTACTCCTGTCACAGCATGGGTTCAAGTGGCTGCCATGGAGACAAACTGGCTGCCTATACATGTGCTCGGGGGTGGATGGTGGCCGAGGTGTTTTAATTAGAAGGGCTCCCAGACAGCCACTTTAATTAAAGTGGCTCACTGCCACGTATATTAAGCCCCTGCACATTTCAAAATGGCTGTGGGATGTTTTTTCTAAAGCTTATTCAATGAGGTTTAGATGAAGCAACCCTGCAGCCATTTTGAAACACATGGCGGCTCAATACAAGTGACAGTGAGGCCACACTGGAGCATTCCAATTAGAACATGGAGCAGTTTCAATTAATCAAGTCAGCTCTGACATACTCTAATTAGAACATGAACAAGCACATCTATAGACACCCAGTGCGTACCTGCTGGGGCCCCTCTAGGTGCCCCATTCTCCCCCCACCCTGTCTGGGTACAGGGCTGTGCTTCCCATGGCATCAGGAGGAATCTTACTGCAGGGCTCCTTCCCCTTCAGCCTTCAGGGCCAGATTGACTGCTTTGGCTCTGGCCCTGACTTATATGATACCAGAGCCATGCCCCCTTCCAGTCAGGTGACTCTATAGGCAATCTGCAGGTATCTTCCGATGAGTTTTGCTTACTGGCCTTCAGGGTAATCTACAGCAACAGACCTAGCAGTTGTCTTGCCTTGCTTCCCACCCAAGACTCAGTCTTATATTACTGCCAGGAATCTGCTAGAACTGCAATAGGCTTCTTGCATGTTATGCAAGTTACTCTATTATTGTACTATAGCTGTGCAACTAACATAGCATTAGGCACTCCCCATTTATGGGTTCTGGCTTCCTATTCCTTTACAGGTGGCCTCACTCTTGACTGCCTGTGTGTAGTTTGCCTTTATTTTCCTCTCTATAAGTAACAGGAGCCATAAGGTTTCTACTACACACCCCTTCTAAGTCAGTGTCTAGGGCTGGTGCCCCATTCAGCCCACCTATATAATGGGTATAGCTACCAGAGCTGGAGTCACAGCAATAACTACAGTATAGATATGCCTCTAAACTGCTAACCCACTTAAAGCCATGGGTCAAAGTTTTCAAATCTGGATGCATAAAGTTAGGCTTCTAAATATGTATTTATGTTCCTGTTTATAAATAGCTTCATCCCCAGATGTGCTGAGTATGCACAAACCCTATTCAAATCACAGGGAGCTTTAAGGTAATTAAAAAGCAGACCTGAAGAAGGATGAAAGGCATTCAAAAGCTTGCCTAAGTCTATCCCAACCCTACAGTTGGTCCAATAAAAAGATCATTCACAAAAATCTTTGCCCTTAGAAAACAGGATGATTCACCAGTCATAAGGATTCATTAAGCTGCCCAATGTCATTCCTTACCGCTTCTTTTCCTTCAGGCTGTTCAGAAATCAGTAGTGTCAACAAACATAACTCATTTTACATTGCCAAAGAGAAATTTCCCAGGCCTTTAATGACTAAAGTCTAATCTATACTACCAAATTTGCTGGCGTAATTACTTGGCCAAGGGTGTTAAAAGAACACACTTCTGTCTGAGGTAGCTAAGCCCATGATCCCTGGAGTGGACACAGCTGTGCAGTTAGAGGAGTGCTTCTGTTGTTTTAGCTGATGTTATCTGGGGAGAAAGTATACCTATGTTGTCAGAAAAACCGTTTCTGTCAGCATGTGCTGTGCCTACACTAGGGTATTATACCAATGCAGCTATGCCAGTACAGCTATTCTGGCTGTGTAGGCAAATCCAGGCATTATCTTCCTTTTATTTTGCTTCTGTTTCTCAACCAACCATTTTTGCAGAGATTTTATTCTTGCTAGGAAAGATGATTGCCTGTAGCCATCAACCCATTACCTTCCCCTAGACAGGAGTTATTTCCATATTAGTTAATGACATGCCCTAGTCCCAGCACCTAGTGACAGGGTTTTAGAAGAAAAAGAAGTCAAGTAGCAGGATTGATAGGGATCATCAAATAAGCAGCTGCCTCACATTGGACCTGACCCTAGTTGTACTTAAGTTAGTGGAGTTTTGCCACTTGTCCTCATTTGTCTGGGAAAATACATTATATTCAGAAATGTGTTAACTAAAAAAATAGTAAGCAAAGTTTGCCTTTAAGTCAAATTAAAAATGATGTTAGCTAGTCACAATTAAGTCCAAGAGTTCCAGGGTTGTGCATGTTCTTAGCAGAGACAAGACCAAAGACATCATTCATTTTGTTTAGGTTTCTGTAATAGCTATTTGGCATTAATGTAAGTAAGATGGTTAAAACCACATATACTCTGAAGGTGCTAAGTCAATAACCTCACGTCATTCTCACAATGGAAAACAGTATCTGCTTGAAACAGTAAAATACTATATGTTTTAATATCTGGTAACAATTAATTAACTGTTTTGAATCTAATAAGGTTGCTACTAAACCCACTAGCCTAGTGTCTTTTATGCCACATTGTGTGTCACAGATTGTTAAAAAAAACCTCTTTGCCCCTGGAAATTTACAGAACTTTGTTAAATTTCTTGCAACTTTTGTTCCATTTCTGTGAAACTTTGTGAACTTTAAAAAAAACACATTCATGAGAAGGTGCATGAAAACACTACAATTGTTTAGTAAATTATTTCTAGAATTACTTCATTGTATGAAATCAAGTTTCACTTTGTTTCACCTATTCCAAATCTTATTTTAAACCTTTCCCAGAAACTTCCTTTCTTTCCCAAGAGACCTTCTGGTTTCCACAGTTTTGTCCATTCCCTGCTTCCTCAGAGATCTTCCAGTTTTCCTCAGAAGTTCTTTCTTTACCTCCTGCCCAAAGTCCTCCACTGAAAACCCCAACTCTTATTTTTTTGGCAGAATGTTAATTTATCTTCAGTTTTAAAACTTCTGCCTATATTTCTGTACAACAACCTTACATATCAATCCACCAGAGTGACTGACTGGATTTCAAGGCTCCTTTCTGTAAACACTTAGAGAGGACATTTAAAAAGGAACTCTGTAACATCCATCTTATGGGCTAGGGACAGACATTACACATAAACCAGTTTAAGTGATCAGAAACTGGTTTAAACCTGTAGCAGAACAGATGTTCAGTGCACATAAACCAGTCTGAAAATGGCTGAAACCGGTTTAGGTAAACCTGATTGAATGTCATATCAGACTTAACTGATTTGGCTCAAACCAGTTTATGCAAACTGTCCCAGACCCCTTGCTGGTTAAAGATAAACCAGACTCCCCCAGCATCCAGGCATGCTTTCTGGGCTGAGCAGGTCTATATGCTCCACAGCAGAGCTGACTCTTTCCCTCTGCTTCCTGGGCAGACCTCCAGCAGAGACTGCAGGTACAGTGGGGTCTCCCTGGTTTCCCCCTGTTCTACCCCCACCCCCCTACTGCTCGCTGCTGAAGCAGAGATCCCCCCCCCTCCATCCCATCTCCCA
>NW_017728992.1:48568338-48568541 GCF_001723915.1 Gavialis gangeticus | reverse complement strand
CCCCCCCGCCCCCATCTCCCACAGCATAGACTCCAGCCCCATGGACTCTAAGCATGTGGTATACAAGCTAATGCAGAGAGATGTCAGTGTGTGAGTGTTTCCAGTTTCACTGGGACAGGCAGACAGAACAGTAATGACTTAGAGCTTTTTGGAGGTATTGTTTTGCTGATGAGGTGATAAACACTTATCATCCCCATGCTGGA
>NW_017728992.1:48539852-48563338 GCF_001723915.1 Gavialis gangeticus | reverse complement strand
CTTGCTTGCCTATCAGTTTGCTGCAGACAGTATAAAGAAGCAGGAAGAGGGAGATTGAAAAGCTCCATATCATCAACAGATGCATGCACCACACATACACCCTTGCATTAGAGTGCTAGCCCAGGGCTGGGGTCTGGCAACACTCCCACCCCTTGAGCAGCCAGCAGGGAAGAGCCTGGGACGCACAGGCAGGGTGGGGGCTAACATTCCTCCCTAATCAGAGGTTCTGCTGGAGTCTGGCCATGCCCCCCTCAGCTCAGCACTCTGGAAGGGAAGGGAGGGCTGCTCAAGTGCCCCCAGGCTTCTAGCCTGAGCTAGAACTGCAGGCACGTGCCTGAATTTCCTCAGTCCAGAGAGAATGTCCGTCTGGCTATAAACCAGTTCAGCCTCGCCAGGTTAGACGAACCTGCAAAGATTGAATCAATTCAGGCTCAGGCTTTTTGAATGTCTGTCTCTAGATATGGAATTTTCTCATGAACTCCTTTTTGTTGTTTTATCACAAGAAAGTGAGGTATGGCTCTTTACCATTAATAAATACTTACAACATACTATACTACATTTAGTTTGAACTTAGATGGTCATTTTTCTCAGACTACCCACAATAATACTTAATGCCTCTCTCTTGACACTTTACTCTAACACTTGCAGGCATGTAAACAGAAAGAAAGAGACAATGCAGTTTTCTTTTTGCTCAATGAGCTGGACAAAAGATACACAGTGTAGCCGCCGAGCCTCGAACAGTTGTTCTTGGGCAGCTCTCGCTGGAGTGATTGATGTCAAGCGCCTCACAGGTTCATGTTCCCACCTGAGCTGATGTCTTCCGCCCAAGTCTTCAACCAACCCCACGCTCATCTGCCACGACTTGTTGGACCTCAGTGTTTGGGGTTGTCCTCCGGGTGCACTCGTTGGCCTGTGGTTCACCCGGCGGTTACTCACGGGGCTCCATCACCCCTACACCCTGGCCTCATGCCTCCTGTGGAGCGATGTCTGACTAGCAGCAGCCTCCTTCTGTGGGAGGGGGGCACCCACGACTGGAGCCTCGTACTCCTAGGCCCACCTGGCCATCACCCTTCCCTCTGGGGAAAACCTAAGGACAGGACCACCTCTGGAACTCCGTCCTGGCCTCCCTACTCGGGGACCCACTTCCCTTCCTATATCCCTGTAGCCTGGGAAAACAACTCAAAAGAAAAATGCCTCAACAAAAACACTGGGCACCCTGCCCTTCTGGCTTCCCCTCTACCTCTCCCGGGTTTCTAAGGGGAATGGGATGCTTTTTCCCTCAGTGTCTGCTCTCCTGCCTACTCAGTGACCCATCCAGGTCCGGCGGCGATATCTGCCCCAACAGCAACCCCTCCGGGGTTCTCCTGGGGTCCTCTTCTCCCTGGTAGGACTTCCTCAGTGCCCCGTCATCCCTGCACTCCCATCTGCAGTTCGCTTCGTCTCCCTGGGTTGCTCCGGCAATGTCCTCGGACAACGTTCTAGACATCCCCTCGCTGTCCCATGCGAGACGTCGTCCAGGTGCTCCTCCTTGTCCTGCCTGCACTCGTTCCAGCTGGCTCTGACCCCTGGGTCCCGTGGGTAGCGATGTCTCTGCTTCCGGCATCAGCAGCAGCTCTGCTCCCTGATCCTCCGCCGACTCTGCAGCATGCACCACCATTTTCATTCTCGCCGGCCGGCGTTTAGTGCTGACGTCACCAGCTGGCCACAGCTGGATAAACAGGTGGCTGACAAGCCGCATGGGCTCTTCCTTCCGCCCCTTGTGTGCTGCGCTCCGAGCTGCCGGTAAGTATTCCTCGTTACGGTGTTTTCCGGGACACACAGCAATGCTATGGATCTGTAAGCTGTGAGCAAATATATACTTAATAACGTGTGACATTATCACTGATAGCAATCAGCAGTAACAGATACAAACAGTCATGTTGTATTAATTTTAGTGGCATAAATGAGCCCAGAGTGTCAAAGTTGGTAACCTGATCCTGCCACTATTCAACATCAAACAGCTACAATATGCCTGAAGGTTTTTGAGTAGGGGGTCTCAGCCTGCTGAAGGCACACTAGAAAATTCATGCCAAAGGTCTGGAAATACTGAATGATTAGCACATGCAAGGGAGAAAAAGAATATACTCTCTTCCCACATTCCCAATACATAAAGCATTTTGAAAATGAAAATGAGTGGTTCTGCAAGACAAACTTAATCAAGCCCCAAGAAAATCCTTTTGTTAATGATAAGCTATTCCATTACAGCAAGGATGTCAAAACTCATCCTGGACCCTAAGCTGGATCTACAAGGTCAGCAGTAGGTGTGGCAATTCCAGTGGTGGTGATGGGGGTCCATGACTGATGGCACAGGTCCATGTTTGGGTGGCAGCATTTTTGTATATTCAAAAAACAAGAGGAAGTTAAGAGCTTACATTTTCTGAGGGGAGTCTCGAGTCCAAAAACGTCAAGAACCACTGTATTAGAGTGTCTTTATTCTGTGTAGTAATCCTTCTTAGCTGGAAGAAAGAATTCTGTTGCTGAACTTTGGGCTGACCACTTTAAGAATGATGGTTACTTTCCTATTTTTGGCAAAACAGGTAGACACAAGGGGGAGGTTGAAACAGGATGGTACCAGAGGTGAAGAAATACATCTTTTGTTGATGTCATCAGTCATACTGTGGTTCTTTCTGATGTATTGGTGATCATTGAGTGCTGTTACTGAGCCTGGGTATTTAGATGACTGAGACTTTCCAGTGGTAATTCCTGGAGTGAAACAGTGGCCTTTCTGTAAGTGATTCATAGGAGACTATTCTGCCATTTTGGTCCCTAATGTGTCTCTTTTCTTAAAGTTCCAAAGGGGGGGTTGAATGTCCCTTCTTTAATGGATTCACAAATAAGGCTTAATTTCCAAAACACCAATTTTGGACCATTAATTTCCAGTTTCATCATCTCTTTGTTTAGCAGACAATGCCTCAACACAGTCCTTGGGCAGCATTAGCAGAATGCGTTTGAACTGAGCCTTTCTGCTTCCTTTCTTACTCTTTCTATCATCATTCACTGTTGCATATTATTGTAAAGTTTTATGAACTTTTTCCTACTTCCCACAGCTGAAGTCATTGTAGATCTGTAGGCCTCAGTTATCACAACAGTCCACAGGCCCGAGAGTACAGTACTAAAACACACATACCATCAGTTATAGGCACTTGCTAGAATGTATAAAGGGAAAGCTCTGCTAAAACAATGATAACAGTCCTTAACTTGGTGAGAAGCAAAACTAAAGATTCTGGATGAACTGCTATGTTCAAAGCTGCTACATAGTACAGTACCACGAACAGAACTGAAGACACTCCCCTGATGCCATAAAGTTCAAAAGAATCCATCCAGTTCCTGGTGAAGACAAGTATCTCTTTCCATGACAAGACTGGCCAGCACATTTCCTCTGAGGTGGTCTTTAGCCACTTGGCAGATTCTTTCATAAAAAATGTGTGTCTTTTAATTGCAAAAAATATGCAGACAAATCCCTCCTCTGCTGTCCTGCTGCTTTCATGGTTCAGTTGAAAAGGTTTTTGATGGAATAAATTAGCAAATCCTTTCACAAGTCAGATGCAATCAGGGCCATCCTTTCACAGCCTAGGTATTAGGACCATTTAACTTTAGGTCAGTTTTCATAGATTCAGAGATTGTTAGGGGCTGGAAGGGACCTTGCAGATCATTGGGTCCAGCCCCCCGCTCTAGGTAGGAAGACAACTGGTTATGCCTTGGTCATTCAGTAGACAACACTCGTGCTGTAGATTGTAACCTGATATTCTATAAAACTATTACCTGACATGTTAGAGGCAGGAATATATGAGAACTCAGACATGAACGCTCTTAAACTCTGAGACTTGCTCAGATCTGGATCCAAATTCTGCATTTGGTCCCTACAAAGAATTGAACTGGATACAAAATATTACCAAGCTGCCAAAGTGTTTAGACAGAAACAAACTCTATTCTTCAGGTTCATCTCTAAGTTTTTACATGAAACTGTAGAGAACCATGATCCTGTATCTACTCTGCCCAAAACAAATTTTACGGTGGACTTTTAATGGCAGTAGAACCAACATTTTATAAACCAGGGGAAGTTTATGACTGGTTGATTAATTCATGAGTTTAAGCACAAATTGCATCGGCAGAATCTAATGGGTTTTCAGCTTCAAATATACTGACCGGTACACTTCACTATTTATAAAAACATGCCAGGTTTCTAAAATAATATTGACAAACTTGCCGCCCTGGGCATTCTCCATCTTTCTTCTGCTGTTAAAATTACTGCTTGATATCTGTTGCCTTTCAGGAGTGTTAAATTTACAGCTTTGCTAGTTTTACTTGGAAGTTCTTCATGATCTTGTATTTCAGGCCTTTACCCTTCTCTTCACAATTTCAACTTCATGGATTAAGGACTGGATAGGGATCAGATTCAAACTAGTCAGTGCTATTGCTGAATTGGTTGGAGGGATCATTGTTGAGCAATGTGAGACACTCCTACACTTTATCCCCAGAGAACTGAATAAACTTTCTCTGGAGCAATCCCAGCCACTGCTCATACCAATGCCAGGAAATGAATAATCTGTGTTAGCTTTTGACTTTTGAAAACAATGAGCCTGATGCAATGCCTGCTGAAGTTAATAGGAGTCTTGCTTTTCCTTTGTTTTCAAAGGGCAATGGGTTGAACCCAAGATAAAGACCTTATAATGCTTTGTTTCAGTGATTAATAATAAAAAAGAAAGTTAAATGCAGGTGTAGCTATGAGTGCAAACAGTTGAGCCATGTGACCAGAGCAGTTTTTGGTTTTATTAAAAAAAACCTTCTTATTTATAAAAAGTTAAAAACCCTATTACATTTATTTTTTCTAGTTACTGGTGTGATTTTTTTGGTGTTATTACTCAATATAACTTTCAGAATTCAATAATGTAGTAGATAATTGCCTTTTGCAGAAACTTGTCTTCATGATTCTCCTGTTATACTTCTTAAGAACAATTTACAAAGGGTATGGAGGTTGTTGATTAGATTATTCATTTAGCTATTGGTTGTATTAATCTTCCTGGTACTCTCTTTTGTACTTACATGCTCTCCATCATGGCAGTATGTCACTTCCTTTTTGGGTGATCTGTTTTCACTCCCATCTTCTTGTCTATCTAATTTAATTTGCAAATTTGAGTGAATGGGGATTTTTCATAATCTGTGTATGCACTGTGCCTAGCGCAATGGGGTTATGATCATACTTAAATTCAAGGCACAACCATAATCCAAAACAACAACCACCATCACCTCACACAATACACCATGAATTAGATGGGAAAATAAGGTTGGCATAAGTGGGCATGTACTCCCCCTGAAATTGGCTGTCATTGGCCAGGGAGTGGGGGGCAATGGCCTGTGTCCCCCCTGAGAATGTGGGAGTGCTGAGAGAAGCGCCAGTGGCACTTTGGGGTTTGCCACCAGCACTTCTGATTTGTGATCAGTCACTGGGGGACTGCCTCTCCGCTCAGTGATCGGCCGCTGACGCCCCCCCAGGATCAGGAGGCACCAGTTGCCCATGAAGGTTTTTCATAGATTGTTAGGGGCTGGAAAGGACCTTGTAGATCATTGGGTCTAGTCCCCCTGCAGTAGGCAGGAAAAGACAACTGGGGTCAAATGACCCCAGCGAGGTGACTGTCCAGTCTCCTTTTGTAGATTTCCAGGGTAGGTGACTGCACCACCACCGGAGGGAGTTTATTCCACAGTCTGGACACCCTGACTGTGAAGGAATTTTTCCTAAAATTGAGCCTGAAGCAGCTTTCCAGGAGTTTGTATCCCATTGCTCCTGGTCTTCCCCAGGGGTGTCCTGGTGAACAGCTGTTCACTGAGTTCTTGATGTACTCACCTTATGTAGCGATAAGCTGCTACCAAGTCCCCTCTCAGCCTTCTCTTCTGTAGGCTGAAGAGGTCCAGGTCCCTCAGCCTCTCCTCATATGGCTTGTCTTGCAAGTCCCTGATCATACGGGTGGCTCTTCTCTGGATGCTCTCAAGTTTTTCCATGTCCTTGCCGAAGTGTGGCACCCAGAACTGGATACAGTACTCCAGCTGCAGTCTCACTTGTGCATAGTACAGTGGGAGTATCACTTCCTTAGTTTTGTATGAGATGCAATGGTTAATGCATGCCAGTGTCTTGTTTGCCCTTCTGGCCACAGCATTGCACTGCCGGCTCATGTTTATGCAATGGTCGATCACTACCCCTAGGTCCCTTTCAGCCATGGTGCAAGTCAAATTGTCACCACCAATCTTGTAGGTATGTTGGGGATTGTTTACCCTCAGATGAAGCACCTTACACTTCTGAGTGTTGAACTTAATCTGGTTCCAGTCGGCCCAACTCTCCAGCCTGTCCAGGTCTGCCTGTATGCAACCTATCTTCAGGCATGACCACAATTCCCCATAACTTGGTGTCATCTGCAAACCTGGCCAGTGAGCTTTTTACCCTTACATCTAATCATCGATAAAGATGTTGAAAAGGACCAGTCTGAGCATGGACCCCTGAGGGACACCACTGGCCACTGCTCACCAGGACAACACAGATCCATTCACGAGAACTCTCTGGGTCTTACCATGCAGCCAGTTTTCCACCCACTGAACTGTTGAGCAGTTAAGTGCACAATCTTCTAATTTTTCCACAAGGATAACATGGGATACTAGATCAAAAGTCTTTTGCAAGTCTAGGTATATAATGTTGACCTTCTCTCCCATGTCCAGGTGGCGAGAGACCTGTTCATAGAAGATGAGATTGGTCAGATGAGACCTACCTGCAATGAAACCATGCGGGCTGTCATTCAGAATCTTAGCCTCAATGAGTGTATCGCACATAGATTCTTTAATGAGTTTTTCCAGGATTTTCCCTGAGATGGAGGTTAGGCTGACTGGCCAATAGTTGCCCAGGTCTTCTCTCTTCCCCTTCTTGAAGATGGGCACAATGTTGGCCCTCTTCCAAACCTCAGGGATCTCCTCTGTGTGCCACAATATCTGAAAGAGTTTTGCCAGGGGTTCCGCAATTACCTCAGCCAGCTCCATCAGCACTCTTGGGTGAAGTCTATCTGGTCCTGCTGACTTATAAATGTCTAGATTTTCTAGCTGGTTTTGCACCAGCTAAGTATCCACAGTGGGAAGACTATCATTCCCACCATTGGTTGGAAGGGACCTCATGAGGTCATCTGGTCCAGACCCCTGGTCAAAGCAGGATCATCCCTAATTAGAGCATCCCATCCAAGTATCCCTCTAACCTACTCTTGAAAATTTCCGAGGATGGAGATTGCACAATTTCTCTAGATAGCTTATGCCAGTGCTTGACCACCCTCATGGTCAGACTGTTCCTCCTAGTCTCCAACCTAAATTTTCCCTTCTGAAACTTGAGATCATTGCTCCTAGTCCTGTCCTTATTGCCAAAGAGAAAAGTCCATCTCCATCCTCTTTATAACTTCCCTTCAGGTATTTGAAGACTGTTATTAAATCCCCGCTCAGTCTTCTCTTTCCCAGACTAAATAAACCTAGTTCTTTCAGCCTTTCCTCATAGATCTTGCTTCTATAATCATTTTTGTTGCTCTGCTCTGGACTCTTATTGAGCATTTTTACACATGCTTTGCGGGTGGGCGCTTTAATTAGAATGACTCCGGGAGCCACTCTAATGAAAACACCCTCAGCATCTCGTGTACCAGTGTCCCCACGCTTCAAAATGGTGGCGACAGCACTTTAAAGCTCACTGAGCTAGCTTTAGTTAAAATAAAGCACCCCGCCCCCATTTGGAAGTGTGGGGATGCTGATACATCAGACATGCTACTTAGTATGTTCCAGCAGACTTGGTTAATCAAGTCTGCTCCAACGCACTGTAATTGCAGTGTGTAGGAGCAGCCACTCCACATGTGTACAGGCACCCATTACTCTTATCTGTAAAAGAAGAAACTGAGGCAAAGAGAAAGAGAAAAGTCTTGCTCAAAGTCACAGACCCACACTTCCTGAGGCCCAGTCCAGCCACTTAACCAGAAGACCATAATCCATTGATCATATGTAACCCACACAAAATGTACCAGACATTTTTTTACTGCAAACTGTGTTTTCTAGTTTTCATGTTGCTAAGTATTTTGTTTTAGTTTAAATATTTTTTTTTATTGTTTGTTTGTGTGTGTCTGATTGTACAGCATGTATTATAATCTTGCTTTCTGTATTTGAGATCTGGTCTCCTCTCCTCTTGCTTGGTAATTTTGAGGAGAAACTGCACTAGGCAGATACCTGAGACAGAAAAGACCCTTTGATCAGGCCTTTAGAAACCCTCCTGTATTTACTGTAAATAAGACACCTGGCTTCTTGTTATGTAAGCATGGGGAATTAGACCTCTGGCCTACTTGGCTAACTGGGCAATGTCCTTTTTTTAAATTAATTTGTGAAAAGAGTAAAACTGAACGCCTGGAAAGTCCTGATTGGAAAAGCTTGGGTAAAGTCACGTTAGGTATACAGAAACTTTTCAACTGGGACTCAGGGCTCTTTCTCCTGGGGCTGCAAAGCTGAATTGGGAGATGGAGAAACTACTCCCCATGCCAGGGGTGGGGAGGTGGGGGTGTCTCTCCCCCCCCCCTCCTTCACTGGAGAAAAAAGCTAAATCTATGTAAAGGGAAAGCTTCAGGTACAAGGAGAGAAAGTTGGTCTCAGGGTTTGAGACCTCTATTCCCTCCCTCTTCTTTCCCCTATTGTTTCCCTGGGTTTTGAGCTGGATGATACCATGGGGGTATCAATCCCTGGAGCACACTGATCAGGGTTGGAGCCTGGCAGTTCTGCTGGCAGATTTAAGCCAGGATTAAATGCCTGACATGTTTGCTGCTGTTGCAACTTCTTTTTGTTTCAGCCTAGCTGTGTGGCTGAACCCCAGCTGTACGTTTTGCTGGCTACTTTTGGCTAGTATTAAAGGCCTGGCAAATTTTGGCCAGTCTTAAGGCCTCGAGTAGGATAATACCATAGGGGTATTAGTTCCTAGAGCATGCTAACAATGGTAGGAGTGTGGCAGTTTTGTTGGCAGATTTCAGCCAGGGTGGTACCTGACATGGTTTCAGCCAGGGTGAGGAGCCTGGCTCTTTTTTGTTGCCTAGTTCAGGCCCAGCAGAGAATGGTTTGGCTTTCTTTTGTTGTACGGTCCAGGAGTCTGGGCAAAATTGGCTTGGCTCCATATTGTTGTTTGGCCCAGGCCTCAGTGCAGGCTGGGCCTTACCCTTGTTTGAGTTCTCTTGCAGTTTTCTGTCCCAGCAGAGCTGGGGATTGAGACGAGGAATTCTGGGGGTGTGGTATGCTGACTAAAGCCACAAGTCACCCCTCACAGCCACCATATGGAAGTGGAGATCAGCTTTCCAGGGAGCAACAAGGGGCCCCTTGCAACATGGAAGGACCTATGCTCTCTAGCAACTCCCTGGGGCACAAGCCCAAGAAGCAGTTCATAGCACTCTCCTGTGTGGACCCCCATCACCAGGCCATTGCTGAAGGGCAGGTATAGGGCTGCAGACCCCTGGAACTACCCTTTGGGGGAGACCCCAAGTCCCAGATTGCCTGGGTATGGGTGAACCTTCCCCAAGATGATGCAACCTATAGACTATGCCTTATAGTTGATAATGTTTTAAGTTGCATTTGGTATTTTCCTTTGTTTTCCTTGCCTTTGTTTCCTGTAATAAATCTGTCCTTTGTATTTACACTGCTTGCGAGGAGGAGGGTTTGTGTATATGGGGCACCCCACCCAAATTCAGTGTTCCCAGATTTCTGGGTGAGGGCTTGACCCAAAGTAAAAATTCATTGGGTACCCCAAAATCTGAACTCAGCCCTTGTTGCTGCCAACCAGTGCCCAGCAGAAGGGCTACACACATATCACTGCTTGGGGTATAGACTTACATCAATTGACTAAATTCTTTCTTTGTAATGGGACAGACTGATTGGAAAAAAATAAGGGTTAATGTTCATGAACACTGCCAGATGGCTGTACAGGGAAATACTGCTGTTGTTGTTATAAAGAGTTCAGTGATCAACTTTTTCTGCATAGATAGGGGACAAAACAAAGAGTAATAGTCTTAACATACAAGACGGGAGAGTAAAGTTGGACATCTGGAAGAACTATGAAGGTGGTTCAGCACTGACATGGATTACCTAGAGGGGTTTTGGAGTCTCCAACCATTAAATGCTGATTAGACAGACATTTGTCTGGGATGGTTTAGACAAGGAAGATTCTATGATTCCTGCTTTGAGCACGGGTGTTGGCCTAGTTAACTTTTTTCGTCCCATCTTTTTCCTCAAGGGAAAAATAGCAGTGAAAGTGCAAGGCTGCTTCTACTGTTATATCTGTTCACTGGGACAGACTGCACTACAAGGATCAGAGAGCCCTTTGACCTAGCTGAGTATTAACTTTCTGGTTGGCCTGTCAACTAAGCTACCAATGTGGTTGTTTGTGTCCTGCATACCTACCCATTTGGAGTGGAATTGTGATTTCTGTACATTTCATACAAAAACTGCCAAACACCTTTGCTCCAGGCTATAATCAGGTTGAGTGACTATTATGTAATTACCTTTTCTCTCATTTATACAGTAAGAATTCTGAAGTCTGACATCAATGGACTAGGACAGAGGTTGACCACCTATGGCTCATGGGTTGAAACCAAAGGGACTGGATATGGCCCACAGCAGCACAGGAGCTTGACAACATGTAGCTCGCTTTGGCACATTCCCCTTCTCCATCCAGGACAGAGTTACCAAACCCCTCGATAGCACCTGCTCCCAAACACTCTTGAACCTCCTAAGAATCTGGCATTTATCCTCCTGGCTGAATTTGCCCCTCTTCACTGCCATTTGGGATGGGAATCTGTAGCACTCAGTCACAAAGAGGTCACTGCATTGGGGATGGGCAGCTTGTGGTGGTAGCTAGGTCACAGCAGCTGTCCCATAATTTGTAAAAGGTCACTTTCCCCTGGACTAGGAAATTAATATTTTGTCTTCACACATCTTCATTTGATGCATGGAAAATGATGTTTTGAAGACAGACATCCACAAAGAAGGTAAATGTGTATAATCTAACAAAGAAAAGTGTTACATTTCTATTAATTTTTTTTTATAAGTCAGATCTGTGTATTTCTCTTAGCTGTTAATACCTGCAATCACTATAAATCACATGTAATAAGAGGCCATGCAGTTACATTTTGTTCCTGTAGGGTGGGAAATGCACAATAGCAACTTGTTACATTTCAGAGACACATTTTGACCCTAAACACACTGCAAATATGTCCATTTCCATTATGAGAGACCCCAAAATATCTACGTTTATCTCTGGACCCTTAAGACATACAAGCCTCAACATTTTAAGATGTGCCTAATTTGCTTCCTATGACACGTTCTGAATTCAGCCACCCCTTCATTGTCTTCGGTTACATGTGAACAGCAAGGCTATTGCCTTCATTCTTCAGTCATGTTGACTCCTGGGATGACATGACTGGTTGGGGAAATTTCAGAAGACACCATCTTTAGCCACAGGTGCAGTACTTCTTAAGGAAACACCTCAGGGTTGTAACTCCACAGTTCTCTCCTCTTGGAGGACAGAAAGCGACTCTTTCCGTAGCTCATAATGCCTCACCTGAGTTGACTGGGATACTCGCAGCAGAACAAAGTGCCTACTGACTCGTGAGGGACTGAACATGCTATCTCCAGAGAGATGTCTACATGTCACATGGCAGTGCTGTGCAGAGATACCTGAGGTGTCTCATAACAGAAGCAGTATAGTCATGGTAACATAGTGCTCTGCCTGAGCTAATTAGAGCTCTCGGGTATCTCTACACAGCTATCTTTTGGAGACAACCTGGGACTGCATTGTGCCATGCACACATTCCCAACCCTGATGGCTGAGATGAGATTCTTTGCACAAAATAATAATGCCTCAAATGATAAAGGGAAAATGGTGGTGGTTTGAGCAGGAAAGTGGTCCCAATTTGCTTTTTTAAATTAGCAATTCAGGTGTTATCTATTCTGCTTTTCCTAGAAGGCTCATTGGACACCTGTGAAATGACTATGTTTATTATTATCAAAACATCAAGGAAATGAAGCGTGCATAAACTATGAAAGCAAGTGAGTTTTTGTCATGACTGTTTAAAATACTGTGGGCTGATCTGCACATAGTTTTTGCACTGATTTAGCTAAATTGGTTTTGGGCTGCACCCATTTAATTAAATCTGCGCAAAAAACCATGTAATTCCATCCTAATTAACTCAGACTTCTGATCAACAGTTACATAAAAGAATCCTTTTTTTTCAAAGAGATTCAGACCCTTATTCATGTAAGTGTCTGAGAAAGTTCCCACTGAAGACTTCCAGTAAAGGGAAGACCAGAAACTATACTTTACATTTCCAGGTTAAAATAAGCTGATCAGAAAAAGTCAAAACTGAACCAAAACAATGTTAGGCCTTCTTTCTGTATCAGAAACTAACAATAAAGACTGCAGGCAAAATTCTTTTGCCATTGTAAGTCACCTTTAAGAGAGAGAAGGCAGTACCACATGAGTCCTTGGAGGCATTTCCAACACTTCATTTTAGTCATCTGGAACAATTTATCAATACACTCTCCCTCTCTCTCTCAAAAAAAAGTTTTCACAGAACTTAACTCAGTATTACTCACTCTGAAAGTCAGTAAGGAGTGGTCTGACTGATGCTTCAGTTGCTATATCCTCCTGCCATACACTATGGAGCCAGACACTATGGGGCCAGATACACGGAAATCATCAGGCCTCTGAGCAATCTTGGCCACTATCCCTCCTTTCAGAAGGTCTTCATGTGAGCATATTCATACTAAAAGTGGAACCTGTGGGAATGAAGAAGGCAATAAATTAGCTATGGGAACATTAGCCTCTGAATACACCAGAAACAGATTTAAAATTAAATTGAAGGAAATCATTAGAAGTCAACAAATCATGGCTTCTGTTGCACATCTGTTTAAATGAGGAAAGGAATTAAGAATCCTTCTCTCTTGCAATCCTGGGCAGTGAGCTGCCAGAAATGCTACTCTTACTCTCTCTGAAAATACAAGTACTCTTGTAAACCTCTCTTCAGTGTGGAAGAGCTTCCAAAGATAAAGTTTTTGTACAGTTAACATATATTATTACATCTGCTAACTGATTAGTGTTAATGATACAGTGCTGTAGAGGAGAGCAATTAGACTTCCCTGGTGAGTGGCATTTTGATTCTTCTAGGGCCGGCCTTTCCAGCTTGTAGGTGGTTGGGAACAGAATGCCCCATGGGCCCAGGCTCACACTCAGCTCCTGGGCCATGCAATGCTCCACTGACCTGTTTCCTGAGGTGGGAGCAGGCAATAAAAGCCTGAGAGAGGGCAGGAGGAGAAGACGGGAGACTCCAGCTGTTGTTGCAGTCAGAGTAATAGGTGGTGTGGCTGGGCAGGAGCACAGGGGCCAGAGCTTAATCCATCACGGGTCACACATGGCCCAAGGACTGCCCATTGGACACCCCTGTTCTAGGATACAGGTTTCTCTTGCTTTATGCGGGTTCTGTATGTGCGAATTTGCTCTTATGCAATGACCCTTTTTATACCAAAAAATCATCATATGAGAGGTAAATTCACTCTTATGCAATCAGTTTGGTGGAAGCCTGCAGTCAGCTGCTTTGTGCAGTGCATTGTGGGAGTGACGCACACCAAAATATAGTCTCCTTCGTGGATCTGTCCTCCTTGCTTGTTGTCTGCGATGTGTTTCTGTAGTTGCCATCCCCATTATGATAGTGCCCTGTGCTTGTGTGTACTCTCTGCTGTTGGTGAGTACCAAAATTGTCTTGTAAAAGTGGTAGAAATGGGCCTGAGGGTTAGTATAGTCGAGGTCTTGGAATGCATGTCTGTTTGTTAGATCATAAAGTGGGTTCCCTTTATGCAAATTTGAGTTATGTGTCATTTTCCAGGAACGCGCTTGCAGCATAAAGCAAGGGTAACCTGTATAGGCTATGGAAGGGAAGGAGTATTAGATGCTGCAGAGCTACAAGGTAAATAAAATGATGTCTGGAGCCTTCTATGATGAAAAATATCTTCTTGTTCTGTATTTGTTCAACACCTAATACAACAAGGATCTGAGCCAGGACTGGATTATCTGGACACCACTACAGTTCAAATAGTTATTACTGTTATTGCTGCTACCACAACTAAATTTCATTCCCATGACACAATTTCTACTTAGATAAGATAGCATTTTTTAGAATAAGTGAAAAATTCTTCCCAGTAGCTCTCTTTCTTATTAGTTTTTACTGTCATCATTTTCATGCAGGACTTCATTAATTCCGTTTCTCCCAATTTTACAACTAAAAAACCCAACCAAAACAAAAAAACCTGTATTTTCTTCCCTAACTACAAAGGAGTTGTATGAATGTAGAATATGGCTTCTGTTCTCATCATTTTATTTGTATTTGTTTCTGCTTTGTCATAGCTCGGATCTGGAATTCTACGCAGTTTTCAGGTCCCGGGGGTCTCCTCTTCTGACCCTGTTTGTTGTCAAGGTGACTACATGCTTGTTTCAAATTAGAGATGTAGAACTAAAACTTTTACACTTATTTTTTTGTTTAATGAACCTGATCCAAATGCAGAGTACTACAGGAACTTCAGTCACTTGCAAGCAACAAGCATAAAGGTTTTGTGCTGACCACTGAAAACTTTTACACATACCTACTCTACCCTTGCTCTGGAAGGAAGTGGTCTTTGTTCATAACACACTTCTCTATTTACAGGAATAGGCACCTTCTTTAGCCTGAGCCATTATTTCCTCGGCTGCAGGACAGCAGAGCTGACAGAGGCTTTGGTAAGCTTCTTTAGCAGGCAACTTTAGCAGTATGCACAATCACTACAATGGATGTTACAAGATTATTTACCCTTACAATGTATCAGCTGAATATGGGACTTGCAATGATTCATCTTGACTACAGAAGCATATGATTATTATCTGTGAGACCCTTGCTTCCCCCACAAGCACACTGTACCTGCTTTTCCACAAAACTGTGATTACAATATGTATGTATATCTGATAAGCAAATTGTAATTGTATGACTTGCATTCATCACTTAACTAAAGTATGTTTCTGGCTGAAAGGTTTATTACTTAGCTTTCAAAAATGCATTCCAAATCATCCTTCTAAAAGGCAGGGACTATCTGCTATAGATGTGTTAGCATTAATCATTCATATGGGCCACTACCGAAAGGTTAAGTGTCTTTTTAAAGAGACAATTCATTAGCTTTCCTCACACTACAGAAATATGGCATTCTCAGTAGCATTTGCCCCCCTCTTGGCTATAGTAACACATCATGCAGACAGGCACAAAAATGTTCCTAACTGTCCAATGGGGTTATGATTAAATTATCGCTGGGTAAGGTTAACCACCTCATGTTCTCTGCCATCCGTGCAATGCTGACAATGCTGCCAACACGGCATCAAGAGTGTAAATTCCTCCCATAGCTATCCCCAAGAGGTCTGGGGTTCACTGCTTACAAGGTCCATCTGGCTGGCAGTAGTCATGCTTGCCAGAAGCCAGTAAAAGTAGCACCGCGTGTGCCACGGAATCCATTTTCATAGCAATCAGTATTGGCAGCAGCAGTTCATTTCGGTTGGCTTCAATAACCAGCATGTGAGCAATGGTGACCATCTGGGGAGTTGAGTAAATCCAGACCCAGCTGAGGCTGGTCACATGGAACAGGCTGGCATATGACTAGCGGGCTGAGTAACTAGCTGTAATGGGCACTGTTGCATTTGTGTAATAAAGCAGATTCTGAGGGTGGGGAAGTCTGTGTGTAAAGACAGTCATATGGTGCATTTAATAACAAATCACTACAATTCACTCATCCATAAACTCCCTCCCAGCTGTATTAAGGAAGGGTACTTGGTACTCAAAAACTTGTCTAGATCCTTCCCAACTATAAAGTTGGTCCAATAAAAGATATCACCCACAAAAATCCTTGCCTCTCACATTTTTCCTGGACCCTGAGGACTACAATAAATACAACACTACCATGATGAATCTTTCCATTTTTGATCAGGTCTGAGAAATAGTATACGCATCATTAGAAAAGGAATTGCATAATACCATCAAAAGGTTAAACTCACCACCAAAGCACATAAAGGCATTCCATGACAATATAGTATTGCTGATAATAATTATTCCTTCATCAATACGGCCACAGCTCTACACTCCATAAAACCGCTCACCTGATAAATTAAGAAGATATGGATCATATATAATGCATATATATCATAAAGCTAATATATATCATATATAATGCATAAAGAGAAATCTACCACTAACAAGGCAAAAATGACTCATAAAAGGAAATGTTTTAATTGAATGATATATACACGAACCGTGCCTTCTTCTGCACTACCACTACTTTGAAAGTGGGCATACATTATTTGTAACATCCACCTTCTTCTAACCGAGAGTCCCATTCTGACACCAGCACTGCACAGAGGGAACAGATGTTCAAGGCACTCAAGGCCTCCTTCCCACTTAAGGAGATATTAGTGGCAAAGTCTGGGTATATATGATTTTAATTGTTCATCTGCACACTTACCCCAATTCTAGAACTCAGGTGGCCACAACCAGCATGGGGGCAACCTCTTTTCTCAGGAAGCTCAGGATAACACCGGTGCCTACTTTCCAGATAGCAAGTCTGTCTCAAGAACTATCTTCACTAAGGGACCCAAGCAGAGAATAAGCTTTCCTGCTGTTCACATGCCTTCTCCTCCCCAAAACCTTCCATAACAAAGCAAACAAAAGCACAGCACTATCTTCCCTAGGCTGAATATTTGCTCATACACATATATTTTTGTAATCCCCTAATGACTATTGATTAGTACTCCTTTATTTTAGTCTACTGTTGTGTTTGTGTGGGGGGAGTAGTAGAGCACAGAATCAGCCATTGGAGTCTGTCAATAGCTCCTGCAAAGCCTATGAAAATCAACTGCTGGAACTCCTCAGTCACATGCCTCTCCATCACACACAAACCTCCACAACAACAGCACCCAACACTATACTTTCTAACCCAGGGGCAGGCAACTATTTTCGGCAGAGGGCCGCTTACTGAGTTGGCAAGCCATTGAGGTCCACATGATAGGCAGCCAGGGGCAGATAAATATTAATTTTCTAATTTTAGTAGGGGCCCTGCGGGCCAGATAGAGTGGCCTGGCAGGCTGCATCCGGCCCCTGGGCCACAATTTGCCCACCCCATTCTAACCCCAAAGTATTGCCTAGCTGATTAGTTGCCATTGAAGTATCATGCATTGGGTAGTCACAGTCCTGTCTTGCCAGTGATCAGAGATATCATCTTGGAATTTTGTGATATCACAAGCAATTCGCCTCAGAAAGTTTTTTTATAAAACAAAACAAAAGCAAAACAAGACAGAACCAAAAATAAATAAACAAATTTAAAAACTACATTTTTTTTCACCATCTCAGAATTACAAAGCTTTAGCAGCTTGTCCTGGGCCTTAAGAACATCTCTCTCACTAGTCTGTGCTGTAGGCCAGACTAAAAGTGCAGAGCATCTTCCTTTACCATGGTACTCCTGGGGCTGGGGTACATTATCAGCACAGAAATATAATCTGAGGTGCTGGTCCCACTCTCTAGCTCTCTGCAGACACTACTGGCAGGTCTTTCATCACTTCAGCACAGCTGCTTCAGATACCTCACAAATGCTTTTCAAAAGAAAACAGAAATCTTTCTTACCAAGAAAAGAGTTAGAACTCAGCATTTGGAGAAAAAGGAAATACTCTTGATTTCTTAAGACTAAGGGAGTTTTCCCAGGCACTCAGAAGGGAAGTCCACTTTCTTTTCCCATAGTACTGGGTATCCAAGGTCCCTTCAAAATCTCCCATTACTTTAGGAAGCTGTGGAGGGAGCCATGAGACAGATGCTCAGAGGGGAGGTGCTATATTTCAGTGCAATGCAAGTGTGGATGCAGGAAAACTGAAATGAAGGCCAGTGGTTAGTTTGGGCATGCTGTACTACTCATTCACTCCCACCAGATCAGTTCTGTTGTGTCAACAGACCCATAGGCCATGTCCCCACGAGTAGGAACATGCATTTTGAGGCACCGCAAAATGCACCCAGCACACATGAGGAGCCAAAATTTGATATCGGGAAAGCCTGTTATCTAAAAAAAAAAAAATGCAACAAAAAAGGTGGAGCAGTGCATGTGGCTGCAGTGTGTGCCATCAGAAACCAGAGCCTGGCCAGCCAGAGCCACATTTTGGCTGCTGGTCAGGCTCCATGCACCTGGATATCTGCTGCTGCAGCCCCAGGAAGCCCCCAGGATCCCAGGGCCTCCCCCTACCCCACCCGGGGCTTTTTGCCACATGTTACAGTGCACGTGAAGGGGTGTTCCCTGGGGATAAGTAGCAGTGGCACAGCTTTGTGTCACTGCTATTTGTCCCTAGGGAAATGCATGTGTGCATTTGTGAGGATATGACTATAATAGACAGCAAGTGTGTCATTCATGCTTAGGAGTAGAATCACCTGTTTCATATAAGCAACACTTCAATCCAGGTCTGAAAACGCAAACCGAAGTATACAATGTGAATGACCGTAAGTGGCTGTGCTGGCCCCTACATTCATGCATTTAGTCATCTGCCCAAATACTCTTAACTTTTGTCCTGTGATTTTTGTATCTAAACAACCCCAGAGCAATAAATACAGATACTGAAAAAAGGAGATTGTAGTAGATGAAAAAAATAACTTACAAATACTGTACTTGGAGACAAAAAATACATAAAAACTAATGTACAAAATATATAACAAGAAAAAATAAGCTAATTATTAGCATCAGCACCAGGAATTTGCAATTAAGGAAATGTTTAGATTTTACTAATTTGGTGTGTTTTATTACATGGATTTTCCTACATTCTCCTATTTTTTCAGCTTTTGTTTTTTCCTTTTAAGTTAAGTAACCTTAATATAACTTTTCCTTCTGTAGCAGGTTGTGTAACTTAGTATTTTGTTGTCACAGAGTTCAAGCAGAGACATTTGAATGATACCAAAAGAGATTTAAATTGCCCCTACTCATTTTAACAGGGTATTAACTTTCCCAAGTGAATGCACTTAAATGTTGACTCTGCTAAAGTGGTTCCCAATAATGAGATAAAATACTGTGTGTTAATATAGGAAAGTTAAGTATGAAAAACAGTATATTGCTAACTGCTAAATAACATAAAACTAAGTCTGAGCATGGAGCTAGGTAAGGGGGAAGAAAAGAGAAAGAGAACATACTGCCTGAGCAACATAACAGTATCTCTTTTCACTTAAAACTGATATATGGACACTTAACTTTCAATGCTTATAGTGCCAGAAAGTCCTATTGAAGCTGCTAAGGAGAGGAAAGGTTTTAACAATTCACTATTTGTACTGAAAAAAAAAAATTTTCTCTTGCAGGTATTAATAATTCTATTCAGTCCTTTTGGACTTTGCGTACAGTCTCATAAGGCAATGACTGCTCTAGCATCTTGCAGGATCAGACACCATTGCACCTGCTAGTTGTCATCATGCACTAGACAAACATCTATCTAATTTTAGACATTTGCCCCATCCAAATTTTCACAGCCCAAGATGAGAGAGAGAGAGAGAAAATAATTGTGGTGTGCTGGAAAAGGGGTAGAAAATAAGAGACTTTGAGAGAGGGGAGCATGAAGAAGCTGAGATAAGAAGGACTTTTCAAAGAAAGAGTGAGTGTGAGAACAGGAATTATGATTCTTTGAAAAAGACTGGAAGTTAAAGGCTGAAAGAATATGATAAAACACAGCCTGGAGCTAAAGAAGATGAACTTCTCTGTTAAACAATGGAAATATGTTCTTCTGACTTCTTATCACAGGAAGAAATTGTCTCTTCCATATAGCTGCTACAGCAAGACGTATAATAGAATTTTATGACTGAGACCTGCTGTAAGTTTCGAAGAGGTAGATTTGATTACCTTTGCTCATGCTATGTCCATTGACTTCAGTGGGACTAATCAGAGTTACTATTTAATGGGTGCATCTACATGTGTGCTTTACTGTGGAGTAGACTAATTTTCTCTGCACTAAAGTGTCACCATTTACACATGTGCCAGTATTAAGCTGGTGTAGACTAATTTACTGAGCTGTAGGTTAGTTCCATCAGACACAAATACTATCCAATGGCAGAGTAAATAAATACAATTAAACGCATGCGTAGATGCGGATGTGGGCACAAATTGCGCCTGGTCAGCTGAGCCAGCAGAGTGTCAGACTCCTGCCTGCTGCCAGGCTGCATGGCTCAGCAGCTTCAGGAGCCTTGTGGCCTGGGCAGCTCCTCCAGCACTTAACACTGTGACCCAGAACCCTGGACTGCCTCATGGAGGCTCCTGCCAGCCTGGTCCTATCCCCTGGGCACCATGCCCTACTACTGTGGGCACCTGCCACCCAACGCCACCACCCAGAGCCCAGGTCTGACCTGTTGAGGCCCCTGCCAGCTGCCACCATGTTGGGTCCCTCACCTACTGACACACAGGGACAGGGACCCAACAGAGCCATGAGGAGACAGCGGACCTCATAGCCATCCAAAGGGATGTTGAAGTCCACAGCAGTTTGGCCAGGCAACAAGAGCCAACATCCATGCTTATGAGGATGTGGCCTGGCAAATGTAGGAATGCAGACAAAACGGTTCAGTCAGCAGTGCTAGTCAAGGCAAAGGCCCTGAGGGTGCAGTGGGTGTGTGTCTGAGACCACACGTAGTGGTCTGGGGCTGTCCACAGATCCTTGCCACTGCTCAGGGGAGGATGAGAAACATCCTTCATGTCAGCGGCGACACGTAGGGGGTGCACAGGAGTGCACGTGCACCCCCTGACTGGCCATGTTCACCACTTAGGTGGTGGGCAAAGGGGGCAGGTGGGAGTGCCAGTGCTCCCAGAAGCATTGGCTGGGGAGTGGAGCGCCGCTGTGCTCCCAGAAGCAGCTGCAGCCACTCCTGGAAGCAGCTGCAGTAATCGACCATAGCGTCCATGCATTGTGTGCTGGGCACCTGCTCTCAAGACAGCATCCTGGAGGGATGTGCCAGCAGGCTGCAAACTGCTCAGGGTTAGAGAAGTATGTGACCAGATAACATACTGTGGGCAGCCATTTAAAGCACAGGGCTGGTGCCTTGACAGCAGTGGCCAGCTGTGTGATTAAGGCACATGAACAAACTGAAGAGCTTACTGCTCCAGAGGTTTTGCTCCTGGGTGCACCATTTGAATGTGCACCCAAAAGCAAAAAACTCTGAATCATAGTGCTCCGCTGTTTATTTGTGTGCAGCACATGGAGCCCAGTTGGAACAGCCTGGGCTGGCACGGGGCCCAGGGCTCAGTCTACCAGCCTAGGGCTGCTCCAGTGGGGCTCCATGTGCTGCAAAGGGACTGGCTGAGGCATGAGGGTACTTCAGCATGGGGCGAGCCGGAAGGCAACCCTTGTGCTGAAGCACCCTCATGCTCCAGCCAGCCAGCCCACAGTACATGGAGCCCCATCAAAGCAGCTGGCCTAGAACTGCTCCGACAGGGCTCTGGGTGCTGTGGAGGGACTCTACATCATATGAAGCCCTGTTGGAGGGGCTCTGCAGCATGTGGAGCCCTGTTGGAGCAGCTGTGGGCTGGCTGCTGTGACAGGGATCCACATGCTGCAGAATGGCTGGCTAGGGCATGAAAGTGCTTCAGTGTTGGGGCTGCCAGCCCGCTAGCCCCACACTGAAGCACCCTGTACCCCAGCCAGTCAGGGCAGTGTCTACACATGTGCTGCTGCACACAAAAAACTGGATGTTTACTGCACAGTTAATTAATCAACTGTGCGGTAAACATTTTGTATAGACATGTCCCTGGGCTCAATTTGCTCCTGTCACTGGGTGCATGTATAAATGCTGTGCCTGGATTAGTTTACTCCAGTACTATTTATGCCAGAGTAAATTCAGTCACATTAATTGCACATGTAGACATGCCCAATGTGAGTAAAAGTGGCGAAATCAGCTCCTGACTTATCAGATAAGGTCTCGATCCTGCAAACCATTACTTCAAAGAGTTGACCAGTGCGATTGATGAGTTTTTCAGGAGCAGGTGCTTCACAAACGAAGTAAAGCTGGGAAGTTGGCTATTGTATCACTAAACATATTGGTAGTTAACTGTTGGGTATTTTGTCTAAGTAATGAACTATTTTTTAGGTGAGACGCATTTTCTAATATCATCATAGTTTTTTTGCAGAACCCTGATGACCCATCATGGA
Organism: Gavialis gangeticus; assembly: GCF_001723915.1. Classification (NCBI taxonomy): domain Eukaryota; kingdom Metazoa; phylum Chordata; order Crocodylia; family Gavialidae; genus Gavialis; species Gavialis gangeticus. The sequence goes on along the minus strand of NW_017728992.1, from coordinate 48,541,053 downwards.
ATCTAAATATGCATTAGTTGCTTTGGAACAATGGAAACAACCAAGAAAATCACAGTCTGTTCTCAGACAGTCCTCAAGCAGAAAAAGAGACTGAATTTCTCATAAATCGGCAGTAGGTGACAGTACAACCTATTTGGGTAGCAGAGAAAAAATGCTTATAATACAACTGAACATAGGCATTTTAGGACAAAAAGAGTTAAAGAAGGAGGGAGGTAGCAACAGCTGTCAGAGTACTATCTTCAGTACCACTACTTGCAACAAATTGTTGTGGCATTTATAGTAACAAAGTATAAGCATAGCATGACCTTTATTCATGAGCCAAGAGCAGAGTAGTTGAGGACAGCTGAGTATAACTCAATTATCTGAGGATTAACAGCAGAATACTCAGATGATGAAAGGTTGCTTGTTTCAAATTATGACCTCTTAATTTCAGTAATTTTAATTTTAGTCTTTGTTCCTAATTTTTTCCCCCAATTCTTATTTTTAATGACAAGCTGAAAGGCAAACACTTTCATGTCACATTAACATAATGAAATTTCCATCAAAAGAAGCATTAAAGCAATTTTGTCAAAGATCATTTTTGGTTTTACATGGGATCCCCTTACATTAGTCATCTCTGGCAAACTGCATCAACAGTATAAAGACTATGGAAATGCCCATGAACTGTAAGTGTATGTTAAAATCCTTGTTGATTTGGCCTCAGCTGTAGCAGCTTCCTTCCCTCTGGCTTTCCTCTGCTGGACCTTTCATTTAGTTCTATGAGAAACCACTTATGCACTCTCTTCCACCTTATCCTGCAACCCCACCATTAGAGAAGTGGCAATTCTAGGACCACCACTGATTTTGGCAAAGACGCAGCAATGTGAAACAGGTGTAACAGATTGGAGAATCAACCCAAGGTCTATTTAGCAAAATCTTCAGCTGCTATTGTAGCTTCTTAGTGTGGTAGATCTCAGAGATAGTTTAGAACAGTGATTCTCAAGCTTTCTTGTACCAGGACCCATTTATAAATGTTAATGGCCAGCCTTGACCCAGTGCCCCTCACTCCTGACACGCCACCCCCCAACCCAGTGTGTGGGGCAGGGGGTGGGTGTGTGGGGGATAAAGAGAACCCCAAACAGCCCCTCACAGGCTGGAACTCTGCCAGCCTGCAAGGGGAAAGCCACAGTTTTCCATGTTTTTCTCCTTTAAAGGAGAATCC
>NW_017728992.1:48538313-48539841 GCF_001723915.1 Gavialis gangeticus | reverse complement strand
CCTTTAAAGGAGAATCCATTTTTAGTTTGTTGATCCATTTTTTAAGTTTGCTCATGACCCTTTCATATATTTTTGCAACCTACTTTTGGGTCATGGCCTATGGGTTGAGAAATGGTGGTCTAGAAGATAGTCACCTATATGGGGCCATCCACTGTTTTAAGACTGAGAGAGCCACATCAATAGTGGCAATAGAGGTGGGAGGGGGGTTGATTTCCCCCTCAAACCACCTTAATGATGCAACCTAAATAAAGTTTGCATCCCCTGTACAAAAAAGATCCCTTTAAATGCAGGGTCAGGCCCTTTTCTTCAATAATGCAACTTGAGTGTCAGCTAGAAACTTCTTACCCCTTTTGTCTTTGGATATGTATTTTCACTTGCAATTAGATGTTAAAAGCAACAGCAGGAGGCAACAGAAACCATGTTGTCAAGCTGTGTTTGGATTTACTGAAGAGAAATATTAATAAGTTTATACAAAAAATAGGAGAAAAATTGCCAACTATGACAATACCATGTCCGACATCTTGGACTGAGAACAGGGAAACTTTATGAGAGCCTTCAACTTTAACTTAGATTAAATACAGCTTTCAAAAAGGACTTGGAAAAGTTAGAGAAGATTCAGAGGTGAATGACATAAGCCTTGGAAGGCAAGTCAGATGAGGAGACATTGAAGGAGTTAGTCATGTTCAGCTTGTGGAAAAAGAGATAAAGAGGGGACATGATAGCAGCCTTCAAATATTTGAAGGGATGCCATAAAGAAGAGGGAAAACACCTTTTCTCTCTTGCTGCAGAGAATAGGACACAGACCAGTGGCTTGACATTGCAAAGTAGGTTCAGACTCTATTTCATGAAAAACCTCTTCACTATTAGTACAGTGAGGCAGGCAGTGGAATAGATTGCGTAGGGAAGTTTTGGAATCTCCATCATTGGAGGTGTTCAGGAAGAGGTTGGGTAAACTCTGGTCAGGGATAAGCTAGAGTTGGCAATGCCTATATTCTGTCATAGGTATTTGCTAAGCTTCTGGGCTCTGCTGGTTGCCACATGGGGTCAGGAAGGAGTTGTTTCTCTCTTCCTGCTGCCACGTGTCAGAGTGGGTTTCCTGCTTCTTCAGAAACACTGGGTGTTGGCTCCAGCCAAGCCTGGGGATTTTGACTCTGGTGTGTCAATGCTTCTGCTGGGACTTAAACCCAGAAATTCTTGGCAAGAGTGGCTTGCCCCTCTGCTCAGGGCCAGACTGATAGCCATATTGGGATCAGGAAGGAATTTTAACCCATGATCGTATGGGTAAATACTGGGGGCGGGGGGATTGCCTTCCTTTGTAGTGGGGGACATGGACCTCTTCCTGGAATCTCTCAAGCATATTTTAACCTTTTCAGCAGCAGGACAATGGCCACTGTGATCCCCTCGCTTTCCCTGTGGCAGGTAGGGTGTCATGTCTTGTGGTTGTGTCAGGGTTGAACATGTCGTTTTGTTAAGTTATACAATGGATTTGTATTGGATGGTTTGGATAGGGATGATCCTGTCTCATGAA
>NW_017728992.1:48520124-48533313 GCF_001723915.1 Gavialis gangeticus | reverse complement strand
CTTTCCCTGTGGCAGGTAGGGTGTCATGTCTTGTGGTTGTGTCAGGGTTGAACATGTCGTTTTGTTAAGTTATACAATGGATTTGTATTGGATGGTTTGGATAGGGATGATCCTGTCTCATGAAGGGGGTTGGACTAGATGACCTCTGGAGGTCCCTTCTAGCCCTACTTTTCCATGATAAAACACTCATGCCCACTCACTCTCAGTTTTCCCTGAGGCCTGAAACTTGTCCATTGAACATAATCTAGAAACAACAACTAGTAAAACTTGGTCTGCAATAAGAGATAAGGAACAAGTCCATTTGTTTCATGAAGACTCAGTTTTTCCTTCCTTCATCCCTCGGCTCAGATGCTTTCTCTTAGGAATTACCCTTCTTTGTGTTAACCCTAAAAGAGTATGGTTTTCCCTCAAAGACGATAAGGTATGGTTTTCCCTCTTTGTCTAGGAACAGAACGGGCCTGGAATCTGCCTAGAATTTTTTTTGGAATATAACAAACTCGTTAGCCTAGGTGATAGGCTGAGATCATGGAAACATTTGATTGCTTCCTCAAATTAAAGACCACATCTTGCTTTCCTTTTCAATTGAATTTGGCTCAGACAAGAATCCTAAAATGGAAGACTTATTAACTCAGAGAGTGTCTGAAATTTGAAAACGCTCCTGGCTGCATATTACCCAAATAGCGTCTATTTTTAGAATGTATTGAATGCCACCAGATACCATATGGGTGAATGCAGAATTGGCCAGATAGTTCTCTTAGCTTTATTTAAGATGCCTATCATTATGATATATAAGGGTTGCTCCTAAAAAAAGAGAACCATGTAGGTGGATTCCTGAAGACTCAAAAGTCCAAGTGAAGTTGCATAATTAGAGATGAGTGGGTGATTCAGTGAGAATAATTTTCCCAAATAGTTAGCCTTTGTCTATTCACAGAACATCTGCAAGCAGATTTTATTTTCAGTCATTCATTTATTTGTAATCACTTGATGATTTATTTCTTTTGTAAGAAGGTTTTTTTTCATATTAATGATGAATGGCTTGCCAAGAGCATCTGATACTTGCTATTTGAAATGGAAGCTGTGTTGTGACTGGTCACATGACATTGCCTATGGTTTTGAGGAAATGAATTTATCTCTCCTATAATTAGGCACAGAGGCTCATAAAATCAGTTTAATTTCTCATGGTAACAAATTAGTGAGAGGTTTAGATAAGGTGGAAGTAGAGCTGGTGGACAGGTTTCTTTTTAAAAAGAAAATGTATTTTTCTTCAAAAGATCCATAGTAAACATCCAGTTTTTGGAAAAAATATACTAGATATTCAAAAAACTAAGAGGAGAAAATCCACTTCCACCCCCCAAAAAATAAAAATCAAGGAGTTTCTGATTTTCAGTTTCTAATGAAGGCTCCCCCCTCCCCCCAAATTCATAAAAAACTAATTTCAGGCTAGTTCTTCTTACAGGCTTGGCTCATGGTGTCTTTCCTAGGCTTCAACAAGCTTTACTGTCTGGAAGCTGAGTTTGCATTTAATATTATCTTCTTATATTCACACAAAGTATCGATTATGGAATAGAATGGATTTAAGCCCCTTTGAGCAGTTCTATTCCACTTGTTTAAATACCTGAAAAATCTACTTTTAAAACACATCCTTATCTAACTATTAAGACCCACTCACAAAAGAGCAGCAAAAAGGAGGAGACCCCACCCCTCCCCATCCCCTACCATTTGCCTTAACTGTTTTTTCAGGAACTTGAGCAGGGTAGAAGGGAATCATACTTTGGCATTTAAGTGCACTTATGTGCCTAATAGGTGGAAGAGAACCCAGTCCTAATTGTTCTTGTGCAATTCTAATATGAATGGTGTGGTCTGATTTTTGTTTTGTTTACTCATTGCTGAGAATTAAGCAAGAAGCTGACTGCAGCTCTATCTACTGCTGATATCTTTTCCAGTGATGCTAATATATGAGGGAAGAATGGCAGACCTTAAGGGCTTCTATGTGCTGCATCTGTGAGCAAACTGGCATTGTATCCGAGGTGACACCAACTGCTTTGACGCCAATGGTGAGGCCTTTCAGTTTTGCTCAAGGAGCAAACAGAGCACTCCCATGCTGTGCTGACTCATCTAGACTTAACAGCAAACATACTGGAAAGTGTGTCATAAGGTCTAAATCAGGTGAAGTTAGATGAAAGATCTGTGGCTGTGTGCAAGGCTGTGAAACTAGGCATATAGTGACAGACACCATATGTGCTTGTTCTATGTTGGTTTCAAGGCAGTTTATGAGCCAATGAGGGATGTGACAATGCTGATTAAAAGCAGAGATAGAAATAGGTTGATCACAGATTGTGAAGGCAAAAGACAGTGTGTGCAACCAACATTTTCAACATCTGCTCAATGTCAACATAGTTATCAGTGGAAATGCACTACAGTGCCCATTGTTGCCTGAGAGGAGATGCCAGCCATACGTAGGGTCAATTCCATGGTGGTACATTTGACAACAGGAAGGTATCTAGTCTAAATAGCATTCATGCTGAAATCTAAAGGTAGCTGAAAGCTTTGAACTGAGTAATTGCACCAACTTTCTGGATGTAAAAGGTTGTCTCCTTGTCAGCACCGGTACAACAATTCCAAGGTAATGCCAACCAATTCCAGACTCATGAATGACCAGAAGTTTAAATCTGTCAAACTGGGGACATAGGGATTGTTGCATGACTCCTAAATGCAGTACTTACATATGCTTTAAGAACAAAGGGGAGAAGTCCAACTGCCATAATTGTAAGGTTTCTTCTTCTGGACACAGCTGGCAAGATCCTCTCTCATAATCTCAATTGACTGCTCTTGCATTCTGTAGAAAGGAAGCTCTCACGTTGTGGGTTCCATATAATGGTTTATTCAATTTTTGCTGTTTGGCAACTCCAGTGTACAGCACAGAAAAGAACATCAACCTCTATGTGGTTTTTATCAACTTGATGAAATGATGGGATCTGGTGAACTGACTTCAATTCAAAAACCCTGTTGAAAGGCTTATCCATTCAAAAAAGTTTCTTGGAGTCTTGACCCAGCTTCACAACAGCCTACGTGGCAGGGAAATGTCAGCAGTGTCCTGTCAAATTCCTTCTCTGTGACAACTGATGTCAAATAAATACGCAGCATGGAGTCAATCTTATTCACTATTCTATGAAGTGATGTTGAACATGGCAACTTTCAACCTTAATATGGCCATTGGGCCTTTGCTAGTGAACTGAAGGCAGCTTATAGAAACTCTCCAGATAGCCTACTGTGTTTGAAGTTGGCAAACAGCCAACACAGGAACTTTTATATTTGATGACTATGTACTGGTGGCCTACCCCAAATACTGGCAGACTATTTCACTGCCTCTGCAACCAGCTTTGAAAAGAGTAGATCACTCCTACATCCACCGGCAGATTTGAACTTCCAGTTGTTCATGAGTTCACTTATCTTCAGATTGCTTTGAATGACTGTACCAGCACTGACAAGCAGATAGTCTTTCACATACTTAAAGCTAGCGTGATCTTTGGCAGGCTTACAAAGCAAGTATGCAGTTAGTGTAGGATCAAATTAAAAGTGTACAGTGATATTGTGCTTGTCACACAGCTGTACAGACATGAGACTTGGAAATTCTTCTACTAATGGATGTACACTCTTCTCAACATCTACCAGCAGCACCTTCATGCTCTACTCTAAGTGAGATGATACAACAAGAGGGCCAATGACAAACAGTGCTACTTATTTGTCCATTGAGTCATTAACCATGACACTCCAGCTGTAATGGAACAGACACATGGCTCAGATGGACAATATACAAATGCTCAAGCAGTTCATGGTTGCTCAAAAAAAGTGCTTTCAAGGATCCCTTGAGGGTTAACCTATAATGGGGGCCACCAGCCTGCCCAGAGGAAGTGATTGAATCACTCCAGCACTAGAGCCATCAATTCATATTTGGTCACAAGCTGCACTTTGGTCATTCATTAAGTGAAACAGAATTGCACCCTTAGTACTTTTGAAAATCCTTCTCAAAGGGTTGTTAGAACATCACATAGAAACAGTGATGTTACTATGTTGGTCTTCCATCAGCCCAATGGGATCACCCTGTCTGACCAAATGCAGGATCACCAGGGGAAGGGCAAACATGTGCCCATGATTAGCAATGGTCTTGTGAGGGAACACCTTAAGAGGCTGGACATCCACATATCAGCCAGCTTGGATGGAATGCACCCAAGAGTGCTAAAGGAACTGGCTAACATCATAGCATGGCCAATGGTGAGGATATTCAAGAACTTGTGGCACTCGGACAAGGTGCCTGAAGATTGGAAGAGGACCAGTGCGGTGCCCATCTTCAAGAAAGGGAAGAAGGAAGATCCAGGGAACTGCAGGCCAATCAGTTTGACCTCAATAATTTCTTGATTTAGTGGGAGTTATGGTCCAATCTAGGGAGGGAAATCTGTTTTTCTGTTCCACTGAAATCAATAGGAATTTTACTGTTGGTTGCTTTGGAAATAGGAGCAGCCCTACCTGTAGTGGGTCTATGGTAAGCATTTGTAACTTACTGAATTTATTCAAACTAAATTGTGGATTTGGTGAGCTAAGCAAGCATATTTACAGAACATTGTAGTCCCACTACTTCAAGCTTGTCAAGATCTATTGCCATCCAAGAATATCAGTGACAACCAAGACAGTTTTATTTCGTATGCTGTTCCAGTATATTAATGAACACTGCATACCTTAGTCTCGCATTTCTCAACCTGTGGGTCATGACCCAAAAGTGGGTCACAAGAATATATAAAAGGGTTGCAAACAAACTTTAAAAATGAAACAACAAACTTTAAAAATGGATTCTCCTTTGAAGGAGAAAACGTGGCAAACCATGGCTTTTTCCTTGCAGGCTGGCAGAGTTCCAGCCTGCAAGGGGCTGCTTGGGGCCCCTCATGAATCTCATATGCCCACCCCTGCACACACTGGGGGACTGGGGACTGGGGGTGGGGGACAGTGGGTCGGGAGTGAGGGGCGCTAGGTCCAGACTGGCCATTGATACTTACAAATGTGTCCTGGTCCAAAAAAGGTTGAGAACCACTGCCTTAATCTGTGTGGTATGAAATAATGGAAATATTCTGACAGAAGTTTAACAAAAAATAATCTACGAAATCATAATAGTTACATCACAGTCCAGGCTTTCTATAAATCATGGTGGAGTGCTTTCTGTTTTACCAGCTGGCTTTGCTGTGAGCAATTAAGGACATGGATAGTATTTACAGCACAAGTTTCTTTCACTGGAGGAAAAACAATAATTGGATACAATTTGTTACTAGAAATTAATCTATTTGGGTGTACTTGTAAGGGACTGGGTCATGAGAAGTCTGGTCTAGTAGTTAGGCTAGTCTCGAGGGAACTTGACTGCTGCAGCAAAGCACAAGTCGAATTCAAGAAATGAGGCTGATCACCACACCCACCTTCATATTATCAAAAGGGTAGATCTGGGGGCATGTAGTAAATACATGGTGGCATTGGTGAAGAAACCCTGCAAAATTCCTATGGCTGCCATCAAAGTACTTGGGCAGAGACACTTCTGGCTCACAGGCTGTCTGGAAGGCTGATGCTAAGCAAGTAAGCAGGAACCTGGGCCCTCAGGGCTTTCTACTCTTGACAAGGGGTCTTCGTCTGAGCTGACCCTGAAGTGCTTTGGCCTTTGCTAAAAAAAGCTCTGCAGGAGGCCATTAGAGCCTCTAAGGCATAGGTGGGCAAAATGGAGCCTGCAGGCCAGATGTAGCCCACCAGGCCATTCTATCTAGCCCACGGGGCCCCTAAAAATTTAGAAAATTAATATTTATCTGCCCCTGGCTGCCTGTCATGTGGCCCTCGATGGCTTGCCAAAACTCAGTAAGTGGCCCTCAGCCCCAGATAATTGCCTGCCCCTGCTCTAAGGGAACCTCAGTGGCTAAGGGGCTATTCATGGGAATGGACCCTGCTCTGCAGCAGATACTGACATTCTAGGCAAAGTGGAGCCCAGCCAAACTGTAATGGACCAACATGCGCAGTCTTTTGTAATGGTTAAGCTACTAGAGGAGGGGCAGCAACCAAAACACAGGCCCAGTCAGGGATCAGGAAACATATCAGGTTACCAGATCCAAGGGAAATCCAGGGACAAGGTCCAAATCACAAGCTGAGTCAAAGATCATGAGCCAGAGACCATTTCCAAATCCAAGGGACAATCCAGATACCAGAGTTCAGGAACAGAGCAAACAGGGTCAGGAAATCAGGCGTTCTAGATCACAGAGACTTGCTATAGCACATCTTCAGCCAGAGAGGCTTGTTGGCCTAGACTTTCCTGTCATAGCTAGAGCTAAACGAGGAAGCTGGTCTCCCAGCATCCGATCAAGAGGCCCAGACAGTGGCCAGATAGTCTCATTAGCTGGGTTAGGGCTACCAGTCAAAGTCCCAGGAAAGTGTGGCTCGCTAGGCAATTTGTGCAGGCTGGGGTGCCTTTTAGGATCCCTGATAGTGCTGTACCATAGGGAGCACATGTATCTGAAAAAGTTACTAGCAACAGACATTGTTGATAATTTGAGTTAATTGAAAATTTCTTGATGGAACATTTTGCTCTCAGAAAATCTTTTTTTTTTTCTCTTTCACCCCAGAACATCTTTGCAGACCCAGGAAGCAGTACAGCACTGCCATTCTTTCCAGTTGAGGACTTGTTCCACCATGAAGCCCAGTTTGGTCCTATCTCTGCATATCATGTTTGCCACCTTCGTTGTCTCCACCATTGTCATCTTTTCAATTATAGCCAACCCCAAGCCTTGATATCACTTTATTCTCTTTTTTAAGTTCTTGCTTTGTCTTCAAATCATTCCACTTTATATCATCATGTCTCAAAGAATTTGTTTCTACTGCCTTCAGCTTTCTGATGGGTTTCATTTAATGAAATTGCTTCCACTTCATACAGCAATACTTTTGGTATGCTGGTTTGATAAAGTTCTACTTTGATACCAAACATAATATTTTTCTTGGTCCCTAATTTGATCAATTTCTGTGCAGCCCTTGGGCTGAGACACATCTCATATCAACCTCTTCCTTAATAGAGCTGTCACTACTGATCAATCTTCCAAGTTTCACATGAAAATCTCATTCTAGAATTTCATTGCTGCTCCACTTCCACACTTGATCTTTCTATCCCTATTATCTATCCCTATTCCTAGATACAACTATTTTGTCCCTTGGCATATATTGTAAGGCCAAGTTGGAGACACTAATTTTCTAAGGAATGCACGAGTAACTGCATTGACTGAAATGTATCTACTGGTTGTATGACTTCAATCATATAACTTTAGGATCTTAATTCTAGATCATCAAGTGCCATGGTCTCCAGCTCATCTGACTTAAGCCCAGCTCAAGAACATGATGAAAACCGGAAATGATTCCATGCTTCCTTGTCTCACACCAAACTCTGACCTGAAGCAGCATCTTAATTTTCCACCATTTCTTATGGGACTGCAGGAATCTTCTGATATATTTTTTACAATGACAGTTGTTTTATCTGGAGCATTATGACTTTGCTGCTTTCCATTATGCTCCCCTCCAAACTGAGTCAAATACTTGCTTGAAATTAATGAAAAAAATATGTATTCCTGTTCTTTGCTTTTTTCTAGCAATTGCTGGAAATTGAATATCTGATCAGTTCAATCCCAGCCGAGTGTAAAGCTGTTTTTTGCCAGTAGTTCTTCTGAAGTGGGCTTTAATCTGTTGACAGTTAGTTTCATTGTGATTTTTTCTGGTACTGGCAATGAGCTCCTACCTCTATAATTATATGGATTAGCAGGATCTCTTGTCTTCAAGATTGGTACAACTATTGCCTTTAGTCAGTCATCTGGTACTTCTCGTTTCCATACCTTTTTGTATATTTTTCCTAATGCGTTCATGGCACTTGTCCCACTGGCTTTTAACAGCACAGCTGTTATGTTGTCTGGTCCTGCAGATTTCCCTGTTTTTTACTTCACTGTTCTTTCTTTTTCTTCTTCTGACAGGAGTTCAATGCTGATATCCATTCTGCCTTGCAAGCTGCTGTCATGTATTATGTCTAGAATATGTGCATTTGGATGGACTGCAAGGTTTAGTACCGAATCAAAATGCAATTCCATACGCCCACCCCTTTTCAGCATTTGCTTTCACCTCTTCCATTGTCTTTTTTACTGCTTGTACTGTGGGACCAACTGTGTCTCTATATAACTTAACTTGCTTTGTAAATGGTTTTTATAACCTGCTTTCCTAATATTTCCTCTAAGTTGTTCAGCTTCTTTTTCCCACAACATTTTTTTGCTCAGTCTTTGAAATTTCTTTGCTATTTGCATAAAGCTTCTCCCACTTCTGTTTTCCCAGCTGTCTCAGCTCTTTGGCACTTTTTCTTTAATGTTCTGGTCCCATCACTAGTTCAGCTTTTCCTTCTTTCTTTGTTCCTTTCAGGAAAGCCCTCTGCTGTGTGTTGTATATTTCTTGAATATTTCCCATCCAGGCTGTTATGAGATTCTTTTATTACCATTAATTAGTGACCTGAAACGCTATCCTATGACAACTTGTATCCTTTCCTCATGGTCATTGCCACTCCCCAGCAATTCTACAGACCCTAACATCTGACTGAACATTTTGATTGAGCTAAAAAGTGATTGTTTCACAACATTTCAGTCTATGGAAAATCTTTGATTTATTTCTGTTCTAAATCAGAACAGAAGCCAATGCTGAAACACCAGAATTTCCCAACAAAAAAAAAATGTAAAGTTCTGACCAGCTCAAATTAATCACTGATACGGACAGAAAAATCACTGATACAGTCCTTATAGCGCTTAACTAAGTTATATACTAGAAAAATCTTGATATTGGAAGGACTGATGCATTCATTGTTCATTCATTCTGATTTTAATTAATCCTTATGTTTGAGAGATTGTTGATGGATCTGCCTTTCCATAGTACCAGGTTCATCACTGGTGGTTCAGTTCTGCCAGTTTTACTTTGAAACAGTGCCAATGATTTCCATGGGTTTGCTCTTATGTGAGACTGGTGTGAAGAAAGAAGACACAAAGATACTTCTTCCATTCTGACAGCTAATATAAGGGCCTCTGGCAGCATTGACAAAAATCAGGAACTGTTTTCCCTTCAGAGCTCTGCCTTGGAGATAGAGGGCCCTGCCCCTGCTATGTACAGCCCAACAGATTGTGGGAAATAAGTTGTAGGGTGGTGTGAAATTTCAACGGCTGTTTCATTTCAACACTGTTTCGACTTATTTTGAGGTTGAAACAGCAAAATCAAAACGCCACCCATGCATTATAAGAAGTCAGCCCAGCTGAACTGACTTCCCACTCCTGGCCGGGGTTGGGAACTCAGCCCAGCTGGGCTGAGTTCCTTTGTCCAGCCCCATGGTTGGGTGAAATGGTCAAAACAGGGTCAATACAGCCTCACTGTTTTGATGAAGCAAAACAGTGAGGCTGTTTCGACTCAAAATTATATTTGATACAAAACACTGTTCCATCCAGACCTCAAAACTGAAGTTGGAAGGGAAGAGTGCCATTTCACACAGCCCTAGTAAGCTGGACCTCACTAAGGACTGTAGCTTCTAGAATTTGCCTCTATGTGCTATCAGGATTTCAAGATATTCTGCCTCCAAATACTGTTCCTGAAGACAATGCAGTTCTGTGCTCCCTCTTTTTAGGCCAACTCAGAGCTGTGCCTACACAATACTATCAATCAGACTCATTGTAAAGAATCAGAGTGGAAAATCAGGCCTAATAACAACCTGACAGTGACTCTATAAAGAAACAGGGCAAACTGCATTCTCAGTTATATCAGTCTAAATCAGGAGTCCCTACATTGATTTCAGAGCACAATTTGACCCATTACTGTATAAAACTTAATAGCACAAAAATTGAGAAGGACTGAGTTATCCTTGTACTCCAGGTGCTCTCTTTGTAGGAAAATAGCAGCCAGTGCTTGCTTGTGCTAATGCTATTCTTGCTAGAAAGAACCAATTACTAGTCCCTGCAGTCCTAGGGACTGAACTATAACAGTCGTTTTCTACGTAACAAAGGGGTTCAGAAAGATATTCTGACAAGCAGCAAGTGTATTACTATGAGAAGAAAAAAAGGATGCTTTACTTCAGGAATGGTCAAACTGTATTGTTTAAATCCCAGACTAAATGGATGAAAAAGTGTATAATTCAGATGGATCTGGAAGAACTTAGCACCAGGCTTTCTTCAGAAGGTGTAGCTAACAGATCTCTCTTATACATGTACACCTTGACATTTTGGACTCTGACACATAATTACTGTAATACCATTCATGAATTTATTTGCTGACTGGTGTTAGTTAATGCTGCTTCGATGTTTCCTTTCTTTGTATCTGCATCTTACTATTGGAAGACCTTGCCAGGGTAACATGCTAAAAGGTATGAATATAACTGTGGTTTTCTAAAAATAAAACATCAAATGGAAAGTTCTGTTACGCAAAGAATCTACGCAGCAAGACTTCAAAATGGCTGTCATTCCCAACCTATTCTGACACAAATGATGGAATATTCTTGGAAAATAAAAAAGACTGCCATATTTATCTCCATTGTACTGTTGTACATTATAGCAGGGACATTTCCCTTTTGGTTATAGAAAAGGTGACACCAACTTGTAACCAAATCATGTGGATTGACACATCCGTGCATACGGCAGTGTTATATAAGAACATTTCATCTGGAAAGCAGGTATGGATTCTGCTGGATTACTCAGAACATACTACAAGGAAAGCAGAAGTGGTGCTATGGGGAGAGAGGATAAGAGTTTGGGTTAAACTGTCCTTGGAGAGTATTCTTGGAAATAGTCTCTTGTGTGTGGAGGAAATCTGACTGTTTTACTTTAGGCTCCATTTGTAAAACGAACTAAACCAGGAAGGAGGTAAATTGTTTACTTCATACCACATACATTGAGGTTCTTAAGCAAGTAGGGGAATATTACACACAGTGTTTTAAACAGAACATTGAAAAAATAAAACAAACTAAAAGTATCCCTGAGTGCATTTTTGTACACTGTTAAATTATCTCTCTCCATATCAGATGCAAGTACACTCTGTACTGTAGCTATAACAGAAAAATAATGGATTTGAGCCTTTTTTGACATTTTCATTTTTCATAAAGTCATCATTACTTGCTGCAATGTCTGCTCTAATAACCAAGCAAAGAGTGAAGTTGGGTTCTGAATCCAGGTAGCTCTTTTCAAGAACTGCATGCAGGATAATGCCTGCAGCTTTATTCCATGTGTCACACCAGCTAAGGGCCTAGAAAAAATTAGTACTTTGTTTTGGTCCTGTCATTTGAAAAGGCATATAACAAGCGAAGTCAATTTATGGTTCAAAAGCATCAGATGACAAATGGGTTTGCTCTGAAAAACTGCACAAGGCAGTCTCAGCTACCTAGACTGACAGATTAGAAATCTCAGCTACCTAGACGGACAGACTAGTAACCTGAAATTACCTTGCCAGAATGACGTTTGTACAAATAAAATCAATTTTCAGAGAAAAATCTTACCTGAATAATAGTACACACAAAATCTGGCTAATATGATTAATTTTAAAATAAAGCTGGCAGGATGACCCTCTCATTATAGTCTACTGTAAGAAATTGACCAGAAGGACTTTTCTTTTCTTCCTTGCTGTGAACTTAAGCCATGTACAGATGTGCTTTGAAGTGCTCCAAGTGCCTTTGAGACTCTACAGACAATAAGAGTGCAGATGTTCCCACCTAAAGAATTCTTTAAAAATGGCGAAAGTGCTTAAAAAATGACCCTCATGTAGAACCCATAGGCAACTGTCCTGATTGATGGCTCCTTCCTGGCCCCAGTTCACTGCCTATCTCTCGTCTGCCATGACTTTGATGTTTGTTAAGGGAGGGGTTTTGAAGACTGGTAGTTGTCTCACAGGTAGCTGGACCTGTTCAGCCAGGCCAACCCCACTGCAGCCTTTTGCCCTCCCACAGTACTTCCCCTTTAAAGGAGTGCTTCTGTAGGTTTCTGAGGGCCTGTTGGGGCTTTGGCTGCCACACCCTGCACCTAAGTCTACTGATTAAGACCTCAGTGCCCTGGTTTGGCCCTGCCTCGATGGCAGCCCCTTCTGGGGGCTTCAGTCTCAGCACACCATCTCTGCCCCTCTTAGAGCTAGCTCCTGGTACAATTAGCAAGGAAGTGCCACCCAGGCCCCCCTGTTCATGGCCTCCTCTACTCCATAGCCACAATCTGGTTCTCTGGTTTCAAGGCCAAACAGAACAAAACACACAAGCCAGCTGCTTCATAAAACAAAGTTTCCCTCCGTTAGAAGTAATGGCATTGAGGATTTCTTTCCAAGTTATTTCATTTTTTTGTTATCCACATTAGTTGCTTTCTAGGTAATTAAATTAAAAACAAGACCTTGGATAGTGTGATGGTGAATGAGCACAGATGCATCCAGTATAATGGCACATTATGCCATTTTTGACTCCACTGTCTGCCCACCCAAAAAGAAAGAACTGTAGCTAATCCACCCCATTATGGAGTCAACAACCAGGAAGACTTGATCCAGGACATTTGGAGTGTTCTGACCTGTGAAGAAAAGGAGATCTCTCATCTAATCCTAATTTACAGCAGTCCCTGCTGTCCTCATGACAACACAAATTCCCAATGGGTGCATCAAAACCATGGCTGTTTTAAAGGCAAAAATGTATTCTCAACAAATTATGAGAAAATTAACAGTTGGATTTAAGGTGATTTATTAATAAACATAAGGAACACTTACATAAATCACTGCCCAAATTTAGCTGTTGTTAAAGGTTCTATGCTGTATTATAATAAATGTAAATAGCAACATTTACTTTTAAGATCCTGTAAGAAGCAATTTTCTTGGTTTTATATATTTACCCATTGTGTTTCCAACCCAATCACTGCAAATTTACAATAGTGCATGAGAACCAGACAGAAAAGTGACTACTATATTTACCTAAACCCAAGACTACTTTGAATGCAAGACACTCGCTCATTAATTAGATTCTATACATGGAAAATAATGAATTTCTTATAATTTTCCATGTATAGTCTTTAATTATTGGGGGGGCATCTTAAACTCATCTCTCCCTACTGCAGCAGTAGGGAAAGCAGTGGTGGCAGACAGCTAGACCCTCTCCCTT
>NW_017728992.1:48497692-48520066 GCF_001723915.1 Gavialis gangeticus | reverse complement strand
CTGCTTGGCTCCCCAGCCATTTTCTCCCTAACTGCCTGCCCCACCCATCCCTACCCCAGCCACTTGTTCCCCACCACTTGTTCTGTGGAGGCTCTGGCTCTAGGGCAGTCAGCAGTGGTAGGTCTGACCCTGGCCTGGCCCAGTCAGGAAGAAGCAGTGGCAACATCTTTGAGCTGGGCCAGCTTGGGGCTGGGACTAGAGCTGGAGTTGGGGCATAAGGCGAATGGCAGGGGAGGGACAGGACAGAGCAGACAGCAGTGTGGACAGGTTGTGTGATCTCCCCCATTCCTCCCTGCAGCTGCACAGTTTGGGTCTACCACCCCCTGCTGCATGGCCTCCCCCATGTTCCCAATCCCATAGGTCTCCCCTGTGCTCACCCCTACTATGCAATCTTCCCTGCACTCCCCCATACCAGGTAACCCCTCCCCACAGGACAAGCCACCCCGGATTTGCCTGAAGTCTGGAACTGAGGCTGCAGCAGCTGCCTGCCCCAGCTGGTACTTTTTCCCCATGTTGCCTAGGGAGAAAAACATCATCTTGAGTGCAAGTAAATATAGTATATTGTTTATAAAGTGAAACTGATTTCTCATTAGTCAAAATGAGAAAAAAAAAGCAAAAAACGAACGAGGCCTATATGTTAAAAATAAAATGTTTTAATATTTTAATCTTTGGTAATTTTCTAGGTTGGAAAACAGAGAAACTTATTAGATCTTGTAATATTTTTAACTTGAAGTGTCTCTTTAACTTAACAATCTGATCAGAGAAACTGAAGCTGGAACATGAAGGCACTGGGTTGAGCTGGGATAATAGTTATGGAAAACCCCTCAAAGTGACAGAACAGTCAACCAATGAGAGACAAAAGAGAAGCATTACATCATCAGAACAAACTGGCACTGGCTGCTCATTAATTCTGAGAGGAGAACACTATTGCTTAGCAACTGCCTGGAGCCAGTTAACCCTTAAGTGGGTTTGACCTGCACCATGTTAATTTGCATTTAAACTTACAAAGTTTTATTATATCTGTTTGTTTAAGGGATTTAAAAGGATATTCAGAATGTCTTTGGGTACAAGAAGGGAAAACATTTGAACCAAAAACAAACAGGAGACTATTCTCCTCCCTCTGTACCTTTCTCATGACTGAAGTTTCAGTTCTATTTTTGGGTTCTGCAGTTGCAAGAAAGGAATTTTCTATCTCTTTATTTCTCCTATGTCTAACAAGAAATTTTTGCCATTGCACATAAAGGACTTAATTCTTCTTATACACACCCATAAAGTCCATTATCTGAGGTTACTCAGCCCCAGGAACAGAATACCCAGTCTCTATTTCATTGATTGGCATTCATTGACTGATATTCATTGGCTATTTTACTGTTTTACTTGCTGTTCTCTCTGCTGTTGACTTTGCAGTACCCTGCATAGAGTTTGGGAAGAAAAGAACAATTTGAAGGCAGGAAATTTGGAGCAGGCAAAATGCTATCTGATGTTGAGGTAACAGTGTAAAGAGATTATAAGCCCGAGTCCTCTTTTGTTCTTGTCCATCATATGGTACATAAAACAGTGTCAGTGATCACTCTAGTGACACTCACAGGAAGTATGAATGATAAGTGAACCAAGCATCATGGATTGACTTACGCTGCTGAGAGTGGTGGTTTTTCAGATATCAGTAGAAACAGGAATTGATTCTCACTTCACTGATGATCACACAGGATAAAGGTAAGAAAGGAAGGCAAGACTTCTTTAACTATCTCACGGGGGAATACAAGGATGAGAAGCAAATGAGATGGTTGGTGGAAATGATGCCCAAGACACTCCAACAGCTGATAAAGACATTTAATAATTACTGTGTCAACAGAAAGACTGAGAAGGTAGAGACATATTGACTTTTTTACTTCAAACCAAGGAACAGAAGAGATTATAGTTGCAGGGTCTGGCATTCACATTCAACTTTGGACACATTAGATTTCCTTAATTAGAAAAAAATGGATCCTTTGTGGAACACACAATTCTGGCTTGGAAAAGGGACTGTTAAGAGGAAAAGATTTAACTTGAGAGAAATGCCCCCAAATAGCAAGGACAGCTGAAATAAAAGGGTGCAAATAATGAAGACCGCTTGTGCAAAAAAGGTACAATGAAAAAAAAAAGTTCTAATGAACTCAGGTAGGAGAACAGAGAGACTGACCAAAATGCCAGTGTTATGGTCTGGTGTATATACTGTGCAAGACAACATGACAGGTGGAAAGAAAAATTTGCAGCTTATGGGCACTGGTGAAAGGGGGTTTAAAAAACAGAATCACTTTACATCCTGATGCCCGAGCCAACCCAAGAAGAAAAAAGTAGCAGTACAGGGCAGTGACTGAGCATGTAGAGACTTCCAGTGAAGACGAGGATGTCTATGGAATCATAAAAGGTTGCTCCTACTACCAGGTCAAGGATGAACTATATGCAAGATAGGATCATAGAATCATAAAATCAGAGAACCAGAAGGGACTCGTAAGATCATCAAGTCTGGTCCCCTGCCATGGGCAGGAAGTTATTGGGCTCAGACAAGCTCAACAAGGTGCTTGTCCAGCCTCATCTTGAACACCTCCCCAAGGCTGGTGACTGCACCCCCTCTGCTGGGAATGTGTTCCAGATTCTGGTGACTCTTACAGAGAAAAAGTTTTTTCTTATGTCCAGCCTTAATTTACCCTCTGTCAGCTTATGGCCATTGGTCTTTGTCCTACCTTGAGGTAGCTTCCTAAAGTGTTGCTCCCCTAGGTCTTGATGCTCACCCCTCATGTACTTGTAGGCAGCCATCAAGTCACTTAGCAGCCTTCTCTTATTCAGGCCCAGTTCCCAGAGTCTCTTCTCATAGGGCCTATCCTCCATGCCCTTAGTCATATGGGTAGACCTTCTTTGTACCCTCTCAAGCTTATCCACATCCGTTCTTGAAGTGCAGCACCCAGAACTGGACACAGTACTCCAGCTGTGGCCTCATAAATGTCGAATAGAGAGGGAGGAGCACCTCCCTGGATCTATTGGCTATACATTGGTTGATTCACGCCAGAGTTCAGTTTGCCCTGCTGGCAACCTCATTGCACTGTTGGCTCATGTTCATCTTCTGGTCTGTCATGACCCCCAGGTCTTGCTCAGATGCTGTGCCAGCCAGTGGACTACCACCCATCGTGTAGTTATGGTTCTTCCTACTCAGGATGTAGGTTCTTCCTACTCAGATGAAGAACCCTGCACTTCTCCCTGTTAAACATCATCTGATTTCATTCAGCCCATAAATCCAGTCTGTCAAAGTCGTCCTGGATCTTTGCCCTATCCTCTGATGTGCCCGTGTTTCCCCACAGCTTGGTGTCATCTGCAAACTTAATCACTGAGCTCTCCATCCCTTCATCCAAGTCATTAATGACAATGTTAAAGAGCATGGGTCCAAGCACCGATCCCTGGGGGACACCATGGGAGATGGTCCTCCAGGATGAGGCCATCCCATTGATTACAACTCTCTTGGACTGGCCTCTAAGCCAGTTGTCCACCCACCTCACTGTAGACTAGTGCAGCCCATTACCCTCCAGTTTGGTTGAGAGAATCCCATGGGAAGCAGAATCAAAGGCTTTACTGAAGTCTAAGTAAACCTCGTGTCCCTCGTGTAAACACGTCAACCTCGTGTCCCTCATCCAGATGGTTAGTTACCTGGTCCTAGAAGGACACTAGGTTTGTCAAGCATTATTTGACAAAGCCATGCCAGTTGCTTCTTAATACCCAATCAGTTACCAGCCTGTGATGGCCTCCTTAAAAAAATTCTTAAAATTTTTTTACCCGGGGCTGAAGTCAGACTGACCAGTCTGTAGTTTGCAGAGTCATCCCTCTTCCCTTTCTTAAAGATGGACACCACGCTGGCCCACTTCCAGTTGTCCGGGACCACTCCTGAGTTCCACAGCTCTTTAAACAACTTTGCCAGTGTCACTGCTATAAGCTCAGCTAGATCTTTCAGGACTCTCAGATGTAGGTCATCTGACTCAGCAGACTTGAAAACATCTAAGTGTTGTAGGAGATCCCTCACTCGTTTGGGACTGATTTCATGTAGTCTGTTGTGTTCCCTGTATTCCCTGGGCCTCTGGTCAGGTGAACAGCCCCCTTTTGATTTCAGGAATACTGACATGAAGTATGTATTTAGGAGTTCTGCCTTTTGTGGAGACTGACTGTGGGCTGTCCTTGAGTATTCAGTAGGGGGTCCCACAGTGGAGCCCAATTTTTTTCTTGCTTCCTATGTATCTACAGAAGGACTTTTTGTTGTCCTTTATTCCAGTTGCAGCTTGATCTCCATGCCTGACTTGGCTTTCTGTGTCTCGTATCCGCAGGCCCTGGTGAAATAGGTATATTCCTCTCGGGTTGCTGAACCTTTCTTCCATTGCTTGTATGCTTCTTTTTTCTTTTTCAATAGCTCCCTAATATTTCTGTTAAGCCAAGTGGGTATCTTGCCTTCTTTCCTGCTTTTTGTCCATGTAGGGATCGCCTATTTTTGAGCAGTGAGAATTGCCTCCTTAAGGAAACACCACTGTTCCTAAGCTCCCAAATCATCCAGTCACTGGTCACACAGGGCTTCTCCAACTAGCCTCTTGAGTTTGCCAATGTTTGCCTTTCTGAAATCTAGCACTCCTGTTCTACTAACTGATCTCCCAGTCCTATGGTGGACGGTGAACCTGATTAGGTCACGATCGCTGTCACCCAGAGTACCACCAATCCTCAGGTCACCTATGATGTCCTCCCATTTGGTCAGCACTAAATCCAGAGTGGCCCTTCCACAACATATCAGAAACAGATAGTTTATTATAGTCATGAAGTTGGCTGACCTGCTGGAGGTGGCCGAATGGTCCTCCCAACAGATGTCAGTGTAGTTGAAGTCACCCATGACAATCATGTCTCTAGTACTAGTTGCCTCAGTCAGTTCTCCAGAGAATGCCTGATCACACTCTTCTTCTTGGGAGGGAGGCCTATATTAGACTCCCACCATTAGGTCTCCCTCTCCTGATTCCCCTTGTATCCTGACCCAGACAGTCCCTGTTGTCAAACGTAAGGATGAAGAGGCTGAGCAGTAATCCCCAAAAGATGTAAGAGCTGATATGATGAAGTGGATATCTAGTTCATATCTGGAATAAAAGGCATGTTTACGACAAGCCAAGGAGTGGATCTATAGGCCAGGTATCACCTGGAGTCAGACCTACAAGGGCAGTCAGATGCCTAAAGATGGAAGAAGATACTTTGTGAGATTTACAGAAGTGACAAGCCTTTCTGCCAAAATACCTTTGCAAATCAGAGGAGGTGATGATTGTTTACATCATAAACAGGAAACAAAACTTTTGGAGACAAGCTAACAGCTCCTATCACTGAGCTTGCATTCATCCCCATCTCCCTGGAGAGGTCCATCATTATCTGCTGCCAGGTCCAGGCAGCTCCCCTCTACCCAGAAGGAGAATTTATATCCCAATCAGACCCCCTCCCTTGGTCAGTTGACCAGGCTACCTGCTCACATGACCCAGGTGCTGCTAATCTCCCCTTCCCATTTTGCTTCTGTGTTCTCCTGCTGGCTGTCTGCAAGCTTGGCTCTGTAGGAATGAGTCCATAGCTCAGTACCAGTTGTTTCTCCTGAAGAGATCTTTGCTTTTACCTCCAGCAGATAGCTTACCTCCTCCTGTTTAGCTGGGTATCCCACCTGGCAGCCAGGAGCTCTACCACTCTGGCTGCTCCAAACAGGCTTTTCTCTGCTGCAGATAATCCCTTTTCCCCCTTTGGGCTACAAAAGTTCTGGCTTTAAAGGGGCCCTGCTGACTTTTCTTCACTGGACCTCTCTTTCCTATAATACAGTTAAGGTTCTCTGTTACAGGATATACAAAAGTTCATCCATCACTACTCTTCAGTCCATGTGGCCAGACTATTGTGTTCCCATCAGTTTCTATTTGTCTCTCTGGACCAGAAATATTGGTACATAGTTTGGAGTTATTCCCATTGCAGCTTGGATTCTATGGTGCACCGTGTGGCCTCAGACTTATCTGACATGAAGGTATTGGTGGGGAAAAAAGAAGTGCAGATGATGGAGGCATCTTTCCATGTTCTTGGCCATGTGGTCTTCTACAGCCAGCTTGAGTATGGGTGGTTGCAGCTTTGCAAGACTGAAATGCAGCAGGGTCGGGAGCTCTTGCCACTGGGTGACTAGAGTGTGCAAGGTGAGGCAGTGATATGGGTCCATTCGGCACTCTTTGAGCTAGCAGCACAACTGATGAGCTGCCCAAAGCAGAAAGTGATCAAGAACTTCCAGCACAGGGGCAGAGGGTGGGATTCCTGTGCAGCTATCTAATCAGTGCTTTCCTCCCTGCTCAGAAATCCTCAGAAACCTCCAATGACTGGGCTCCTGTATGCTCCTGCTCTCTGAGTAACACTTTCAAGCAGGATGTGTGTCTGCACCTGAAGTGCTACATTTTGATTCCGATTCAAACATTATGACAACTTGTCCCACTACAAATGATACATCTGTCTGCACTGCCACTTCCACTCTTAGGTTAAAAGTTTTTCAGACAACTATTTGAGTTAGAAAAGCACTTTGGGACTGTTTACTTTGGGACTGTATATTGGGGTTCACTGTGTTTCCATTTTTTTCCTGCTAAAAACCAAGCTCTGCTGTGGTGTATTTTATGCAACTAATCACAGAATGGGTTTTGGAAGTCGTGAAATGTGCTCTCTCAAAATACATTTAGTAATGATCTACATTGTCTTTTTTTAGCATTTGACATGGATGAACACCAGTACTTCATAAATTACATGTAGCTCTTCTGGCTGAGAACATCAGGGAGACCTAATGTGCATCATGTTAATGATAACAATGAAGATACTTTATTTTTTTTAACTGCACTATGCTTTTCATCCAAGTGAATCCTAATCAGGACACCTTTATTTAGGACATAATTTATAGTTTTACAATCAGGTTAACTAGCACAATTCCTCTGCTTTTGTACCATTTTTGATTAAAGTCAAAGGCATAGCTATGTTGCCTATGTCTGTGCATCTTTGAACTAAATGAACAATTCTATAGTTGTTGAGATGATGGGTTTATTCTCAAAAAAAAAATGTCAGTATAAGAAATGGGCATTTTAATTAGAGTGGCTCCCAACCCTCTCCTCTCCCCACCACCCCCTGCACCCCAGAGCACATGTATAGTGTGACAGTTTTTTTCCATAGATTGTAAGGCTGGAAGGGACCTCGGATGATAGGTGCACTGTTTCAAGGTCAGTCACAACAACAACCCTCTCACCTATCTGGGCAGTCTGCCAGTGCCCACCTATCTCTCCTGCCATGTCTTTGATGTAATGAGTAAGCTCCTATAAAGAGTGGAAACTGCTAGGGAAAGAGCCCTAGCAGTGAGTTGGAGGCCCCAGCTGCTGGTTACCAGGGCAACGAGAGTGAGCTAGTGGCCCACACCTGCCAGCGGTCGGCTGACTGGAAGGGGCAGGGACTGGCTCGTATATAAAGCCGGGGGCTGAGGCCAGGAAGGCAGTTCCCTACCAGCAGCCAAGGAGGAAGGAGCTCTCCCAGAGAAAGCAAAAGGAGAGGCCTGACTGCAGGTACAGCCTCTGATACTGGTGAGGGATGGAACACCCCTGGTATGGCTTGAATGATGTTACAGCCGGGTGGCTTGGATTTATGTTATAGCCCAGGGGCTTGTGTTTTTGTTTGCTGTTTAAAACTGGTGGTTTGGCTGGGGCTATTAGGCTGTTGCTCAGGCACCCTATAGCTCCGCCTAGCCCTCTGAGCAGCCTGGCCAGGCTGCTTCTCCCCTTTAAAGTAGTAAGCACATGCTAAATATAGACACCCAAAGTTTAGATCAGGGATGACCAACTCATGGCCCATGGGTGGCATGGGAAGGGTTAATTTGCAGCTTATGGGATCCCCACTGGCTGCCACTCCCCACACTGGGTGCCAGGGGGAGGTCCTGGAAGCTCCAAAGTCAGAAACTCCTGGTTTGGATAAACAAATTCAGCTTCGATATTTTACTTCAGTGGAAATACCTTTCATTTGAACGCTTGTCATCCATATCATCAGACACACTGGAGGAAGGAGAAGGAATAAGATTTATGACAATTTAAAAATGTATTGGCCATTATGCTTCCAGTTTCTCATTTAATAATGTCCAGAGAATAGCAGATGGCCCCTAATTCTTTCAAAATTAAAGATAGTTAAAATTATGTATTATTTTATCCTTCAGTATGGCAGCAAATGTGCCTGCTTCTGGTCCTGCAGTCCCTTCTCTCTAGCTTACTTTGATTTATTTCTATTGCTGTACTTCACCTGAGAGGCACTGAAATCAACTGTCACTCCAACCAGAACCACAAACTTGAAATTTCTGTTTAAATTTCAAATTTTCAAATAGAATTGTTCAACTCACATGGCCTAATTATGAATCTACCACATTTACTTGATTCCAAGACAAGGATTTTCCCCATTTAATACAGAGGGGAAAGGCCCTCATCATGGAATTGAGTACAAGGAGGTGGGGGAGGAAGGCAAGGGGTGAAGACGATGGCAACTCTAGCTCTGGCTCTGGCTCTGACTCCAACCTGAGGTTGGGATAGAAGCTGCAACTGCTGCCTGCCCCCCACTGCCTCTGCCCATCTGCCCTTTAGGGCCCAGCTGGAGCTGCTGCTACTGCAGCAGCTATTGCCAGTCAAGGCTGGGGTTGGAGTAAGGTTTGAGCCTGCCAGAGCCAGATGAGAAACAGCAGTGGTGTAGGCAAAGCTGACCTTAGGGGTGGGCAACATGGGTGACCGCCTAGAATACCATGGTCAGGGAGGCACCAAACACTCAGACACATGTGTGAGCAGCCCACACTCACAGTAGCACTCTTCCCCCACCCCACCCAAGTTGATCCCCACTCCAAGCAGGAGGAGCAGCGCCCAGCCCAGCCTATCCCTCACCTCTAGCTACTGCTCAGGGGAAACTGGGCTGGGCACATGCAGGCTGGGTGGCACCTGCTCCAGTATGCCTGCCTTGCTCCCCATAGCACAAGTACTGCTGACTTGAGGTGGGGATAAGCACCAAAATACAAGTTTGCCCAGGGTGCCATTTTTCCTAAGGCCAGCTCTGGACAGAAGCTAGAAGGGGATGGGGGGAGACAGTAGTGGGGACAGACAGGGGGGCATAAAGGCAGTGGTGGGGAGGAAGATGGGGGAGCAGACAAGGAGACAATGGAGGGAGGCACTGTGGGGAGGGCAGGTGCTTGGGGTGTAGGCATGGGGGGTGCAAATAGCAGGCAGAGCAGGTACCAGAGGGACAGCCATAAGGAGGGGGCCAAGTGGTGTGGAGGATAGGTGACAAGGGTTGTTTGACTTTCCCACGGCCTGCCCCTCATCATTTCCGCCCCTGCCTGCCCCCCACCCCCCACTGATTGCCTGGCTTCAGCAGTGGGATGAATTTAAGATGACTCTGACAATTAGATTGTATACATGGAAAATAATAATAAACTTATCATTTCCATTTAAGTAATCTAATTACCTGCGAGTCATCTTGAATTCAGAGTCATCTTGGATTCAGGTAAATATGGTTTTCATTCAGTTCACAGGAGACTGTGAAAATGAACTGTAGAATCATAGAAAAGTAGGACTGGAAGGACATCAAAAGAGTCTGCAAGATTCCCCAAGCCTCAAACTCCCCAGGGTTTGCCTATCTTTATTCTAGGCTCAACACAAATGTGGAAAGTATTTTTGTTTCAAAATTGGAGTTAACCCAACCCTATTTCCTCATGAAAACACTTTGTCAACAAACATCAACCAGCTGTGTTTGCATATTGGTTTAGCTAGGTGCTTTCTCTAGTCACCTCTGTGGTTTATAGCAGGGGTCACAACATTTGTAGCAAAGGGGATGCTTTAGCAGCACTTTGCTCCAAATGCAAGTTATTGCCAATCTGGCCTGCATCATACCTACTGGTGTCGTTGTGGCCCAGTCACTGTTCCCGATCACAGTGACATTGCCACTTGACTCTATTGCTTGGCCATCGCGCAAGTGAAGCTGCCCACACAGAAGCCTCTCACAGAAGCTCCTAGTAGCTGAAATGCCACCAAAACTCTGGGTTCTGTAGGCCAGATCCTGCCCACTGGTCATAGGCTGTTGACCAGGATATGCAATAGAACTCAGACACAACAGAAATTCACTTATTACCTCCCTCATGGTGATATCTGAGCTCCTCTTTAATAATTTTGGCTTTGGGTAAGTTTAGTTAAATTTAATTCATTAGCAGTATAAGTGCATTTATAGAATTACATGCAATATATAGGTACCTGTTTAAAAGAATTAATATTTTCTTTCATTATCATGTTAGGATGTTGAGGATAAGAGAAGTGGGGCAACTCTTTTTTTTAATCTCATTTTCAATAGACTAACTTTCCAATCATGAACAATAATTGATAATGTACATATTCTGTGAAAATAGTTTTACTGTATATTCATTTTTTTTAAGTCTTGCTTTCAAGGCATATTTTTGTCAAGTGCAGGAGTACTAATGGTACATGAAAATAACTTAATAACACACATCTTTCCCTCTTGTATTCTCATGAATACAGGGTGCTGTACTTTATTGAACTTTCAGATAGTATCACTTTTTACTGAAAGTTAAAGGCCATTGTTACTTCATAGATGTTAAGGTCAAAAGGGACCATTGTGATTATCTAATCTGTCCTACATAATACACACTACATGACTTCATTGAATGAAATCCTGCTTTAAGCCCGATAGTGTTGATTAAATTACCACCATACCTTTCAGAAAAACATCCAATATTGAAATTCAAAATTTAAAATAAATGCTATTAATGAAGAGTCCACTGCAATCATGAACAGGTAGCTAATTTCCCGTACTGTAAAAAATGTGCACCTCATTTCTAATCTGATTTTTCTATGTTCAACTACCAGCCACTGGACCTTGTTATTATTTTATTCACTTGATGAAAGAAACTTCTAATGCCAAATACATTAATACGTACTAATATAAACACATTTGGCAGACTATGGCAGTGCTTCTTCTCTGTGAATGGAAGACTGAATTTAAAACTAGAGGATGAATGACATAACACCTCTGTAACATTTACAAAAGAATAACTATTTGGGCTTTAAAAAATAGCAGTACTGGGGGGATTTATGAACATTTTCACAAATCTGGTGGTTGCCCAAATAATCCTGACTCCATTCATTCAGCAGTTAGAATCCAATGACTCGGAAAACAAAACTGATCATCTTTGCAAATATTTCAGCAAATAAAAGACTTCCCTAATAATTATTGTTATGAGCAAGGCTTACTGCTTCTGCAGGTATTCCAGCAAATAAAATCACACCTTCTCTACTTGTGGTTTAGAAAGAGACTAGTATGGGCGTGTGTAGATGTATACAAGGTTAGCACACCAGTCACTTAAACCTGAAGAACCAGTTCCGATATGTGTGTCCTGGGGAATGTTGACTTCAAAACAGTAACTTCTTTGCTTTTATGTGAATATCCAATTTACTTACAGGTAAAATTCAGAGTATTCTCTACAAAGGCTTAGCTGGACTTAGCTCATTTAAATTGGGGCTCTCATTTTTCTGTTATGCCATGATCCCCTGAATTTGGCTAGACTCCTTTAGCTCTTGGTCCAAGAGTGAAGCTAAAGGGAGCCAGGATAAGGTTTCCTGCCCTACAGCTCCAAGGTGACCTTCACTTTAGTATTGTCTCCAGCTGGAAATCTATCTGATGATATGTCAACACTGCATTCACTCCAATGATTGCAGTTTAGTGAAGAGATCACCAAAGTGGCTTTTACCTGCTCAAGAAACCTGCTGCAACCAGACTACTATTGGTACCTCAGCTAACTTTTTAAATAAGTTAGCTCATGTGTCTTTACTATGCTATACTGCAGTCATTAGGGTGCAGGTTGTATTGATATACACCCACACCCAGAGCTGCCCTTAGGGAAAATGGTACCCTGGCAAACTTGTATTTTTGTACCCCACCCCGCCACAGACCGCCCCAGTGCTCCCCACAACAAGGCACCAGCATTACTGCCCTGCTGCACAGGAACTCCAACTGACAGGCCAGGGAGCTGGGTAAGGCATCTGCCTGTGGCAGGGACCTCTGGCTGCAGCCCATGGAGCTGAAGCAGAGGGAGCAGGAGCCTGCAATGAGCAACCTGCAAGTGCTGGCATGGTGGTGCCTTATGACCTCCATGGGGCTCCTCTAGGCCCTAATATGCAACAGACTGCATGCAGGCAAGGCTCGGCTGGAGCCTTCCCTTGTTCTCTTCTATGGGCTGCCAGCCCCAGATCAGGACTCCCTGCATGTGCCATCCTCCCTTGCCCTGCTGAGGCCCCTTCCCCTCCTTGCCCTGGAATTGCACAGAGCACTGAGCAATACTCCAAGCCAGCACCAATACCTGCATTCATGGTGCCTGTGTGTGCACACACGTGTGTGTGTGGCGTCCCACTGACCATGGTTGCCCACATCACGCACCCACAAGGCCAGCTCTGCTCACACATGAACACAGCCCTGTTTAAAAGTTAGTGTAAATGTAGCCCTCTGTCTAGGCTTTCCTCGACTGTAAGTTCTGATATCCCTAGAATTTAACATATTACCTAGGTTCTCTCCTGATCTCCTTGGCAATGAAGGTAGCAACATGGTCTGTGTTTCCTCTCTTCTGGAAAAATTACTCTTTTTAAATCAACACTTTTTTAAAAATGATTTGCTTCTTCTATATTATATGTAGCACTTTGAACATATAAAACATATATCATTTATAAATATTTGGTTCAATAAGAGATATCACCCCCCCAAAAAATCCCTTGCTATCACCCTTGCTTCTCATATTTTTGGAATCATCACAGCTGTAACAAAAGTCCAAACCATTATTTTACCTGGCACAGAGGCAGATCCAAAGGGGTACAGTGGCATGGCAGACCCCACTTTCAGACCACACCACAGGAACAGCAGCCAAGGACTCTTTTTTTTAGTACCTGAAGCAGTAAGAATCTTTCTATCCACCCTTTCCCCTTCATGCTCAGCAGCATGTGCCCTCCCCTCCTATTCTCTTCCTGTCCTGCCAACAATTGCTGGTGTCCCCAGCTGACCTTGGGCAGGGGGAGCTCCAGAACTGCACCTACCCTGGTCTAGCTAGCCAGGCTGCATTTTTTGCAGGGGAGCAGGGGGGAAGGCTCAGCTGGAGATGGCAGCAGAGCTGGCAGGCCTAGCAAGTTCCCCCTTCCTGAGCCTGCTCCGAGGCTGGTGGGGAACACCCAAGGAGACTAGGCAGAGAGGGAGAACCTGTCCTTGTCTAAGCTCAGCAACTCACAAAGCCTAACTGGAGTGGGGCAGGAATGGCTCTGGAGCTCCCATCACCCCTGGGGAGGGGACATGCTGCAGAGCCAGAGGGGAATGATGGGGGTGCCAAGAGATGGGGAAAGGTCCAGGAAAGAGGGGTGCAGTGTCAGGCATTGCTCCTGCACCCCCTTTACAAAATCCTACTTCGTCATATGACCTGGCATTTGACTGACACTTAACTGCTGCTTTCCCAGACCTGAGGAAGGGCACTTCAGGCTCCAAAACTTGTCTAACATCTCTCTCAGCTGTACACTTGGTCCAATTAAAGACATTATCCAAAAAAACCTTGCTTCTCTCATATTCTGGACAATATTCTCTTCATATAAACTGCTAAGTACACATATAATAAACTTTATTTTTGTGTGATCTGGGTGCACAAACATGAAATTTCATATTGGTTATAGAAATATGCTAGTAAACAGTTAATGAATATTGATCTTTTCTTTTTACAAATGTATTTATTGTTGAATTTGATACCAATGAAGATTGCAACCACTGTCTGACTTTATTCATGTAACATTGTATGAATGCTATCTTCCTACAGCCAATGGCTTGGGGATGAGTGCTGTATAAAGAAGGTTGTAGGAAAAGCAAATGGGGCACTGAGACTGGGTTCTATGGCATGGGGGTGGGCATACAGGGAAGGGCAAAGAAACTAGATCTGGTATGCAGGCCAAGCCAGGATGACCTGCATAATTTACTACTCCTCAGTAATAAGGTCATCCCAAGCTCATTCCAATGAAGCATTTATATTGTACCCTGCCAATGTGGATTCTTGCATCACATATATGCATCCACCTACATTTGTATACTCGTTTCGTCTGCAACAATGATATTCTTTAAGGATCACTTCTGATGGGAGGGCATATATGATATCTTAAAAGAAGAAAATCTCTGTTGGAAGTGAATGTCAATCCATCATTTGCAAATATATTCAAGAAATTTCTCGAGATTGTTAAAACCATTTTACAAAGATATTTATACATCTTATTTTAAAATGATAGAGATAATTTGTTATGGGAATGGCCAGATACTGAATATTAATGTAATTAATGGAATAACTAAATTAACCAAGCTTATACAATGTTACTGATACAGATTTTTTTTATTAAAATGCTACAGTTCCTACTGTATGACATCTTCAGAGGATAATGCAAGAAGCCAAAGAAAAAAAATCTATTGGAGGAGAATATTCTCCATGTGAAATTAAAAAGAAGAGTTTTTCTAAAATATGATGATTCCTGAAAGAGAAATGGAATAGTTGAAGACTGAAGATTTAAAAAAGATGAGTTGCTGAAGAAATTTAGAACAAAGGGCTATTACACCTGCCAGTGAAAGGGGGAAAAACAGTTCATAAGCAAAGACTGCAATTGTTCAGGAATTTAGTGATATGAAAAATCCCTAGTTTTTTTCATCACTTTCCTTCATATTTTTATCAGAGTTCTCACTTGATGCTTAGCAGTACAGTGAGACTGGCTTACTTTAACATTATTTGTAAACACATAAGAAGTTTAAGGACTGACTCTGAGCTGTCCCTCATGACACAAGAAATAAACACTTAAAGCTTGAGTCATATGGAGCAAGTCACAGATAGGACGGACAGCCACTCGTTTCCTCTCAGTCACAATGGTAGGAGTTCAGTCTTAATAATTTTATGTAATCACTTCTCAAATGGCTTATATCATCATTAGGTTCATCCTTTCATCTTCATAATGGTCATATATTTAGCATTAGACAACATATTAGGTACCAATTAGGATTAGCTGTATAATGTAAATAGTTTAGCTGAATGTAATTTTTGAGGACAGAAGTAGCATCCAATAGTAAACAGTACACAGGAAACTCGAAGAGTTTGGAATATAGAAACTCCAAACAAGTATATGATGACCTTACTGATAGAACATCATTATTTTGCCTATCAGGTAAATTAAACCTATGTCATTAATATGAACACTTAGGCAAAGGACTACCTATTTTGTCATATCGTTCTCTGCAATCCAGTAGAAATTCTGATTTCTTTTAGGGATGAAAATATGTTCATAAGCAGAAAAGAAAACGTGAACATGCCTAAGATTGTTTAAAATGACTGATGTAAATTATTATTAGGTTAAATATCTGAGTAAGACAAATGGTGATATGCAAGATAACAGGTTATTTTATATGGAGATGTACTCTCAGACTTTGGTGACAGGAGGAGAGTTTTTCAGCTCTTTAGCCCATGCAGTTAGACAAACAACACAAAATATTTTTGTGGTTTGTTTTATTGAAATGAAAAAGGGGATTTGCTTTGATTGTGATCGTGTCCTTTTCTCTTTGCTTTCTGAGAACAACAACAGTGTTATCAGTGGAAAGTATTGCTAAATCTTGAACTTTCCAGTATTCTCTGTGCCCACCTCATCTTTGTTTTAAAGCTTGCCATAAATTCTAGGAGCCATTAGGAGGATGGCAGCTGTACAGCTATCCAGCTCCTTTTCCTGCCTCCTAAAATCCACAGGCATAATGAGTTTGAACCATGTTTTTCTCCATCTTTCACCCCTCAGATATTTTTCAGGAATTCTTTCCTTTTATTTTGATACCAATATGAAAACTCCTTCCTTCGATTCTCCACAAAAGCACAAAAACTGAAGCTGTCAGTGAACTTTTCTGCAACTGATGGTTGAGCAACAAGTGTCTGCCCTACTACATCAGAGGAAATCCTGGCCTTGCTAAAAGCAAATATTAAAGGGCAGATTCTTTTGAGAAACATTGCAGGGCATAGAAGAGGGGGAAAATATTACTTGTACACATCAGAATAGTTTGCAGGAGTTGGCACTGAGAATAGGGGGAACTGAAAATATCTCCTTACTAGAAGACACAGCAAGTCCTCCAAACACTCAGAACATGAGAAAATGGCTGTCGATGTGCTGCAAAACAAAGCTAATGGCCTCCAGGGAAGATCAAAATGAAATAATTGGTGATTTGTGCATCTCCCTGAGAGAATGGAAAGAGATGCTTGTAGAATTTTTGCCCACCGTGCTGCCAGTGATGTTGTCTCTCCCCCCTGCCCAGAACTTAGATGCTAAGAGAACTCATCATTCCCAAACTCCAGACCAAAGTTATAGGACTCCTGAAATATACAGATACTCAGCCTTGAAGTCTGGAAATATAAAAAAACTGACAGGGAAGAGGCATAGAGTGATGATTTTTCTCAGAATACAGAATTCTGAGAATAATTAAGGCTGTGAATGGAAAAGATGGTTAAATTGAACAGATCCAGTCTTATGGTGGAAACAGACATCACCTTTTGTTGCTTTTGTACCACCATAAAAATTTTTGTGGTGGCACAAAAGCTGAGCAAACAGATGTCTATTAGGGCTGTGTGAAGCTTCAGTCCCTGATTTGATTCGGTGGAGATTTGGCCCGATTCAGTGGCTGAATCTCCAAATCTGAATCGAATCAGAGGACCCTTTAATCTCTCCAAATTGATTCAAAGAGATTTGGAAAGATTTGGCAATTTGGACATAGACACAGCTTTAAATGTTTTTTCTACACACCTCAAGGTACCAGGTAGCTTGTGAATGCTGCAATGCTGGGGCGCAGGGAGCGTCCCACAGAAGCGCAGGGGGCTCCCCTGTGCACTCGGCAGCAGACCCAGCAGTGGATCAGAAGCACTTCCGGTCCACTTCCAGGTCCGCTGGGCAGAATGCAGGGGGGCCCCTAGCTCTCTGGCTCAGTGACTGGTGCCTCCTGGGTTGGGGGGGTACCCAGGATCCCCCCCCCCCAATCACCGAGCCAGGGACATGCGGGGGGAGGGGGCAGCATGCTCCCCAGTAGACCCAGAAGTGAACCAGAATTACTTCTGGGTTTGCCGCCGAGCATGGGGAGGGCCCCCCCGACACTCCTGTGGAACGCTCCATCCACCCCAGCATCACAATGTTCACAAACCACACTGGTACCTTGAGGTATGTAGAAAAAACATTTAAAGCCGTGTCTATGGCCAAATTGCTGATTCTCCCAATGAGCATTGAATCTTCAGATTCAGCCGAATCAAATCAGGGACAGTGATCTGAATCAGCTAATTGAATCACTGTCCCTGATTCGGGCCAAATCCAAATTTGAAACGAATAGGGCCCACTTTGCACACCCCTAATGTCTATGCCCCTTGTGCCACAAATGCCCAAAATTTGTGGCCAAGACAAAAGTGGTATAAATTTGTGCCACTATTCAGTGGTGGCTGTCTATTTGCTTCACTGTGGGAGAGCATGGGCAGCCTGGAGCTGCTAACACTGTGAGCCAGCCCAAGTAAGTGCTCCAGGGGCTTGTGGGGCCCAATCCTGTGCATCTCAGAAATTCCCATACCAGACTGAGCCTTGTGAGTGCCTGGCTGGCTTTCCCCTCTTATGGAGATGCATCCCAGGCAATCTCAGGTCACATCTTCATAAGCAGGGAAAGATGGAGTTTCCTGCTTACAGTGATGCATCTTGAAGATTCCCCAGGGTGCTCTCTGTAAGTGAGGAAACTCGACTTTCCCCACTTATGGAGATGAACCCTGGAGATTCCCAAGGGAACATCTCTGCAAGTGGGAAAACCCCAGCTTTCCCTGCTGAGAGAGATGTACCCTGAGATTGTCCGGGGTACATATATATAAGGGGATAGCCAGGCAGGCACTCGCCATGGGCTTGAGCAGCCCAATCCTGCATGGGAATTCCCAGGGCATGCAGGACCAGGCTCCTCAGGGTCCCAGAGAACACATCACCTGTTGTCCTGGAACATCAATGTGTGGGACAATGGGCAATGTGCATTTCAGCCAATCAACTGTGTCAGGACACATGTCAATATACAGTGGTTAGCTAATCCTGAGACTAGATGCTTTCTTTTTCCCAGCCATATTTGCTCCTGCAGCCAGTACATGGACGTTCTGCTTGCCCAACACAGACAGGGGAGTATGAGGCTTGATTGATTCATTGCATGTAACAATGTTCCAAATACCTGCACTTTTAATGAGGTGCAAACAGCTATACACAAACTGAGCCCACCTCATTACACAATGTGGTAATGAGCCCTAGTGAGGAGCAAACAGCTGAGCCATGCTGTTCTGACATGAATTAGCCAACACACTTTATTTGATTTGCATGATTTAAATTGCTACTGTACTTACCCATGAACATGTTGTAGCCATGACGGTCTAAGAATGACGTGAGAGGTGAGGATTTTTGTGGATGATGTATTTTGTTGGACTAACTGAATAGTTGGGTGAGTGATGAACAGGCTTTCAGGTACAAAGTACCCAATACCTGAATAAGGGTACTTCATAAACTAAAGTTTGTCATAGCCCTCCCAACCATACAGTTGTTCCAATAAAATGGGGCCCAGCATGATTTTACAAGCTGCATGTCAGAGCAATCCAGCTCCAGTCCAGCATGGGTCAGGTGACTGGCCTGGAATTTCCTGCCATAAGTGGGACTAAATGGATAGGTAGTGATCCATTGGCCAATCAGGAAGCCAGATTGTTAATTATCTGGGTCAGAGCTTGTCAGAGGGAGATGCAAGGCCAGTGTGGTTGCCTAGGTAATTACCCAGGTCGGGCTGCCTGATTAGGGCCCCTGACATGAAGTGAAGAAGAATTGAGCCATCGTTCCAATGAGTGTTCTGCAGTGAACAGATGCAGTATGCAAGGAAGTTTGGCATTTCTTAAATTTCTTGGACCTATGTCCCACTTCAGTTTTAAAAAGGGTCACCTCTCCTATCCTATCCATCCTCTACTTCTTATGCCTGCCCTACATTTTCTGCCCTACCCTGCTGCTCTCACAACAGTTTATGGTCACTATGCAGTAAGAGGGAACCCAGAAATATCTTTCCTTCATAGCAAACTTCTTACTGGTATTAGTCAAGTACTTAATAAAGAGATTTTTGTCCTGAGCACTACTAATGACTAAGATTATACACTGGTTCTTCTGGAACATCAAGGGGATGAATCAGTGAAGAAGAAGGAGGATCAGCCAACTAAAAACCACTGCAGGCAGACGTTATTTTCCTACAGGAAACTCACCTTAATGAGCTGGAGGCAGTGAAACTTAAGCAGGGCTGAATAGGAGAATGGGTGCTTAATAATTATTCCTATGCCGCCAAAGGCATAGCTATATTGTTTCTCAGGAGACTCCAATTTCCAAATATTCTATGTGAACAAGAGCAAGAAAGTAGATTTGGAATTAGCAGTCATGATTTGTGATTCTACATACTTGAAATTTGAGCTATGTAAACCAGGTAAAGATGATCAAGTTTTTTTAACCAATAATGTGTTTTGTTTTGTTTTTTTAATCACTAATTTCCCAGCAGAATTAGGCTGTCACAGCAGGTCACTTAATGAGGTGCTGCATTTCTTTCCAGACAAGTCAGGCCAATTCTACTGTTCACAATCACATGCTAAAATCATTATAACAAGTTATAGAAGAACTGGTGTTGAAAGATGTATGACAGTTACTGAACCACAGAAAAAGCACTTACATTTTTTCTCCTTCCCTCCATACAAACAGCAGTCTAACTATTCAAGAACAGGTTTTTTTCCCCCCCGGTTTCTGTCATTCTACTCTGTGCTTAATAATGAAGCCAAAATCAATTGTGATACCCAACAGTGCCCAAGTGACACTGCAATCTTCCCTTTCTGAGACAATCTGGACTTGTAAAAGGTTGAAACACAGCTCTGCTGTTGAAAGATAAATATTTTCAGAATTAATGGGACACAGATTAAATGAGTTTTTTTCTTGAAGCAAATGGCACACCTGAGGAATCCCTACCCTCTGTACAAGACATGTCCAAAGCCTTTATTAGTGGCAGGATTATTTCCTATTCAGCAGCAGGAAGAGGACAATTCAGGCTGAACTCATGGAGTTAATCAGACAGTTTGGAGAATCTAAACCTATACTTCAGACACCCCCTCTCAAGAAACCTTAAAAATAAATGCATTTTCAATGCAAAGTCAACAGTCTCACAACAGCCCAAGCAAAATGAGAGTTGGGTTAGAGTGTAGGGAAACTTCTTACCTACAGATGAGAAGTAAGAAGCAAGAGGTCCCAACAAGTATCATTTACCTCAGAGTAATGGTGGGTTATTACTAATAAAAAAGAAGAGATCGGTGACCAATTTCTGAAATCCTGTTTGTGTCTTTACAATTATGATTCACCACTTGATGCAAAGGAAATGGTTAATTTTGTTAAAAATTCACCTTCCACAAATGTCAGAAGAGCAACAGGCTGAGCTTGTTTCTCCCTTTCATTTACAGGAAATAATCCCTTTATAGAAACCTACCCTGGAGGGGTATGTGCCTATGCAAACTCCTAGCCCTGATGGCACATCAGCCCAGCTGCTAAATTCAACCAAATTTTCAGTGAGACTCTCTAACCGATTAGGCCTTATGAAACTGTCTTACCAAAAGGTGCCAGGCTTACCAAAAGGTGCTCTGAGGAAAGCCTTTATTCTAGGCTTTTGAGATCAGACAAGGATACACAAACATGTAACAAACATTTATGTATTTAAAAAAGTATTTTATTAAATCGACCTCATAGAAATTCCTGTGAAGTCACTTGACTTTTGATAGAGTATTTGTAATACTTACTTCTTATTTTGAATAAATTTGGCTTGAGGAAACCCTTTATATCCCAATTCTCAAAGCCTAACAAATAGCTCAGTCTCTTCTGTTGACCCCTTCTGATTTCTTTTGGGAAAGTAAACAGGGATGTCTCTTTCCTCCCTTTTCTGATCTAGCATTAGGATAAATTGCAGTATTAATGAGAGAGCACCATAGTATTTAAAGGATCAAAACAGGGTCTCATGTGACAAAAGCTCTTTTATATGCTGATGACAGAAAAATAGAAAATTAAGGTTGGAAGGGATGTGAAGGGGGTGCACATGCACCCCCTAACCACCCACTTGCAACTTAGGTAATGGGCAGGTGTGAGCACTGGTGCTCTCCCTGCAAGTCCCAGCTGGGGAGTGGAGCACCGTTGCACTCCCAGAAGTGGCTGCAGCCATTCCTTGAAGCCGTCACAGCCACTCCTGGAAGCAGCCACAGCGATCAGCCTCAGTGACTGGCCATTTGGGGGACCGTCCCCCCCTCTGGTCAGTGAGATCAGCCAAGGGGGGACCCCCCCAGTCGCTGATTGATCACTGGGGGGGCACCAGTCGCGCATGCTCCTATCTGTTACATACCCATATCCACTTATTCCCCAATCAGTCTATTCCAGAGGTGGGTAATTATTTCAGCTGGAGGGCTGCTTAATGAGTTTTGGTGAGCTGTCGAGGGCCACAAGGATAGCCCCGCCCCATGGCAGGTGTCCCAACCCCTGGTCGCCATTTTGGGACTGAAAGTCCTGCCTTCTATCCCCTGACTTTTGCCACCACATGTCCCTCCTCTCAACCCTGGAAGTAATTCTTTTGGGAGGGGGTTTTGCCATCTTGGAACCAGAATATACATGCATGCACACGCGCACACACACACTAAAACTTAAACACTGACAATAACATATTTTAATTTTATTTTTTTAAAAAATCCTGATTTGTGTCTGTTTGTATGAAATATATAGAGGTGATTGCATAATAGCTCAAAATGAAGTCTACTCTTGTATATTGTGGGGGGTATGGGTAAGTGGGTGTGGGGTTTGTGGGGGCTGTGGCTGTGTGTGCATGGATGGCTGGGTGTGGGGGTGTTTGTGGGGATGCGTGTGTGGGTATGGGGTTTATAGGGGGCTGTAGGGTGTGTGGAGGGGGAGGGTGGCTGGGGTATGTGTGGGGAGGTGGGGTGAGGATGGGGGGTGTGAGTGTCTGTGTGTGGTGGGGTGTGTGCGCACAGCAGTAAGCAAGGCTCTCCCCAGAGGTATGCAAGTTTGTGTGTGTGTGTGGGGGGGGGTTTCAGGAATGCTTGTGGGGAAGGGTGTGCGGTTTGTGGATGGGAGAGTGTGGGTGGGGGAGGATGTGGTTTGCAGGGGAGGGTTTCTGAATAAGGTGGGGTGTTCATTGGAGCCCCCACAT